>NC_082705.1:2745500-3397500 GCF_949987515.2 Delphinus delphis
ATAGAAACAGAGAGTAACATGGTGATGCCAAGGGCTGAGGGGTGTATGAAATGGGGAGCTGTTATTCAATGGATATAAAGTTTTGGTTATGGAATATAAATAGGTTCTAGAGATGTGCTGTACAACATTATACCTATAATTAACAATACTGTAATGTACACTTAAAATTTAAAAAGGGTAGATCTCATGATATGAGCTCTTATTCTAAACAGACAAACGAGCAAGTTTCCTAACCCATCAATACTTCCCAGTTGACCACAACAGATGGAATTTGAAATGATCAAATAACTTAGTGTATATGTGTGAAATTATGTACCAACCAAAAAAATTAATTTATACTCTAGGCAAGGTTTAAGACATTTAAAAATAAGTTACTGGTGACTAAAAACAAATAGGTTTATATACATGGATTAAAGCATTTGTTCTGCTTGATATAGACATTCCTTTTGTTTTTGTTTTTAATTATGTATTTTAATTATTCATAACATGACTTACATTTTTAAGTGTAAAATTTAGTGCTATTAAGTACGGTTACAAAGTTGTGTAAGCATCATCACTATACATTTCCAGAATTTTTTTTATTTCTATGAAATATTTAGAATAAACAATTTTATAGAGACCAAATATAGATTAGAAGTTACCAATGTTTGGAGGAGTGTAAAACTTAGAGTCATTGTTTATCTGGTGCAGTGTTTCTGCTGTTGTGATGAAAAAGCTCTGATAATATATTTAACAATGCATTACACTAATGAACACACTTTGAGCTCTGTGGGTATGCTCTTTAATTCTAACTATACGACTTTGCAATGTACTGCTGTAGAGTACAAAAAAACCAAAAACAAAAACAATAAAATGACTGAATGTTCACAGAGACATGAAAAGTGACATATAAGAATAATGACCAATATCCTATAAATCTCCATTAATAGATAAATAACATTTTTAATCCCTCAAATTGGCATGCAGTATCCAGAATCAGTACACTTGTAGGTTGCACATGGGGAATAAACCTGGAGCAGTCTTTATGGAGGGAAATCTGGCAATGGGTAAAGACAAACTTAAAACAGTCTATATTCACAAGGAAATATTCAGAGATGTATACAAAAATTTATGGGGGGAGGCCTTCAAGACGGTGGAGGAGTAAGATGTGGAGATCACCTCCCTCCCCAGAAATACGTCAGAAATACATCTACGTGTGGAACAACTCCTACAGAACACCTACTTAATGCTGGCAGAGACCTCAGACTTCCCAAAAGGTAATAAAATTCCCATGTACCTGGGTAGGGTAAAAGAGAAAAGAAAAAACAGAGACAAAAGAATAGGGATGGTACCTGCACATCTAGGAGGGAGCTCTGAAGGAGGAGAACTTTACACACACTAGGAAGCCCCTTCACTGGTGGGGATGGGGGTGGGCAAGGGGGAAGCCTCAGGGCCACAGAGGAGAGCGCAGCAACGGGGTGAAAAGGGCAAAGTGGAGAGATTCCTGCACAGAGGATTGGTGCCAAACAGCACTCACCAACTTGAGATGCTTGTCTGCTCACCCCCCAGGGCAGATAGGGATAGGAAGTTGAGGCTTGGGCTTCGGAGTTCAGATCACAGGGAGAAGACTGGGGTTGGCTGTGTGAAGACAGCCTGAAGGGGACTAGTGCGTCACAGCTAGCCAGGAGGGAGTCAAGGAAAATGTCTGGACCTGCCAAAGAGGCAAGAGATGATTATTCTGGGGTGTTCAAGGAGAGGGGATTCAGAGCACTGCCTAAACGAGCTCCATAGAGGGGCACAAGGTACGGCTATCAGCTCAGATCCCAGAGACGGACATGAAATGCTAACGCTGTTGCTTCTTCTACCAAGAATCCTGTGTACAAGCACAGGTCACTATCGCCATTCCCCCAGGAGCCTGTGCAGCACACCACTTTCAGGGTCCTGAGATCCAGGGACAACTTCCACGGGAGAACACACAGCACACCTCAGGCTGTTGAAATGTCATGTCAGCCTCTGCCACCATAGGCTTCCACCACATTCCAATTATGACCATCGTACCCCACCCTCTCCCCAGCCTGAGTGAGCGAGACAGCCCTAATCAGCCACTGCTTTAACCCCCTCCTGTCTGGGCAGGGAAGAGATGCCTGAGGGCAACCTATACACAGATGCAGGGCCAAAAACAAAGCTGAATCCCAGGAGCTGGGTGAACAAAGAAGAGAAAGGGAAATTTCTCTGTGTAGCATAAGGGGCAGTGGATTAAATCCCCACAATTAACTTGATTAACCCTGCACCTGTGGAATACCTGAACAGACAATGAATGTTCCCAAAACTAAGGAGGTGTACTTTGGGAGCAACTGCCGACTTGGGGTTTGTTTTCTGTGACTGATTTGTTTCTGATTTTTATGTTTATTCTAGTTTAGTCTTTAGTGCTTGTTATCATTGGTGGATTTGTTTGTTGGTTTTGTTGCTCTCTTTATTTATTAATTAATTTATTTTATTATTTTTTCTTTTTTTCCTTCCTTTTCTTCTGAGCCATGTGACTGGCAGGGTCTTGGTGCTTCAGCTGGGTGTCAGGCCTGAGCCTCTGAGGTGGAAGAGCCAAATCCAGGACACTGGCCCACCAGAGACTACCTGGCCCCATGTAATATCAGTCAGCAAGAGCTCTCTCAGAGATCTCTGTCTCCATGCTAAGACCCAGTTCCCCCCAATGGTCAGCAAGCTCCAGTGCTGGATGCCCCATGCCAAATAACTAGGAAGACAGGAACACAACCCCACCCATTAGCAGAGAGTCTGCCTAAAGTCATACTAAGTTCACAGACACCCCAAAACACACCATCAGACAGGGTCCTGCCCACCAGAAAGACCAGATCCAGCCCCACCCACCAGAACACAGGCACCAGTCCCCTCAACCAGGAAGCCTACACAAGCCACTGAACCAACCTCACTCAATGGGGACAGACACCAAAAACAAAGGGAATTACAAACATGAAGCCTGTAAAAGGAGACCCCCCAAACACAGTAAGTTAAACAAAATGAGAAGACAGAGAAAAATCAGCAGATGAAGGAGCAAGGTAAAAACTCACCAGACTAAACAAATGAAGAGGCAGTCTACCTGAAAAAGAATTCAGAATAATGATAGTAAAGATCATCCAAAATCTTGGAAATAGAATGGAGAAAATACAAGAAAGGTTTAACAAGGACCTAGAACTAAAGAGCAAACAAACAATGATGAACAACACAATAAATGAAATTAAGAATTCTCTAGAAGGAATCAGTAGCAGAATAACTGAGGCAGAAGAACAGATAAGTTACCTGCAAGATAAAATAGTGGAAATAACTGCCACAGAGCAGAATAAAGAAAATAGAATAAAAGAATTGAGGACAGTCTCAGAGACATCTGGGACAACATTAAACACACCAACATTTGAATTATAGGGGTCCCAGAAGAAAAAGAGAAAAAGAAAGGGTCTGAGAAAATATTTGAAGAGATTATAGTTGAAATTTCACTAATATGGGAAAGGAAACAATCAAGCTCAGGAAGCGCAGAGAGTCCCATACAGGATAAATCCAAGGAGAAATACGCCAAGACATATATTAATCAAACTATCAAAAATTAAATACAAAGAAAAAATATTAAAAGCAGCAAGTGAAAAGCAACAAATAACATGCAAGGGAATCCCCATAAGGTTAACAGCTGATCTTTCAGCAGAAACTCTGCAGGCCAGAAGGGAGTGGCAGGACATATTTAAAGTGATGAAAGGGAAAAACCTACAACCAAGTTTACTCTACCCAGCAAGGATCTAATTCAGTTTCAAAGGAAAAATTAAAATCTTAACAGACAAGCAAAAGTTGAGAGAATTCAGCACCACCAAACCAGCTTTACAATAAATGCTAAAGGAAATTCTCTCAGCAGGAAACACAAAAGAAGGAAAAGACCTACAAAAATAAACCCAAGTTATAACAAAAATATTTACAAATTTGTTAATTCACTAGCTTTTTATCATACATTGTCACCTCAGGACTCCTAAAAAGCAGAGGTGCTGTAAAATAATGAATAAACCTCTCCATAATAAGCATTGGTACTTTACAAACATGCACATTTAGACCTATGGATATAACCTAAAACTGTTTTCCAGATATGGAGATATTAGCCAAGAGCCCTTCACTTCACCCTTCCTCTTATGCCTCCTCCAGCATATCAGCTACTAAGTACAGAATTACATCTAGCTCCAAGAGGTGGATTAACATAGACCCTCCCAGAAGACACAGCCTTTCCTAAAACCAACAAAAGGGAATTTATAATTGATAAAAAAAAGAAACATCTTGGACATGGAATTGTTAAACCATCTTTGAGAAATATACACAAGGTCTTGTTCATTAGGTTGCCAGCAGAGGGGCAGAAGGAAGTATAAAAGGGAGGGAAGTATGTGGATGTGTTCCTGTTTATATTTTGATGATAACCATTGATGTGTGTGCATCTCTTAGCTGTACTATAGGAATACATTTTTAAGTAATTCAATGAAAACATACCTCCTTGCTAATACTTTAATAGTTTAGATTGGATAATGAATCCTCTTAAAAGAATTATACTTTGTGTACTCTGTTGCTTTATGTTTCATTTAAATTGAACATTAAGGGAATGTAGTATTTTAATCATTACTCTGCCAATATGTTTATCCAGAGGCCTGTTGCCATTTTGGTCTTTTCTGAAATTTTTGTCACCAAGAAAGGATGTTTTTTTCCCTTCCAGATTGAGTTGGTGTAGTGTATTTTTGGTTATCAAAATACTCATAGCTTTGGGACTTTGAAATGGTAAATATTCACAATGTGTGAAAAACCATGATACATAACTGTATGATCTTAATTATGTAAAAATGGATGCTTAGTTTTGTTAAAATACACAAGTGAGACCTAAAAGGACATATCAAATGGTAAACTACTTGTGAAGATGGGTGACTTTGTTTTTGCTTCTTGTGTTCTTTGGTTTCCTATTTATGCACATGTTAACTTTTAAGAAATAAATGTTATTTTAAAAAACTTTTAAAAAATACACCCAAAAGAGTTAAGAAAATGGTAATAGGAATGTATATACCCATAATTACGTTAAATGTAAATGGATTAAATGTTCCAACCAAAAGACACACACTGGCTGAATGGATGCAAAAACAAGACCCATATATATGCTGTCTACAAGAGACTCACTTCAGACCTAGGAACACACACAAACTGAAAGTGAGGGGATGGAAAAAATATTTCATGTAAATGGGAATCAAAGAAAGCTGGAGTGGCAATTCTCATATCAGAAAAAATAGAATTTAAAATAAAGACTATTACAAGAGACAAAGAAGGACACTACATAATGATCCAGGGATCAATCCAAGAAGAAGATATAACAATTGTAAATATTTATGTACCCAACATAGGAACACCTCAATACATAAGGCAAATGCTAACAGCCATGAAAGGGGAAATCAACAGTAACACAATAATAGTAGGGGACTTCAGCACCCCACTTTCACCAATGGACAGATCATCCAAAATGAAAATAAATAGGGAAACACAAGGTTTAAATGAAACATTAGACCAGATGGACTTAATTGATATTTATAGGACATTCCCTCCAAAAACAACAGAATACACTTTCTTCTCAAGTGCTTGTGGAACATTCTCTAGGACAGACATATCTTGGGTCACAAATCAAGCCTTGGTAAACTTAAGAAAATTGAAATCGTATCAAGTATATTTTCCAACCACAATGCTATGAGACTAGATAACAGTTATAGGAAAAAAAACTGTAAAAAATATACAAACACAGGGACACTAAACAATATGCTACTAAATAACTGAGAGATCACTGAAGAAATCAAAGAGTAAATTAAAAAAAATACCTAGAAAAAAATGACAATGAAAACATGATGACCCAAAACCTATGGGATGCAGCAAAAGCAGTTCTAAGATGGAAGTTTATAGCAATAACATCCTACCTCAAGAAACAAGAAAAGTCTCGAATAAATAACCTAAACTTACCATAAAGCAATTAGTGAAAGAAGAACAAAAAACCCACAAATTTCAAGAAGGAAAGAAATCGTAAAGATCAGATCAGAAATAAATGAAAAAGAAATAAAGGAAACAATCTCCCAAATCAATAAAACTTTGGTTCTTTGAGAAGATAAAAAAAATTGATAATCCATTAGCCAGAGTCATCACGAAAAAAAGGGAAAAGACTCAAATCAACAGAATTAGAAATGAAAAATGAGAAGTAAAAACTAACACTGCATAAATACAAAGGATCATGAGAGATTACTACAAGAAATTGTATGCCACTAAAATGGACAACCTGGAAGAAATGGAAAAATTCTTTAAAAACCACAACCTTCCAACACTGAACCAGGAAGAAACAGAAAATATGAACAGATGATTCACAAACACTGAAATTGAAACTGTGATTAAAATATTCCAGCAAACAAAAGCCCAGGACCAGATGACTTTACAGGTGAATTCTATCAAACCTTTAGAGAAGAGCTAACATGTATCATTCTCAAGCCCTTCCAAAATATAGCAGAGGGAGGAACTCTCCCAAACTCATTCTACGAGGCCATGATCACCCTGACACCAAAACCAAAGAGGTTACAAAGAAAGAAAACTACAGACCAATATCAATGGTGAACATAGATGCAAAAATCCTCAACAAAATACTAGCAAACAGAATCCAACAGCACATTAAAAGGATCATACACCATGATCAAGTGGGATTTACCTCAGGAATGCAAGGATTCTTCAATATACGCAAATCAATCAATGTGATACACCATATTAACAAACTGAAGAATAAAAACCATATGATCATTTCAATAGATGCAGAAAAATCTTTTGACAAAATTCAACACCGATTTATGATAAAAGCTCTCCAGAAAGTGGGCATAGAGGGAACCTACCTCAATATAATAAAGGCCATATACAACAAACCCACAGCAAACATCATTCTCAATGGTGAAAAACTGAAAGCATTTCCTCTAAGATCAGGAACAAGACAAGGATGTCCACTCTCACCACTATAATTCAACATAGTTTTGGAAGTTCTAGCCATGGCAATCAGAGAAGAAAAAGAAATAAAAGGAATATAAATCAGAAAAGAAGAAGTAAAAATGTCACTGTTTGCAGATAACATGATACTATACATAAAGAATACTAAAAATGCCACCAGAAAACTACTAGAGCTAATCAAAGAATTTGGTAAAGTTGCAGGATACAAAATTAATTCACAGAAATCTCTTGCATTCCTATACATTAATGATGAACAATCTGAAAGAGAAATTATACCATTTACCATTGCAACAAAAAGAATAAAATACCTAGTAATAAACCTACCTAGGGAGACAAAAGACCTGTACTCAGGAAACTATAAGACACTGATGAAAGAAATAAAAGATGACACTAACAGATGGAGAGATATACCATGTTCTTGGATTGGAAGAATTAATATTGTGAAAATTACTATACTACCCAAAGCAATCTACAGATTCAATGCAATCCCTATCAAATTACCAATGGAATTTTTGCAGAACTAGAACAAATCATCTTAAAATTTGTATGGAGACACAAAAGACCCCGAATAGCAAAAGCAGTCTTGAAGGAAAAAAAAATGGAGCTGGAAGAATCAAATTCCCTGACTTCAGACTATACTACAGAGCTACAGTAATCAAGACAATATGGTATGGACACAAAAACAGAAACATAGATCAATGGAAAAAGATAGAAAGCCCAGAGATAAACCCACGCACCTATGGTCAACTAATCTATGACAAACAAAGGAGGCAAAGATATACAATGGAGAAGTTGTCAACTTAAACAACAGCAAGTGAATAAGGAAACTCCCTGTTGTCACAGATACACAGGACCTCCTCAAAGTACTATTTTTATGTGTTGGTTTTTGCACATGGATGTCAGTTCTAAGAACACTGAGGCAGGAGATAGATGGTTAGACATATACAGCCAGCCTCCTGTTTACACTTCCAGATAAAAATAACAACAGGAATAGGGTAAATAGTTGGACGTTACCTCCTCTGGACACTTTTTAAGATAACAGTAATGGCAGGAGCAGGGAGGAGGAGAGCCCTGCCCAGATAAAAGATAAAGAGACTACATATATCTCATTCTTAAGGTCAGGAGACCTTCCTGACTACACATGCACAGAGAGACTCCTCTGAGGTCAAAAAGGAGGGGATGCCACCCCGTAGAGGTGATGTTGACCTACCGACAGCCCTCTTCAGTGGAATCCGTCTTGGCTAAGAGATGCACACGCACACAGGGGAGGACCCTGAAATGAATGAAATATGAACTCAGAGCCCAGCAAAGCAAGATGACTGTCCAGAGGAAACCTGGTAGAAATGTCCTATAAAACGATTCAAACTACAACGAGGGTGCAACTCTCTCTCTCAGTCTGCCTGTGTATCTATCTATAAATACCCTTTTGCCTCCTAATAAACACTTCACTTGCTTCACTACCTTCTATATCTTTGTGGGAATTCATTTATACAAAGCCAATGGTTCAGGGTCTTGTCACTGACCACTGTCCCTCATGGTCTAGTGGCTAGGATTCAGCACTCTCACTGCCACAGCCTGACTTCAATCTCTGGCCAGGGAACCAAATGAAATCTTGCTTCAAGCTGCTGCAGACTGAGGCCACCCAAGATCACATTTGGTTCTGAAACCTGGAATTCAAGGTAAATCATGGGCTTCACCCAGCTGCAGCTTGAGGCCCCTGACTCTTGCTCTTGCCCTCTTTGTCTTGCTCATTGCTTTGTCCTCTTTTCAAGACCTGCAGGGCACGATCTCAGTCTGCTCAGTGAAGAAGCCCAAGGGGTCTCTCTCTTTCTCTCTATCTCTCTCTGTCCCATATGGAACCCTCTACTACGCTCTTCTTTCCTACTTTACTCACACAACAAGGTCTCTTTCTCACTTCACATCTCCACACCCTTTCAGGGAAGGATTTTCTGGACCTCATTCCTAAACTGTGTTCCCACCACTGCCAAACTTGTTGTTGCCTGTGTCAGATAAAATCGTCAGAAGATTCCCAATTTTACCTTAGCCACCAAACAAACAGGGCAATAGACTTGGGGTTCTTCTTCTGTTTAATCTTCCCCCTGCAGCATGTGTATGGAAACACAAAAGACTGTGAATAGCCAAAGCAAACCTGAGAAAGAAAAACAGAGCTGGAGGAATCAAACTCCCTGACTTCAGATTATACTACAAAGCTACAGTAATCAAGACAGTATGGAACTGGCACAAAAGCAGAAATATAGATCAATGGAACAGGATAGAAAACTCAGAGATAAACCAATGCACATATGGTCACCTTATCTTTGATAAAGGAGGCAAGAATATACAATGTAGAAAAGACAGCCTCTTCAATAAGTGGTGCTGGGAAAACTGGACAGCTATGTGTAAAAGAGTGAAATTAGAACACTCCCTACCACGATATACAAAAATAAACTCAAAATGGATTAAAGACCTTAATGTAAGTCCAGACACTATAAAACTCTTAGAGGAAAACATAGGCAGAACACTCTATGACATAAATCACAGCAAGTTCTTTTTTGATCCAACTCCTAGAGTAATGGAAATAAAATAAAAGTAACCTTCCCCTGCATTGGGAGTGCAGGGTATTAACCACTGGACCACCAGGTAAGTCCCTGGGCTGGCCACTTTCAAGCTGATTCCAATTCTCACCTTAAGCAGAGCCCTGGGAATGCAAACATCCCCTATCAGGACCCCTCACACAAGGGACTGGGTCAACCCGGCACATCTGGTCAGAGATCAATGAGGGAATAGAGGATGCTCAAAATCACATCAAGCACAGGATTTGAAGGAAATTCAGAGGGCACCCTGAAACTCCTTCAGGTGCCTCCTGGTAATGTTTCTGGGACTCTGGACTTCATTTCTAGGAGTGCTGTTCTGGGTTGCAGGTTGCTCAACATGGGAGGATCCCTTTTCTAAGCCAGATGGGCTGAGAAAGGAAAAACTTAGGTCCTGCTGCAACATTGCCTGGACTTTATTTAAATTAAGGGATTGAAAAATGGCCTGAAAATGGGTTTCTAGATTATAATACAATTAGATTTTTATTGCCACAGGATGGGAAAATGGACTGAGTTTAACTCTCCTGATATTCTAAACTCTCCTCTTCTAACTTCTCCTAACTCTGTGGGTGAGGGGGCTGTGGTGAACCAATCTTCCCCCACTCCTGCAAGTTCCTTTACTCCTTCAGATTCTTCTGATCAAACTAAGACCCCACCTCATCAGAGGGACAGTCCCTGCTGCAACAATATTTTATCATTTTATCAGCCTATTTGCCCCTGTTGTGAGGGCCAATTTGAGCACTATCTGGTCTAAATTTTAGCTATAAAACCATGACCACAGAAAGAGAGAGATGATTTTGGACAGTATGGCCACAGTATTCTTTAGACTCTGGAGACAATTGGTTAAAATAAAACTTATTTTTTAATTGCAAAACCAGTTCTTTTGCAGGTGCCATTAGAAAATGCTAGCTTGTTAAAATATATTTTTCAGAATTCTGACTCTGAGAGAACAAAAATATGCGTAGGAAAAATTGAAATTAACTCTTATGTCCTTGAGCTACAAACACAGCCCACTTTGCCTGAGACTTCAGCCTTGGGTTCATTAGTAGAAATTCAAGCCAAGGGAAAAAAAGGGGGTGGGGGGCAAGAGACACTTTAAATCTCAAGTGAAAACTATGTGATCTCTGTCTGGATATATGTATGTCTCAGTATTTGTCTTTGTCTTTGGATAATGTTGCTGAGGTTAATTTGTAAATGAGCTCTATTTAATTGGCTTAAAGGAAAAGTAAGCACATAAAAATCAAACCATTCTAAATACAAGAAAAACTAAACTAAATAAATTTCAGGTTCATGTGAACTAGGAAATAGTCAATATTAAATTAATACCTGGTATTAATGTTTGTTGAACTAATTAATATAGGCATGTCTTTAGAGTTATCAACATTAAGCATAATACTTTTATTTGCCTAGGTTTAATTATGCTAAATAAGATCTTATTATATCTGTTGCAAATTTGTCAATAAGGAAGGTATCTTGATATGAAGAAACTTTTTAAGGAAAAAAAATGCAAAGAAGATAGCTTTCAGTGAATATTTAGGAATAGTTATGTTTTAGGAATGTCTATTTAAGAATAATCTCTCCAGATATTTGACAACTTGAAAATTTAGAGCTGTGCTAAATTAAGTTAAAGGATGGAAGTTTATTAAATAACTAGGCTATTTCCAAATAAAATAAGATACTGAAACATTAATTACTGAATATTGGCTTCCTTTTACAGACAAACAAAAGGTTTGGAACTATTAATACATGTGTTTGGTGCCACACAGATATTTCCGTAAGAAAGCACATTTTTCAAGAATTTATTATTTGGATTTATGTTTACCAATCTATGGAGTGCTGATATAAAGAACAGTTCATGGGCTTCCCTGGTGGCGCAGTGGTTGAGTGTCCGCCTGCTGATGTAGGGGACACGGGTTCGCGCTCTGGTCCAGGAAGATCCCACATGCCGCGGAGCGGCTGGGCCCGTGAGCCATGGCCGCTGAGCCTGCGCGTCCGGAGCCTGTGCTCCGCAATAGGAGGGGCCGCAAAGGTGAGAGGCCGGCGTACGGCAAAAAAAAAAAAAAAAAAAAAAAAAAGACAGTTCATGGTTGCTTAAGAAAAGTAGGATGTATGTTTTTAGTAAAAAAGGTATGAGGAATGGGATACATTTTATTAAGGGAAAGGGAATTAGGACTGACTTACAGGTGCCTGTTTCTGAATGGGAAAATAAAGTGATACATACAGAAAATGATAAAAAGGTTTGTGGAAAATGGACCCCAAGAGAAGAGTTTTATACATGGTTCAAGTTTACTTAAGATGTTGAACTGCCTTTGCAAAAAATGTTAACTCTTCGAGATTTATAAAAAGGGCTTTCTATGATTGAATTAAAATTAATTAGGTAAATAAATTTTGTTATTAACAGTAAGCTGGTACCAGACTGGAATTTAATTCTCACTCTCTGTTAAGAGAACAGAGTTTTCTTGGAAGCCGCTTTTGATAACAGACTGTGTGAATTACCTTACATTTAAGTGATTTACATTTGCTTTTAAAATACTTTTGTAACTCTGGTTGAGTAAATAAGTAGTATTTCACAATGATCTATATAGAGTATGGTGTATGTAGATAAAGTTCATTCTGCTTCTACAAAAATTAACCCCTCATTGCCAGACTTTTGCCATCTTGATGTCCTTAAAATACAGCAACAGTCTAGTTCTAAATCAGGGAATTTAAAATGGGTAAACAAAAGCTGTCAATCAAATAGGGCTATGGAAAAATCCAAAATGGCTGCTTACCTTTTTCCGGTTTCCTGACAAGCCTCACTTTTTATTTGGTGGGATAAAGCCTTTCCTGGCTGTGGGGTTAATACCCTCACAATGGAAAAAAAATATATGTTTCACTGAATATTAAATTCTAGTTTTGCTAATGAAGGTCTGTGTTACCAAGACTCACTTCCCAGATAGTACCTTGCTGTTATCCTATATTGCCAAGTCTGCTAGAACATACATCATTAATTATTTGCATACAATCATGAATGGACTCTTCTGTCATACTGGGGAGCAGAGTGGCTGGGTTTAGAGCGGATACCATCTTTAATTTTAGATTCTAGCTGTAAGGTATTATGGCCTGGCATTTACACAGCCTCCCCAAAACAAGCCAATAGCCATGCTTTTGTTCAAGTAAAGGTAGAACACAATGTGGAGTGTGCATATGCACAGTAGTAGGCTGGCCCAGGGTAAATTTTTCAGTCTCTTGTAAAAGGTCACAAGTTGCAGTTACAGCCCAGAGGCAAACTGGCCATCCTTGAGATGTGATGTCCAGTTGTTTGGAAAAGCAAGCTACAGGCCTTTTGGAAGTACCTAAATTCTAATTTAGCATTGCAAGATTCACACTCACACTTTCAAACACACGGATTTCTAATATCTGGGAGACCAGTATTGGCCTTATGACATTCCAAAATCCAGTTTAATGACTCATTATTATTTTCTTTACGAGCCTCAAATAGGGGTTTGGCTATGAGTCCAAAGTGAGGAATCCAAATACAACAAAAACCAGACATTCCTAAGAATCCTTGCTATTGCCTTCGGGTAGTGGGTACAGCCACCATTACTCATACTTCCCTTAAATTAAGCAGTACATTTCCTTGTTATTTTGATAATTGAAATCATGGAAATTCTTAGTTATTTGAGAACTGTACTCTTTTGCCTTGAAGACTTTATATCTCCAGTTTGGCAGGGAGTTTAAAGTGAGCATTGTTTTTTGGTCTGAAGCTACCTTAGTTCTGCTACCAGTTAGCTTGTTATTCATGTATTGGATTAAAACTCCCTAATTTAATTAGAGGTCCACTAAGTCTTTGACAAACTGTTCCCAGAAGGTAGTGTATCATCCTTAAAACCTTGTGGAAATACTATCCAACAATATTTTTATTTTATATTAGTCTTTGGATCATTCCATTCAAAGACAAACAGTTTCTGAGACCCAAGGACTTAATGATATGCAGTAAAAAGCATCTTTTAATCCCAGACTGTAACTACCCAAAGTCTCGAGATGAAGTTGTAAGCAAAGTTTAAGAATTTGGCACCACTTAATGTATATCCCCTACAATTTGTTTAATGGCTCTCAAATGGTGCACAAAACAGTAATAACAAGTCCCAGTTTTTTGTACCAGCATGACTGGAGTGTTATATGGGGGTTGACCAGGTCTGATTAATTGACCTTTAAGAAAGGTGGTTATCAGAGGCTTTTATATGTCTCTTCACATGCCTCTTCAATGAATTTCTTTAAATTGGAAGGCTTGGTACCTGGACAGAATTTTACCAAAGTAAGGACAGATGGTTGCACTGGAGGGAGGCCAAAAGAGCCAAGAAGTCTAACTCAGTAGTAGTAAAACTCTGTCCAGGCACCAAGGCTTCCTCCCAATTGTAATAGCATAGCTCAGAAGGTACAGGTTTCCATCTTTTTAGGATTATCTTGGTAGAATAGCATGTTTATACTTCCAATTATATAGTTCAGAGGTAGGAAAGGGGAAGTGCATATATAAAAATTCCTTGTGTTGACCCTGGTCATCTAGACATGTAGGAACTTATCTCAATGGATATTGCCCTGCCTCAGGCAGAGTGTCCTCTGGACCAAACTGAGTACCCTTGTAGGTACAAGGAGGGGAGACAGATCCATTTTGACTGTATGGTAAGGAAGGGCAGAGGGCTAGGGCTGGACCTGTGGCCCTAGGAGGTTTGTTGGTGAAAGCTTCAGCACTACTTGCAGGAATTCTCTCTTCATACAGTGGGAAACTGTGGGAGGCACTGAAGGAGGAACCAAACGTAATAAGTGGAGATCAACATTAGACTCTAGCTGAGGCAAGACAGACTTTTTCTCAGGTTCTTCCCTCTGAACCAAAATTTTACATGTATTTTGCAAATTCTTATTCCAGTATAAAGTCATTAAAGACATAAATGATTGCGATAAAAGATTTTGTTCCATTTCTCCTTACTTTTGCAAAATAAGTATAATTATAAAATGGTATTATAATTTCAAGACCAATTCTTGGGCCATTTCCCCCAACTCCAGACAACATTGGGGCTAGGTAATGTTACAAAAGAAAATAACTTTCTTTGTTTTCATAGGCTCTTACCTAAACATGGACCAATTTTGAAGAATACATCCCAAGGGACTGCAGTCACATATACTATTACATCTTAATTTTAAAAGATTTCTCTCAGGATGACCAGTGCAAAATGACTTCAAGGAGGTGTCATGGGTGGAAGTTCCTCTAACCCAGGAACAGGGTATGTTCTTCTGGGATGGACTCCTATGAGACCACTACATGTCATGGGTGAAAAAATCTGATACCTTTGTGAGGCAAGATTTCTAGTATTTTATCTCTTGAGTCAGAGGACCCTCATAAATATCAAGTTTAATAAAGTTTTGCTACAGCCATCCAAGAGCAAACCCTTATTAGCCAATCCTAACAAATAAAACAATCAGACATAGACAAAAATGGACAAAGAAATCAAAGACTCTGAGACTTTAGCCCATGGTTCAGAACTCTAACGTGACATTTTGAAAAGCTCAGCAGTTCTAACCTTTTATACTGTTTCCCTAGGGTGGGATTCTAACCAAACTCGGACCCAAATTTCAGGACTCTAACCCAAGCAAAATTACTCTGAGGTAGAACTCTAACCCATAATCTTCATGAGGTTCATACAATTTAGTAACAAGCATGTATTAACTACGTCATTTATCCAGTGTCTTGATTCAGGTCCTCTTTCTTCTCTCAGAAGTGAAAATAGTGCTGAGGCACCTGGAGTGCCGTGGCTGGGATGCAGAAAGTTGACAAACAAACCTCTAGACAAGTTCATCTAGGAGGCCACTTAGCTTGTTAGTGAGGACCCATGCCATGCCAGTGGGCAGGGGGGTCACAAGATAAAAGTCTCTTCAAGGTCATCAAAATTATTACGATCAAGCACTCACTACCTGATGCCTGTAAAAGCCAAAACTATGTCACCAGCTTTTGAGAAAAGAAAGAGCTCTATTGTGAGGTCGACCCGCAAGGAGACAGGAGGCAGTGCTCATCTGTCTCTGGATCCAGGAATGCAGGGTTTTGTGTGAAATTTAAGGGACTGCGGGAATTTTGAACTTGGAAGCTGATTGCCTAGTCTTGAACCAGTCCATACAAGCTACTCACTCTGCTGGAAGCCAGGTTTTCCTTATTGAAAGACTTCTTGCTTTGTGAAGAGCTCTGGTAGCATTTCTATTCTTTGAGACTGAAGATTCATGGTTCCAGGGTCATCCCGGAGACCTGGGTTCTCGTCCTGTGCCTGCACAGGGCTGTCTATGTAAAATAACTCCAGGTTTGATCAATCAGCAACCTCTTTAAGGAAGCAAAACAAGTTTAAGCCAGTGCTGTTTCAATTTGATTAATCAACAGTCCATTTAAGGGGGGAAAACCAGTATAAGCCAGTGTTTTATGTGCTCTTTCAACCAGGGCCATATAGAATATTTTCTCTATGTATTTCTAATTTCTATGGGTGACTCTTTGTGGTAGGTAGAATAATGGTCCTCAAAGATCTACAATGTAATCTCAAAAGACAAAAAAAAAAAAAAAGGACTTCAAAAGTCTACAACATAATCCATGGAACCTGTGAACATGTTACTTTACTTGGTGAAAGGGACTTTCCTGAAGTGATTAAGGGTACTGACCTTGAGATGGAGAGATTAAGTTGAATTAGCTGGGGCAAACCATCTAATTATACGAGTCCTTAAACATGGAGATTTTCCAAGGCATGATCAGAGAAAGCTGTAGAAAAAGGGTCAGATCGAGAACAGAGAGATGGCAGTATGGGAGGAAGTTCATCTGATGTTGCTGGCTTTGAAAACAGAGGAAGAGATCATGAAGCAAAGAATGGAGGTGGTCTTTAGAAGCTGGTAATGGCAAGGGAACAAATTTTCTGCATAGTAGAAGGAATGTGGCCCTACTGACAATTTGAAGTGAGACTTGCAGAATTTTAAGATAATAAATGTGTGTTGTTTCAAGTCATGTAATTTATTATTGTGTATTATACCAGCAATAAAAAGTGAATAAATTCTTAAATAGTAATTTAACTAATATTTATGTTTCTGTGATGTTTCATACACCACTCTCCCCACTCCCCTGGTCTAGCCATCTGTTTTCTGTTTATTTTATTTTATTTTTTTCTGTTTATTTTTATCTTGATTATTTTACAGGTATAACAACAAGGAGCTGGACACGATATTCATCACTTAGAGGCAGAGAAAGTTGTAAGATACAACTGTGGATTTACTAATGCAGACAAAAACTATTTAGATAAATTCAAGAATAATCTAGGGAAGAAATATTAGGTACCTATAATATTATGCTAGTTCTTTTTTTTTCCAGTTATATCTTATTTCTCTTTGGATATTTTTGTTTAATTATAAGTCAGAAAGTCTAAATAAGAGAACGATAAACTTCCTCTTTATTTTCTTTCTTACTCTTTATGATTAGCAGCCCATTAGATACAACCTTTAAATGAATTTATCTTCTATTATAATAAAGAGCCCTCTACTGACTGATATGCTCATTGTACTCAGAAAATAAAGAGCAAGTTTCCTTATGCTGAAGAGATGCAGTCAACTTAATGGCAGTATAGAACGTTGGAATTCCATGGTGTTATATATGTTCAATCAAGCCATCTCATTTATTGGCTGATTATTTCATTTGATATGTGACTACCTGTACTTTTCCAGCTTCAGGATGCAAAGAATAGTTATTCCTTGACATTGAGGAACTGCAAGTTAGGTATACGAAACAGAGGGGTAAACAACAGTTAATGATCAAATGTTACAAGTGTATAGTTTTTAGACAGGAATTTAATAAAGTATGTAAGTCTCAGGGCAGCAGAAAATGAAACAGCTATTTGGGATTCAAAGGACTGAGAGAAGAGAGGAGGTGGAGAGACACTTGGACTGAATCTGAAAGATGAGTAGGAGTTTGTCAAGTGAAAAATAGAGGACACTTAAATATTGTAGCCACTAGTTATATGTGACTAAGCAACTGAAATGTAGCTAGTGTGACTGAGGAACTAAGTTGTTAAGTTTTATTTACTTGCATTAATTTGCTTAAATCTCACAAATCACATATGGCTAGTGACTAACTACTATGATTAGTAGACAGCACAGGGCTAGAAAACTATCTCTCTGGCAGTGTAGAGGGAAAGAGGTTACCTATAGGGAAAAAACAATTAGCTAGATTAAAGAGAGAAGAATTTGTCTCTCTCATCTATCAAAGATAGGTTTATAATATTATAGACATAATTCTGGCCATGGATTTGTGAATTCAAATACAGACAATAAATTCTGTAGAAACAATTTAGCCTTTAATATAAACCAGAGGAAAGATATTTAAGTATACACTTATGGATCATAGGACCAATCCCTTCTCTAGGCTGAGGATGGAAAATTAAACAGCTCTTTCATTTCTTAGATTTCTCTTTGACGTCAAGAACTGAAACTCCAAACCCCAGGGTACTCTTTGTGTGGTTACTATTTGAACACAAGTGCCCAAGATGGTGAATCTCAGTGGTGTGTGTGTGTGCGTGTGTGTGTGTGTGTTTGTGTGTATGGAGAGAGACAGAGAGAAACCAATGGAGCTAGGAAGCAAGGGAAGGAGTAAGGGAGAGAACAAGAAGAAAAGGAGAAAGGGAGGGAGGGAGAATGGAAGAAAAGTAGAGGGAAGAATGGAGGAAGACAGGGAGAGAAATGGAGAAAAGGTGGGGAAGAGAGGGAAAGAAAGGGAGGAAGAGAGAAATTTTGACTCACAGGTATATGTGGAAATGTCTGTGGGATTTAGTTTTTGGTTATCACAAATAAAGGTTGTTGATAGTACTGGCACTTAGTGAATGGAGGCCAGGGACACTGCTAAATAGCCTACAGTTTGCACGACAGTACCACATCAAAGAATGATCTATCCCAAATGTCCATAATGGAGAGCATGAGAAACCATGGTCCAGGAGAGTGCTGCTCAACCCTTGTGTTCTTAAAGTAACTTGGGAAACTTTTAAATACCCAATGCCTACATCCTTCCCTGGGCCAACTAAACAAGAAACTTTGAGGGTGGGGCCCAGCCCAGGCATCGTGCCTTGTAAAAGTTCTCCAGGTAATTCTAACGTGCAGCCCGAGCTGAGAACTACTAGCATGAAGAGAGGGTGCTGTTTTCAACACCCTAACCTGCCCCCCGGCCCATGTGACTCCATTCTGTGTCTCTCATGGAGTCTTCTGCCAAAACTCTGCCCCCCTCTTCGTCCTGTGCCCTGCCTTCTGGCTTACTCTATTTCTCACTGGGGCTCCTAAAACCTGCCGGACAAAGATAAGGTTCGCGCTTTGCCTATCAAGTGACCGGGGATTACAGAGGGCCTCTCTGGTCAGCCACACCATACAGTGTTTCCTACCCACCAGGGGAAACCCAAGTTAAAAATGGTTAACAGGAAAGCTAGTTGAGGGAGATAATTAGCAAATATTAGTCCTTTGGTGGCTGTATTCATATTACATGGGATTACTCAGTAGCAGGAAAGGCCAGCCTTCTGTCAAGTCTGTTTAGCTTAATGAAGCAGAAAAGAGCAGTTGTTTTTGTATTTTTTTAAGGTGGAAAAAACACAGATTCTGCATTTGCCCTTATTAATATGTTGAAATGTTATTTGAAAAGATATTTCAACAGAAGAAAAAACATTTCATAGTTTTGCTGAGAGATCAAAACACATTGCCTACATCATCTTTTAATTGTCTAGAGACACAAAAGGGAAACTTCTTACCCTGGTTCCACATAAAGCTAAGAGCTTGGGGGAAAAAATCAGAGGTCTTTGTTGTCTGCAAATTCTCTGGGCAGCCAGGTACAGCTCGGAAGTTCAGGGTTTTCATCGGCTGTCCCCTGGGACCTTTGGAAATACAAGTCCTCAGCGCACATGGCTTTGGTTTTTAGTTGTTTTATTCTTTACTAGGCATCTGACTTTCTAAAAGTTATGTAAACCTAAAGCAGCACACAGGCTCTCAGCCCAGCTTCTCTTTGTTGCATCTGTCCAGATGGAGGCAGTAGCTGGTCCTCCCCCGGGGAAGCTGAATGAAGGTGTTCATTAATGCAGAGGAGGTGGATGTCAGATCCAGAACTTTCCCCGTGTCCTCAAGTCCATTCTCTAGTAGGTCTGCGTCTTTATTCCCCTCTTACCCCTAGGTTCTTCATGACCTTCTTTTTTTATTTCTTAGATTCCTTATATACATGTTAGCATATGGTATTTGTTTTTCTCTTTCTGACTTACTTCATTCTGTATGACAGACTCTAGGTCCATCCACCTCATTACAAATAACTCAATTTCATTTCTTTTTATGACTGAGTAATATTCCATTGTGTATATGTACTACATCTTCTTTATCCATTCATCCGATGATGGATACTTAGGTTGCTTCTATCTTCTGGCTATTGTAAATAGAGCTGCAGTGAACATTTTGGTACATGACTCTTTTTGAATTATGGTTTTCTCAGGGTATATGCCCAGTAGTGGAATTGCTGGGTCATATGGTAATACTATTTGTAGTTTTTTAAGGAACCTCCACACTGTTCTCCGTAGTGGCTGTATCAATTTACATTCCCACCAACAGTACAAGAGGGTTCAGTTTTCCCCACACCCTCTCCAGCATTTATTGTGTTTTTGGTTACTTCTTATTCCTTGTACTTTATTTATTACAATGACATCTAGGAGGTTGCAGCTGTAATTAAAAATGTTCTAATCTATGCTGTCCACCATGGTAGCCATTAGCTATATGGAGATATTAAGCACTTGAAAAGTTCACAGTGCAAATAAGAAAATTTATTTAATGTTAATTGATTAAATTTTTAATAGCCACATATGACTAATGATTTCTGTTTTGGACAGTACAAACATAAGAGAATGAGAAGTTTGGCATTTAAGATATTTATATATATATAAATTTGGAGCACAGTACAGCAATGTCCATTTTTCCTCATAAGTGAAGGGAACTGTTTGAATGAAGGCCTGAGAAAGGACAATAACTGCAGGTGGCACGACTCATCCACTACAATTTGGAGTTACAGTTGGATGCCCTGCTATCAAAATACAGTCCTTAGTTTAATAGACTAACTAGTAATGTAGAACTGCTTACTTGCGGCTTGTGGTTGATGTAACTCCTTACAAGGGAGGCCAAATAACTAATGCTATAGAAAGTGGGCAGTTTTCTCTGGCTATTTCCAATATAATACATCCCTGATTTTACTCTGGGTAAGATTTCCAAACTTGCTATGAACCAGTTTAATTTTCTAGGACCTCTAGTTTGGAATATGTTCTTTTTTTTTTTTTTTTTTTTTTTTTATTAACATCTTTATTGGGGTATAATTACTTTACAATGGTGTGTTAGTTTCTGCTTTATAACAAAGTGAATCAGTTATACATATACATATGTTCCCATATCTCTTCCCTCTTGCGTCTCCCTCCCTCCCACCCTCCCTATCCCACCCCTCCAGGCTGTCACAGAGCACCGAGCCAATATCCCCGTGCCATGCGGCTGCTTCCCTCTAGCTATCTACCTTACTACGTTTGTTAGTGTGTATATGTCCATGACTCTCTCTCGCCCCGTCACAGCTCACCCTTCCCCCTCCCCATAACCTCAAGTCCGTTCTCTAGGAGGTCTGCGTCTTTATTCCTGCCTTACCCCTAGGTTCTTCATGACATTTTTTTTTTTCTTAAATTCCATATATATGTGTTAGCATACTGTATTTGTCTTTTTCGTTCTGACTTACTTCACTGTGTATGACAGACTCTAGGTCTATCCACCTCATTACAAATAGCTCAATTTCGTTTCTTTTTATGGCTGAGTAATATTCCATTGTATATATGTGCCACATCTTCTTTATCCATTCATCCGATGATGGGCACTTAGGTTGTTTCCATCTCCGGGCTATAGTAAATAGAGCTGCGATGAACATTTTGGTACATGACTCTTTTTGAATTTCGGTTTTCTCACGGTATATGCCCAGTAGTGGGATTGCTGGGTCATATGGTAGTTCTATTTGTAGTTTTTTAAGGAACCTCCATACTGTTCTCCATAGTGGCTGAACCAATTCACATTCCCACCAGCAGTGCAAGAGGGTTCCCTTTTCTCCACACCCTCTCCAGCATTTATTGTTTCTAGATTTATTGATGATGGCCATTCTGACTGGTGTGAGATGATATCTCATTGTAGTTTTGATTTGCATTTCTCTAATGATTAATGATGTTGAGCATTCTTTCATGTGTTTGTTGGCAGTCTGTATATCTTCTTTGGAGAAATGTCTATTTAGGTCTTCTGCCCATTTTTGGATTGGGTTGTTTGGTTTTTTGTTGTTGTTGAGCTGCATGAGCTGCTTGTAAATTTTGGAGATTAATCCTTTGTCAGTTGCTTCATTTGCAAATATTTTCTCCCATTCTGAGGGTTGTCTTTTGGTCTTGTTTATGGTTTCCTTTGCTGTGCAAAAGCTTTGAAGTTTCATTAGGTCCCATTTGTTTATTTTTGTTTTTATTTCCATTACTCTAGGGGGTGGGTCAGAAAGAATCTTGCTGTGATTTATGTCATAGAGTGTTCTGCCTATGTTTTCCTCTAATAGTTTGATAGTTTCTGGCCTTATATTTAGGTCTTTAATCCATTTTGAGCTTATTTTTGTGTATGGTGTTAGGGAGTGTTCTAATTTCATTCTTTTACATGTACCTGTCCAGTTTTCCCAGCACCATTTATTGAAGAGGCTGTCCTTTTTCCACTGTACATTCCTGCCACCTTTATCAAAGATAAGGTGTCCATATGTGCATGGGTTTATCTCTGGGCTTTCTATCCTGTTCCATTGATCTATCTTTCTGTTTTTGTGCCAGTACCATACTGTCTTGATAACTGTAGCTTTGTAGTATAGTCTGAAGTCAGGGAGCCTGATTCCTCCAGTTCCTTTTTTTGTTCTCAAGATTGCTTTGGCTATTCGGGGTCTTTTGTGTTTCCATACAAATTGCGAAATTTTTTGTTCTAGTTCTGTGAAAAATGCCAGTGGTAGTTTGATAGGGATTGCATTGAATCTATAGATTGCTTTGGGTAGTAGAGTCATTTTCACAATGTTGATTCTTCCAATCCAAGAACATGGTATATCTCTCCTTCCTTTTGTATCATCTTTAATTTCTTTCATCAGTGTCTTATAGTTTTCTGCATACAGGTCTTTTGTCTCCTTAGGTAGGTTTATTCCTAGATATTTTATTCTTTTTGTTGCAATGGTAAATGGGAGTGTTTTCTTGATTTCACTTTCAGATTTTTCATCATTAGTATATAGGAATGCCAGAGATTTCTGTGCATTAATTTTGTATCCTGCTACTTTACCAAATTCATTGATTAGCTCTAGTAGTTTTCTGGTAGCATCTTTAGGCTTCTCTATGTATAGGATCATGTCATCTGCAAACAGTGACAGCTTTACTTCTTCTTTTCCGATTTGGATTCCTTTTATTTCCTTCTCTTCTCTGATTGCTGTGGCTAAAACTTCCAAAACTATGTTGAATAAGAGTGGTGAGAGTGGGCACCCTTGTCTTGTTCCTGATCTTAGTGGAAATGCTTTCAGTTTTTCACCATTGAGGATGATGTTTGCTGTGGGCTTGTCGTATATGGCCTTTATTATGTTGAGGAAAGTTCCCTCTATGCCTACTTTCTGCAGGGTTTTTATCATAAATGGGTGTTGAATTTTGTCAAAAGCTTTCTCTGCATCTATTGAGATGATCATATGGTTTTTCTCCTTCAGTTTGTTAATATGGTTTATCACATTGATAGATTTGCGTATATTGAAGAATCCTTGCATTCCTGGAACAAACCCCACCTGATCATGGTGTATGATCCTTTTAATGTGCTGTTGGATTCTGTTTGCTAGTATTTTGTTGAGGATTTTTGCATCTATGTTCATCAGTGATATTGGTCTGTAGTTTTCTTTCTTTGTGACATCCTTGCCTGGTTTTGGTATCAAGGTGATGGTGGCCTCGTAGAATGAGTTTGGGAGTGTTCCTCCCTCTGCTATATTTTGGAAGAGTTTGAGAAGGATAGGTGTTAGCTCTTCTCTAAATGTTTGATAGAATTCGCCTGTGAAGCCATCTGGTCCTGGGCTTTTCTTTGTTGGAAGATTTTTAATCACAGTTTCAATTTCAGTGCTTGTGATTGGTCTGTTCATATTTTCTATTTCTTCCTGATTCAGTCTTGGCAGGTTGTGCATTTCTAAGAATTTGCCCATTTCTTCCAGATTGTCCATTTTATTGGCATAGAGTTGCTTGTAGTAATCTCTCATGATCTCTTTTATTTCTGCAGTGTCAGTTGTTACCTCTCCTTTTTCATTTCTAATTCTATTGATTTGAGTCTTCTCCCTTTTTTTCTTGATAAGTCTGGCTAGTGGTTTATCTATTTTGTTTATCTTCTCAAAGAACCAGCTTTTAGTTTCATTGATCTTTGCTATTGTTTCCTTCATTTCTTTTTCATTTATTTCTGATCTGATTTTTATGATTTCTTTCCTTCTGCTAGCTTTGGGGTTTTTTTGTTCTTCTTTCTCTAATTGCTTGAGGTGCAAGGTTAGGTTGTTTATTCTAGATGTCTCCTGCTTCTTAAGGTGGGCTTGTATTGCTATAAACTTCCCCCTTAGAACTGCTTTTGCTGCATCCCACAGGTTTTGGGTCGTTGTGTCTCCATTGTCATTTGTTTCTAGGTATTTTTTGATTTCCTCTTTGATTTCTTCAGTGATCACTTCATTATTAAGTAGTGTATTGTTTAGCCTCCATGTGTTTGTATTTTTTACAGATCTTTTCCTGTAATTGATATCTAGTCTCATGGCGTTGTGGTCAGAAAAGATACTTGATACAATTTCAATTTTCTTAAATTTGCCAAGGCTTGATTTGTGACCCAAGATATGATCTATCCTGGAGAATGTTCCGTGAGCACTTGAGAAAAATGTGTATTCTGTTGTTTTTGGATGGAGTGTCCTATAAATATCAATTAAGTCCATCTTGTTTAATGTATCATTTAAAGCTTGTGTTTCCTTATTTATTTTCATTTTGGATGATCTGTCCATGGGTGAAAGTGGGGTGTTTAAGTCCCCTACTATGAATGTGTTACTGTCAATTTCCCCTTTTATGGCTGTTAGTATTTGCCTTATGTATTGAGGTGCTCCTATGTTGGGTGCATAAATATTTACAATTGTTATATCTTCTTCTTGGATCGATCCCTTGATCATTATGTAGTGTCCTTCTTTGTCTCTTTTAATAGTCCTTATTTTAAAGTCTATTTTGTCTGATATGAGAATTGCTACTCCAGCTTTCTTTTGGTTTCCATTTGCATGGAATATCTTTTTCCATCCCCTTACTTTTAGTCTGTATGTGTCTCTAGGTCTGAAGTGGGTCTCTTGTAGACAGCATATGTAAGGGTCTTGTTTTTGTATCCATTCAGCTAATCTGTGTCTTTTGGTGGGAACATTTAGTCCATTTACATTTAAGGTAATTATCGATATGTATGTTCCTATTCCCATTTTCTATATTGTTTTGGGTTCGTTATTATAGGTCTTTTCCTTCTCTTATGTTTCTTGCCTAGAGAAGATCCTTTAGCATTTGTTGTAAAGCTGGTTTGGTGGTGCTGAACTCTCTCAGCTTTTGCTTGTCTGTAAAGGTTTTTATTTCTCCATCAAATCTGAATGAGATCCTTGCTGGGTAGAGTAGTCTTGGTTGCAGGTTTTTCTCCTTCATCACTTTCAGTATGTCCTGCCACTCCCTTCTGGCTTGTAGGGTTTCTGCTGAAAGATCAGCTGTTAACCTTATGGGGATTCCCTTATGTGTTATTTGTTGTTTTTCCCTTGCTGCTTTTAATATGCTTTCTTTGTATTTAATTTTTGACAGTTTGATTAATATGTGTCTTGGCGTATTTCTCCTTGTATTTATCCTGTATGGGACTCTCTGTGCTTCCTGGACTTGATTAACTATTTCCTTTCCCATATTAGGGAAGTTTTCAACTATAATCTCTTCAAATATTTTCTCAGTCCCTTTCTTTTTCTCTTCTTCTTCTGGAACCCCTATAATTCGAATGTTGGTGCGTTTAATGTTGTCCCAGAGGTCTCTGAGACTGTCCTCAGTTCTTTTCATTCTTTTTTCTTTATTCTGCTCTGCAGTAGTTATTTCCACTATTTTATCTTCCAGGTCACTTATCCGTTCTTCTGCCTCAGTTATTCTGCTATTGATCCCATCTAGAGTATTTTTAATTTCATTTATTGTGTTGTTCATCATTGCTTGTTTCATCTTTATTTCTTCTAGGTCCTTGTTAACTGATTCTTGCATTTTGTCCATTCTATTGTCCATTCTATCTCCAAGATTTCGGATCAACCTTACTATCATTATTCTGAATTCTTTTTCAGGTAGACTGCCTATTTCCTCTTCATTTGTTAGGTCTGGTGCATTTTTATCTTGCTCCTTTATCTGCTGTGTGTTTTTCTGTTTTCTCATTTTGCTTATCTTACTGTGTTTGGGGTCTCCTTTTTGCAGGCTGCAGGTTCGTAGTTCCTCCTGTTTTTGATGTCTGTCTCCAGTGGCTAAGGTTGGTTCAGTGGGTTGTGTAGGCTTCCTGGTGGAGGGGACTAGTGCCTGTGTTGTGGTGGAAGAGGCTGGATCTTGTCTCTCTAGTGGGCAGGTTCACGTCTGGTGGTGTGTTTTGGGGTGTCTGTGGCCTTATTATGATTTTAGGCAGCCTCTCTGCTAATGGGTGGGGTTGTGTTCCTGTTTTGCTAGTTGTTTGGCACAGGTTGTCCAGCACTGTGGCTTGCTGGTCGTTGAGTGAAGCTGGGTGCTGGTGTTAAGATGGAGGTCTCTGGGAGATTTTCGCCGTTTGATATTATCTGGAGCTGGGAGGTCTCTTGTGAACCAGTGTCTTGAAGTTGGCTCTCCTACCTCAGAGGGAGAGCCCTGCCTCCTGGCTGGAGCACCAAGAGCCTTTCATCCACACGGCTCAGAATAAAAGGGAGAAAAAGTAGAGGGAATTAGTAGACATATGAGGAAAGAAAGAAGGAAAGGAGGGAAGGAAGGAGGGAAGGAAGGAAGGAAGGAAGAAAGAAAGAAAGAAGCAAAGAAGGAAAGAAGGCAAGAAGGAACGAAAGGAGGGAGGGAGGGAGGGAGGAAGGAAGGAGGGAAAGAAGTAAAAACAAAAAGAAAGAAGATACAGTAAAAATAAAATAAAGTATAATAAAGTTATTGAATTAAAAAATTCTTAATTAGAACAAAAAAAAAAAGGACGGATAGAACCTTAGGACAAATGTTGGAAGCAAAGCTGTACAGACAAAGTCTTACACAGAAGCGTACACATACACCCTCACAAAAAGAGGTAAAGGGGGAAAAATCATAAATCTTGCTGTCAGAGACCACCTCCTCAATTTGGGATAATTCGTTGTCTAAAGGAGGGAAGGAAGGAGGGAAGGAAGGAAGGAAGGAAGGAAGAAAGAAAGAAGCAAGGAAGGAAAGAAGGCAAGAAGGACGAAAGGAGGGAGGGAGGAAGGAAGGAAGGAGGGAAAGAAGGGAAAACAGAAAGAAGATACAGTAAAAATAAAATAGAGTATAATAAAGTTATTGAATTAAAAAATTCTTAATTAGAGAAAAAAAAAAAAAAAAAAAAAAGGACGGATAGAACCTTAGGACAAATGTTGGAAGCAAAGCTGTACAGACAAAGTCTTACACAGAAGCGTACACATACACCCTCACAAAAAGAGGTAAAGGGGGAAAAATCATAAATCTTGCTGTCAGAGACCACCTCCTCAATTTGGGATGATTCGTTGTCTAAAGGAGGGAAGGAAGGAAGGAAAGAAAGAAAGAAAGAAAGGACGAAGGTAAAGTATAATAACGTTCTTAAAATTAAAATTGATTATTAAGAAAAAAAATTTTAAGAAAAAACCATGGACGGATAGAACCTAGGACAAATGGTGGAAGCAAGACTATACAGACAAGATCTCACACAGAAGCATACACATACACATTCACAAAAAGAGGAATAGGGAGAAAAATCATAGATCTTGCTCCCAAAGTCCACCTCCTTAATTTGGGATGATTGGCTGTCTATTCATGTATTCCACAGATGCAGGGTACATCAAGTTGATTGTGGAGCTTTAATCCGCTGCTTCTGAGGCTGCTGGGAGAGATTTCCCTTTCTCTTCTTTGTTCTCACAGCTCCCAGGGGCTCAGCTTTGGATTTGGCCCTGCCTCTGCGTGTAGGTCGCTGGAGGGCGTCTGTTTTTTGCTCAGACAGGACGGGGTTAAAGGAGCCGCTGATTCGGGGGTTCTGGCGTACGGAGGCCGGCGGCGGGGAGGGAGGGGCACGGAATGCGGGGCGGGCCTGCGGCGGCAAAGTCCGGCGTGACTCTGCACCAGCCCGAGGCCCGCCGTGCGCTCTCCCGGGGAAGTCGTCTCCGGATCCCGGGAACCAGGCAGTGGCGGGCTGCACAGGCTCCGCGGAGGAGGGGAGTGGAGAGCGACCTGCGCTCGCGCACAGGCCCCTTGGTGGCGGCAGCAGCAGCCCCAACGTCTCCCGCCCGCCTTGGGGTCCGCGCCTCCAGCCGCGGCTTGCGCCCGTCTCTGGAGTCAGCGCCCTCAGCCGCGGCTCGCGCCCGTCTCTGGGGTCCGCGCCCTCAGCCGCGGCTCGCGCCCGTCTCTGGGGTCCGCGCCCTCAGCCGCTGCTCGCGCCCGTCTCTGGGGTCCGCGCCCTCAGCCGCGGCTCGCGCCCGGCTCTGGGGTCCGCGCTTTCAGCCGCGGCTCGCGCCCGTCTCTGGAGTCCGCGCTTTCAGCCGCGGCTCGCGCCCGTCTCTGGGGTCCGCGCTTTCAGCCACGGCTCGCGCCCGTCACTGGGGTTCGCGCTTTTAGCCGCGGCTCGCGCCCGTCTCTGGAGTTCCTTTAAGCAGCGTTCTTAAACCCCTCTCCTCACGCACCAGGAAACAAAGAGGGAAGAAAAAGTCTCTTGCCTCTTCGGCAGGTGCCGGCTTTTTCCCGGACTCCCTCCCGGCTAGCTGTGGTGCACTAACCCCTTCAGGCTATGTTCAAGCCGCCAACCCCAGTCCTCTCCCTGCGCTCCGTCCGAAACCGAAACCCTAGCCTCAGAGCCTCAGCTCGCAGCCCCGCCCGTCCCGGCGGGTGAGCAGACAAGCCTCTCGGGCTGGTGAGTGCCGGTCGGCACCGATCCTCTGTGCGGGAATCTCCCCGCTTTGCCCTCCGCACCCGTTGCTGTGCACTCCTCCGCGGCTTCGAAGCTCCCCCCTCCGCCTCCCGCAGTCTCCGCCCGCGAAGGGGCTTCCTAGTGTGTGGAAACTTTTCCTCCTTCACAGCTCCCTCCCACTGGTGCAGGTGCCGTCCCTATTCTTTTGTCTCTGTTTATTCTTTTTTCCTTTTGCCCTACCCAGGTACGTGGGGAGTTTCTTGCCTTTTGGGAGGTCTGAGGTCTTCTGCCAGCCTTCAGTAGGTGTTCTGCAGGAGTTGTTCCACGTGTAGATGTATTTCTGGTGTATCTGTGGAGAGGAAGATGATCTCCGCGTCTTACTCTTCCGCCATCTTCCCTTCGAGCCTGGAATATGTTCTTAATGAGACCATTGAGAGGCCAAGTAGTTGACATGAAGCAAAATAAATTGAATGCCATGTCATTCTATTTTACTTTTGGATTCAAAGATAATTTAATTCATTTCATCTTTATTTTCTTTCCATTTCCAAAACTCATCAGTTTTATCCTAGGACTGTAATGATAAAAAAAAATCATTCATTTTAGAAAGTTTGTCCAGTCTATTGGAATGATTTTCCACTAAAAAAAATATTAAGGAGTGTGTTGCAATCAGGAGATTATCTGCAGTGTTGAAAATGCAGACTTTTAAAAATTAATTAATTAATTTTTGGCTGAATTAGGACTTCATTGTTGTGCACAGACTTTCTCTAGTTGCAGCAAGTGTAGGCTATTCTTTGTTGTGGTGTGTGGGCTTCTGATTGTGATGGCTTCTCTTCTTGTGGAGCACAGGCTTTAGGTACGTTTGCTTCAGCAGTTGTGGTACACGGGCTCAGTTGCTCCGTGGCATGTGGGATCTTCCTGGACCAGGGATTGAACCCGTGTCCCCTGCATTGGCAGGTGGATTCTTAACCACTGCGCCACCAGGAAAGTCCCAAAAATACAGATATAAAACCTCAAATCTTGAAATTCTTTGCTAATTGTTAACATTATATTCTAGTTTTAGCAATGGGTATTGTTAAACAGGGATTAATATGTATAGATAATTTTGATATTGTAAAAAATGTACTTTGCATTTAGGAAATAATTGCTAAAATTCACACTAGTTCAGCAATTTACTAAACAATGGGACACTTCTGTGTCTCACTTCCATTTGTTACAGAATGTTCACTTGTGTTCTCTTTCCATAGAGAATAAGGACTATTATTACAAATTAAACAAAATAAATGGATGAATATCTTTCCACTTGCTATGAACTCTTAACACTAAATTCTTTTTAGGAGGTATCGTTAGTGAAGTTATTGAATTAGAGAATCATATTATTAATTCTTAATGACTTAGATTATTAAATGTTTTAAATTTAGTTTTAGTGTTCTGTATTTAACTGCAGTCTTCAGACTTCTGAATGCCAGCAATTCTGATAATTAGAATAGTTGTCTCATCAAAGCCCAACTAGTAACTGCTCTAAGAAGAGAGGGGGTGGGGCAACTGGTCTTCAGTCAGGAGCCCCCAAATTTACTTCGTGAATTTAATAGACAACAGCACGTGAATTTCAACATTTACCTATTCCTTGTGGAAAAGGTGCAGAAATATCACCCCTCACTTGAAATCTCCCCACATTTCAAACTCCCTTCAGTTTGAAATCTGAAGGCTGATTCTGCTTATGTCAGGAGCAAGTGATGCACGTGAGCTCCACAGAGGACCGCTGAGAGCAATCCCTTTCCCTTCTTTGAAAGAGAGTCTGATGGTTTGCAGTGTATTAACTCCATTTGATGGTGAATTGCTATTTCAGTCACAAAAACTGTTTCTCTATCTCAAAGGGGGAGAATATGTCTTGTGATTTTTTCTGCTCAAATCAGTGTTTCATGTTGGACTGCTACATGAAACCATGAAAAAAATGAACCTGGAAAAATATGAAAAATGTATGCTATTCTCCTAGTACATTTCACTGCCAGATTTTTGGGTGATATACAGTGATGGCTGTCATAACAACAGAGTAATCCAGGAAATACAATTATGCATATAATGAAATTGGCAGTGAGGGGGAGCTGCTCTGATGAGAAATAACTGGCTTGTTCCTAGGCATCTAGTTATTTCACCTTATATATCAATTACCTAGATTTGGGCTCTTAAAATTGCTGCTCATCTACCTAAACTTTAGGTTCTGAGCTTCTTCTCTTGATTATTCCCATCATATCAGAGCAGATGAGGATAAACAAAGTGAGTCAGTTCCCCTGGTGTCAATCACTTAAGGAATCAACATAATTGATGCAATGGAGTTAAAGCAAATAATGTAATTAAGGAAAGGGGAACCCATGGAATTCTGGATTAAATAATATAATGATGCATAATTATGCATCTAAACAATAAAAGGATTGCCTTGGAATAACACATTACACATGTGGTTGATCCAGAATAAGAAATATTAATCCACCTTCCATCCATGTGTGGTAGAATTTTGTATGTTGGTATAATGATGTGGGATATTTATATTAATACATTTATTAATGTCTATTAATTTTTTAATTATTAGTAATGAAAATACATGTTTATAGCTACCAGTTGATGGGCACAGAATCAAATCTAAAACATGGCACTTTAATTTCCCTAAGAGATTTTTACAAAAGTCATTTTGAAAGACAACGGAGTTTTTCTAGTAAAGTTTCTACTTTTTCAAAACTATAACTGAAGGGACTTACCCAGTGGCTCAGTGGTTAAGAATCCACCTGCCAATGCAGAGGACACAGGTTCAATCTCTGGTCCAGGAAGATCCCACATGCCGCAGAGCAATTATGCCTGTGTGCCACAACTACTGAGCCTGAGCTCTAGAGCCCGCAAGCCACAACTATTGAGCCCACATGCTGTAACTACTGAGCCCGTATGCTGCAACTACTGAAGCCCATGTGCCTAGAGCCCGTGCTCTGTAACAAGAGAAGTCACCATCATGAGAAGCCCGCGCACTGCAATGAAGAGTAGCCCTCACTCATCACAACTAGAGAAATCCCGCATGCAACAAGGAAGACGCAATGCAGACAAACAAACAAACAAACAAAAAACTATAAGTGAAATGCTGCCTCCCATACGTGTACAATAATTAAACATTTCTGGCATTATGCAGGGATTCTAATATAAAGTCACAAAAAACAACTCAGTGTTGAAAATTTACCGCTATAATAATAGCAAGCATTTATGGAGTAGTAACCCCATGTCAGGTACTTCATTTAATATTACTTTTCAACTTCACTACAAATCTTAAAGTAGGTATTACTCTCCATTTCAGAAACTGAGATTAAGTGACAGTAAATGTCTTTCTCAACTTCAAACATGTTTTACTGATTCTCCTCTTCTCTTGTGGTCAGTTAATGGAATTCAGTTATAAGCTACATGAAGACAGAGTCTGTTTCCTTAGGGTTACACATCTTACATTTAAAACCTTTCAAGATAGTTTTCTAATTATAAAGTTCATGATAAGCTGAACAAATAACTTTAAAACTTAGTGGTTCAAAGCAATAAGCATTTGCTACGTCATTCTGTCTCTGGGTTAGGAATCTTGGAGCAGCTTAGATAAGTAATTCTGGCTCAGAGTTTCATGAGATTGCAGGTATTATGTCACCATGACAGCAGACGTCTGAAGACTTAACAGAGTTACTGTATTTATTTTCAAGGTGTCTAACTCACTTTCCTGTTGGCAGGAGGACCTTATTCCTTGCCTTGTGTACCCTCCATAGGGTCTCTTGTTTACCCTAGGAGTGAGCTATGAAAGAGAGCAAAGAGAAGGACATGATAAGTCTCATAAGTCACATACCATCAGTCACTTTTACCACATTCTTTTTGTTAGAAACAAATCAGTTAGTATAACCACTCTTATTTTTAAATTAAATGTATTTATTTATGGCTGCATTGGGTCTTCGTTGCTGCACCTGAGCTTTCTCTAGCTGTGGCGAGTGGGGGTACTCTTCGTCGTGGTGTGCGGGCTTCTCATTGCGGTGGCTTCTCTTGTTGCGGAGCACGGACTCTAGGCGCGTGGGCTTCAGTAGTCGTGGCTCGTGGGCTCAGTAGTTGTGGCTCACAGGCTCTAGAGCGCAGGCTCAGTAGCTGTGGCGCAGGGGCTTAGTTGCCCCGCGGCATGTGGGGTTTTCCCAGACCAGGGATCGAACTCATGTCCCCTGCATTGGCAGGTGGATTCTTAACCACTTTGACACCAGGGATGTCCCAGTATAACCACTCTTAACTTCAGATGAATTAGATTTTATGACTTAAAGGAATAAATATCAAAGAAATCACACATTTTTCAGCCACCACATAAGTAGATTTTGGATTTCAGTGAACACAGAGACTGTGAAAATCCACAGCATGGGAAAATACAATCCAATTTAATTTACCAAAAGAAACTAACAGAATGTCCACAATCAACCCCCTACACTAAATATGATGACTAATGTTAGGAAACTATGCATCATTCAAAGATTTTGAGCCCTGTTAATATTAAAATATATCTGAATAATAATGAGATGCCTATTCAAATAATATTGTGCCTCTAAAATACAATTATAGCATTTTCTATAATTTTATAAACTGTAGAAAGTTCAAGCTCATAGTCAGTACCATTATCCATAGGAACACAAGAAAAAAGACAAATAATTAAAGTAGAAATTTAATGTAAAGGCAATCTATTAGTATCTATAGATGTTTCCCTTGCACTTAGCAGTCTTTCAACAAATTGTGTTAATACTGGAAATGTCATCTCCTTTGCATTCATAACTTCTAGCACTACCCTAGTCCCTGCTGTATATTATTTCAATCATGAAAATCACCTCATTTAACCTTTGAAATAATCTAAAAACAGGTATAAGAGAAAAAGACCTGGGTACTTCAAAAACTGAATATCCAAGCTAAATTTGATATTCCATAATTAGAAGAAGAAAAGAGAAGTGTAGAGGTTAACATTTATTCCAAAACAACTGTAAAATAATTGATGGCTGGGATCAGATGCTCATATTCTGGGCTTATACTCTAGATCTCTTTTTTGTTTTAACCATGTGTTTTAAGCTTAGCATTGTTGCAGAAGTACATGGGAAGTAAAGAAAAGCAGAAAGAAGAAAACAATCAACATCCAGAGTCAGCCACTTTAATAACTGATGTATTTCCTTTATATTTTTGATTCACATACACTTTTTACAGTTTGGAATTACATTGTCTACCTAGTTTTTAATTTCCTGATTGTTTCACTTATTCTTAAAGCAGAAACATTTCCCAAATTAGCATAGCTCTTCATAGCTTTAATACATTAAAGTGGCTATTCATAGTGCTTAATGAATTCCTCTTATTGGATGAGTGGGGTATATCTATTTTTAATTTATTTTGTATTGCTAATAGTGCTGCAATGCTTGTTTTTGTTTATAGAGCTCTGATGAATTTTGATGCATTTTCTTAGGCTGGATTTTGTATAGAATTGCCATTTCAAAAATTAGGAAAAATTTTAAGTTAGTTTTATAGACTCATTTCTTGAACTATGTTAAATTACCTTTAACTTAACATAATTCACACAACTTCTTCCTCCCCTTTACATCAAAAACTAAGAAATTTTTTCTTAAGTGACACTGATGTGGAACACCATAATGGAAAAGTATTTTTTTAACTCTTTGATATTTTTTAAACCTGGATTCTTTCTATATCAGAATAAAATCTACATTTAAATACAATGAGAATTAAGATTGTACATATTTCTATGATACACAGTATTTTATTTTGCAGTACACGGGCCTCTCACTGTTGTGGCCTCTCCCATTGCGGAGCACAGGCTCCGGACATGCAGGCTCAGCGGCCATGGCTCACGGGCCCAGCCGCTCCGCGGCATGTGGGATTTTCCTGGACCGGGGCACGAACCCGTGTCCCCTGCATCGGCAGGCGGACTCTCAGCCACCAGGGAAGCCCGATACACAGTATTTTTGAGGCAAAGTATGGATTTTAGCAAACAGGACAGGCACAGTTTTGACTGCCAGGGTTGGATGTCCCAGGCCTTCATTCTTCTTTTCAATTTCGCTTCACAAAAAAGGTCTTCAGGGCTTCCCTGAAGACCTTTTTACAGTTATCAGTGGGACTGTAAACTGGTATGGCCACTGTGGAAAACTGTATGGGGGTTCCTTAAAAAACTAAAAATAGAATTTCCATATGATCCAGCAATCCCACTCCTGGGCATATACCTGGAAAAGACAAAAAGTCTAATTAGAAAAGATACATGCATCTCAATGTTCATAACAGCACTATTTACAATAGTCAAAACCCAACCCAATGTCCATCGACAGATGAATGGATAAAGAATATGAGATATATATATAAATATATATATAAAATATTACTCAGCCATAAAAAGAATGCAAGATTGCCATTTGCAACAACATGGATGGACCTAGAAAATATTAGTGAATATTATAGAAGTAAGTCAGACAGAGCAAGACAAATATTATTTGATATCACTTATATGTGGAATCTAAAAAATAATACAGATGAATCTATATATAAAACAGACTCACAGACACAGAAAACAAACTTATGGTACCAAAGGGGAGAGTAGGGGTGGAAGGGAGGGTTAAATTAGGGGTGTGGGATTAACAGATACAAACTACTGTACAAAAAATAGATAAGTAATAATGATTTACTATATAGCACAGGGAATTATATTCAATATCTTCTAATAACCTTTAATAGAATAAATATGAAAAAAAATATACAACTAACCACTTTGCTGTATACCTAAACCAACACAATGTTGTAAAGCAACTATACTGCAATTCAAAAGTTATTTTAAAGTATTTTTCTTAAAAGTAATTTTGTTGCTCTTGTGCAATCTTTCCAGATGAAAAATTTAGATAAAAGTAAAGTATGATTTTTTTTAAATGTGAAATTCCAATTACCATATTTAACACACTGTTAAGATAAAAAAAAAACAAAACTAAACTAAAACCTGAGCACCAGAGAAGACATGTGAGAGGGCAGGGGACCTTAATGATCTTTGTTTTTCAGAACTTCTCCTTAAAGTTTTCTTCCCTCATCCTGAAGACAAACTCCCAATGTTACCTTTGCAAGCTGCTATAAAAGCTTTGGATCCAGGCTGACTGCTGAGCCTATGATAACAGCTTATATTGCCAATTATTAGACAGCAGAGAATGGCCTCAGTTCCTGTAGTTTCCATGCAGAGCATCTTGCGATGCCCTCTACATTCATGAGGCTGATAAAATGAGTGAAAGACAAACAAAACTGACTGCCTCAGGGAGTCCTACTGAAACAAGGGACTGAACTAAATTATTCAGAGTCAACAGGGAACCCCAGGGCAGAAAGCCCTGCAAGGAAACTTACCTCGAGAGGAGCATTACTAACTCTAACTACTTGTCTTGTCTGGGGTACCTACCATGGTAAACTCTTTCTTTCTAGGGCTATCCTGACCATCACGACACTCAGCACACCTCAGCCCTGGAAGGCATCAGGTTACTGGATAAAGTTGTGCTATGCCTGAATTGACTGGCAGATTAATATACAAACTAAGAGAGGAAGATTCCTGGCTGTCTAGAATGGGCTATGGGACATTCTTCCTTGCTTGGTAATGACTACATTCACTCCTACAGGCAGGTCTGAGCAACCTGTTTGGAGTGTTTTCCAAGGCCTTGGTCAACTGCTGTCTCTTAAAAAGTACCCGGTTATTGTCACAGCCACTCAGAATCTGACTAATTTGGGGCCATGATGGGTAACTTATGTTTCTCACTTGGCACTTGAAAAAAGCAAGGGATGAAGTTGCAACAAGATGAAACACACAACATGATATCCAAGAGCTAACTTCTAAGGTCATCTTGTGTATGAAATGCAACTTGAGGTAGTGAAATAGCTCTTGAAACACTTGTTATTTTGCAATGCATGTACTATGAAGCACATAAGGACAGGGAGTTACCCTAGCAAGGGAAGGTGGTGAGCAAAGCAGTAAATTCTGTGAAAAATAAACAAATAGAAACCTCAATTAAATGAAGTTGGGAGAGCAGCAGGGAACTTTCATACCCTGTGACAATAGCACAGCCCAATAGGAAGAAGAGGCTCTTCTTTTTTCTTCGCAAGGACTCAGCCAAGAAATCCTCTCTATCAAAATGTTCTCCTTCCTTTGCTGTGGGTGACTCACCCATCATGATAGCAGATACAGTTATTGCAACTCTTTCATGATCATGAATAAACACAACTTTGCTGGAGAAATATCTGGCAGCCTATTTATTTCAAGTAAACAACACCCAACTTAGTGGTAGTGGTGAATGAGCAAAGATAAAGACAAATGATAGGCACAGTACCAATGGACTATGATCATATTTTGAAGGGACATGTGAGTCAGATCTCAGTCAGATCCCTACCTACACAGGCTAACCTAGCTACAGCTGTGAGTTAACCTTGATGAGAAACTTACCCCTTTATCAATGTCTCAGTGAAATCTAGTCAAACATAGGAAGTAAAAATTTTGCTAAAGATTAGGGATTCCAGTTATACTTACTTCAAAAATATGCTGTAGGTCTATGTTTTCCTTTAAATGTCTTCCTCGATCCCCAGCCTTAATGACTACTCATTTCCCCAGCTCCAGCACCGTGATAATTTTATGACTAACTTACCCGTCCATGGTGCCAAGTTATCTGGTAAGATACCAGCCTAGATGTTGCTGTTAAGGTATTTTTTAGGTGTAATTATGTACAAATCAGTAGACTGAGTGAAGCAGATTGCCCTCCATAACGTAGATTGGCCTTATCCTATCAGTTGAAAGACTAAAGAAAGCAAAGGCTGAGATTCTCTGAGGAAGAGGGAATTTTGCCTCTAGAGTATCTTCAGACTTGAGCTGTAACATCAGCTCTTTTCTAGGTCTCCAGCCTGCAGTCCTGTACTGCAGATTTTGGACTTGCCCACCTCTACAACTATGTGAACTCCTTCCTTAAAATAAATTTCTCTCTCTCATTATATATGTTTATATATGAATATATATGCATATATACATAAATATATCTAAATATAGATATATATGGAATACCTCCTTCTGTATATGTATGTGATATATGTGTATATATATATATATATATATACACACACACAAAGAGGGGGAATAGAAATATATACATTTATACACACACACACACATATATATACATATATATACATACATATATATATATATCCTATCATTTCTGTTTCTCTGGAGAACACTGACTAATACAAGTCTCACAAAGCTTTTGCCTCACTGCTCCTCTCTCTCGCTTCTTTAATATGAAATGAGCACCATATCAGTACTGAGGCCTTGGGACTAACTACAGTGGACTTGGCAAACCTTCTTTTCAATTTTTCAGGAAAGTCAAGTCTCCCCTACAAAGGAATTCTGGTACCATCTGCTAAAATGTTAACTTTTCTCCATATGGCTACCTAGATAAAATATTAAGCAACATAGCCATGTTACCACCAACATAATGATTGACAATTGTCCTACCTGACAAGTATTATTACAGATGAATGTATGGGATTTTCACTTTCATTAATTAATTTAAGAATAATTTCAATATTCTTTTCCATACAGGCTAACAAAAGAAAATTTAGAAAATTCATAAAAGTAAAATTAAAAGAAAAATAAATTAGCATAATTCCACTATTCACAATACTCATTTATATTTTGTGAATTTTCTTCCAGCTTGATTTTATATCCATTGAACTAAGCTTTCTGTTTCTGTTTTTTCGTACATATTGTAACCAGACATTATTTCTACATCTGCATAGTTCTTTTTAATTGTGCATCCCGATTTTCCACATTATTTCATAGAAAAATAAATGTACTCATTCTGAGTACCTTCACTCTATTCCTCTTGATGAACTTTTCATGAACTGATTTTAATTGTCCTTTACCCACAAGCAAATGGACTCGCTACCACCCTGCCCTGCTCAGACATGCTGTTATTTTACACTAGTGCATTCGTAACTCTTGTCTAATTTTATTCCTCCTGCTCAGAAAAACAGAGCAGCTGCTAGTCCCAGCTTCCTGGCTGTTCTCTCAGCCTCCCCTTCCTTCCTGTCCTTCTACTGCTGGCCTATGTTATTTCTTTTAAAGCAAGTTTTCAAAATACCAGGATAGATAAAGATCTGAGGACCATAATTTTTGTATACTGCTTAAAGACTTTTTTTTTGGTTTCTTTTTTTGGTTTTGGATCCTGTATCCCAAACAATGAAACTGTGCCAAAAATTTATTTCAGAAGTAAAGCCAAGATGTATCCCTGTGCGACTCGCAGGAGATAAACAGCTTTCAGTTTAATCCTAACAAGAATGGGCAAATGGACCCTGACACTTGGTTTAATATTTCACTAACGTAATCCCTTTCCCATACATGTACTTACTTGCACGTGTGTGTGTCTGTGTGTGTGTAGATATATTTATTCTCCTAGGAAATGAAGCTTTCATTTCTGGTGGTATTTAATGACTTTTACAAAATCCATCTGGAGGTTCAAATGAAAGAAATTATATGTCACTCTTAGATTTAGTGAAAGTATATATGCATTTCCATTCACAAAATTGATCTCCTTCCACCAAAATGGGAAAACAACTGCCAGGAAAATGTGGGGGGAATGTATGCACTCAAATTTTGCATGCATACATTCTTGCAGTTCAGCAATGACCAAGGTTCAGTACTGGGATTAAGACAGGAGTAGACACAAAGGGTCAATTTGAGTTCAGTGTCATCTGAGGACATCCAGTTTGGGCCTAGTTTGATTATTAGTGGACAGAAGTTGGCCAGTTCCAAGAGAGTTATAGAATTAAATTGTTTAATTTAACAATTAACAAATTAATTAAATTATGAAGAGACAAGGATATGTAGCTGGAACTCAGGATTACAATTGTCCATTTTAAAGAGTCTAGTTGTAAGACTCCTTCAGCAGATCCAAACCAAAGTGGTGGAACCAGGGACAGTCTATATTAGTTTGGGGATAGAATTGAAAAGACTTACAATGCTTATAAAGCAGATTTGATTTTTCTCTAAATAATAAAATTTACAGTAGAGGAAGATGACTGAAAAAAAAATTCAAAGAAATATCAAAAAGTAACTAACAAGGGGACTTTGGGAAATGTGAGCCATCTGGTGAATAATTGGGAATCATAGCAATTACATTTTCTGTTGACAATTCATGATGTAGGTTTCAATTTCTCAAGTTCCTTTCCCAGGATTCCTAGTATGTAGTTGAATCTGGCAGGAGTAACTTCCTTGATGGCAGGGAAAGTGTGGTTTTGGTGGTATCTTACCAGGCAGTTTGGGCCACAGAAAAACCCAGGTATAATAAAAAGATATGAAGAATAAAATACAAAAATTAAGAGACATGAAGTATATGAAGAAATGAAGAACCACCCTTCTCTTCTCCCTGGCTTGCCTCTCCTTAAGAACATGCAAGTCTTATTTACTACCATTTTTCTGGAAAATGAGCTCAATTTCCTTTAAATTCTCTTACACTATCCAAAGGTCCTTAGGAAAGAAAATTGCATATTTTGCAGTATTCGTGTTAAAGGTTTCAGAAATCCAGCAAGAATTTTTCAGATATCAGTGTCTCAGATCTTAACTTCAGTTTTATCTGGAACCTATAGGGTTATAACTTTTCATATGGGAACAAGTTATATAATTTTCCTTCTATTGGGAATTTTTAATAAACTGCATTCATTTGTATTTTATTAATGTAAGGAAGAGGATGAGCTTATTGTGAGGTTGTGCATGGAATGATACTAGAACAAAACACTCTTAGGGGAGAAGCAGCTCTAGGGATGTCCCCAGATCTGCAAAAGGACAAGCCCATCAGTGGTATAAATTGTTAACAAGAATAATGCTTTTTGATCAACATAATTGGCTCACCTCCTGGGACTTCAAGAATCTTGTTGGAACAAATACCATTTTTGGCAATTAGGATGGGTGATGTTGACTGAGTTTCCTGCATCAGGCTCTTTCACACCCAAAATAAAGCTCTGCTTTCCAGGAGATTCCCCCAGTAGTTCAAACTGATCCACTTTCATTCCTGACTTCACGATGATCAAAGAAATATTGGTGGTCTTCATATTTTCTCCTCAGTCCCATGCTATGATTTGGCTTTTTACATTTGGGAAAACTGCAGGTGGCAGAGTTGGAGGATTAGTTACAAAATAAATTTCTAATTATGGCTCAAAACACATGTGAGACCTCAAAAACCTATTTCAAATTTCATAAGTAGATTTTTTTAACAGATAAATTGCAAGGAGAAACATGATATGGAAAGGAAATATGTAGATCAGAATACAGTTAAAAGAGTTATTAATTATAATACATGAACTTATTTGGATCTTGATAATATTTACAAATGTCACCTACTATTTCCTTCAAAATAACACAGGTGAGGGAAAATGAGTGGGCTCTTACAAAAACAGGATTGGTCATACATTAAAAATTGTTAAGTTGAATGAAGAGTACCTAGAAGTTTATTTTAATATTCTTTATACTTTTGTATATATTTGATATTAATCGTTATAACATTTTTTAAAGTCAGATAAGGGCATATGACATATTTATCTTTGGGACCCTGAAGGCTGGATGTTCATCATGTTTTTCTAAGTCAGGTCTGCAAACTATGGTCTATAGGCCAAATTCAGTGTTCCACCTGGTTTTGTAAATAAAATTTCATTAGAACACAGCTGTAGCCACACTCATTTCTGTATGGTCTTTAGTTCCTTTCCTGCTACAAAGCAGAGCTGAGTAGTTGTAACAGGGATCATATGACTCTCATAGTCTAAAATATTTACTATTTGTCCCTGAATAAAGTTTGACAATCCTGTTGTAACCCATTCTGATGAATTCTAACCTTATTTCTTACAATATTTCTACCTTACAGAATATGATTTGTTCATAATTGAATATTTTGGTTTTGCCAAGGAATTATATTCTGTATTTTCTTCAGGCATTAACTTATGATTTCCCCTCTTCTAGGAACTCCAAAACATATACACATACTTTGCCCAGTTCTCTTCTGCTCAGATTTCAAGTGACTGTTTTCCCAGGAAAGCTGCCATGACACCCAATGCCTCATTTTTTATCAAATACCCCACTTTTGTATCCCCAGAAAATCTTCCAACATTGAATTTCAAATATTTCTATTGACCCTTTCTCATTCTCTTTTCTTTGTGACTTTATAAATGTGTACATGTTAGTACTTTCACATTGTCCTACAGCTTTTGGATGTTCTGTTTTCTTTTTCACTCTTTTTGTCTGTTTGAATTTCAGTTTGGATACTTCTATGACATATAGTTAAGTTCAGTGATTCTTTCTTATATTGTGACCATTCTGCTAATGATCCTGTCAAAAGAATTCTTTATCTCTTACAGTGTTTTTCATTTCTAACATTTTCCCTTGATTTTTTGTATGGTTTCCATCTGTCTGCTGAAATTATCTATCTTGTTGTCTATTTTGTCCACTAGAACTTTTAATTAATTATTAATCCTAGTTATTTTAAATTCCCTATCAGGTAGTTCCAATGTCTGTGTCATATCTGTATCTGATTCTGTTGATTACTTTGTCTTTTGGGATTGCATTTTGGGGTTTTTTTTTTTGTCTTTTTATATGCTTTGTGTTTTTGTTGTTGTTGAAAATTGGGCATTTGCTGTAGCACAGAAGGAGACTAAGGTTAATAGCATTATGCTTGGAAATAGGTACACTTTCTTTATGCTAAGCCTTTAGTGTCAGGAGTTCGTGTTAATCTCTTCAGGATTTTGACTGGGTCTGAGGTCTGTTGTTGCTATGATTATGCTAAATACAGCATAGATTTTAAATTGCCCTAGTACACAGCATCTTGTTACTATTGACATTTGGACCTAGATTATTCTTTGTGGTGGAAGCTATCTTGTGTAGTACAAATTCTAAACTTCATTTGGTATTTCAAATGTAGAACTTGTTGCTGTATCATTTCTCTCTAAGCATTTAAAGGGGTGTCAAGTAAATGTAATATGTCAAATATGACATATGTCCAATTCTACTATTAAGAAGTGGAAAAACAGTGTGCTGAGAGGATAGATGCATGAATAAAGAATAGGAAAATATCTAATTGTATGAGAGTATACAACATGGGTATGATTCACACTGAAGTTGTGGTAACCATTACAAACTTGGATTCCATGTGTACTTCCACTATTTAACCTTGAATAAGTTGTTTGGCTCATGTCACTACCCCCTTCTCTCCTGTAAATAAAGAACTTGGATGAGATCAGAAGTTTGCAGATTCAGATGACTTCAGGACCCAGGTAGGAAATTTAAAAAAAGCACGTGCAAACTTGGTGTAAGACACCAAATATTAAGCCAATTATATTATAAAATACCTCATTACATTGTATTTTAGAACATTGTAAAGATCAAACAAGACAACTTGAAAAGGTCTTTTTTGGCACATGGGTTGCCAATCTTGACCCCAACAGCAACACAACTCCCTCAGTGATGGCAACCAAAATGTCTCCAGACATTGACAAGTATCCCCTGAGGGGAAAATCACTTCTGGTTTGAGAATAGCTGGACTAAAGGATTTTGAGGTTGCTATTCAAATACAGGGTTTGAGAACTACATCAATACCATTCAAAGTGTGATCAATGAGCCAGTAACATCAACATCATGTGGGTACTTGTGCAAAACACAGTTTCATGGATCTGAATCCAGACACACAGGCTCAGATTACATGTGAATGGGGCACAGGAATCAATGCTTTAACAAGCCCTGAAGGTGACTCTGATGCTTACTGAAGTCTTACCATCACTGAAGTAGCTTCTTAGAGTAGGAATTCAAGCCCTTCTGTTATCCTGAATGGAGGATTGGATAAATGTGAGGAGGGATAAGGATTCTAATAATAGGGTAGAGTGCAAAATTCTGCAGGAAGATGAGAAACAGAAAAAAATTTCCTTTAAAAATCATCTGAGGGTCAACAAAATGGTTGAGTAGGCCAGTGAAGCTCCCTATTATCTCACAGAAGTATCAAAAGACAAGCAAAAACTATCAGAACCAATTTTGTCAGAACTGTGGAAAAGACTCAAAGGCTTACAGTGACAAAGTAAATCCTGAATCAAGAAAAAAGCAATTTTCAAAATATTTATTTATTTTATGTTTTGACTGCATTGGATCTTAGTTGAGGCATGTGGGCTCTTCATTGTGGCATGTGGGTTTCTCTCTAGTTGTGGCAAGTGGGCTTCTCTATCTAGCTATGGTGTGTGTGTTTTATTTTTTCTCTCTCTCTCTCTCTAGTTTTGGCACACAGGCTCCAGAGGACGTGTGCTCTGTATTTTGTGGCACACAAGCTCTCTAATTGAGGCCTGCAATCTCAGTAGTTATGGGTTCAGTTGCCCCACAGTATGTGAGATCTTAGTTCCCTGACCAGAGATTGAACCTGCATTCTCTGCATCGGAAGGCAAATTCTTTACCACTGGGCCATAAGGGAAGTCCTAAAAAGCAATTTTAATATGCACAAAACTTTGCAATTTTGTATTTGCACTTGCATCATTCTTCAGTGGCTTAGGGGTAGACTTGGAGACATTAATCCATGTTCATACTGTGGAATGCTGGTCCCTGATTCCAAAGGGAGCAGAGCCAATATTATTCACAGGTTACGTACATGTTTTATTTTACCTGTCTCTGAATTATAGAAAGGACCAACACATGTCATTCATTTGTTTGCCTAGCTCAGAACTCACTCAGGGCAGAAAAGTGTCAGCCATTTCAAAATATGTGAAGGTGGATAAATAATCCACAGATGGTTAAGGCAAAAAATTATAGTTGGAAGATGCAATGACCCATATAAGGTCAAAGAGGAAAGGGCAGAGAGTAAGCTGTTTTACAATTAGAGCTTTCAGAACACCTGTGTTATAAAGAAATTTAGGAAGCTAGAATAAGACTTTATATCCAGAATAAGACCTTAAAAACACTTAAATTTTCATCTTGAGTTTATCCATAAGCTCATTAACTAAATATTGAAGAAGGCTCCCATCACAAAGCCAACCAGCAAAGATTGAGAGAAATTTTGGGCTTTGGGTGAGTTTTAAGAAATTCTGGTTTTTAAGAAAATCTCAGTTGAAACACAAATGAACACAACCTAAAAACAGAGACTTCATTAACCACACACAACAAGGAATCATTCTCTAAAAAAATCACTGGGAAAAATAGGATACTGCAGACTTCAACAATTGGAAGAACAGCAAGCTCTGGTGGAGGCTGAGAATTTGATTTTCAGATTATATTACCTGAATGTCTAATTTTTAACACAAAATTACAAAGCAGACAAAGAAACAGGAATGTGTGAACCATTCAAAGGAACAAAATAGACAGTGTCCTAGAGGTAACCAGCTTTTAACTTACAGAGACTTTGAAATAACTGTCCTAAATATATTCAAGTAGCTAAAGAAAAACATGAAGAAAAAAACCTAAAGAAATTGAGAAAAATAATGTATAAAAATGAGAGTACCAATAAAAATAGAAATTATAAAACCAAAATCAAGAATAATCTAGGTGTGAAAATACAATAACTATGTGAAAATAAAAACAACATTAGAAGGGTTCAGTAGTGGATTTAGTGGGCAGAAGAGAGGATCAATAAACTTGAAAATAGGCCAAGTGAAATTGTTCAGTCTGAGGAGCACAGAAGAGAAATGAAGAAAAGGTCACAGAGCCTAAAGGATATATAGGCATCAGTTTGTTAAGCAAACTAGAATTTCCTTCATTGGAGTCATAGAAGAGAGAGAAAGAAGAATAGAAAGAATATTTAAAAAAATAACGGCCAAGGGCTTCCTTGGTGGCGCAGTGGTTGAGAGTCCGCCTGCCGATGCAGGGAACACTTCGTGCCCGGGTCCGAGAAGATCTCACATGCCGCAGAGCAGCTGGGCCCGTGAGCCATGGCCACTGAGCCTGCGCTTCCAGAGCCTGTGCTCCCCGATGGGAGAGGCCACAACAGTGAGAGGCCCGCGTACCGCAAAAAAAAAAATGGCCAAAACACTTACAAATTTTATGAAAGGCAGGAATATATACATCCAAGCTTTTCAAGTCAGGTAAATAAAAGGGATCAAACTGAAGAGATCAAATTATAATAAAATTATGGAAAGACAAAAAGAGAATCTTAAAAGAAGAAGAGATAAGTGACTCACCAAGAATAAGGGATTTTCAATAAGATTAACTGCTGATTTCTCATCAGAAACAAAGTAGGCCAGAAGGTAGCACAATGACATTAGAAGTACTGAAAGAAAATATGGCAATGAAGGACTTTATATAACAAAAGTTTTGTCCTCCAAAATCTAGGGAGAAATTAAGACATTGTCATAAAAAAATTGGAGGGAGTTTGTTACAACTAGATATATCACTTAAAAATGTCAAAGGTAGTTCTTCAGTTGAAATTATGGAACTATACTCAGTAAATTGAAAACTCTTGAAAAAATAACATCTCCCAAAATAACTGCATGTGTAAAAATAAAAACCAATATTACTGTACTTTTAGTTTGTAATTCCACTTTTCACTTCCTACAACATTTTTAAATTAAGAAAAACCCCAACAAATCATGTTATTGAATAAACAATAAATAAATATAGAATTTGTGACAAGAACAACATAAAGAAGAGGGACAGAGTTATATAGAAACAGATTTTTGTACACTATTAAAGATAAGTTGGGGTCAATTTAAACTATACTGTTATAAATGTTAAGTGTAATCCCCATGTTAACCATACTTCCATCAAATCTAAAAAAACACCAAAGGGAATCAAAAGGAAATCAAAACATGTTACTGCAAATAATCAACCAAACTCCCAAAAAGGCAGTAAGGGAGGAAATGAGGTGTCAAGAACAGTATAAGACATACCAACAAAATAGCAAAATGGCAAAAGTAAGTTCTTCTGTATCAGTAACATCTTAAATATAAATGGATTAATATCTTCAATCAAAAGACACTGAGTGGCAGAATAAATATAAAATATGATTCATATGCTGCCTACAGGAGGTGTATTTCTGTCTCAAAGATACAATAAGTTGAAAGTAAATGAATGAAATAAATATTATGTGAGTATGTCAACAAAAAGAAAGCTGGAACACTATAATATTAGAAAGCATAAACTTCATGTTAAAAACTGTTACAAGAGACAAAGAAAAACATTTTATACTAATAAAATAATAAATTTATCCAAATATATAATAATTATAAAAAAGTGCCCCAAGCAACAGAACCCCCAAATATATCAAGCAAATATGTCCACGAAAGTAGATATCAATATCAGAAGTCAAGAAATCAAAATTCATGGAATGTGGTAAAAGCTGTGTTTAGAGGGAAATTTATAGGATTGAGTGCATGCATTAGAAAAGAAGATCTGAAATCAATCATCTAAGTTTCCACGTTAGGAAAATAGAAAAAAAGAGCAAATTAAATTCAAAGTAAACAATGACAAGAAAGGAATAATAAAAACTGGAACAGAAATAAAAACTTGGAAAGATCAATAAAATTGACAAATCTCTAGGTTAACTAGCTAAGAAAAAAGAGAAGACCAATTTACTAATATCAGAAATGAAAGAGAACATTGCTTCAGATTCTGTAGTCATTAAAACCATTATAATTATAAATGAATATTATGAAAAACTCTATGCCCTCAAATTTGGTAACGTAGGTGAAATGGACTAATTCTTTGGAAGACACAATCCATTAAACCTCACATAAGAACAAATCAGCAATCTGAATAGGCCTATATCTATTAAAGAAATTGAATTAATAATTAATAACTTTTCCAAACAGAAAACAGCAGACCCAAATGGGTTTTCTGTACCCAAGTGGGTACAATCTCTTTCAGTGGATAGAAGCAGATGAATTACTTCCTAACTCATTATGTAAGGCAAATATTGTCCCTATTTTAAAACCAGACAAGACATTACCAAAAAAATAAACTGTGTACCAATATATTTTATAAATAAATACACAAAAATCCTCAACAGAATATTAGCAAATAAAATTTAACAATGTAAATGTATATATATATGTGTGTGTGACACAACAACCAGGTGTGTTTTAACCCAGGTATGCAAGGCTGGTTCAATATTTGAAAATAAATTAATGTAATCCATTACACTGACAAGTTAAAAAGTCACATGGTCATGTCAAAAGATGCAGAAAGGCACTTTAAAAAATCCAATACACATTTCTAAAAAACAACTTTTAGTATACTAGGAAGAGAATGAAACTTTCTCAACTTAATGAAGATTATCTACAACAACCCTATAACTAATATCATACTTAGTGGTGAGAGACTAGAAGTTTTCTCAGTAAGATCAGGAACAGGACAAGAATATCCCTCTCATCACTCTATTTATTATTTTTTTAATTTTATCTTTATTTAGTTTTGGCTGCATTGGGCCTTTGTTGCTGCATGTGGGCTTTCTCTGGTGGCAGCAAAGGGGGCTACTCTTCATTGCAGTGCACAGGCTTCTCATTGCAGTGGCTTCTTGTTGCAGAGCTCGGGCTCTAGGCACCTGGGCTTCAGTAGTTGTGGCTCGCAGGCTTAGTTGCTCTGCGGCATGTGGGATCTTCCCTAACCAGGGCTCGAACCTGTGTCCCCTGCATTGGCAGGCAGATTCTTCACCACTGCGCCACCAAGGAAGTCCCCTCATCATCCTTTTTCAACATCACACTGGAAGTCTTTGCTGATGCAACAAGACAAGAAAAGTAAATAAATAGAAGGAACACAGATTGCAATATTAAAAAAATTGTTTACAGGTTACATGACTATGTTGAAATTCTTAAAAACTTACCAAAAATTTCTGGAATTAATAAGGAATTATAGCAAGATTGCCGGATACAAGGTTAATATACAAAGGTAAATAGTTTTCCTAAATACCAACACTGAACAAGTAAAATTTGGAAAATTAAAAACACAATACTTGTACAATTTTTTATTAGAGTCCACATATACGTGATATCAAATGTACTTACTTAAGAAACAGAGTCACTGATATAGAAAAAAAAACAATCTTATGATTGCCAAGCAGAAAATGGGGGGAGAGATAAATTGGGTATTGGGATACCCTACTATATATAAAATAGATAACTTATAAGGACCTACTGTATTGCACAGGGAACTCTACTCATTACTCTGTAATTACCTATATGGAAAAGAATCTTAAAAAGTGTGGATATATGTATATGTATAACTGATTCACTTTGCTGTACACCTGAAACTAACACAACATTGTAAATCAACTATAACCCCCTCAAGAAAAACCCCACAATACTATTTATATTAGCACTAAACTTAAACTAGTTAAATTTACTAGGAATAAATCTAACAGAATATTACAAAATCTATGTAAGAGTATTTACAAAATTCTGATAAAAAAATCAAAGGGCTAATAGTCACTGATTTTTGACAAAGGAGCAAATGTAATACAATGGAAAGGAAGACTCAATATTGTCAAGGTGTCAGTCTATTTCATCTGTAAGTCCAATGGAACCTCAGTCAAAATTCCAGCAAGTTATATTGTGAATATAAACAAACTGATAAAGTTGATAAAGTTTATATTGAGAGGTAAAAGACACAGAATAGCCAACATAACACTGAAGGATAAAAATAGAGTTGGAGGACTGACACTATCTGAATCAAGACTTAATATAAGCTACAGTAATCAGGACAGTGGGTCATTAATAAAAGAACAGACAAATAGATCAAACAGAACAGAGAGCTCAGATATAGGCTCACATAAATATAGTCAACTATCTTTGAGAGCAGGCAAAATACAATCAAGAAAATATAGTTTAAAGACTATTAGGAAAAAACTAAGTGACCATGCTAGTATGGGTGTTAGCTTTCTTAATATTAAACATGTGTTATTCAGTTACATTTCTTAAAAATTTTTGATGAAAAAGTTTATTTTTGGCACACGACTTCTTGAACATCTCAAGAAGTTAATAAAATATAAAAGGCTTTATGATAGGTATTTAGGATATTAACTAGATGAGCAAGAAATTATGTATATGGAAATCAACAGACTCCTACTCATGTGTAATATTTTCTGTGAAAAGCATCCAGGATTTGATCTCAGAGAGACAGCAGTGAATGCTGGCATGAAGTGAGATCTTAGTTCCCTGTCCAGGAATTGAACCCAGGTGGCCTGGATGAAAACCAGGAACGCTAGCCATTAGTCCACCAGGGGCTAGAAACAAAATTCCCCTGGCCGTGCCCCCATTGAAAAATGAATTTCTCAAGGAGGCAAAAAGGTAAAAAAAGGTACAAAGATTTTTATTAAAGACAAGCACAAGTGGGAGAACACAGAGAAAAGCAGTTGATTATTTGACTGACATAGGCAGAAATATACACCTGGAGAGAAAGTGCATGGGCATCCCCTCTGATAAGGAGTGGCAGTAAAGAGGTGATTTAAATCACTTATTGTGTAGGATAGTTCTTTTGGGTCTTTGTTTACCTTTAGCCAATTTTCTTGTTTCTTTTTTCAAACCTGACTGACCCTAGGAGTCTCCCCAATATGCACAGCTTTTTACTAATATGGAACGCACAACAGAGTCCTGAGGATGTATGTCCACACTTATTATGGGGTGGTGCCCCCTCCTTTCAAAGGCTCCAAGGGGCCTTTCTGGGCATGTGTAGTGTCTCCCTTGCCCCAAGGATGGGAAATATATAACTTCTTGATCTATTACTCAAACAGGGTTTAGCCCCTCTGTCCCTGCCGTAACTGTTATCTTAAAGTGACCACAGGAAAAAAAGTCCAGCTATTTTTCCTGTCCCTGTTGTTATTTCCATCTCACAGTGCAAACAGTAGGCTGATTGTAAATATCTAGCCTAGAGCCCACCTGCCTCCTTCCTGAGGAAATGCAAAGAGGAGGCTGGTTGTAAATGTCTAGTTTGGAGCCCATCTATCTCCTGCCTCAGATTCATTCTATGAAATACATCCAAATCAATTTTCCCACCACCAAGGACTGAGTTACATTAAATAGTATTCTAGATTCCACCAAAAGCTTTGTACCTGGAGTACTATTCAGAATAAAGATGCAGCAATATATTAACTTAAACTATAACTTCCAGAGAATGTGGTAAAACAAAAAATCATTTCTCTCTCAAGTATCTTAATTTAAATGACCCAATTCTCAGCAGGTGAAAATTCAAAGTTAAAGCTGTAAACAAAACACAGCTTTTGAAACACTAATGTTTCACAAATTGACTTAAATGTCATTTTCAAGATTCCTCAGTTCCTTTAGGACCACTGAGGGCCTGGGAAAGATTTCCAAAGCTAGAGTTCCCACTCAGAGGTGTGGGGTCATGGCTATAATTAGTAGAAAACTTCATCCACTTTTTGGAATGTCCTTTCTATGTATCTGCCCTGGGAACCCGTTAATGGTGATGACCAAAGATTAAGGAATTGAAATCCTTGCTAATCACACTGACTTTATCTTAAAGACTGCGTGAGTTTCCTGAGGCTACTGTAACAAATTACCACAGACTTAGTGGCCTAAAACAGCACACATTTCTTCTCTTCCGATTCTGGAGGTCCAAAGCCTGACTTGGCCCTCACTGGGCTAAAATCAAGGTGTCAGCAAGGATGGTTTCCTCTGGAGGTCTAGAGGAGGCTCCATCTCCTTGCCTTCTTGAGTTTCTAGAGGCCACTGGCATTCCTTGGCTCATGGCCCCTTCTTCGTTCTTCAAAATATCACATCTTCCAATCTCTCTCTGCCTCCCTTTTATAAGAAGCCTTTGATTACAATGAGCCCATGAGGTTAATCCAGGATAATCTTCCCACCTCAAGATCCTTAATTTAACCAATCTGCAAAAGCCCTTTTGTCATGTGAAGTGACATATTCACAGGGTTCAGGGATTAAGACATGGACGTCTTTGGAGGCCATTATTCTACCACAGAAACACAACAAAAAAGAGACCTCCTTGAAATATTAACATCACCATCGTCACTGCCTCTAAATACCTACAGTAGTCTGGGCATGGGCAGTCACCCATCATTTCATGTTGTTCGTAAGCAACACTGGAGTTGAGCGCTGGTTCACCCATTTCACACATGCTAACACTGAAGCCCAGGGAGGCTTAATGACTTGTCGTCAAGAGTCCCACAGCCGTGAGTCCTGTCACCTCTTACTGCAAAGGCTGTGATTTCAAATGCTATCAGAGAATTCTGGTTGGCCTCTCACGGTCACTACAACCATTTCCTTCTGGGGTTGTGGGAACACCTCGTTCTCATCATCCCACCTTCTCTTGTTCAGTCTGATGCAGCCCCCAGGTCTCGTTGCCAACCCAGTGCCCAACAAAGACCTAGACGGGTAAGGGTGACACAGCATCTAGCCCACCTGTCTGCCTCACTGTGGAGGGGACTCAGTCCTTTGATATTTGTTTAGTACCCTCTATGCACTAGTCATTGTACCAGGACGTGGCAGTTCACCAATTTTACCTTAAATCATTCTGTATATCCCTAATGCCATATTCACACGTTATGTAGTGTATATCATGGCACCACATAATGCCAGTTCACACTTAAATTTTAGTGATATAACTTGTCCTGTACTGAATGATTTAAAACAAGTGGTTATCCTTGATTCTAATTACAAGTGTTTCTAAAGTGCATGTAAAGACAAGATAGAGATACTCAAAATATAGTCACTGTCTTTTCCTGCCCAAATCAATATTCTTTGACTTTTACTTGATTCATTAATTTTAAATAATTATAGGTAAAGATCCTCCCTGATTTCTAAGAGCAAAACTGAGGCACAGAATGGATATTTGGCCCAGAAAGAGGAAGAAAGTTAACCCAAGGGAATCCCAGTCTAAAGCAGCCACATGTAGAGACAGTAGGCCAGCCCTGAGAAGTTGTGCCAGTTTGATAAACCATGTCTGCAAAGGATGGCTTGTCTAAGACTGTGACAGACCACTTGAATTTGCCTGACTGATTTATTTGGATTATAACTAGGAATCCTCAAAATACCCCAGAAAAGCCCATCTCATCCATGTTCTGACACTGAGCACATAAGAGTGCTGGGGCCAGAGAGTGTTTTTTAAAGATGGTAGAGACTTGAGCATATCTCTGTGTTATAGGGGTACGGGCAGAAGAAAGGAAGCAATTAAAGATAGAAAAGAAACAAGAGCCACAAGTTAGGAACGAGCAATCCACCATGAAAGTGGATAAGCAAAAAGTGGTGCATCCATACAACAAAATACAACTCAGTAAGCAAAAGGCATGACCCACTGCTACACACAATGACGTGGATGTTTCTCAGAATCATTATCCTGAGTGAAAAAGCCCAGACACCCAAGAGGAGGAGGCTGCCTGATGCCATTTACATGATATTCTAGAAAAAGCAAACTAACATAGAATGACAGAAAGTAGATCTGTACCTTGTTTGTGGCAGTGGTTTCATGGTGCCAAAGCTCAACAAATTGTACACTTTAAATGGATGCCATTTGTTGTATATAAGTTATACTTCAATAAAGCTGATTTACAGAGACAGGGAGGCTCCTTGGAGTCTCATCAAATGGAAGGGGAACCCCTCTTCCACGGAGAAGGAAGGGAAAGAGGCCAAGGCATAGATAGTTCCAGGTCCATTCGTAGATAGGGAGAGAGAGGGTGGGTTGCCACCATTTATTTGTCTGAAAGCTTTTGCAAAATCTCCCTGCATTCCTCTCCCCAGCAAATAGCCTCCTTTAAATATGAGCATTCATGTCAATCACCATGAGGTCAATTCACCTGAAGAGGGAGACTCTACAGCCACATCTTAACCTGCCCCATGTGCTATCCAGGTAGAAGATTTGCGAGGTCTAACCTTAGACCTCTAAATTCAGCCCACTTTCAGTTTGGCATTCCCATTCCATGGAGCCCCTGGGAACCTCAGCACGAACTGGCTAATGTGTTCCTAGTGGCATTTTCTTTGATTTTTTTCCTGTGTTGCTTTAATCACTGGCAGCTCCAGAAGCCAGAGAAGGTGGGTGTAAAGGCTTAATCAGAAAGCTTGGGGCTGGGAGGGGAGCCTGAAAGATAGGGATCTGTAAGAGCCTCCCTGGTTATCAACTCTTTCATTGAACCACTTACTGGAGTCTATCTGACAGCATTTTGCAATATTGAAGACAGAGCCATAGCAACCAGACTACAAAGAGAAGCACAGGCTTCTGGAAAAGGGCTCCAAGTCTCTGAAGAGATATTAGCATTTTGAGGCTTCCATTTCTTTCTTGTGTTTGTTTCCTTTCGGTAGCTACTGGAGATAGACTGTTTTCTCTACACACCACTAGGCAAGTGCCAAACTAGAATTTTTTAGCCAATACAAACCTTTAATTGAATTTTTCTCAGTCCTTTTCTTACTGCTATCTAATATCTGGTATGTTTTTATATTAAAAATATTCTTTTGTTCTTTTAAGAAAAATGGAATTCATTAAGCAGATGAAACAAAAAAATCATTTCCTCATTGTGCTGATAAAGTGAAAGTCCTTCTCTAGGGATGAATTTTTCTTCTCTATAAAATATAAATATATTTGATACTAATATCTTTATACATATGTATGTATAAAGACATTTATTGGAAGGAATTTATGGAGGTTGAAAAGGCTCTTGATCTGCAATCAGCAAGCTGGAGACCTAGGAGAGCCAATGAATACAGTAAGTCCCCTGCATATGAACAAGTTCAGTTCCAAGGGCACGTTAATAAGTCCAATTGTTCATAAGTTCAACAAAGTTAGACTAGGTACCCAACTGACACAACTGGCTATATAGTACTGTACTGTAATAAGTTTATAGTTTATAATAATTTTCACACAAATAATACATAACAAAATATGAAAACATTTTTAATCTTCATTTTAATTTATTCGTTGTTGTTTATTATGTTATTCTTTTTTTAGCTTTACTTGTTATAACTGACAAAGTTGTAAAATATGTAAAGTGTACATCATGATTCTTTGATATACATATACATTGTAAAAGAATTTCCCACATCCAATTAATTGACACACCCATCCTCACAATCCTGACATATTTGTCCCCTTTTTTCTTTTTCATGATGTTTAAGTTCTACTCTCTAACAAAATTTCAAAAAAACAGTATACAGTACAGGATTATCACCTTTAGTCACCATGGTATACTTTAGATCCGCATATACTATTCATCTTACAGCTGAAGTTTATAACTTTTACCAACCTCTCCCTATTTCTTCAACTACCAAGACCTTGGCAATCGCTTTTCTTACCTCTGTTTCCTTGAGTTTGATTTTTTTATTTTTTAGATTCCTCATATAACTGATATCATACAGTATTTGAATTCTCTGTCTGATTTATTTCACCTAGCACAATACCATCTAAGTCCATCTACATTCTTGCAAGTGAAGTCAAAAATACAAGTATAACTTTATAGTTGGTTCTCTGCATGTGTGGTTTTGCAACCTCAGATTCAACAAACCATGGATTGTGTAGTACTGTATTATGTATTTATTGAAAAAAGAAAAAAAATTACACCTCTCATCAGTGGACTGGTGCAGATCCAAACCATGTTGTTCAAGGTTCAGTTGTATATATACTACATCTTTATCCATTTTTTAAAGAAATAGACACAGGTTGCTTTCATATCTTAGCTATTGTAACTGGTATTGCAATGAATATGGGAGTGCAGATAACTCTTCAATATTTTGTTTTCATTACTTTTGATATATACCCAGTAGTGGGATTGTTGGATCATGTGGTAATTCTATTTTTAATTTTTTGAGGAAACTTCATAGTGTTTTTCATTGTGGCTGCACCACTTTCTACTCCCACCAAGAGTGTACAAGGATTACCTTTTCTCCAGATCCTCGTTAATACCTGTTACCTCTTGACTTTTTGATGATAGCTGTTTTAACAGGCGTAAGCTAAGTATCTCATTGTTTCTTGATTTTAATTTTTCTGATGATTAGTAATGATGAGCAACATTTCATGTAACTGTTGGGCATCTGTATGTCTTCTTTGGAGAAATGTAGTTTCTGTGCCCATTTTTTAATGATATTGATTGTTTTATTGTTATTGAATTGTATTAGTTATTTACATATTTTAGGTATTAATCTTTTATCAGATGTATGATTTGTAAATATGATTTTCTCTCATTTAGGAGGTTACTTTTTAATTTTATTGATCATTTCCTTTGCCATACAGAAGCTTTTTACTTTGATGTGCCCCCATTTGTTTAGTTTTGCTTTTGTTGCCTTTGCTTTTAGTTTCAAACCCAAAAAATTATTATCAAGTTCAATGACAAAAAATAACTACCTTTGCTTTCTTCTAGGAGTTTCAGGTTTTACATTTAAGTTTTTAATCTATATTGAGTTAATTTTTTGTGTATGGTGTAAGAAAGGAATTCAGATTTATTTTTCATGTTTTCCAACACTGTATATTGAAGAGATTACCCTTTCCCCATTTATATAATTAGCACCTTGTCAAATATTAGTTGACTGTATGTATGTGGATTTAGTTCTGAGTTTTAATTCTGTTCTGTTGATCTGTGTGTCTGTTTTTATGCCAATACCATACTGTTTCTGATTATTATAGATTTGTAATATAGTTTGCAATGAAAAATGTGGTCTCTGTCTTCTTCTTCTAGGACTGTTATAAAGCATATATTGTCCAATTTGTGGTATGCCATAAGCCCTTAAGCTATCTACACTCTTTTTCATTTTTTAATATTTTTACACTGTAATTGAGCCCTAATTTACATATAACATTATCACAGATTTTAACTTTTGACCACCTTGACCCATTTCCATCTACATACATAACTTCCCTCCCCTCCCCTGGCAATTACGAATCAAGTCTCTGTATTTATGAGTTTGTTTTTGTAAGGTTCCATATTTTTTATATCATCCAATATTTGTATTCTCTTACTTCTTTTTCCACATCTCATTCTGTCTGTCCCTCTTGTTGAATGACCTTTGCTGCCCTATTTGACTTTATTGATCTCTTTCTTACACTTGATCTAGTCTGCTGTTGAAATCTCTATTTAAGTTTTTAGATCAATTATTTTATTATGTTTGGTATTTTAAAATATTTTCTCTTTCTTTAAATTCTCACTTATATGTGGTAATTTTCAAATTAATATTTGTCTGTTAGAATTAACTTCTCTCTTAGCATTATCCTCTACCCAGCATCTGCAGTCATATATTAATTCAATGTTTCCTTTTCTGAAGAAGTACTATACCATTTTCCAAAGTGTGTGCATCATTTCCATTTCCCATCAACAATGTATGATGATTCCAATATCTCCACATCCTTACCAACACTTAGTTTCCTTTTTTTCCAAATATACTTATTGCCATTTGTATATCTTCTTTGGAGAAATATCTATTTAAATCCATTTCTCATTTTAAAATTTATTTGTTTTCTATTTGTTGTTGAGTAAAAGGTACAAAAAGGCCCTGATAAATTAGTTAAAATCTATGAGTGCTTAGCATATTTCAAGTACTGTATTAACTTAAATGGGTTATCCTATAAAGTCCTAAGTATACTATCGTCATCCCACTTTATAGATGATGAAATTGAGACTACAAAAGCCTAAATGACTTGCCAAAGGTCAGCAAAATTGGGATTGGTAGGTCAATTTGACTCCAGAGTCAGTGTCATGCCAATTTGCCTTCCAAGTCACCTCCAAATATCTTCACAACAATTAGGTATTCACAGAGTCCAGAGACAAAGTAAACCACAGTGGTCAAAGATTTTTTTTCAAACTAGGTAGTCATTCATGTATATAATTTGGAGTAAAATAAATATTATATGTAAACAATACATTGTGATTTCGTCCAGCCCTCCAGATACCCACCTAGCCCCCCAATGCATGCCCATTTAGTTACCTCAGTTGAAAGGATTTCCTGGTGGTAATTTATGATATTATGAAGCTCTATAATTTGCTTAGGTTATATATTTTTCTGTATATGACCTAAGCTTATTTTTTTTTAATGTATAATCTAAGCAAATTGCTAAACTGTGAGGTAAACAGAGCCACAATTTTTCACGTGCAAAATGTCACTAGGTGACATTGAGGTATTTGAGGGATGAAATGTTAAAAATCCTAGGAGACTCCTTCAAACTGAGTATGCTTGTAAATACTTGCTAATAACCAGGTTATTTTTCTTCTAAGTATTGAGTATTCTCCCAACAAGGCTTTTAACCCTGAAACAGTGTGTCTATGTGTGAGGAATATAATTTAGAGAGTGTTAGGACTACTAGTTTTACTACAAATGCCTGAGATCGAGTCTTAATCTTCTTTTCATGTGTATAAGATTCAATTTCCTCATCTGAAACTTGAGTTGTCTTAGTCATGTTTAGGCTTAAGTAGTCTGTGAATTGAGGATAAGTCAACAGAAGTCAATATATGACAGCAGCTCCAAACAATGTGACCAAATGAATGCCATATGTCTTATTTTTATTTATATTCCCCAAGCCAGGCATTTAGCAGGTACAAATGTCTGATGTGATAAATTAAGTAATAAGTTTGTACATATTTAATTCAAAAATATTTCTATAATTTAAAGAAATATCTGACTAAGTGTTTAGAAGCAGTTTTTATATGTCAAGGACCAAATTTATTTTTGAAAATCAACATATGCTTTATTTTGTTTTTTTGACCACTGGAAGATAGTTATTGCCTCGTCTGAATGCAGGTTGGAAAAGAATTTCCAGACACAAGGCAGAATGTAAAGAAGATAGAATTTATTAGAGGGAAGGGTTGCTGCCAGAACAGCGGACCGACTTCCTAGTCATCTGGGAGAGTCTAGCCTGAACATGTGCTATTATTGATCAGTTTTTATAGCCAGAAAACAAAGGAATGCTCCTAGGTGAAAATTTCAGTTACTGATTGGTCGAGGCACATATACCTTCCTTGTGTAGGGTGGGAGTGGGGCAGGCCAGATGTCTTTGCTTATTTGGGACAGGTCCCATTGCCCAGGTGGGTGTCGCCCAGGTGGGCTCAGGAATTTCATAACCATGGCAACATGGTGGGGAGGGAGATTAAGAGTCCAGTAGGGGATGTAACGCTGAAACTTTTTCAGGCAGGGTCGTGCTTTGTTCTTGAAATATCATTGTCTTTGGAACACCACAATTATTAAATCTTCTGTTTATTTGTTTATAGAGGCCACTTTTGTTTGATGAGAAAAGCCAGAGACTAGAGTTAAGAACCCTGGGCTTTCATAAAGAAGATGGCATTAAGTAACTAATCAAACACTTGCAGGAATAGTCCTTTTATTGCTTTAAGAACATTGCATAACTTAGTATTGTATTCAGTGACAAGAAACCAAAACCCATTAAGAGTGGCTTTAAGTTAAAGGCCTTTATTCTCTACCATAACAGGAGATATGGAGTTATCCATGTTCATTCAAAAGTTCCACCCTGTATGGCTAGACCTACGTTTCTGCAGTTCTCTTGGCTTTTCTCTCACTTTCAGGGTTACATTTATGTGTTCTACATTCAAGGCAGAAGGAATATGGGAAGAAAATAGGTTAAAGGCCCATTAACTGTCTCATTCTCCTTTTCTGAGGGGAATAAAAGCATTTCAGAGCTTACCAGTGTCCCAACAAGACTTCTACTTAGGTCTTACTCCCATATCAAGTCAAATATCTACTCCAAACTGTAAGAGGGGATTGATATGCAAATAACAGTATTTGTCATATACATACCTAATAACCAACAGCTGTGTGGCTTTTTATGGGATTTGAGTTAATATATATAAAGCATGCATCTCGGCTGGCATCCATGCTTTTAATAATAACTACTCTTATTATAAAAAGTCCTTATAACATGCAATTTTTGTTCATCTTTAAACAATTCTGTAGTATAGATAAGTTAAATTGTCTCATCCCCACTATACAGGTGGGAAAACAGACTCAGAACTGGTATAGCCTGTGTCAAAAACTGCAGTTCTGTGCCTGCCTGCTCAGTCAGCACTGCATGCTGAATCTTTGCTAAGGTCACAGGACTTCAAATTCTGAAAACTTAATTGGGTCAACTCAAGCTGGGGAAGGCAGATAGTATGTCTGTGGTTTCCTCTGCTTGAGGTGGCCTGTGGGGGCTTTTGGTTTTGTTCACTGCAACGTTTAAAGTATTTGCGGCTAACAAAATGTTGACTGGGGAGCTGTGGCCAGCTGTGGCAGTCACATCTCTCAAAACTTCAAATTACTATAGAACATTGACACATGGTCCCTGGCAGATTGCTGCCTACAATCTAGTAAACTGCTGGGCCAAGAAGGGACCATCTCTGCCTTGGGTGCATTGTCAAAGTTTGCCAATGGAAAGACAGACCCTTCTATATATTGAAATATCAAGGTTTTTCTTTGGTTGCTGAAGATTTTCAGGCATAGAACTTTGGGGAGAATTATAAGGGACTTTCACAGACCAAGATCCATAAAACTCTCTTCCACTGAACTTTACCCAGAATGCTTTATGTGTGGCATTCTGAAAAATGTTATGCCTTCCGTATATGTGGCATTTTGAAAAAATAAGTTATAAATAATTGGAAATAAACAAAAGGATGACTGTATGTCCTTTCAAAGTCATTCTAAAGCACTGTTTACCAAACTATTTTAAGGGTATTTAATTATCTGTGGAAGTGCATCTTTGTTTGATTTACTATTTACCATGGATTAAAACCTGGACTGTAGGATGTAGGATGCTGGATATTAATTTGTAGATGAAATTACCAATGATGTTTGTCCATTAAATTGCAAATGATTTTACTTCCTTAGAAAAGATAAACATAACAAAAATAAAATTATAAAGCATGCAAAGAAACAGGAAAGTATGATATATAAAAAGGGTGGAAAAAGCAGGCTACAAAAACTGCATGGGAGAGAGACCACATGTCATATTTATCAGAAAAGGAACTTAAGTTTCTAGTATTAACTTGTTCAGAAATCATTATTAAAGAAGTAAAGAAAGGTATAATGGCAATATCATATCCAATAGAGAATATCAGTTAATATATACAAATTATTTTAAAAGATTAAGTAAAAATTGTGGAGTTGGAAACAACTATGACTGAAATCTAAAACTCACTAGATGGGCTGAACAGAAAATTTGAAGTGGTAGATGAAAGAATAAATCACCTTGAATATATAGATCTATAGAGATTGTACAACATTAAGAACAGAGAGAAAATGATGAAGAAAAATGAAGGGAGATTCAGGGAAATGAATATCACAAGAAAGAGACACAGAAATGAGAAATATGGATGAAAATTTTTCATTTTATTCATAAACAATAACCTAAACATCCAGGAAGGTAAATGAACTATAAGGAAGATAAAGAGATCCACAAACAGGCCTATCATAGTCAAAGACAAAGAGAAAAATTTGAAAGGAGCAAGAGAAAAATGGCTTCTTGTTTGCATGACAAGTCAATAAGATGAACATTTGCTTCTCAGCATAAACAGTGGAGGCCAGAAGTCAGTGGGATAATATATTCAAAATGCTTGACAACAACAAAAAAAAACTGTCAAATAAGAATTCTATATGCAGTTGAACTATTGCTTTAAAAAAATAATTTAAAATAAAGCCTTCACAGATTTTTGTAAACCTGTACGAATTTATTCTTGATAAAATGTCTTCACAGTGAAAGCAAGTTATAATTCAAATCCATGTAGAAAAACAACAGTAAATGGACTTATGTAATTTTAAAAGATTGTAGAGATGCACGGTTTTTTTCTCCTTTATTCTTTTCACTGTTTTAAAAGATACTGGACAAAATAATATTCTTTCGTAATTTTCTTTTCAGAATTCTAATGGCCAGTATATAGAATTATTACTGATTTTTATTATTTATTTTTTATCTTGCAAACTTTCTGAGTCATTTATTTTGTGGAACCTTTAGGGTTTTCTTTATATAAGATCATGCCTTCTGCAAACAGAAATAGCTATACTTCTTTCTTTCCAATTTGAGTGCCTAATATTTTTATTTCTTGCCTACTTTCTCTGGCTAGAACTATGTTAGAAGTGGTGAAAGTAGTTGCCCTTGTCTTTTCTATGATCTTAGGGGAAAAGTCTCTAGTTTTTCACTATTGAGTTTGATGTTAGCTGTGGGTTTTTCATATTTAGTCTTTATCATGTTGAGAAATAATTCTTAAAGGACTAAGACTCATTCACCACAGAGTCTATCACAGAGGCAGTAGATTTAAAGATGCCCACACTTCCTGTGAAAGAGGTCTATTTGCTTACCTTAAAACACTGGCCCGAGAGGCAGACTTCTACTTTAACATACATTTAGGGGTATAATGCCTCGCTCCAGGTCACAGGTGTCTTCCAGAAAGGTTATTCCCTTCAATGGTGCCCTTTTTTGTGGCTGCCCCTACAGGGGATCTATGTCACCTATAGATCACCTGGATCTGGTGACCAGAGAGGCTTGTGTTCATGAATCCAACAGGACTATAGTAAATGGAGAAAAAGTTCTTAACTGGCTACCAACTGCAAGGCACAAGAAAAGCACAGACTGAGGGCCCAGTCTATCTGTGAAAGAGGCCTATTAATTTATCTTCATAGCTGTGGCCTGAGCGACAGGCTTCTAAGTAAACACACACTGTAACAGACATTTCAAAATTGGGTGCTACCTTGAGATCTCCCTCAACTGTGCTCCAGAGTATCAGTATCTCCTGGAAGAAAGCTTTTATATACATCCAGTGCTCCTGTTTTTACAGCTGATACCCAAGGAATGGCCCTTGATTCTAGAAGCCAGAATGGCTTGCATTCCTGGGTCCCTCAAGACTATAACAATCAGAGAGACAGTTTTTGGTAGACCCCCACCACTCCCAGGGCACTGAACAGAAAACAGATTGAAACACACACCTAATCTTTCTGAAAAAGAAGCCAATTTCCTTATCCCAGAATTTCAGCCTGAGGGTCAGGATAATGGCTTGACACACATCTAGAGGGCTACTGACGTGCTCTCAGGGTATGGAGGCCAATGGATGTTTTCCTTTTACGCTTTTCTGCCTCACTCAGGATACAGCATCTTACAGGAAGGAGCTTAGATCTCATCTGACCTCTTATTTTTTTAGCTGCCACCCAGAGGACATTTCTGAGTCACCTCACTCGGTGGCCAGCAGGGCTTATGCCTGGACGTCCCAATGGTCTGTAACAAACAGAGAAATGGTTCTCAAACAGCTACAATACCCAGGCCATGGCACAACAGAGAGAGAGAGAGCAGACTGAGGCACTTTGTCTTTCTGTAAGAGGCCTATTTGCTTTTCCTGGAGATCTCATGTGAGGGAAAGGCTTCTGGTTTCGCTCATCTAGGGACTTAACTTAGGGACTCTCTAAAGACAGAGGCCAGTGGATGTCACCCCTGCACTCTTCCTCTGCCTCACACTATCCAAAAAACACAGAACACAGGTTTTTTTTTCAGTGCACAAGAAGCATTCTTCGGGACAGACAATAATACAAGGCAACAAAACAAGCCTTAAATTTAAGAAGATTAAATCTTATCAAGCATTCTTTCTGACTACATTTGAATGACTATTTTCTACTTAAAAACAAATTAAGTAGAACAAGGCTCAAAAATTCAAAAATATGTGGAGATTAAACAACACACTACTGAAAAACTAATCAGTACATAAGAAATCAAAAGAGATAAAAAAATATGTTGACACAAATAAAAGAGGATATACAACATACCTTGTGGAATATAGATAAAGCAGTTCTAAGATGGATATTTATAAAGATAGATACCTACTTCAAAAAATGAAAAGATCTCCAATAAACAACCTAACTTTACACATCAAAAAATTAGAAAAATGGAAATCACCTAATACCAAAAATAGTAGAAGAAAGGAGACAACAAAGATCAAAGCAGAAATAAATATATCAGAGACTGGAACTTCCCTGGTGTTCCAGTGGTAAAGAACCCACCTTACAATGCAGGGGATGTGGGTTCAATTCCTGGTCAGGGAACTAAGATCCCACATGCTGTGGGGCAACTAAGCCCAAGTGCCACAACTACTGAGCTCACGCACCTCAAATAGAGCCTGCATGCCACAAACTACAGAGCCCATGTGCTCTGCAGCCTGCACATCATGACTAGAGAAGAGAAAACCCTCACACCACAACTTGCACCACGACAAAGAGCCTGCATGCCTCAGAGAAGATCCTGTGTGCTGCAACCAAGACCTGACACAGCCAAAAATAAGTTAGATACTAACAAATAAATAGAAGATATCAATGAAACTAACAGCTGATTCTTTGAAAAGATAAATAATGTTGACTGACCAAGAAAAAAAGAAGAGAGCCCAAAATATAAAATCAGAAATTAAGGAGAACAAATTACGACTGAAATCACAGAAAACAAAGAATCATAAGCAACTACTATGAAGAATATATGCTAACAAATAGGCTACAAGACATGAATAAATTCCTAGAAACATGCAACCTTCCAAGACTGAATCATAAAAAGGTGCCAATATGAACAGACCAATTACAAGCAAGAAGACTGACTCATTAACAAAAACCTTCCCTCAAATAAAAGTCTAGGACAGATGACTTCATTGATGAATTCTAACAAACATTCAAAGAAAAATTAATACCAATCTTTCTCAAACTCTTCCAAAAAATAGAGAAGTGAACACATTCAAACTCACTTTTTGAGACAAGCATTACCCTGACCAAATGCAGACAAGAACACCACAGAATGGAAAAGTACAGGCCAATATCCCTGATGAACATAAATGCAAAAATTCTCAACACTATATTAACAAAGTAAATTTAACAACATATTAAAAAGATTATTCATCATGATCAAGTGGAATCATGGACACAAGAATAGTTCAATCTGAAAATCAGTTGATGTGATTTTACCACATTAACCAAAGGAAAATGATCATCCCAATAGTATAGAAAAATCTTTAGAATAAATTCAACATCCATTTATGCTAAAAACTCTCAACAAATTCAGTATAGATAGAATGTACGTCAACATACTGAAGGCCATATATGAAATGTCCACTGCTAACATCGTACTCAACAGTGAAAAGCTGAAAGCTGAGATCAGGAAAAAGTATGCCCACCTTTGCCACTTTTACTAAACATAGTACTGGATGTTCTAACCACAGCAATCAGACAAGAAAGAGAAATATAAAGCAACTAAACTGGAATAGAAGAAATAAAGCGGTGATTTTTTTTTTTTTGGACAGAATTTTTACATAGAAAACCCAAAACATTCCAGCAGAAACTGTCAAAACTAACAAAAGAAATCAGTAAAGTTGCAGGATACAAAATCAATATACCAATAAATGTTGCATTTCTACACACTAACAGCAAACAATCAGAAAAAGGTATTAAGAAAACAATTCAAACCAAGAACTGGTTTTTTTGAAATGATAAACAAAATCTACAAATCTCTGGGGAGGCTCACCAAAAAGAAAAATAAAACACCCAAATAACAAAATAAGAAATGAGAGAGGAGAAATAACAACTGAAACCTCAGAAATACAAATAATCATAAAAGAGTACTATGAACAATTATATGCCATAGATTGGACAACTTAGAAAACATGGACAAGTTTCTAGAAACATATAACTCACCAAACTAAATCAAGAAGAAATAGGTAATATGAAAATATCGATCATTAGAAATAAAATAGAATCTGAAAACAAAAAACAAACAAGAAAAAACAAAAAAACTCCCTGAAAAACTCCAGAATCGATGGCTTCACTAGGGAATTATACCAAATAAACAAACAATAACTTATACCAATTCTTCTCAAGCTCTTCCAAAAGACTGAAAAGGAGGGAACACTCCCAAAGTTATTCTGTGAAGCCACCATCACCCTGATACAAAAACCATACAAAGACACTATCAAAGAAGAAAATTACAGGTCAATATCTTTGATGAATATAGATGCAAAAATCCTCAACAAAATATTAGTAAAGAAAATCCAACAACACATGAAAATGATCGTACATCATGATCAAGTTGGATTTATCTCCAGGATCACAAGAATGGTTCAACATACACAAATCAAGTAATGCTATAAACTACATCAACAAAAGGAAAGACAAAAAAACCACATGATCTCCTCAACAGATGCAGAAAAAACATTTGATAAAATACAACATCCATTCATGATAAAAACTCTCACCAAAATGAGTGTAGAGGGAACATACCTCAGCATAATAAAAGCCATTTATGACAAACCCACAGCCTAAATAATACTCAATGATGAAAAGCTGAAAGCCCTCCTGCTAAAATCTGTAATGAGACAAGTGTGCCCACTCTCACCACTTCTATTCAAAATAGTATTGGAAGTCCTAGCCACAGCAATCAGACAAGAAAAGGATATAAAAAGTCCAAATTAGAAGGGAAGAGGTAAAACTGTCATTATATTATATGTCATTATATGATACTATATAGAGGAAAACCTAAAGACTGCACATAACATGACTAGAACTGATAAACAAATTCAGCAATGAAGCACAATACAAGAGTAACATACAGATATCTTTTGCATTTCTACACACTAACAAGGAAATACCTGAAAGAGATTAAAAAAAAAATCTCTTTTAAAATTGCCTCAAAACAAAACAAAACAAAACAAACAACAACAACAACAAAACCCCTAGGAATAAGCCTGACCAAGGAAGTTAAGGACTATACACTGAGACTACAAAACATTGATAAAACTGAAGATGATTCAAAGAAATGGAAAGATATCCCATGCTCTTGGATTGCAAGAATTAATATTAATATAATAGCCATAATACCCAAAGCAATCTCTTGATTTAACACAATCCCTGTCAATTACCAATGACATTTTTCACAGAAGTAGAACAAATAATCATAAAATTTATATGGAACCACAAAAGACCCAGAATTGTCAAAAATCCTGAAGAAAAACAACAAACGTGGAAGCATGACCCTCCCAGACTTCAGACAATATTATAAAGCTACCATAATCAAAACTGCATAGTGTTGGCACAAAAACAGAATAGAGAGCCCAGAAATAAACCCACATACCTATGGCTAATTAATCTTTGACAAAGGAGTGAGAATACAAAATGGAGAAAATACAGTCTCTTCACTAAGTAGTGTTGTGAAAACTGGACAGCCACATGTAAAGGAATGAAATTAGAACACCCTCTAATACTCTATACAAAAATAAACTTAAAAGGGCTTAAAGACTTGAATATAAGACATGACACCAACATAAACTTAAAATGGCTTAAAGACTTGAATATGACATGACACCAACATTCTTTCACATAAATTGAAGCAATGTTTTCTGCAGTTAGTCTCCCAAGCCAACATAAATAAAAGCAAAAATAAACAATGAGACCTAATCAGAGTTATAAGCTTTTGCACAGCAAAGGAAATGATAAACAAAACAAAAAGACAACCTATAAAATGGGAGAAACTATTTGCAAATGATGTGAATGACAAGGGCTTAATTTCTGAAATATATAAACAGCTCATACACCTCAATATCAAAAAACCCCAAATAACCCAGTCAAAAAATGGGCAGAAGAACTAAATAGACATTTCTCCAATTAAGATATACAGATGGCCTACAGGTACATGAAAAGATGCTCAACATTGCTAATTACTAGATAAATGCAGATTAAATCCACAGAGAGGTATATTACCTCACACCAATCAGAATGACCATCATCAAAAAGTCTACAAATAAAAATGGTTAGGATGTAGAGAAAGGGGAATCCTTAAACACTGTTGATGGGGTTAAAATTGGTGGGTGGAAGTTCTTCAAAAAAACTAAAAATAGAGTTACCATATGATCCAGCAATTTCACCTCTGTGTATACATCCAAAGAAAATGAAAACACTAATTCAAAAAGATACCTGCACCTCAGTGTTCATAGCAGCATTATTTACAGTAGCTAAGACATGGAAGCAAGCTAAGTGTCCATCAACAAATGAATGGATAAAGAAGATGTGGTATATATATACAATGGAATACTACTCAGCATAAAGAATGTAATGGTGCCATTTGCAACAACATTAATGGACCTGGAGAGTATTATGTTTACTAAAATAAGTTAGACAGAGAAAGACAAATACTGTATGGTATTACTTATATATGGAATCTAAATAAATAAAACAAACTGGTGAATATTACAACAAAAACAAAAAGACTCACAGATATAGGGAATGAACTAGTGGGTACCAGAGGGGAGAGGGAAGAAGGAATGGGCAAGTTAGGGGTAGGGGATTAAGAGATCCAAACCACTGTATAAAATAAATAATCAACAAGGATAAATTGTATAGTACAGGGAAGTACAGCCATTATTTTTTAATATCTTTAAATGGAGAATGATCTATAAAAATACTGAATCACTATGTTGTATACCTGAAATTAAGAAATATTGTAAATCAACTATACTTCAACAACAAAAATAAATATAGCACAAAAAGAGAAAGTTTAGCATCATATTTTAAATAAAGATGGTGTTACAATAAAAAAAATTCTCTACAAAAAGTGTCCTGTACCCAGGTGGATATACTACCAAACATTTAGTAAAATTTACCAAACATTTTAGGAATTATCACCAACAATTCTCAAATTCCTTCAAAAATGAACAAAGAGATCATACTTCCAAACTCATTCTTTCAGGCCAGCATTACCCTGACACCAAAGACACAAGAAGAGAATAAAACAACAGACCCATATCCCTGATGAATATTGTTGCAAAATCCTCAACAACATCTCAGTAAGCCAAATTAATCAGAATATTAAAAAGTTTATACACAATGACCAGGTGAACTAATTCCTCAATGAAAGGCCTAATATATGAAAACCAATCAATGTAAAAGTCACATTGGCAGGATAAAGGGGAAAAACCTCAAAAACTCATATCAATTAATGCAAAAAAAAAGCATTTGGGAAAATCCACATCCTTTCATGATAAAAAAAAAAAAAACACTCTACAAACTAGAAATAGAAGGAATCTCTCTCAGAATAATAAGTACCATATGGAAAATCCTCAGATAGTCCAATAATCAATGGTGAAAGATTGAAAGATTTCCCCCTAAGATCTGAGAAAAAAAAGGATGCCAGCTTTTGATATTTGTGTTTAACTATTTCTATACTATTGGAAGTTCTACCAGAATATTTAGTCAAAAGATAAAAAAATGAAATACATTCAAATTGGAAAGGAAAATGTAAGAGTTTTTGTTTGCAGATGGTAAAATCTTCAAATCCTTTGGGTGGAACACACCAAAGATTGAAAAACAAAATGTTGACACTAATAAAAAGAAAATTGAGCACAGTTGCAGGACAAAAAAAATGAATATGCAAAAATCAATTACATTTCTATACAATTGCAATGAAAGATCCAAAAAGGAATTAAGAAAGCAATTTCGTTTGTTAAAACATCAAAAAGAATAAAATACTTTGGAATAAACTCACTAAAAGACTAAAGTCTCGGGTTTTGAACAGTTCAAATTATTGCTGAAAGAGACTAAAGAAGACATAAATAAATGAAAGGATGTCTCTGTTTATGGACTGACAGACAAAAAAAATCACTTAAAGTGAATCAAAGACCTAAACAAAAGTAAAAGTATAAAATTTTCAGGAAAAGCATAGGCAAAAAGTTAAGAAATTACATTTGACAGATTTCATAAATATAATGACAAAAGCAGAGGCAACAAAAGAAAAAGCAGATAAATTGTATTGCATCAAAATTAAATCTTTGTACATAAAATGACTATCAAGAGAGTGAAAAGACATTACAGAATGGAAGAAAATATTGGTAAATCCTATATCTAATAAGTGATTAATAGCTAGACTATACAAAGAACTCTTACAACTCAACAACAGAAAAACAAACAATGCTGTTGGGCAAAGGACTTGAATAGACATTTCTCCAGAGAAAATGTACAAATGGCCAATAAGAAATAAAAAGATGTTCAGCATCATTAAACCAAGGGAAATTCAAATATGAACCACAGTGAGATACCACTTCACAACATTAGCATGGGTATTATGAGAGAGAGAGATTAAGACAAACAGAGACAGACAGAGAGACAAAAAGAGACAGGGGTAGAAAGAGAGACAGAAGGGAAACACCAGAAAATAAGAAATTTTGGCAAGGTTGTAGAGAAATTAGAACATTTTGCACTGTCAGTCAGTACAGCTGCTATGAGAAGCAATATGGTAGTTTGTGAAAAAATTTAGCATAGAATTAACATTGCCCCAGCCATTCCACTCCTATGTAGTATACACCTAAAAGCAATTAAAACAGGGTATAGAACAAATATTTGTACAGCAGTGTTCATAGCAACATTATCCACAATAGCCAAGGTTGGAAACATCTAAAAGTTGATTGACAGATAAACAAAATAGATGTAATAGATGGAATATTATTCAGCCTAAAAAAGGAATGAAATTCTGACATATGCTATAACATGAATCAAACTTGAGAATATTATGCTAAGTGAAATATGCCAGCAATAAAAGGACGAATATATGATTCTGCTCACGTGAGATACTTAAAGCAGTCAAATTTAAGAACAAAAGTAGAAAAGTTGCTACCAGTGGCTAGGGAGAGGAACTAATGAGGACTTATTGTTTAACTGGTACACAGTTTGGGGATGATGAAATATTCTGGAAATGAATAGTGATGATGTGCCCAGCAATGTGAATGGAGTTAAATCTATTAAACTCTATATATAAAGTTATTAAAATGGTAAGTTTTATGTTATATAATTTTAGTACAATAAAATAAAATTTTTAAAATACACATGGTTTGAAAGAATTACTAGCAATTCCAGTAACTGTTATATACCCAAAAGAAGTGAAGCAGGAATTTTAACAAACACTTCCATACCAATGTTGCTAGTAGCATTATTCACAACGACCAAAAGGTGAAAATAACAAAGGTGTTCGTCAACAGTTGACTAGATAAACCAAATATGGTCTATACACACAATAAAATATTATTCAGCCAAAAAAAGAATAAATTCTTATACAATATGGATGAATCTCAAAAACATTATGCTAAGTGAAATGTCAGACAGAAAAGGACAAGTATTGTATGATTGGACTGTTACGGATCTATAACAGACAAATTCATGAAGACAAAAAGTAGAGGTTATCTGGGGATTGGGTGAAGGGAGTAATGGGCAGCTATTGTTTAATGGATATAGAGTTTCAGTTTAGGAATGATGGAAAAGTTCTGGTAATAGTGATAATGATTGCAAAGAATTGTGTTACTTAGTGCTATTGGACTGTACACTTAAACATGGTTAAAATGGTAAATTTTAAGTATTTTTTATCACAATGAGAATATACAATAAAGCTTATCATATTGTGTCTTGCATTTCTTCAAGACTTGATCATCCGCCTCAGCAATATTTACGAAGTATATATTTATTTCCTGGAATCTTAATCTCTGAGAAACCAATAGCCTAAACTTATTTTTTACAGATAAAATACAATAAAGCTTGTGGCATTCTATGTTCTCCAATATCTTCCTAATCTTATAAACTCCTTCTGGTTTTTTGTTTCACAAGAGAAAATTAATTACTGTTTTTCATGTATTTTCATGTAAAGCCAGGAGTTACAGTTGAAACATTTTCAAATTGTTATTATTACAAAGTATATTCACAGGAAGCCCCAAAAACATCAAGATAGGACTTGTTTCACAACAAGTAGAGAGAAAACCCTTCTCAAGGCTTTGCTTTTCACATGTATTACAAGCTGAATGCATCAAGATTACAGCCAAATATGGGCAGAACATGCTGCGAAACCTCACTTGAGATTGGCCCTTCACATTGCCCCAAAAAGAGAACATTGTGTTTTCAACGTCTGCCTGAGGAAATCTTGAAATCAGCTGTATGGTGTTTCAAACTTGCTCTTCATTATTTCAAGCAGAGTCCCAGGTCCACCACTATTGGCTGCTGGAAGAGCCAAGCCCTGAATAGGGGCTGACATTTTCAACCCTGGTTTGACAGAACTTAATTAGTGAAGAAGCCACACCCCAGTGTCAGCAACATTTGAGTCTAAAGAACTTTCCGTCCCAGCATTGGATTGAATTTCACTTTTCTTTCTTGCCACCCTACCAATTTGTCCTGTTGTAAGCAGACCAGTTTAAACACTCTGCTAAGGCAGCTACAGCTCAGGGGGTTTTCAGAGCCCCATCAAAAGGCCGGTGCCTGTAAAAGGATGTGGAAGGGGTAGCTTCAGGGGCCCCTCTCAGTGATGGCCTGAGATGATAAAATGCTTTGCAGCTTGAATTGCCACCAAGTGTTTTAAAACTCTGGTGTTTGTTCCAGGCCTTGTGTAATTCTTTGTTATCAGCAACAGAGGCACTCTCTTTGCTCTTGTGATCAGATCACGAGTCTCTTGCACAATCACCCCAGGAACTCTGGAAGGATGAAAGCTATTAACCCCAGCCTCGTTCTGTGAGCAACCCAAGGCCTCTTAGATAGCTACACTGTGGGCTGGGGCTCCCTATCAATCATTTGCACACACTGTCAGTCCTCTCTCCCAAACCTTTGATAAGCACCAATTCAGCCACAAGTATCCCTTGGGAAGACAATGGATATTATCCCCAGGGGAAAAACAATGATGATGTCAGTTCCAGCCAGAAGCAGAAGAGGGCCAGAATCGGTTCACCCTGAGCTGCTCACTGCATGGTGTGCACCAACTGAATTACCTCAAAGGTCAACTTGTACATTCACTTCCCTTTGTGCAAGAGCTAATCACTTTTGCATGCGCCCTCTCCTTACTGAAACCTCAAACCCTCATTGGCTACCTTGTCACAAACCCTGACTTGAATACAGAAGTGTGGGTTTGGAGGACCTAAGGGAACTTTTGGATGAAGTATATGTCTTTTTCATGTTCAAGTTGAGGGCATTTTATGCTGGTCACTTTGGGAAAGGTCAGTCATTCTGCCAAAATGGTCCTGGAGGGGTCATTTCCTTCTAGAGCAACCTCGGGAAGTACCCTCAGCTGTACCTCCAATCAGTTTTCCTCTTGGATCTTGAAATTCCAGATAGGGAGCTTGTCTGTGCTTTTCACTCTCACTTGAGACATGGCATGGGTGCTATTAGTCCTCAGTACTGAGGATCTTTTCATGATAAAGAAAACCTTATGTGACTGTAAACTGGTATAGCCATTTTGGAGGGCACTCTGACAATGGGCATTAACAGCCTCAAAAGTATTTATACCTTTTGATCTTGAAATTTTTATTTCCAGGGTCCTATGTTTGGCCAATATTCAGAGATACAGTGTAAAATCTATGAACAGATGTTCACTGCAGTGTTGTTTACCCTGGAGGAGAATTGGTAAGTACCAGTCTCAGCAAGAAAGGCTGCCAGCCTTCTAGCCTCACAAACCAACATACCCATGCCAATCCCACTGACTCCATCTTGGAGAAGCATCTCACCGTAGGTCAATCATGTTCCCTTATCTCAGCCCCAAGATTCCTTGGAGGTGCCCCTGCCAAACTGCACTGCTTTTAACCTTGGAGATGTCCCAACTCCTCCTTAAGGCCTCGATGGAATGGCTAAGCTGGATCTACAATCTCCTCTGTATTGTCTTGTGGTATCTGTGCAATAATGGAGAGACTTATTGATGGAAAGTATTCATAAATATCTTAAAATACAAAGTACAAGTTCTTCTTTCTCCTAGCTTGGAAACAGCACACAGGCAATGTAACTTGTACTGTACTATGCAATCCTTCTCAGGAGACACATGAAACAGGAAGCTTCTGGGGGTTCCTGCAAATATGTGATAGTCGCACTTTGAGGGCAACAGTCAGGTAGATCTTGCAGCCAGAAACTTTCACACCAGACACCCTTTCTGGCTTCTGTCTAACTCTAGTGTTAAGTTAGACACTGTCCTTTTGCCACTTGGACAAAAGTCGTTTGATTTCTCACACTGTATTTATTTTTTCTGATTGCAACCATGAAAAACACCGCAAACTGGATGCAGCTAAGGAGAGGCCTGGGTCTGGGGCCTTTTCTATGTGGCTCTTAAAGAATTCCTCAGATTGAGTAATTTTCTCTTGAGCCACAATCCCTCAAACTTCCAAAATGACCACTTAGAGAAGGAAGATACCCGCTCTACTAAGGCAGCTGAGTGAGCCCTCCTGGGAAATGAAGCTAAAGGAGAATAGCTTTTAGCTGCCTTTTCTTAAGAATCTGGTCTCAATGCCAGTTGCTGGTATTTATCTCTACTGAACACACGTAAATGGTGAATCTGACAGGCCCAAAGATGAAGTCCAGATGAAGTCCACAAGTTTTGCAAGCAGGTTACACTTGCATTATTAAGTAAAACCAAACAAACAAAAACACCTTTTGCATCATTTATAGAGCATTCTCTATAGGCTACGCTCAATTATATAGCTACAGCCACGAGGTAAAAGTTTTCTAAACTGTACTTCTGTCATCATATTAATCTCTTTCTTCCTAAACTATTGCTGAGGTAAAAACAAAGAGATGAATGAATAGATAAAATGAGTTTGGAAATCATTGCCTTTGGTTTTTATGTTCCATTTAAATTCAAGCCCAAAGAGAAGAAAAGACAAGACAAAGTCTTGAGTAAACCAAAGACTGTAAAGCGATCCCTGAAATAATTGAAACCAGCTGCTAAAGAATAATCTTGGCAGTCAAGTGCTCTGGGTGTGTGTCGGTGGGGGGGGGGGGGGGGGGGCGGGGCGGTATAAGCAGAGGAATAGCCCTGGCTGAGAAACAAACAAACCCTTGGCTTTCCTTGAAAAATTCTTGGCACAGTGTGGATCGCATTCTTCTCTGCAAGCTGCCTATAGGCTCTGTGGCTTTCAATAAGAGACTTCCTATAGAAGAAATAAAAACACAAAGTGATTTTTGTGCTGTTGCCTTGTGTTTTCTCTTGATCTCAGCTAGTAAGAGGCAATCATATACTTCTAGAAGCATATGCACCACTTCTCTATTTCTCTATAGGCCATCTATTTTGCATACAGATTTGCTTGGAAAATCCTGGTTAACACTAACATTCAGACTGATTTTAAGATAGAGGTACTATCAGTACTATCAGACTAATATTAAGATAGAGGTATTATAGAGGAGTTTCCAAGGCCATATGCAACGCAAGAATGACCACCAATTATACTAATACCTAACACCAACCTTTACAGAATAACAAATGGATTGGATGCTTAGTAAATGATCAAACCTCTGTCATAGGTATCTGGTTTCATTTATTCTGATGAGGGTGAGAGGGTCTTTTCTGCAATCTTTCTATGGTTGGTACATCAATTATTCTTTTCTTTATTAATTAATAAAGCAAATCTTGCTTTATTAATAAGCAAATCTTGGTTTTACGATATGATCACTTAGTGACTTATGAATTGGTAAAAATGATTACACAGACATTTAGTGTTTGATAGAAATATCAAGGTCAGCCTGTAATTTATTTTTGTGCTATTATTACTATCATTGGAAGGACCCTAGGACCTTTGTTTTAGAGCTGAAGAAACTGAAGATCCATGTCACATGAATAAGTGGTGGGCAGTGATTGTCTTAAACCCCAAGTCTCACATTGAATGTGACTAATTCTCTTTGCACAAAACTCTCCAGACTAGAATTAGAATACCTTGAGCACAGTTTCCTTTCCTCGACAAGAAATCAAAAGAACAAGAAGTCCAGAGCTATTAGAAGAGGTATTATTTTAGTGGGCTTGAATATTTATATATACTGCATTTAAAGGCATTTTTAGCATAAATTCCAATCTTTCTCCTTAAACTGTAGAGTGATAATCAAACAAGCTAGATTTTTTTTTAAGGCTTGTTATGTGTTTCTCCTCACATGTATTTCAATACGTTTAGCCAAGAGGCACTAATGCAGGTACATTTTAATTATTACAGTGTTTTCAATAATTTGGGGGCACAAAATAGCACCTGGAGAATGGCAGATATTACAGTGAAACATATTTAAGAAAATTTCTTGCAGAGTCTCTTTTTTAAAAGTCATACCTACATTCATTCAACAATTTTTTGTGGGGTTAGAAAGAGGGAGAATAGATTTCTAACTGAGGTTACTTGTTATATTTTGTTTTATCAAACTGCTATTGTGAGAAATTCCCTGGTGATGCAGTGGTTAAGAATCCACCCACCAATGCAGGGAACATGGGTTCGAGCCCTGGTCAGGGAAGATCTCACATTCCATGGAGCAACTAAGCCCGTGCACCACACTACTGAGCCTGTATGTTGCAACTACTGAAGTCCACGTGCCCTAGAGCCTGTGCTCCTCAACAGAAGCCGCCACAATGAGAAATCTGTGCACCACAATGAAGAGTAGCCCCCACTCACCACAATTAGGGAAAGTCCACATGCAGCAGTGAAGACCCAACACAGACCAAAAAAAAAAAAAAAAAAAAACTGTTATTCTGGTTCATTTGATCAGTTAAGGATGGTTTCAAATGGGTTTATGTTTAGGACATTTGTTAGTATAAGGATTTTTCAATCTTGGTTCTATGAAAAATTTAGTTAATATTGTTCTTTCTGAGGGGATTGGGCTATACACTGGAGGATTCCCAGTAGCATCTATGGTATCTACTCAGGGATGCTAGTATCAAATCCTCTACTTCCCACAGTTATGACAACCAAAAGTATCTCCAGAAATTTTGTCTACACTTGGATTAGGAGAATATTTGAGCAGCACCATTGTTTATTAAAGGAACTCTAAGAAGAACTTAGATATTTTAGAACTTAGAAAAAAATATCCTTGGATATTTTTTGCTTGGTTTATGCTCCAATTACTTATGAAAAATCCTAAGTGTGATGCCGGCCTTACACCATCACTTAACCTCCATCTAAATCTCCCTGTGTTAACATTTGAGGAATCTAAATTTATGAAAGTGGTCATATCAACTTCCTTTATATCAAATTTTTTAAAAGTGATTTTTCTTTTGTCCTCAAGCAAAATTCTGCTCTTTATTACAAGATGTGAGTATCTGTTTGGTTTCTTAAGTCCCATGTCTTGGTGGGTCCCTGAACTAGCTAGATCTGCCTCTGAAATACAGTGTTTTCTATGTGACTATGAATGGAGTACTCTGTAGCAGGACAATTGCCAATATTGGTTCATGCTATTTTTGCAATCTCTGAAATTACAACACTGACAATGAATCCCACTCCCATCTGCTTCTGGAGTTTTCCTCTCCTCATATGGAATCCATATGAATGGTGTGTCCAAGTGGATTCCAGGACACTGGGATGTAGATTCTTGAAAATATTCTCCTAAGCCCAAAGAGAGCATGTTAACTGATGTGGAGAAATTCTTCAGTGTCCAACTTTGTGCTCAAGAGCTCTCATATCAGCATTCCATACCAAACGTTAGACACCTGATCCATTCCCTTATGTTTCAGATAATCAGATACACATAAAAAACATACATTTTTTTTTTTTGCTTGTGGGACATAAAGATATTGTCTTAGATAGCAGGATCTGTGCTACAGTATAGAACCAAATTATAGAAACACCCTATTTATAAAACGTAACAAACTTAAGCTCATAATACTATTTTTTAATCACATATCTCTGTGTGCAAGATCTCTGTGCAAAAGTCTGTGACCTGGCTTTCTGAAGTCCACTTCCTTTTTGTATACAAAAATATTTCTGGTGGAGATCTATTTTTAATTGTTGTCTTTTCTTTTCTCTTTGCTTCTTTCTTCAGTATTTCAGTCCCCTTGTAATAAATCTAGTTGTCTTATACTACATATTAAACCTGCTACTTGGACCTCCCACAAGCACCACTAAGGCCTTGCACCTTAATGTCAGTCAGATCTAAAAAGTGAAACTGTGGAAAGAGGTTTTTAAATTCCCCCAGGCTCACCAAAAAGGTAAAACTATTTATTTAAAACTTCTCTCAGTAGAAAATATTTTATGTTCCACCACCTGCTATACTTAACTTTCAATCCAAAGTATCTTCTCCCAGTTCTTATAAATAAAGGAGATAAATAAATAGAGGAAGTTTTTAAATTGAAATCTTTAACTCCAAATTAAATGAGATTTTGTGTCTTATGAAGTATAGATATTAACACAAAAAATAATGATGCATTGATATTACATTTCTATGTGAATTTCCTTTAGAATCTAGTTAAATTTGCTAAAATATGCAGCTCTTTTTGTTGATTTGATGCACAATTTTTGTCAATTTCAGCTGTTTGCTAAGTACTCACTACCTAATCCTGCAACTGGCAGCCCTGTACATATTCCTGGAGTAATTTGCACACAGGTATCAGAAGTTTGTCCTGTATTATCAAGGATCTGTGTTCTGACCTCTGAATGACACTGCTGATCACCGAGGCGCAAACACAGATGGCAGAAGTCATTGTTGGAACTCCTTCCCCCCACTGTTGTACATTATTCCCTCAAAGTGAAGCAATTTCCAGAGGATTTAAAGGGTTTTTCCCTTTTTAGTTTTCTAGGAGCCAGGTATTTAAGCAACAGAACTTTTTAAATCAACTGCAAATATAAATGAATTTAGAAAGTCATTACACAAGCCAAAACAAATCACAGACTCAGAAAAGACCTAAAGATTACACCTCAGTCTGATCCTGATATTGGTATATTGAGTTATTTCCTTCTGTGAGGTAGCTCACAAATATTTGAACCAGGAAAAAGAAATTAATCAACTCTCCTGATAGTTAAGAAAAAGAATTTCTTCAGGGATTTGTAACCTGGACACTTGGTGTTCTTAAAAGAAAGGCTTGTACCCGTCCAACATTGTAGAATTCTTTTTTGGTTTGTTTTTAGGCAATTGTACCAAATAAGAAGACTGCAATCCACATTTGTCTTCATTTTACATCTCATCAAACATTTAAAGAGATAAGTCTTCCTTTATTTGGTATTCTTTTAAAGAAAAATGAGATAGCATAGAATTATTAACTGAATAATTATTCTTAAACATAATGCCTACATATAAGATGGGCTTACTTACTGGGGAAAATTGCTTCAGACTCAGGAATACAATAATCTTATCAAGATAAATTACACAAGCTGCAGCAATTAAGTTAGAAGCTGAAGTTGTGCTTTCCAGGGTACAGTTGGATCTGTAGCAAAGAAAGGAACCCATGTTAGGGTAAGAGGAGTGGTCTTAGATGACCAAAATGGTCCAAGTGGCAGTATAACTGATATATTAAGAAAGAAGGAAAAAAGCAAACATATAAAATACTCAATTAAATCCAGAAAAGGCAGAAAAAATGTGGTAGAAAAATATAGGAAACAAGAACAAGGACCACAAGTTTGAAAATAGTGACAAATAGAGCAGCTATTAATCCAATTTTGTCAATAGTCACTTTAAGCAACAATAGTCTAAATACACCAATTAAAAGACAGACATCATCAGAGTGGGGCAAAAAGCTAGACCCCACAACATATTCTCTATAGAAATACAATTTAAATGTACAGATTTTAATTGTTTAAAACTAAAGCATTGGAGAAAGACATGCCATGCTAACACTCATCAAAAGAAAGCAAAAGTCATATTAATTTCAGACAGAGAGAGCAGACTTCAAAGCAAAGAAAGTTATTAGGGATAAAGAAGTCAGTTTTCCGAAGAGCCATAAAAATCCTTAATGTTTATTACCTAACAAAACATGGTCTGAGTATGTAAGGCAAAAACTAATAGAAGAGAAAGGGATGCATTTGCTATCATGGTTGGAGACTTCAACACCCATCTATTAGAAATGCGAAGATCCAGTAGGCAGAAAATTAATAAGGATGCAGTTGAACGCAGCTGTACCATCAACCAACTGGATATAATGGATATAGATTAATCTATCCCACAAGAGCAGAAGACACATTTTTCACAAACTCATATAAACAACCAAGATAGACCACATTTTGGGTCACAAAACTGACCTCAACAAATTTAAAAGAATAGAAATCATACAATGTCTACTCTCAGACCACAATGGAATTAAACCAGAAATTAAGAACAGAAAGACACCTGAAAATCCAAAACTATTTGGAGATTAAATAACATATCTGTAAATAACAAATGGCCAAATAAGAAATTGCAAGAGCAACTGTAAAATATTTTGAACTAAATGAAAATTAAAATACAACTTATCAAAACTTGTGGGATGCAGCAAAAGCAATGTTTAGAGGTAACTTTATGGCACTGAATGCATGTATTAGAACAGAAGATCTAAAGTCAATAATCAAAGCTTACACCAAAGAAACAAGAAAAAGAAGGGTAAATTAAATCCAAAGTAATCTGAAGGAAGGAAATGATTCAAAAGTTAGAACATAAATCAGTGAAATTTAAAACAGAAAATCAATAGAGAAAATTTTTAAAAATGAAAAGCTGACTCTTTGCCAGATTTCATAAAATTCATATGCCTCTAGCCAGGCTTACATGAAACAGAGAGACACAAATTACTAATAACAGAAATGAAAGAAGGAACATCAATACAGATTCCAACAGACATTGAAAAGACAATAAAGAAATACTATGAGTACCTTTATGACTATAATTTTGACAATCTAGATGAAATGGACAAATTCCTTGAAAGAGAAGTCTGCCAAAACTGATGCAAGAAGAAAACAGACCATCAGAATAGGTCTATATTTATTAAGAAACTGAATAAATAATTAATAACTTTCTAGAACAGCAAACACCAGGGCCTGAGTGTTCCACTGCTGAATACTACCAAACTTTCAAGGGTGAAATTATACCCAAAATGTACAAGGAATGCTTAAAACACAAAAGTGAGAAAACAACAACCCATTTTTTTAAATATCGTTATTGGAGTATAATTGCTTTGCATTGTTGTGTTAGCTTCTGCTGTATAACAAAGTGAATCAGCTATATGTATATGTATATATATATCCCCAGCTATATGTGTGCATACATCCCCATATCCCCTCCCTCTTGCGTGTTCCTCCCACCTTCCCTATCCCACCCCTCTAGGTGGCCACAAAGCACCAAGCTGATCTCCCTGTGCTATGCGGCTGCTTCCCACTAGCTATCTATTTTACAATTGGTAGTGTATATATGTCCATGCCACTCTCTCACTTCGTCCCAGTTTATCCTTCCCCCACCCTGTGTCCTCAAGTCCATTCTCAATGTCTGCATCTTTATTGCTGTCCTGCCCCTAGGTTCTCCAGAGCCATTTTTATTTTAGATTCCATATATATGTGTTAGCATACAGTAGTTGTCTTTCTCTTTCTGACTTCACTCTGTATGACAGATTCTAGGTCTATCCACCGCACTACAAACAACTCAATTTTGTTTCTTTTTATGGCTGAGTAATATTCCATTGTATATATGTGCCACACCTTCTTTATCCATTCATCTGTCGATGGACACTTAGGTTACTTCTGTGTCCTGGCTATTGTAAATAGAGATGCAATGAACATTGTGGTACATGATTCTTTAAATCTACAGATGTTGGGTTAGACAGATGTCAAGTAAGTATATGAAAAGATGTTCAACATCATATGTCATTAGGGAATTTCAATACAAAAAAAAGAGAGAGAGAGATACCACTACATAACTATTATAACAGCAAAAACCCCAAACATTGGCAACAGTAAATGCTGGTGAGGATGTAGAGCAACAGGAACTCTCATTCATTGCTGGTGGAAATGCAGAATGTCACAGCCTCTTTGGAAGAAGTTTCGGCAATCACACTCTTTGGTGTTTACCCAAATGAGTTGAAAGTTTATATCCACTCAGAAACCTACATGGATGTTTACAGCAGGTTTATTCATAATTGCCAAAACTTAGAAGCAAGCAAATGTCATTCACTAGGAGAATGGATAAACAAACCATGATTTTTATATTCCAGACAATGGAATATTATTCAGCACTGAAAAGAAATGAGCCATCAAGCCATGAAAATACATGGAGGAAAATTTTAATGCATATTACTGAATTAAAGAAGCCAATCTGAAAAGGTTACATACTGATGTTTCTGGAAAAGGCAAAACTTTGGAAACAATAAAAATCTCTGTCATTTCCAGGGGTTAAACAGGAGGGATGGATGAATGGGTAGAACACAGAGAAATTTTAGACAGTGAAATGCTTGTGAATGATATTGTAATTGTGCACACGTGTCATTAGACATTTGTCAAAACACATAGACTGAGCAAACACCAGAGTGAACCCCAATGTAAACTATTGTTTTTCTGTGATGATGATGTGTCAGTGTAGACTTTTCCACTCTAAAAAATGTAACACTCTGATGACGGCTTTTGATGGGGAAGAGGTGGGATATGTATGAGGGGGTAGGGAGATATCAAAACTCTATGTACATTCTGCTCAATTTTGTTGTGAACATAAAAGTGTTCTAAAAAATAAAGTTTGTTAATTAAAAAATAAACAATAAATAACTTGTCTTCCCAAAAGATTCTTAAGAATCATGATTAAAGTTTGCTGTTGGAGGAATTGTTAAGCATATCAGAGTAAACAGTTTCCACCCCCTACTCCTAATTTAATCCCTACCCCTTGCTCCTTTGCCTCAGTCACCTCAGTCCTAGTTTGGCTAAGGCAGTAGGAACAGAAAATCAAGTTTCTCAGAAAGTTTAGACTGCCTCGGATGGGTGCCAGATCATGTTAGAGTGAAACTACCCAAGGCAGGCAGACAGGGTTATCTTCCACTAGTTACAGAGACTGTCTTCTCACACTTCTCCCTTATACCTATCCAAACTTAAATACAAAAACATTTTGCACCTGGGGAAAGTGTCCAGCCTTCTTTGGCTGTGGATTGGAGGCCCTGTTTCATCCATTTTTGAGCAAGATATTTTTGCTTGGCTGAACTTTCCATCTATTCTGCTTTGTCATCTCTCCTCCCCTCAAAATTGAATATGTGAACACATGGAATTAGCAATATACACGCATTCCTGGGTCCAAGTTTATAACCAGGCCTGAAATGTGACATTTACCAATGTAATGTGATGAGCTTTGAGTTTTTGTAACATATTCTGCCCACTTAATGCTCTCTGGCTTAATTGCTACAGTTGGAAGAGGAGACTATGGTGACTACTCTCTCTCCTTTCTTTTTCAGGTGGACATGAAAGCTTAATACCTGACAACAGTTCCAATGGAAATATAAATCTCAGATCTGAATGGATACCTCATCAAAGAACAAAAACAGATGGCAAATACACATATGAAAAGATACTCTACATCCTATGTCATTAGGGATTTGCCGATGAATAAAACAGTGAGATATCACTACACACCCATTAGAATGGCAAAACTACCCCAAATTGACAACACCAAAAACTGGTGAAGACGTGGAGCAAGGGGAATTATCCTTCATTGTTGGTAGAAGCGCAAAATGGTATGGCTACTTTGGAAGACCGCTTAGCAGTGTCTTGTAAAATTTTCAATATGATCCTCCAGTCACGCTCCTTGGTATTTACTCAATGGAGTTGAATACTTACGTCCACACAAAAACTTGCACATTGATATTTATGGAATCTTTATTCATGTTCATTAAACTTGGAAGCAACCAAGATGCTCTTCAGTAGGTGAACAAAAAAATAAAATGTGGTTCATCCAGACAATGGAATATTATTCATCGATAAAAAGAAATGAGCAATCAAACCATGAAAAGATATGGAGGAAACTTAACTGCACATTACTAGGTGAAAGAAGCCAATCTGAAAGCCTACATATTGTATAATTCCAGCTATAGGACATTCTGGGAAAGGAAAAAAAAATATGAAAGCAGTACAATGACCAGTGGTTTCCAGGAGATGAGACGGAGGAGAGATGAATAGGTGGATCACTATAAATGTGGATACATGCCATTACATATTTTTCAAAAATGTACAATGCCAAGAGTGAACCCTAATGTAAACTATGGACTTTGGGTGATTATCATGTGTCAGTATAGGTGGTATATTGTAAAAAATGTGCTGCTCAATTTTACCATGAACTTAAAGCTACTCTACAAAATAAAATCTACTCTTTATAAAGCAACATATGACACGATTACAGAGGACTTTTTTCTTTTTTGGTCATTCCTGAATTTCCACAGTTGCAATGATTTGTCTCAAACTATTCCTATGACTTTTTCATGTCTTATAAAAAATGAATAGTTAACCCCTTTGAAATTTCAATAACATTGTTTTGTTGAAAAGAAAAAGGTAAAAAATGAAATTTACATGAAATTGAAATTGGCTCCTAAAAGCTAAAATAATACTGAAAAAGAATAAATTTGAAGGACTAATACTTCTTGAATTAAAAATTTACACAAATCCACATTAATCAAAAGAGTTTGGTACTAGCATAAACATGAACATTGAGAGTGATGGTATAGAATTAAGAGTTCAGAAATAATCTCTCCCATATATGTTGAAGTAATTTTGAACAAGGTGTTGCAACCATGAAAAAACAGTTAACATCACTAGTTCTCATAGAAATGCAAACCGAATCATAATTAGTTACCAGTTAATACTCATTAGGATGGTTATCATCAACAAAATGGAAAATAACATGTGTTGGCTACAAAGATCAGAAAAGATCATAGGTGTCACAGGGAGTGACTAAACACAGAGTTAAAAGCAGGGCTCACCAAAAGGTCATCCACTGATGTAGAAGAAATGGCAATGTTGATCTAAAGGATTTTTGATAGTATTCAATCAAAGTGTATTGAAGTTCTGCTTTCCATTTTCAAAGTTTGATTTCAGTTCTCCTATAAGTGTTGCAAAGAAACCTGTGAAGTAGGATCAATGCTTTTTGTATCAGTAGGGTTTGGTTGTTGTAACGAAATACTACAGCCTAGTTGGTTTATAGAACAACATTTATTTCTCAGAATACTGGGAGCTGTGTAGTCCAAGATCAAAGTACCAGAAGGTAGATTTTATTCTGAAGTGTCTTCTCTTGGCTTGTAGGAAGCTACTATTTAATTGACGGCTCATGTAACTACTTTTTTTGTGAATATATTCACTGGAAGAGTAGAAACTAGCTCTCTGGTTTGTGTTCTAAGGTTATTAAACCTAGAAGATCAGGACTCTATCTTTATGACCTCATTTAACCTTAATCACTTTCTAAACATTCTGTCTCCAAATATAGGCACACTGAACTGGGGAGATACAAATCAGTCGATAGCACTCTTCTCCTACATATCACTCTAGCCTAACTCAAAACTCAAAACTCTGGTTGTGCACAGGCTTACCAGATAAGCCAGACTTTTAGTGGAGGTGGGAGTGGGGAGTACTCCTACCAAGGACGAGCTCAGACTGGGAGACCTGTCATGATGCCACTGTTTAGCTTCAGGACTCACCAGGAAGCTGGGTTTAACTTAAAGGCAAGAGAAGATGGTGAGTTGGGCAGCCCTCCCTGGGTGAGAGCCTAGAGGGTGAAAAATAGGAAAAAGTGTGTCTTTTATTTCTGAATGCAGCTGAATAGTTGAATGATCCTTAAATTTTCTGAGCCTCAATTTTTTTAGTCTGTAAATGTGAATATTAATATTGTCCCTGCATATCTTTTAGGGCCCTAGTAAGAACCTGAAAAACATGAAGATGCCAGAAACATTGCTGTGAATAGTAGTACTCAATATTTTTCATATTATGTAATGTATTGTAAAGGAACATTTATCTGCTTTTCAATCTCTAGTAAATGTAAGAGTCTTACTGCAGTAGAGAATGAGACTTATAATTCTATAAAAATATATTTTTATATATATTTTATATATTTGCCTGTTATTGTAGATTCCCCTCCCTCAAAGAACACATCCTGATCTCTAGAACCTGTAAATATGTTACTTTACATGGCAAAGGGAATTAAAGTGCAGATGGAATTGTTTACTAATTACATGATCTTAAAACAGGAAAATTATCCTGGGGTATCTGGGTTGGTCTAATGTAACCACACAAGTCCTTAAAAGTGGAAGAGGAATATGTGACCATGTAAGAGAACCAAAGAAATGGCAGCACGGAAAGGACTTGATTTGCTCTTGCTGACTTTGAACATGGAAAAAAGGGCCATGAGCCAAAAACTGCACATAGTCTCTAGAAGCTGCAAAAGGGCAAAAGCATAGATTTTTCCTTCTGGAGTAGGCATACTACTCTGCCAATACCTTGATATTAGCCCAAAGAGATCCATGTCTGATTTGTGATCTATAGATATTATAAGGTGATTAATTTGTGTGTGTTTTTTAAGTTGCTTATTTTGTGGTTATTTGTTACAACAGCAATACAAAACTAATATACCTATCAATAGGATTCTGGAGTTATCATCATACTCTCAGACAAAATAATGAAATATGTATTAGCTGCAATGTCTTTCAAGAACCTCCTTTGCTTCTCTCCTCAAATTGGATAATGAGCAAATGAGTACTTTTACCCCATTTGCCTAGCATGAATTGTAGTTGTTAATCTATTTATAGATCAAGCTGTGTTTTACACTCTGTAGTATGTGTGCAGAGATTCATATACAAAATATTATTGCCTGATTAAGGATACCAGTTTAGTTTTTGTTGTTGTTGAACAACAACAACAGGATGTGTCAGCGATAAATTTAAAGGGAAATTCTCACTCAAGGAAAAAGTAATGTTGATAATAGATTCCAGCTCAAAATATTTAGAGGATCAAGACACATAAGGTCAAACAGTCCTATTTCCTGTGATGTCAAGGTTTTCAGGTAAACAATGCAAATATCATTGCTTATTCCTCTGTTTACTTTTTAACAAAATGAGAGGTAAATGATAGAAACCCAATTCATACTGTTTGACCCCTAGAGGAGTTCAGAGAGGGAGAGGAAAATCTAAACTCACAAGTAAACATCTGTTAAAGGATTTGGAACTGAGGATAAGGAAGTTCTGAAGCCTGCTAAGAGGGAAGGAAGAGCTTTATTTACCGGCGGTGTATTGTACTTCCTGTTTTGAAGCTCAGCAATGTTTCATAACAGCTGGGGACTGCAGTATTTTGGGCTACAATGTGGAAGCAGCACTATTGGTTCCTCCACATTACACAAGTGAATGATCTCTACCATGCAGTGACACAGCACTGGCTTTTGCAGACACAATCAAGCTATATTTTTCTAATTTTCTAATCAAGAATTATGTTTTCACATGTAATATCATCGCAGCATATCCTTAATTCTGGTGTATGCTCTTTGCTTGTCTGGAGATTAAAACAGATGAAAGGCACAAACACATATGGGCCCTTTAGCACATATTTGTTGTCACTGAAGTGCCTGGAGTCAAAGAAGCCACCATGGTAGGCTTAAATTAGCTTTATATCTTTCTTGTAGTTATAACTTTGCCACAAATGCCATGGAAACTGTTTCTTCAGCAGTTTTGTGTGGAAGGTCAGCCAACGATTGGGAAACAACATTTCAAGCTTGATGGAATACATTATAACCTATTTGTATTGTATTCTTCTTATAATGAGTGATACTGTGGTTAGGTCTGCACATGCAGTAGATAGGTGCTCTGAAGAGTGTCCCTGAGTATTATGACCTCTGGCTGATTTCATCACGGCAGGTGGCATTCTGGACTCTTCTCCCAAACTTTGACTACATCACAAAGCCCTGTCCTTACCTTCTGCCCATTGACCACACTGGACGGGAAACCATAGCCTCATTTTTCACGCTGGGATGCAGGGTATAAGGGAGTAAAAAAAGGCAAAAATGAGAACAAACCTCCTTTATTCCCCTTAACCTCAGGTTTGGAGGGTTGCAGAATTTGGGGCAGGCTTTGTAGGCCAGCAAACTATAACATGTTGCCTACATTGTGGACTCCAGGGAAGGTGGCTACCAAGTTCCTTTTGCAGGGGAATGTGGGACAGTTTCAAATGTTCACCTTTGAGCATCATGCCTGGGAGACATAAGGAAAGCAGGATCCTTTCCTGGTATGATGGGGTACAGGGCACTGGCAAGGGCAACTAGCACAGCAACTTCTCCTGTGTGCATTTCTTCTGAACAAAGTTCATGTTGAAGACTTGGGAGATTCATCGTTAAAGGGTCAGTTACTCTATTGTCTTAATTTATTGCATATTATCTTAACTTTTCACAGCCTGGTATTTAAATCTTTGAAGTCTTTTTCTGATGCAAGCTCATGGTGTGGTTAAATATCACTCTTTTCAGATAGTCTGTAGGTCTTCAACATATTCCAGAATCTGTGGAACTATTTATCTACAGTTTTCAGCATTTCTAAGAGGAAAACAATGACCAGGCTTTCCAAGAAGGCCTCTTTCCCACCATTCATAGCCTTTCACTGCCGCAGACCAGCTGGAGAAAGGATTTCACCGCCCAGGGTCAGAAGGGGTGGGGTAAGGAACTGAAATAGCACCGACGAATGGGGTCAGAAGGACCAAGACAACTGATGGTTGCAAGGCAAATTTTATTATGCTACAGTTGCAGATTATATAGACTAGAAAAAGGGAGGTTGGTTGCCAGATGGTGGTTTACATCATCTACAGACTGTCTCGGCTCAAGGTTAACTTCCCTGGGAGGAAACCCATAAGCCCAGAATCATCCAAAATAACCTGAACGTGCAGGGGGGAGACAGCTTTGCTTGTCTCATTTTACATTCTTTCTGATCTCTGGGCCCTGGTAATTTATCTCCCATGGAATGAAACAAGGAGGGGAACAAGTAGGCACAGTCCCTTCGAGCAGCGGCGGTATGCCTGGCATGTCTGCAGCTTGCTCTCAAGGCTGACCATTTCCCACATTTCACCAACTAAGTCAGCAACCACTTTCCATCTCAGCACAGAAATATTTTCTCTCATAACCTTAGGAAGTACAGGTTGGACCAAATGGCAAGTACCATCCAGTTCCAATATCCTAAGCATCTCCTTTCAGCTGAGGTAGTGTGTAATAGAGAAAAGAAAGTTGGAGTTAGATTTAGGTTTCTTGAATGAGTTTACTTCTCCAAAGCTCAACTTTCTCAAGTCTAGAATTAGAATGACAATAGAAGTCTCAAATGGTTATTAAGAGCATTGGTCAGGTCATGTGGGCCAAGCACCTAGTACAATGGCTGGCATACAGTACAGAACATATTGGCTATTGTAGTTGTTGTACTTGTTATGTTAATAACATTTGGAATCTTCCATGGAATTAAAAAAAAGGACTGGTCATTTTGAGGTCCAAGCCACATCCTATTATTTTTTGCCTGGTGTCTGCATATTTCCCTTTTCTGTGTGTGTGTGTGTGTATGTGTGTGTGTGTGTGTGTGTGTGTTATTCTATAGCATTTGACAAAGTATTACATATACAAGAAGTGTTTTATAAACATATAAAATTTTAATTGATAATTTTTAACTTAATTCACCACTCTCTCATACCAGATAATCGTGAGGACAGTTTCTACTGCCTTGACCCACTATCAGAGTGATCTGATAAACCAGCAAGGGTCTGGGATTATTCATGGCCACATACTGAGCAGCTTCCCTGAGTTTTCCATTGAGAACTCTGAGGAAAGCCTCATTTTTACATGGCCAGGAGCAAAGCTATTTAGGGGCTACTGTAAAGGACTTGGAAGAAACAGAATTTGAGGAGAAATAAGTAGGTCCCTCTAATTAAGCAGCTGCTACAGAGCTGACACTGCCTATACACTTCTTCTCATGATCTTTTTAGCCATCCTCAAGGCAGGACTTTTTCTCTTCCATTTTATAAATGAAGAAAATGAAACTTTGAAACATTAAGTAACCTTCTCAGAGTCAAGTGAGGCCATCTGGCTTTACAGCTTTGTGCTTTTCTGTAGTTACTAACTAAAAAGTGGCCAGAAGAACTGAACAGGCACCTAACTAAGATATACAGATTGTAAATAAGCACATGAAAAGACATTGAACATCATATGTTATTAGGGATTGCAAATTAAACAACCAGAAGATATTACCACTCACATATGAAAATAGCCAAAACTCAAAACACTAACAACAGCAAATGCTGGTGAAGATGTGAAGTAGCAGGAACTTCATTCATTACTAGTGGGAATGGAAAATGGTACAGCTACTTTGGAAGACAGGTTGGTGGGTTCTTACAAAACTATACTTACTTGTATCATCACATTCAGCAATCTCACTCCTTGGTGTTTACCCAAATGAGCTGAAGACTTATTTTCATAAAATACCTCCACACAGGTGTTTATAGTAGTTTTATTTACATTTGCCAAATCTTTAAACAAGCAAGATGTCATTCAGTAGGTGAATGGGTAAATAAACTGTGGCACGTCCATACAGTAGAATATTATTCAGCAGTAAAAAGAAATGAACTATCAAATCATGAAAAAGACATGGAGCAAAATTAAATACATATTTTACTTTAAAAATTAATAAATAAATGCATATATTGCCAAAATAATGTTTTCCTATTTATAGAATGGGATTTTTTTCCATTTACTTGATCTTCTTTAATTCCTTTCAGCAATTTTGGGGGTATTTTTTTGTGGACAAGTCTCTCTTTCCCATGGTTACATGTGTTCCTACACATTTAAATTTTTAAGATACTTTAAGATATTTTAACTGGTTTCTTAATTTTTTTCTAGATTTTTCATCACTGGTATAAACAAAGAGCAAATTTTTTTTCCATGTGATTTTTGGTCTCAACATTAATGAATTTATTTATTACCTCTAGTATCTTTCTTTTGGATTCTTTGGCATTTTCTACATGTAGAATCATGTAATATGCAAATAGACATAGTTGTACCTATTCTTTTCTAATTTGGATGCTTTCATTCTTTTTTCTTGTCTAATAACCCTGACTATAACTTCCAGAACAATGTTGACTTCCAGTACATCCATGTCTTTTTCTTGATCTTAGGGGAAAAGCTTTCAGTTTTTCACCATTAAGATTTGTAGGTTTGACATAAATACACTACCATGTGTAAAATAGATAGCTAGTGCTGTGGAGCTCAGCTCAGTGCTCTATGATGACCTAGATGGGTGGCATGGGGGTGGGGTGGGAGGGAGGTCCAAGAGGGAGGGGATATATGTATATGTATAGCTGATTAACTTCATTGTATAGCAGAAACTAACACAACATTGTAAAGCAACTATACTCCAATTAAATAATAAAAATAAAAAGAGATTTTAGCTGTGGGGTTCTTATAAAGACCTGTTAGCATGGTGAAGAATTTTTCCTCTATTTTTAGCTTTTTCAGAGTTTTTATCATGTAAGTTTGTTAGATTTAGTCAAATGCCTTTTCTGTGTCAACTTAAATGATCATGTGTTTATTTTCCTTCATTCTACTAATGTGATTTATTAATCCTGGCATTTGTGGGCTAAATCCCACTTGATCTAGGTACATTTTACTCCTAGAAGCCTCATCCTTGAGATATTGGAATGGTTTGAGATTTGGTGATGAGTAAGAGGGTATTTGCTTTTACTGTTTCCTTCCCCAAGACTGGGAGGCTGTTACAGGTTGGAGCTGACATTGACCAGGAAACTAGTCTTTGTTTTCCTCTGATAACTTATCTGAGCCATAGACAAGCATGCTAGTAACTGATAAAGGAGGTTCACCTCTACCTGCTACCCTTTTAGTTCCACTTTGAACAAAACTACACAGAGTGAAATTCTACCTTCAGGGCTATCAGTTGGTGGCTCAGAGCATTCCATTTGTCCTTCCTTACTGAGAGTGTCAGGGAGAGTCCAACTCTTCCAGAGTGACTGGCCATTTTCCCTGGCGGTGACAAGTCTTGACCATAGAAGGAGTCAGGCAGCCTATAAGATTTTGGCAGATGCCTAGAAATCCAAAGTCAGATATCTACTACCCAGTAAACACCCCATCCTCACATCCCTCAATGGCTCTTAATGAACACAGACTAAATGGTCCAAAGTCTCAGATGGAAATAAAGCCCCATATAGCTGTAAAATCTTATACCCATCAGAACTGATTTTGCCTCCATGAGAATAAATGGAACTGTTCAACCTTTATCCACATAGAGATGCCATTTTAATTTTCTCTTATCATAAACATCTTCCTCTAAAAGAAACTGAGCTTGCAAAAAAGGCTTGGGGAGCCAGTTCTCCCAAGTTCAGCCAGATCACAGTAGAGCGGGTATGGGGGAATTTCCCTCCTGAGAAGCTGAGTGCCCAAGACATGCATTCACATATGCAGTATCAGTTGAAGTTGTTGACAGCAAACTTTGTAGCAAGGTTGCAAGTATGCACACATGTAAAGAGTAACAGAAGCAGATTCTTAATGGAGCATGTGAGTAGGTCTGCTCGCCAGAGTGGTTCTGCAATCTGTCCAAACTGCGTCCTCATTCATGTCACTCTTTCCTTCAGGGTGGCCCAAGCAGAGACTCTCAACAATGCATTTACACAAGATCCCCAGCTGACTCGCATGTATATTAATGTTAGAGAAGCAATGCACTCTTCCTCAATGTGTCACCTCACGGTGAAGAGTGCTAGGCAGTGTCATGAATGCTTAACAGCCACAGAGTCAGCTAGACCAGCTGTAGACAACTCTGAAGTCACCAACTGGTAAATTAACCCTTCCTACATCTTAAGTACTATTATTGCTGTCATTAGGGGAATTGATTTTGTACTCATAAGAAAATCAGTATAAATAGATTGCAAAGAGAAGAAATAATAAACTTGAAAATCTGATGGCAGCAACTCATTTCCAACTGGGGGCAAGCCAAAGGTGAAGAAAAAGGGAAGAGAACTGGTTTTGCGTCATAACAGCTGGGTTTTATTCCTAGTGGGCACTAGCCAGCTGGGGACCCTTGGGCCATCTCTTAGTGCCCCCGTTTCTTCATCTGTGCAGAGAAAGAATGGTGACTAAATTAAAGATCTTGATGATCATGACTTGCATAAAATATAAGGATCCCTACCCCCAATCCTCTCTTCATGTCCTTTGCCCTATTTCTCTTTTTTCGAAAGCATTTCTCAATACATTTAGCATATTACATATGTGTGTGCGTGTGTGTATGTGTGTGTGTGTGTGTGTGTGTGTGTTGTGTGTGTGTCTCTCTGTCTCTCAGTGTCCCTGCAAGCTCATTGGGTGCAGAAACTTTGTGTGTTTTATTATTATGTATCTCCAAGACCTAGAACACTCCCAGGCACACATAGTGGTCTGTTATGCTGGAATCAGTCTTTCCCATGTCTAAAGCTTCATGGGAAAACCACTGAGTATTTATTATTAAAAAGTTGCCAAACTATTCTAAGCTCTAGAGAAAAATCATCAATTTTAAAAATTCTTAATTATTTTCTGGTTCTCTAGCTATGCTTCTTCATTCATTTCTATCTACTGTTAGATTATATGTTACTTTCTCCATAAGATTTGACTTCTGTTAAAGTCAAATCTATATGTTGTTTTCTTTCCGTACCTTTACAAAACTGATGATAATTTTACATTTGCTAGATGTATCCTATCTATATTTATCACAGACATGTTCCAAAATCTATTATTTAAAAAGAAAAATGAATTTTCTTCCTCCTATGCTATCTGCAGAAAACTTTAAGAGTGCTACACAGATAGTACCAGCTTTTTTAAGAAGCAAGATACAAAGCTTTCAGGCCTATAAAATGATGTCTTAACACACTCTTCATTTTTTATAAGACATGAAGAAGTCAGTGGAATAGCTTGACACAAATTGTTCCAAATGTGGAAATACAAGAATGGCCAAAAAAGGAAAAAATTCTGTTGTAATGTCTTGTGTTGTTTTCTAAAGAATAGATTTTGTTTTGTAGAGTAGTTTTAAGTTCATAGCAAAGTTAAGTAGCACATTTGTTACAATAGATGATGTGGGTATTTTGATACCTTATAATAACCAAATATTCCTAATGGCTACCTAGTATCCCTTGTATCATTGCTATCTTACCTAAGCATACCCAAGCATGTAAATGTCATCATACACAGTAAATACGTTTTTGTTAGTATTATTTTGAACAAACTATCATTTTTTAGATTTTTAGAAAAATAGAAAATTTTATTTTATCTTCATTATTTTTTGTCTGATGCTATTTATTTCTTTATGTAGTTTCTGACCTATATCATTCTTCCTCTCTTTAGATAATTTTTTTAAAAACATACACTGCAGGGCTTCCCTGGTGGCACAGTGGTTGAGAGTCCGCCTGCTGATGCAGGGGACATGGGTTCAGGCCCCGGTCCGGGAAGATCCCACATGCCGCTCAGCAGCTAGGCCTGTGAGCCATGGCCACTGAGCCTGCGCGTGAGGAGCCTGTGCTCCGCAGTGGGAGAGGCCACAACAGTGAGAGGGCTGCGTACCGCAAAACAAAACAAAACAAAAAACATACATTACAAAGCTAATATACTGTTAATGAATTCTTTTACTTTTTGTTTTTCTGAGAATATTTATTTCTCCTAAACTTTGGTGAATTGTTTTCAAGATACAGAAATCTAGATTGGTGTGTTGTTTCTCTCTCAACACTTTATATATTCAAATCCTATTTTTTTCTCACTTGCTTGGTTTCTTCGGAGAAGCTGGATGAAATTATATTGTTTGCTCTGCTATAGGTAAGGTATTTTGCCCTTTGTTCAATATTTTTTCTTTTCTTTTTAAATTTTTGCAATTTTAATATTAAATCCCTAGATGTAGCTTTTTGGAAGTTTATTCTGCTTGGTGTTCCATGAGATTACTGGACCTGTGTTTTGGTATCTGAGATTCTCAGTCATTATTTCTCCAAATATATTATCTGTTCCTTCTCTCATTCTTCTCCTTCTAATATTCCCATTATATATTTGCACACCTATTGTATTCTTTTCAGACAAAAAAAGAATCAAGACAATGAACAAAGTGTAAATGAGCTAGTAATTCTTGAATTATTACTGTGTAGTCAGTACTGTGAGATAAATAGTTGGGCAAATTTTCTTCCCTTAAATCTAAACATTTGAAGGCAATTTTAAAACAATGAAGGAAGAATCTAAGAGGCTGAATGATAGCAACGAGAGGTTCTGAAAAAGACTCTCTTGATCAAATTTTAGTGAGACTCCTCTCAGTCGTCTTCTCAACTAGGTCTACACCCCTGCCCTTACTGAGCTTACATAGCCCAATCTTAGCAAGCATCCTGCTAAGTCAGTGAGAAAGAAATCCCACCCTTCATATATATTATCAAGTTCTTTTTCCCCTTCCCTTGATATGAAAGTCCTTGGCCTGACTTTAGCAAGAATTCTGTTAGGCCAGTTTAGCAAGAATTCTCCTAACCTTGATGACTAATCAAGTTCTTCTAAATAATTTTCCATCTGCTAACCCTTCATATCCTTGGCTATTAATCCACACCTGTCCCTGAGTGTTTGGGGTTGAGCTCAATCTCTGTTTCCTACTGTCATAGTCTTGAATAAAGTTTTTCTTCCATTTTAACAAGTTTTTAAATGATTGTTTTTAACAGTTTTTTACCTCTGGGACTTAGACTTCTGGGCACTTAAAGAACTATAATACGACTGTATTTTGCAAATTAAATGAATATAATTCTTTAGCTGCAAGATTCTTCCCTTTCTAATTTATAATCATAGTTTCTTGTGGGAGGTCACAAAAATTTTAAAGTTAAAAAAGTTGTTGCCTTTTTTCTTTTTTTGATTGAGTAATATTGCTAAAAACAGAATAAACTAAAAATTCAAGCAAGGAGACATCAAGCAATTTTAACAGAGGAGAAAGGCCATAAAAGGCTCAGTTATTAAAATATAAGATTTTAATTACTTAGGTAATTCCTTTATGCCCTGCCCTGATCACAAAGTTAGATGGTTTACTTAGTTTTATAATTGGAATTTAGTTAGTAGAATCTGGCAATAAAGCTAAGGTTTGGAGGAAATAAAAATCATCAAAATTTATGTGAAGGCTTTTCAAACCAAAAGAAACAGAAATCTGTGTTTTGTTTTTTCTTTTTAATTTCTGAATGCAAATACTGTATGTATATGCAGAATAAATATCTTGGGAAAGAGAAGTATCTTAACAACTTCTGGGTCTTAATTTTCCAGTTCTGAGATAAGGAAAACATAGTCATATTCATGCCAGAGATAGTTTGATGAAATCAATCCTCACGTTTTAGGGGATTCTCTGTAATGTTTAGCCATAATAGGCCATGGAAAGGCAAACAACAGGAAGTAACAGAAAACTAGGGCTGTCAAGCCACCATGGTAGCTGAAGATAGATTTTCTAACTAAATCTCCCAGTTTATAGAAAAAAGAAAAAAGAGAAGAATAATGTTTTTTGAACTTCTCCCTAGCTTAAAACCAGACAAATAATACTAGCCACCCCGTATTTGCCTCTAATTCAAATTTGATATTATCCTAAGTAAAGAAAATGCACCAATTAAAGAAAGAATGGTTTTTATTTATCAAATCCTAGTACTACCACTCCTGGCTGTCTGGGACATAAAGCTGAATAAAATACAGCTTCAATTTCCCACAGAGTTCATACCTGCTTAGATTTTAAAATGCCTCAGGTAGTGTAGTAAAGAAAAAGGGAATAAAGCTCTTCAAAATTGTAAAAGGAAATGGAAAAGTGTTTGGTTTCACATTCTGTAGCAGATTCTTTTAATCACTCTACTTCATGCTGTTGTTTTTAAAAAATCACATGCACATAAGAGTACAGTATGAGTACAGAGAAAACTCTTGTTATAATTGTAAAATACAATTTTTAACATTGTATTTTACCACATGCCCCAGTTCTTTTCATACTTAAGAAATGGCTGAGTTGGCTTCTGGGAAGGGCTCATGCTTCTAGAGTATTGTGTACTTGTTGAGCCAGTAGACACAGCTTTAATAGTACTGCAGTTTCAAATGCAAATACTATGTCACTTTTTGCTTTCATTTCATAGATAAAGAAGAAGAAGCAAATACAGATACAATTTTTTGCATGCTATTTTCAATCATTTCTTAACAAACATTTAGAAGAACGTATGGGTGGTCTTTTCTGCTCTGTCTGAAAAGACAGCATGCAGAAGAGTATGACAGTTTTCACTTCCTTTAACCCTTACTGAGCAGAAAAAAAGCAATTTGAGAATTCTGTCTCTGGGGAGGAGAGAGTCACTTCCTGGCCGCCTTTGTCAAGAGAGACCCTGCCACATGACCCATCTTCAGACAGTATAGAGAAACATGGTTTATTATATCTTTCATGGAAACACATAAGTGATGTGGAGGGTTGACTTAGCATCCTTTCACCAGCATTCCAGGGACTCTCAGAGCCAGAAAGATGGTACAGCCTTGGGTAAAATGTACCTCTCTGTAAGGTGTTCAAATGTGCTCTAAGGAGTCCACCTACGGGCCAGCTGCTTAAGTAGCTCCAACAATCCAGAAATATAAGACTAAAATTGAATCAGCACCCCGTCGATTAATTATTTCTCTTAGTAATAATAATTCGAGGAGAATTCTAAATTGCCAAGCTTCCAGTTGTGCTCTCCCAGTGGAGTCATGGACAAGTTAATTACTTTCCAGATACTGATGTGTGACAATACGCAAAGAATTTTGTCAAACAGGAAGCTCAACTGAGCTTTGGTGTCCAGAGATTTCTTTTAGGGTTTCATCACGGTGGTATGATCTCACTCTGAAGTCTACATCCTGTCAAGAGACCCTGCTGATGTCATGTGACACAAAGACCTAACCCCAAACCACATTGTTACTATTTGACTGCTCAATGCTCCAGGTAAAAAAAGACATGCCTGATAGGCAGCACATTTTAACAGTTTAGAGATTATCCCCTAATAACCAAAGGCAAGAACAAATCTCTCTTTGGTAAGGACAACTTTTTCCTGGATTCTACCCCACGTATCCATTAAAATCTGTATTAAAATACAGATTTTAATCTGTATTCTTTCACTGAAATAAAGTATAACTGTAATTATAATAGCTTTGTAAATTCAGTAAATTGTTCTAGCGAATTACTGAAACTAGTCTTGGGAAGCCCTTGAACTTGCAGTTGGTGTCAGAAGCATATCAGTGTCAGAATGCAGACTTCCCCTCTCAATTCAGAGATGTCTTACTATCACTTAAAAATGAGATTCAGAATGTAGGTTGAACTCTTTCCCCATCCCATTTCTCACAATCTCTTACAGAAAGCTTTGAATGGTTAGCTCTTTGTTTTACTCTGATAGGAAGTCCAAGGATCCCAAAGCACCAGGCATGTCAAGATTTCCAGGATGGCTGAGTTACTAGACCTACAGCACAGCCCTGGCTCCCAGGAATTTTCCTTTCCCACGCTCCCCAGACACCACCCACAGCCATACCAGCCACTCTGCAGAGTGTTCCTCAGCCAGCAGGCACTCTCCCTGTTACCAGGCTAGAAGCCATTCTGGAGAATAAGAAGCCAATATAGGAGAAAGACAAAAGCCCACACCTTGTGGTTTCTGTCTGCCCATTGTTGTAAGCATGAGGTAACGTGGGGTTGTGGTTTTTCCACATATTAGGAAGTCTGTAATAAGTGGAAGCTGTTTGACTTTACTTCCAAGGGCAAGATTTAGAGTGGTGTTTGGGGAGGCTCTTCTTGTTTTGTGGATATTGTTTTTGTCCTTCTTCTCTTCAGAGAAAGGCTTAATAATAGGCTTTTAGCTTGAGACTAGGAGGTAGATAAGAACTATTCTTCAGTACAGAAACTATGAATCCTGGATTTCATATTTGTATTCCTCCATTTGCTACACAACTTCATCAAGATCTTTGGCAAATGTTCTTACAGTTAGACTTTCTCTCTTGGTTTCATAATAATAGATCTCATCCTCAATTAGAATAGAAAGGAAGGGTCATGTGGGCACATTAAGTATTTGCCATGTTCAAATAGCTCTGTGGGTAACAGCAACGGGGAAGAAATTATTTGCTTTAACAAGTGATTTGACTTTTTAAAGAAACTAATCACTCAATTTATCCAAAGACAATTATTAAGCAGGTATTGCTGTCCAGATTTAAACTCAAATAATAGTTATTGAAGGTAGAGACTTTCACCTATAGTGTCTCACTTTGTGTTAATGCACTATGTATTAAATTAGCTTATTCTAAATCACCACCAAAGTAAGCCCTTTCTATTATAACATCAGGGATAACATGTTCTTAGTTTTTCCCCTCTTGCCTTTCTTTTTGAAGATCCAGTGATTAAAATTCTGGAGCTGTTCAACATCATTTTTCTATTGTCTGAAAATGAATATGTCATTTACTCCCCACTTGCTATTTGCCAGTGTACTATATCCTTTATAAATATTATTCAATTTAATTTTAGCACTAGGCTAAAGAAGTAGGTGCTAGAATAATCTTGAGTCTACAGTTAAAGGAAATAAAGCATAGAAAGATTAAGTTACTTGTTTAGTCAAAGAACTTGTAGGTGGGAGAGCTAAGATTCAGAGTTAGCACCCTCTGACTCTGGAATGCATGCTTTACTTGAGCAGAAGTAAAATAGGCAAAATTCTATAGTGACATCTATGATTTTTGTTACCTGGTGTTATGCCACGATTAGGTTATATAATAAAGCTGTCATGCCCTGATTGTATTATATTATGGCAAGGAATTTTGAAGACATAACCGAAGTTCCAATCAGTTAAGTTATCAAAAGGAAGAATATCTTAGGTGGGACTGATTTAATCAGCTGGGCATTCTATAAAAGGGCTTAAGTTCTTCTCTGAATCACAGAGAATTTCTCTTGCTGAGCTTGAAGTAGCAAGCCACAATGAGCTCTACAGCTTCAAAGAAATGAATTCTGCAAAGAACCACAGAAACTTGGAAGAAAAATGAGATTCCAGATGAGAATGTAAACCCAGTCAATACCTTAATTTAGCCTTGTGCGACACTGAACAAAGCACCCAATGAGCCATCATTGGACTTCTAACAGAAAGAAACTATGACATTATGAACGTGTTGTTTTGTGATCCTAAGTTTGTTGCAATTTCTTATGTAGCAATAAAAAACTTAAGATGAGAAATATCCAAATCTTTCATTACCACATATAATAGTTATCAATAAATGTTTAAGAACACAAATATATACAAAGATGTATCTTTATTATATATTTATAAATTGTATATATGAATTTCTATAATAAGAGACTTTCAAAATAAAACATTAGATACACACAGACACATACACATATGCAAACTGGAAATTACAAAGGGTAACTATTTTTCTTACCCATGTCTCTCCTCCACCACTGACCATTCTCTTCAATAACAATACTGAAAATGTTATCCCATCTCAACTGGACTGAAATATGTCCAAACTAAAAAGTGAACCTGACCACAGCACCTCTAGGGGGTCATTAACATATAGACACATACTCAGCCTTTTCATGGGATCTCCAAAGTGTGTTTAAGATATTAGCTATCAAAACTTACACTCGGGCTTCCCTGGTGACGCAGTGGTTGAGAGTCCGCCTGCCGATGCAGGGGACACGGGTTCGTGCCCCGGTCCGGGAAGATCCCGCATGCCGCGGAGCGGTTGGGCCCGTGAGCCATGGCCGCTGAGCCTGCGCATCCGGAGCCTGTGCTCCGCAACGGGAGAGGCCACAACGGTGAGAAGCCCGCGTACCGCAAAAAAAAAAAAAAAAAAGTTACACTCATCACAGCCTACTCAGACTGGTATCAAAGCTGAGTATCCTTCATCCATTAGTCAAACAGGAAAGGTTAACGATTGCCTTCTGGTTGCATACCTCCACTTTCAGAAAGAGTAACATGCTAATACAGAAAGGAAACATGACAACTGTAAATACATGCCTTCAAACATTTGTTCTATTCTATGCCCTTTCCTGATGCTCAAAGTTTAGGTTCTTGATGTCTGTTTTTTTACTTTAATCTCCATATTTTCACTTTCCCAGCTTATACATTAGAAATATCACATGAAACATTAGGTTTATGTTCCATATCAATTCACTGTGGTAATTTGTGTGTCTAAACATTTCATGCTGTGCCTAAATTCTCCTTCTGAAAATAGCTTTGTATAAATTAGAGGGCAGAAAACTTGTTCTATAAAGAGTTAGTAAATATTTTCAGCTTTGCAGGCCATTTGCTCTCTATTGCAGCTACTGAACTCTGCCATTTTAGCACAAGAGCAGTCATAGACATTTTTCAAGTGAATGCATTTGGGAGTGTACCAATAAAACTTTATCTGTGGACATTGAGTGTGGATATTGAACCAGCAGGGAACCTGTACTACCACCCTTTGGGGCAGTAGTTGTTCAGGTCAATTTACTTAGAGATACGATTTTTGACCATTAATCAATTGTCATTAGCCTTTATGCATTTGAGTTCTTAAACTCTGACTTGTAACAGAAAGACTTACTTGGCATGAATCTAACACCATGGATAAACTTTACCTGAAAAGATTAAGTGCTTTAAATAATGACAGTTAAATAAATATTTACCATGTAGGAACAACATTAGCTTTGTTCAGTAGGCCCTTTCATTGACTGGGAAAATATTTTCTCATCTAGGACATTTTGTTGTATTGCCTAGATCTTTTTGTCTCTCATTTATTTCTGTAATTACTCTCTTCTCTATCACTTATGTACTCTTTTGGGGGACTTTACAGACTCCTTGATAGAGCTTAGCTATCCTGAGGGTCTCTCTGCAAATCCTGTTCTCTTTTACTCCTTTTCATATGTAGGGCATGGAGGCAGGAAAGAACTTGACATAAAAAATCACAAACAGGTATTACCTCACACCAGTCAGAATGGCCATCATCAAAAAAATCTACAAACAATAAATGCCGGAGAGGGTATGGAGAAAAGGGAACCCTCTTGCACTGTTGGTGGGAATATAAATTGATACAGCCACTATGGAGAACAGGATGGAGGTTCCTTAGAAAACTAAAAATAGAACTACCATGTGACCCAGCAATCCCACTACTGGGCATAAACCCTGAGAAAACCATAATTCAAAAACAGTCATGTACCACAATGTTCACTGCAGCTCTATTTACAATAGCCAGGACATGGAAGCAACCTAAGTGTCCATCGACAGATGAATGTATAAAGAAAATGTGGCACATATATACAATGGAATATTAGCCATAAAATGAAACGAAATTGAGTTATTTGTAGTGAGGTGGATAGACCTACAGACTGTCATACACAGTGAAGTAAGTCAGAAAGAAAAACAAATACCGTATGCTAACACATATATATGGAATCTAAAAAAAAAAAAAAAGTGGTTCTGAAGAACTTAGGGGCAGGACAGGTATAAAAACGCAGACGTAGAGAATGGACTTGAGGACATGGGGAGGGGGAATGGTAAGCAGGGATGAAGTGAGATAGTGGCATTGACATATATATACTACCAAATGTAAAACAGATAGCTAGTGGGAAGCAGCCGCATAGCACAGGGAGATCAGCTGGGTGCTTTGTGACCACCTAGAGGGGTGGGATAGGGAGGGTGGGTGGGAGACGCAAGAGGGAGGAGATATGGGCATATATGTGTATGTATAGCTGATTCAATTTGTTATAAAGCAGAAACCTACCATTGTAAAGTAATTATACTCCAATAAAGATGTTAAAAAATAAATAAATAAAAGGACATAAAATTCCAAAAAAAGACAAAAAAGCATATTGCAAGTGACTGAGAGGTGACAGACAATATACACCAATTCCAGCTAGCTAACGTGAGAGGAATTTATTGACAGGACACTCGGGTCCTGAGTTAAAGCAACCAGTCTTTGGATGGGCTGGAGTCAGGCAATGTCAGGACCTCAGAAGCAGAAAATTACGTAATTTTTTACTAGAATACTGACATCCATAAATCTCATCTCATTATACGTAAATAAAATGTATTGGAACCCCAATTTGCTGAGTTTAATTCTCTTAGATTACAGTGTAAGTCACTCTTGGAAATGAAATCTAAAATTGAGAACTTTTGTGTCTGGGGAGGGAGAGGGAAGAATACATTTTTCTTGTGCCCTCCTGGGGCAGAGTGAGGGCTGCTAGAGTAATCAAGCAATAAGTACTTTCAAGGTTAATATAAGGGAGAAAAATAGATTTCTTCTCTACTCTTTGGAATTCTCTTCTGAGAACATGGTAGTAAAGAGATTAAAAAGAGAAAAATAAAATAGAAATATATTAACATATATACATGTATAACAACCAGGAAAAGTGGGTAACTTTGGAACCAAGGATTAAATACCACATTAATAAGGAACCAAGGATTAAATACCACATTAATAAGGAAAGGGGAGAGGATATAGGTCTCTCAGGGGAGAGTGATTTTTAAAATAATAGATGAGAGGTAGCATAGTTCGTGACAACTTTGAGTGTACTATTGTCTTCTAGTCTCTTCTGTGATGAAGAGTCGATCTCCCTTAGTTAATGAAACTCCCTGGGGTGGGAGTAAGAATGTGTTGATAACAATTGTATCCTTTTTGGAGGATCTGTCTTTAGGCAGCTGAGGGGATGTCAGTGAAAGCCTCTCACTGTATTTGCTGTTTTTAGTGTGTCTACAGTTCAAAATAGTCAATATATCAAAAAGTGGCATATCTGGGGGTGACCTGTTCTGTTATCCTAACTAAGTAGTGTATTTTGAGCTTAAATTCTGTGCTAAGGCTCAGGATACTTTACCTTTATTTGGGGGCTAATATTATTCCCAAAATGAACTGTTCTTTCCAAAGTATGAATTTGGAACCATTCATTTAGAAGTAAGAGAAAATATTCTGTCTTGAGTTAGCTGGTTCTTTGAGGGAAATGAATAGATCCTCCTCATGCATTTAGGAGACGTTACCTGACTCACAAAGGTGTGGGGAGAATCTAATGGTTATGAGAATCCAATGATGACCCTTCATTTTAATGGTAAACCTCTTGTCCCCTTTCTGTCTGTAAGAAAGAGTGTTCACTGCAATCTCCTAAATACCACGGCAATAAATTCCCATACTGATTCATAAATACCCACAAGTGGCAAAATTATCTCACACTCCTGGGGAAAGAAAACAGAACAAAACAATGGTTTCTCCTCACATTAAATTTTAAAATGTAGTTTCCCCACTCCACCTTCACCTGCCATGTGCAAAATTAAGAATACAAAGCAAATCTGATTTAGGCAGAAACTTTGGATTCCCCAACCCACATATCAAGTAGCCAAAATTCAATAATTTGCCCTCCAAACGAAAAAAGGCCTTCTTTGCCTTTACTTGATCTCATGAATAATCCTGCTCCTCTAGGTATCCACTTACTTTAAATTGAGGATACTGGATTTGTGGTAATTTTTTTTTTAAACATCTGTATTGGAGTATAATTGCTTTACAATGGTATGTTAATTTCTGTGTGGTAATTTCTTACAATCTTTGCCTTGTTTGAAAAATGCACACAGCAAAAACCTACCTGGGTTTGGTTTATCTTTGTGCCTTGCACATTTTCATTTTGCCACACCCTTCCTTAGAGGCAAGAAGAGAAAATGCAGGGCTGGAGGGCCAGGCTTCAGCTTGAGAAAGTTCCCTGAACTTTGTGCTCACTGTCCTTGTCTTTTCTCATCAAGCAGGATGTGGCACTTCAGGTTTTGCAGCCACCATCCCTTCCCTTGCAACGCAGATCAAGGCTTCTAGTTGATGGTCTGGTTGATTACCTAAACCAGTTTAAATGGTTTCCTGTGCATTTCTCAAAATGTGTTTAGCAAAGGAAATGAAATCAACCAGTTGAATAATCAACAATTTGCACTCACCTTTATCCCCCACCCTCATTCCCACCCCAACTTCAAGTAAGACATTTTATTATTATTCTAAAAATTTATTATTTTATTTTACTTCTGGCTGTGTTGGGTCTTCGTTGCTGCGTGCGGGCTTTCTCTAGTTAAGGTGCTCGGGCTTCTCATTGCAGTGGCTTCTCGTTGCAGAGCACGGGTTCTAGGTGAATGGGCTTCAGTAGTTGTGGCACATGTGCTCAGTAGTTGGGGCTCGCAGGTTCTAGAGCGCAGGTTCAGTAGTTGTGGCGCACAGGCTTCGTCACTCCACGGCATGTGGGATCTTCCAGGACCACGACTTGAACCTGTGTCCCCTGCATTGGCAGGCAGATTCTTAACCACTGTGCCACCAGGGAAGCCCAAGAAAGATGTTTTCATATGTCAATTCTTGGGTGAAAAGTTTACCTTCCTGGATATTTACATTGTAAATTTGAGATTTTGCATAAACTTTCATTTAAAAATTCAGTTGTTTTTGTTAGAGAACCTCGGAATCCATTAAGGATTAATAGTGTTAAGACTATTAGAAAAAAAAAGGTAATTTACTTCCTTCTTTTCCTGCACATTAAAATGACTAAACACAAAGGCTTTCCTTTTCCTATCATTGAAAGCATTTCAAATTGAGGATTATCAGACAATAAAAACCTGGAAATGAGCCAATTAATTCATGTTGAATTAAACTTAGCACAATGCTACTGGTACCCGTTTAAAAATCCAAATATTTTAATTTATTTGAATTAACAGTACTTAATTATCCTAAAATCATATTCATTAATGGTATATGTATTTTTCACTGTATAAGAAAATTTAAATGTTGAATTCTAATAGAAAGTGAGCCGTTACACAATGAGGAATCACAAATACTAACTTCCTTTTTAAGACTCTGTTAAAAATGCAGTTTCCACCCATTTTTTTATCTAGTAAGACTGCTTGAATTCTATTTGTATCAAAGCCAGTAACTGGTAAAATAACCAAGTTCAATTTGATACCAGAAATACTTTGCTATATATATTCCCATTTCGTTTTTTTCGTTATAGAAAGTGTTGCCTTATCAAAACCAAGATTGTAAATATATTTTTAAGAAGTCTTTAATACACCTCACATGAATTCAGCCTATGAAAATGATGTACCAACTAGCTAGTCTAGACAAGGGATTTCACATACCCAGGTGAAACCCTTTTCTATGATATAACGTAATTTACCTAGATCACCAGATGTCTGTCATTTATTTTTCCCCAGTGAGGCCAAGAGGCAGGCCCCTTTGCATAGATTTAATCTGGGAATAAGCCTTCCAGACACCAGCCACACGAGGTAGGTTTTAAAACTTTATTTGCATGTTAAAAAATTGTGCATTCCAATAATTAAAATCATTTGAACAACAACAAAAAAAAATGGCACTCTGATTTAACTGCATTTTACAGCCCGCAAGACACCTTGGACCACCTTGCTCTTTACTCTAAATTTCACTGTCGTCCCACCCAGCCTCCTCCTTCACCAACATGCAAGTTCTTTTCCTCCCAGCCAGACAGGCGGATGGGAGAGGCAGGCGCGGCCTTTGTTGTCAGTAGTTCTCCTCCATTCTTTGATGTGAAAAGGGGCAGCACAGTCATTAAATCTTAATCCAACCTCTTTGCATCTTACAAAGTTAAACAGCTAAAAGAATTAAAATAAGAAGGCAATGCTCGTGGAATGTACAGTGCATATGGGAGGCTCACGCCTTATTACGACTCGCCTGCTTGCTTCTCCTGTTCAATCGCTGCGACCGGAAAAGAAAAAGACAAAAACAAAAGATGGAGGGGGCTGGAGGTGCGAATTCAGTATAGCCGAGCATAGGATTTCAGTACTTTCGTTTAAACACATCTCTCCTCATCAAATTTCTACAAGCACAAATAGGCATTCCACTATGAAATATTTATGTGATATACAACATTTGAACAGAGAAAAGGATAAAGGTATTTGCATATTAATATGGTATATTAAACACTCAATTATTAGATTATTAAAGCCCCGTGTTTGTTGACTGCAAGGCAATTTTCAATTAACCTTTCCATGCCGCGTGAATCAAAAAACTGTCAGCTCCTCCCCCGCACTCCCTGCACCCACCCCAATTCTCCCAGCCCCTCCCATCCTCTCCTACCCACCCCGCCACTCCCGCTCGGCCTTTTCTAAAGAACGGGGGTGGGAGGGAGGCTTACTTTCTTGTGAAGGCAGTGGATTTTTCTCTTTCGTTTCTGTTTTCTTCAGTTTCGACTTATCGAATTTCTCAATCTCAGCCATATCGGGTTTGTCAGACATGGCTGCAGAGGAAGCTGCAGGTACAAAGCCAAGAGGGAGGTTGAGGGCAGGCCTCCCGACTCAGAAACAAGCCTCTGCCCTCCTGTCTCCTGCCGGAAAACCCACTTTGACTCCTTCCGCTTTCATTCAGGGCTAAAGATCATACTCTTTCTACAGGAAAAAATGAGAGCCTCCCTCCCCGCCTTTAGTATTTCAAAACGCGGGGGGTCAAATTGGGAAGATCGCCCACACTAGGAGGCCAAATCTTTCGGAACAGTGAAGTTAACCACTGTGGGTTAGTTACTTGCAGCGTTTCAACATTACAGAAAAGTGAAACCATTTCAAGTTTAAGGGGAAGAAAATCGACGTAGATTTCTTAAAATGAAGCCAAGGCTGCACAAAATGTTTCCGTTTTCTATACGTGGCCTCTTCCCCAAAGATGCGAGCCGTCCTGCTTTCTTCTCTGCTCACAAAGGCGGCAGCTGCTGCCGGGCGCCACCGACCACCGCCCTACCCGCTTCCTTCCTTTCGCTCAACAATGTAGCCAGCCGCACACAAAGCTGCCCCCCACACCCTCTAGATCAACGCTGATCTGCATTTAGGAGCCACTCCGCAGCTCTGCACACATCCCCCTGCAAGAAGGGCGTTTTAAACATTTCATATTATAGCCCAGCCGCCTTAAACCTTAACAGATACAGCCCATAAAGCCATAGGAGGAGAGAGAAAAAATGTCATTGTGGAGCTCCGGGCTTGGGTGGGTGTGAGCGGGAACAAAGGATCTTGCTGCTCCTGATTCATCATCGCCTACGAGGCATGCAGAATGCTTTTGGGGGAGGAAAGAAAAAAATGTTCCCATCGGAGCTGCCACAGCAAAACTGCCAAGTTTTTAAATATTAAAAAAAAAAAAAAAATCACCGAGTTCCCGACCCCGTTACCCAGCATCTGGAAGGGTCTAGCACCCCCAAGCTCCCCAGGGGCAGCCTTTCCCGGGAAGACGACTCGTGCTCGGCTTCAGCAATGAGGGCGCGGGGCGGGAAGGGGAGCAAAGTGGCAGGGGCCCCAGGGCTCACCGGAGCGAGCTACAAGCGAACAAGGTCCGGCCTCCGCAGTAGTCGCCGCCGAGTGCCGGGCGGGGCCCGGCTGGCGCCGCTATATGCGCGCTCCTATGTAAATGAGGTGACGTCACCGCCGGCGTGCTTAACTTCTTCGCGCAGCGTCTCCGGAACGGCGTCCTGGGCCTGGCTGGCGTTGGGGACCCACACCCCGCGTCCACCCACGCACCTAACCGCAGCGAGGGCGGAAAAATAAAACGCGCAAAACCCACCCTGCAACACTTCCTTCATAATGTATGTCCCCAGCCCTGTATGTCTGTTCTGTCATCATGGGTTTTTGCAGCAGCCGCGCAAACCTGTTCTTGGGGACCGGAGCGTGATAACTAAAGGCCTGGGTGGTACCTAGGGGGACTGGCATTCCTTTACTGCGAAGCTGCCTTTGTCCGTTGCAGACATCCCCAAGCCAGGGTGCGGTGTCCCTCGCCTCAGGCCCTCGCCCACTGCAGCGGTGCGATTCCCGTGATTTCAGCTTTCAGGCCAGTGGAAGCCCTACGCCCCACCCCGGCCCTCTTTGTCTCTTCGCTGGCATCCTCCTAGACTTGCGTGGGAAGTAAACCACCATAAATGATTAAGAAAAAAAACCTTTATTACCGTAGCATGCAAATTTTTTTATCGCTACAATTTTGGTGAGCACCGAAACCAAATAACTAATAGCTGCTGATTCGTTGTTAATTTATCTGGAGTTTATAGAGTACAACACCTCTCCCTTAGAAAAAGTCAGTCAGGTTCAAGCTATGCTACTTACTTCCTGCCTGATGAGGAGGAAGTTTTTTCACTTTCCTGTTCATTACTTTCCTAAATTGTGAATTGCTAAGGAGGCTGGTTTTGAAGGCCAGAGACTGCAATTCCATTATGCCTAAAACTCTGAAGGTTGAATTTAAAAATCAAACTCTATATTTTGAATGGAGTTTTTGGAGCACAATACCATTTTATTTTTCCCCTTGGGGTATAGTTGCTTTACAATGTTATCTTAGTTTCTGCTGTACAACGATGTGAATCAGCTGTATGTGTACATATATCCAGAGGTTTCTTAAAAAACTAAAAATAGAGCTACCATGTGACCCAGCAATCCCACTACTGGGCATATACCCTGAGAAAACCGTAATTCAAAAAGACACATGCACCCCAATGTTCACTGCAGCAGTATTTACAATAGCCAGGTCATGGAAGCAACTTAAATGTCCATCAACAGAGGAATGGATAAAGAAGATATGGTACATTATATATAATGGAACCTTACTCAGCCATAAAAAGGAACAAAATTGGGTCATTTGTAGAGACTAGATGGACCTAGAGTCTGTCATACAGAGTGAAGTAAGACAGAAAGAGCAGGATTCCATTTTGAAGTGCACTTCTAAGTTACATCCGGAAATTTGGGAGCTCTAGGTAGAGAGGAGCAGTTTTCAAAATGGCACCTGACTCTGTGAATACTAGGGACTCCTCTTCTTACAGCTGAAATTACTTGCAAATACCATGCATACCATGCCGGGGTGGGCCACGCTGCACATGGCCTGTGAAAGGAAAATGAACCAGGTTGTTGTTTTAAGGTAAAGTAGTATGCACAATACTCCTCCCTCCCTGCATCCTCAGAAAATATTTCCAGAAACTCGTTGCTAACCATGTTTATGGCAGAGGCTTTTGTCTCACTTGGGATTAGAGTCTGTTGTTATATAGCACTTAAAAGCCACTGCAGGAGCACCTCAAACCTCCCCATTTTTTCCTCCACTGGCCTTCCTTCTTCAGTGGAGAGGGAGAGGGGGGTAGGGGCAGGTTACTGTCTGGTTCCCCAGTTCACAAGTGGGGATACTGGACTTTTTGTGCAGGCAAAAAGACTTTTTGTGCAGGATGTCACCTCTCTAGTTACATGTCTCCCTGACCCCATCCTAGGAGATTGGTGTGAGGGTCCACTTCATTTGAGAAACAGAAGATGTGGCAGGGTGGATTTTTGGTGGGTTTCAACTGACAGCTGCATTTTACTGACCCCATCTCTGTAGTTTCTCTATTTTTCTTTCTGTCAATCAGAGCCTGTCAAATATCACTTCTTTCCTCCAATGTTTCCTGTTTAGAAAAGAATACCACTACCAACTCATTGCTGCTTCTTCCTCTCCATTTAAAGGAAAACATACAGCATGAGTTGTTAGTTTGTTTCATTCACGGTCTTTCTCAGGACTAGAGCCTAAGAGATAACTGCATAGGAGCTCTGAGAAGCTGCTCTGGAGGTTGGGGAGAGCCAGTGTATGTGTGATTTTTGTCTAGGAATATGTACAGTCATGCATCTTGGTAAAAGACTACTGGCAAACACAAAGAACAGATAACTCAAGGTAATGATTTTGGTGCTTTCCTATGTATTTAAGAACCTGCATTTATTAAAATTCTGCGTGAGGTATACATCTTTACTATCTAAGAGGCCTTCTGTGGAAAGCACAGAGTATCCAGTTATCAACTTAATTTCCTCCCAGAGTGCACTGTTAGTCATTGATAGCATCAGGTTTTGGCTTAATCCTTGTAGACTTGTGGGGGAGGGGGGGTAAGCAAAAAAAAAAAAAAAAAGCAAAACCGCTTTGTTCTTTGTTTAGTTACCCAAGGTCTTTTTCTTAGAAAGGGTTATGCTTTGCAGAACAGTGTATCTAAAGGGGACTAATGAATAGAAATTTGCAAATGCTTAGAGAATTTTTTTAGTTTTGTAAAAAGCAGCCTTCTGCTGTGTTTAGATATGGATAGAAAGGAAGGGAAAGAGAGGAAGGCAACTGGTGAAAAGAAGAGTCTACATTGTTGGACTTGACTTGCCAACTTGTCGGGAATCTAGAGAGAGTGGAAGGGGTAGCAGGAGGCAAATGGAAGCAAATGCAAACTCAGGCAATATACTTTTTTTTTTTTTTCCAGGCAATATTCTTAAGACATGTGTGACTCTGGCCTGTTAATATTTCTGTGCTGGAATTTTCTCATCTGTGAAATGGGATAATTTTAGTATGTACCACACAGTGTTGTTGGGAGGCTGAAATGCTTGGAAATCACATAATAGTAAGCATTTTAAAAAATTATTATTATCATTATTATTGTCATTATTATTATTGTAACTGAATGCAAGTTCATGCGTCCAACGCACAGTGAGGCCAAACAATAATGAAACACTGGACTTTGGAGCAGAGAAAGATATATTGCAGGGCCATACAAGGAGTCAGGTTGCTCATGCCCCCAAAACCTTGATTTCTCCTAAAGACTTCAGCAAAACAGTTTTAAAGGCAAGATGAGGGAGGGGCATGTTTGGTTGTTGCAAACCTCCTGGTGTTGGAATTCGTTGTTCTTACAGCTGTCCATGTAGGTCAGGTCATGATATTCCTGTAAAATTCCAACAAGATAATTGTTGTTCTCTGTTCTGCAACTTTTGATCTCACATCCTTTGAATGGACCCTTAGCTGTGAGAGCTTTGGGAATAACCTATCCTGTATATTTCAGTCTGTAGACAACATTCTTTTACAAAGCACAGGCAACAAAGCACAAAGTTTAAACTAAAAGTGAAAGATCTAATATGGACTAAGAGTTGTTCTTTCAGGGTTTGGTATTAACTAAACTTTTATATGTTTTTTACATTAGCTATTTCTCAGAAGTACTAGTAAAATGAGATATTTTGGTAGCTTTCCAGCAAATTGAAAATAGCACCTCCCAGTGGCTGATGCCTTGTAAGAGTCAGGTGAAGTAATAGGAGTTTTAAGACTGTTTTCATGCCCACAGCCTTTCCATGAGGAGAGGTTTATAGATGGGGAAACTGAGGCTTAGAAATCCAGTGCTGTGATAACTCAGCGAGTAGCCACTCTGTATTATTGATGTTAAGGGTACAGAAAAGTTTTCACCCCTTTGCCCTGAGTGTGCTCCAGGAAGAGTGTGAGACAGGCTGCTTTGTTTCTGACAATGCCTGATACAAAGCAGTTGCTCAATAAACATTGAAGGCGTGGTATGGAAGTGACTGGCTTCGGTGAGGAATGTCCTTGGCCCCAGCTCGGCCAACTCTGAGTCTGTGACTCTAGCCACTGTGCTTTCATTTCCAGATAATTTAATCCTTTTAGTACTAATATTTCAGATGTCAGGGATGATGTCTTCATCATAGAAGCTACAGTTCTTAAGTGGGTTACCATATGCTGGACAAAAGAACTATAGATCAGGCAGCTCCAGGTTGCATTGTGCACTCTGGGCTCAGGGCTGTCTAGTGAAAAATGAGTAGACAGCCCACCTGGGCCAGGCCCTGCCTTCCTCTCTTTGCGGGGGGCACAGACCCCGTGAAAACCATGCCAAGAGGGCCTGCACTGGAAGGTGGCCACGTTGAAGCCCATGCCCAGTGGAACCAGGCAGCATTGTCAGGGTACACTGTGTTTTATGTTGCTTTCCAGGGTGGGCAGGGACAGATTTGTAGCTATTTCCAAAGCTGGGGAAACAGCACTTGAAATCTGAGTTCAGGAAAATTCATCCTGTTATTTTTAACCTATTACATTTTATGCGGAGTACTGACCAGAGAAGAGGAGGGGGAATGGGAACTAAGCAAGGCTCCCGACTCTTTGCTTTCTCAGGCCCAGGTCCCTTTGTCCATGTTTCAGGGCCTCTTGCCATCTGCCCCCACCTACCTCAGCCCACTTTCCCCTATGACCCCGCAAGCTCCACCTGTTCATCTAAATCTCCTTAAAGACCCAGCCCAAGTCTCCCCTTGATGACAGGGAGGTGATATTTAGTGGTCTAGCTGTACATCAGACCCTCTGTTAAAGCCCTTTGTGTACAACATCTGATTCAGTTCTCACCCTGTGCAGTGGCTACTAATACTCCCATTTGACTGCTGAAGAAACCGAGGCTCAGAGAATTGAAGCAACTTGCTCGACATCTGACTACCAAGTCGATGTGCTCACGGAGGCCCATTTCTACCAGGATTCCCAGCTTGGAGGGCTCCACATTGTACACTATGCAATGGAACAGAAGGCTCCCTCAGCTAGGGGGCTAAAAAGGAGGGGGCAGTACCAGGAGAGCAGAGGAGGGTCAAAGAACATTCTCGAGAATGTTGGACCCTGGGCTGCTAAATTTGTTACTGAATCCAAGCTCATTCTGCTCACCATACAAGAGGCCAAAACATCAGGAGATGAGTTGTTGGGGTAAGGAATAGCTACTTTATTTGGAAAGCCAGCAGATCAGAAAGATGGTGGACTACTGTCCCAAAGACCCATCTTCCCTGAGTTAGAATTCAGCCTTCTTATACTTAAAGGGGAGGGGATGTGGCTGGTTGTTCCAAACTTCTTGGTGTTGGAGTCCTTTGTTCTTGCATCTGTTCACATAGGTTAGGTCACAGTGTTCTTGTAAACCTCCAACAAGACAAATATTCTCTGTTCTGCAATTTTTTATCTCCATATGGGTGAAAAACATTACACCCTTAAAGGTCAGAGCCTTGAGAATGGGTTATCCTGTATATTTCAGGCTATAGGCAACATTCTTAACTTGTAGCAAAAGCAATAGAATACCAAGGTTAAAGAAACAGGGACTTCCCTGGTAGAGCAGTGGTTAAGAATCTTCCTGCCAATGCAGGGAACATGGGTTCAAGCCCTGGTCTGGGAAGATTCCCACACGCTGTGGAGCAGCTAAGCCTGTGAGCCACAACTACTGAAGCCCGTGCACCTAGAGCCTGTGCTCTGCCAGAAGAGAAGCCACCGCAGTGAGAAGCCCACACACTACAACGAAGAGTAGACCCCACTCTCTGCAACTAGAGACAGCCCACACGCAGCAACAAAGACCTAACACAGAGAAAAGTAAATAAATAAATAAAAGAAACAGATCCAATATGGAGTAATATTTGTTCTTCTCTATTACAACTTTCTTGTTGATTTTACTGATTTGATGGAATCTTGGAGCCAAAAGGAGCTTTACAGGGGATCTCATTCAACCCGGTTCCCTTCTGCAGCTTGAATTTGCCTCTACAACATCCCCTCCAACTGGTTACTCTGCCTACATGCACAGAAACAGCAACTTAAAAGCCAGAGGGCTTCCCTGGTGGCGCAGTGGTTGAGAGTCCACCTGCCGATGCAGGGGACACGGGTTCGTGCCCCGGTCTGGGAAGATCCCACATGCCGCGGAGCAGCTAGGCCTGTGACCCGTGGCCGCTGAGCCTGCGTGTCCGGAGCCTGTGCTCCGCAACGGAAGAGATGGCAACAGTGAGAGGCCCGTGTACTGCAAAAAAAAAAAAAAAAGAAGAAGAAGCCAGAGAATCTTCAAGTACATGAGGAAGTGAGGACTAGCTTTGTTTCAATGGGGTTTCCATAGAATAAGAGAAACTGACAGGTAATAAAGTGGAGAGGCAGGCAGGGCCAAGTGGTATAATAACAATAATAGAAAGAACAATAATCATGACCATAATCATGGCAGTAATATTAGGAAACATTCTTGAATGCTTATTGTATACCAAGGAGCCTCCCATGAAATACCTCATTTAATCTTCAACCCTATGATAGAGACACTGTTATTTTTCTCCATCTCAGATGTGGGAATCCTTGAGATATTAATACATTTCCAAAATCATATGTCACTGCCCACACAGTGAAAGCCAGAGGCAGAATTTGAACTCTGACTAGCTGGCTAAGAAGCCATCTCATTTAAGAATTACATACTTTTCTAATCCTAAACTAAGGACTTTAGCCTTTTTCTATAGGCCAATGCATAAAGTTACAATCTGTCTCATTAAACCACCAAGGTCTTCCATCTTTAAAACATTTATAGATAACTATTAAAATACTAGATCATATAAATTAAAAATTTGCCTGCCCCAATTTTCAAGTTATATTATAGAAACCCTATCTGCTCTCTTTGCATCCTCCTAAAAATGTACTTGCAATAGACAGTTCTATATCCAGAGTATTACTAGTTTTACACAACTTTTTACTTCTTTAATATTTTTCCAGCAGTCATTCATATTACAATGGTTAAAAAATAGGAGGTCAAATAATATATTGAAGTAGGAAGCAATACATATTCCCAATGGATTTCTGTGTTAACAATTGTAACATGTTATTCCATTGTGAAGCAAAATCATCACTAGCAAGTAATAAATGTTCATATATTTAATGTGTTTTGTCTGTGAACATCAAAGATTTTCCATAGAATATGACTCTGCACCATCAGCAGAAAATACTAACTGTATGATAAGAAAAGTAAACCACAGGTAATAGACAACCAGCCAAATTAAAGAGGAATCTCAAAGCATGCCAAGATGAACCTCTTGGCTAACGCTGACAACTTCCTCTTTCTAAGGCTGGTTTCATAGTCCTGTGACCTGTGTAGTCACACAAAGCCCCATGTTTTCACTTCACATAAGGTTCCCAAGTTTGAAGTCTACCCTGGCCTTCTCATTCTCATTCCCTGAGCACTCCCAGTGCCTCAGGCTTTTCTTAGAACCTAGGTGCATGTGAGGCAGGAAACGCGGGGTTGACCCAAGGACAGCTTCCTCATGTATAGGAATTAGGCAGAACGCAAAACTACCTCCTTGTTTTGCACTTTATGATGTCATGACACATGGAGGAATGGCATCTAAAACAGAAACGTTGTAGCATCTGAGCAAGAAACTCAGACCATGGAAACCAGAGGTCCCCAACATTTTTGGCACCAAGGACTGGTTTCATGGAAGACAATTTTTCATGGATGGGGTGTGGGGATGGTTCAGGCAGTGATGTGAGCTCTGGCAAGTGGCTGTAAATACAGATGAAACTTCACTCACTGTCCCACTGCTCACTCCTGCTGTGCGGCCTGGTTCCTAACAGGCTGAAGAGCGGTAGTGGACTGGGGCCCGGGGATTGGGGACCCCCGATGGAAACCATGGAGCATGTGCAAGAAAAATGCACAGGTGGCTTATGTCCCTGTATGAACTTCCGCGTGTGGTGCTTGAGCAATAAGGGAAAATTTAAGGGAAAACAGTTCTTAGAGTACATGTTCGGTTGGGTTGATAAAACAAATGTGCAAGACTGGGGACTGATGCCAGCTGGTGCAATCCAGGCCATACCTCAACCCTACCCTCAATGAATGTTACACCCGGATCAAAAAGACCTCACCCATTCAAAGGGCTAAAAATAACATCAAAGGGGATCCAAAAACCCTGTGGGGTGACTCCCACTCCCAAGGACACTGGCACTCTTTTCTGTTTCCTTTTGCTTCTGCCCTGAATAAACTGCTTCTCTATTCTCTGCTCCTCAGCCTCAGCGTGTGTGTGTGTGTGTGTGTGTGTGTGTGTGTGTGTGTGTGTGTGTGTGTGTGTGTGTGTGTGTGTCCGTCCCTCTGTGTTCCTCACTGAAAATCTTTTTGGACCAGTTGAACAAGAGCCTGGACTTTTGATAAAGCTTTTCCAGGATCACACACATCAGTTCTCTTCCCTTCCTTTTTGCCAGGTTATTTTTTCTTATCTAAGGGATGCCTGCAGTGATCAGCTTACTTGCCCATCAGAACTACCTGGCACATACCAAGGTCAGTGAAGGAGCAAGTCTTTACCAGCATCTCTACCCATTTCTCTAGTTCTCTATGATGCCTGTCCTCACTAGAGCCTTCCCAGGGAAAGAATCCCATAGTTTCCATCAAAGCAAGAAGAAGTGGATGCTGTGCTTTCACACAAAGGCCAAACATGGGGCAAGTGGAAGCACCTGGAAAAGGATACATAAATTCTAGTTTTATACTATGCCAAGTAGAGAAAGTCACCAATGGAATTAAAAACAGCCTGGGAATCAATGAACTGAATAACTCTGCTTTTGATGTTTAATTTACCATTTACTTCTGCATCTTTTCTTTTGCATAAATTCCAGTCTACAACAGTAGCTTACCTTAAAAGTGTTTAGGCACCAACCCAAATGAACCAGCCATTTGGATGTCTATTGGAAAAAAAAAAAAGACCAGCTTATAGGGGTCATCTTACATTTTAGGGTTTACTAATTCCTTATGTAATTCATATTTATCTGGTGTTTTTTTTAACTTTCTCAAAGGATTGTCTAATCTTTTCTGTCATTTTTATCCTTAAAGCACCATTATGCAGATTTATCTGCATGTATTTCACAGAGGCTGAAACTCAGCATGGAAATGTTAAATGACCTGCCCAAGGGTATTTAGCTGGTTAGCAGAGTCAAGACCACAAAACAAAACTTCTTACTTTCAATTCTGGGTCCATAGTCTTTTAGACATGATTTTAGGTGCTAGACATAAGATAATCCATACTTCAAAAGGAAAAATGTATTGTAGGAAAAAAGAAAGCCAAATTCAGTCTTCCATAAAATTCAGTCTTTTAAGGGCAGTATTTTCTGAACTGTAAGATGATATCGATTCTTGAATATTTCTCAGTGATAACACAAAATGGCATCCCTGGTTTTGTTGTAACATTGGCAGTGGTAAATGATGACTGTTCATCTTGTCTGTTAGTTAGTTCTTGTTATCTAAAGATCCATTTAGATTTGAAAGTGTGTGGCTTCCAAGGACCTAAATTTACTCAGTCATGACAATGGCTTCCTCTTCTTAACTACTTACAGTCCTGAGTGCAGAGTGTGAATATACATTTGGACTTCAGTGCTTCTATTTTTCTATAGATAGATAGGTAGATAGATAGGAACATAGTTTTAGTTTGGGTCACATATATCAAACCAGTATTTTATTATATTAAACAAGTGCCAGATACATCTACAGAGTGTTTGTCAGAGCCAGGCACTGTTGTATGTGCATTTTAATCCCCCAAATATTACTGTTGTGAAGGTATAGTTAGTCTCCTGTTTTGTAGAGAAGAAAAATAGGACTCAGAGAAGTAACTTAGCCACTTAGCTAGTAAGATTGACCATTTAATATCAAAGCTATGAGTTTTATTTTTTAACATTTCATTTGCCCCCTACCCCTGTCTGCAACCCAACAGGGGCAGTAAGTAGAGATATTGCAGAAACTAACATCTGTAATGTTAGATACTGTGTATTGCTTTATTGAATCATCTCAATAACCCCATAACCTTGGTTTTAGGATGATCATTTTACAAATGGAAAAGCTGAGACTTAAGAAAAAGGGAGGGAGGTATGGCTCCTCCCTGCAAGAAACTTGCATTCTAATCTGATAACGATATGACTATTGTACCAATTCATATGCATTTTTCATTTTAGATTTCTGAAACAGAAAGTCCTCCTTCTCTAAAGTAAGTTCTTGTTGTTCAGAAGTTATTTAACACTAAGGGAGAAAACCCAAAACGTTGGGCTCGGACCTCTCTAGAGATGAGATTACCGCATTATACGAAAAACTTGAGCCGGGGGGGGGAAAAAAGAGGAAATGCCCTGAGTTTGCCTATTGTCTTTTGCTCTAGACCAAGATTTCTCAACCTTGGCATTAATGATATTTGGGGCCACGTAATTCTTTCCTGTGAAGGCCCAGCCTAAATACGTAGGATGTTTAGCTGCATCCCGGCCTCTACCCACTAGATGTCAGTAGCACCCTCCTCCAGTTTTGACCACCGAGAGTGTCTCCAGACATTGCCCAATGTCCCCCGGGGTCAGAATCGCTCCCTCCTTTGAGAACCACTGGTCCAGAAACTGCCTTGGAGCACTCTGTGTCTATCCCGCTGGGGCACTTGTACCAAAAAATCCAAGGTTAAGATCCTGCTTTGGGCAGCTATCTCAGGAAGAGAACCGTCTCCTCTGTAAGAGGAAACCAGAGGCAAGCTTGTTTTTTACGACAAGTGGAGTGCCAGTGACCCTGCCATGCACAGCGGGGGCTGACTGGGCAGCAGCTGCCTTGTCACTTTCGCCAGTCCTCAGACTCATTCTCCGTGGTGGGGTGAGGTGCAGAGGGTCGTTGGTAATGATTTATCTTGATTCGTATTTTGTCCAGCTTTCCTGTTGGTCTCGGTTCTGCCCATCCGTGCTGATTCTAAAGGGCAGAGAGCTGGACCATCCGAATTATACATGTGGGTTCCATCCATCATGCGTGGATAGCTCTTTCTTTGTTATAAGAAGTTTCCTGAGATTTATCAGGGACTTGCCACAAAGACCTGGCGCTTGACTCTGGTAGAAAAATCACCGTCAGTGATGTCATCAGCACCCGTGTGGGACAGAGTGTGCGTGTACACCTTAATATATACAGTGTCATAGCTATTCATGTGGTAGGACTCCAGGGGCCTTAGCAATGCTAACATTCTACCCAGGCTTTGCAGGATGGCTGCCTAATCCTCACAGCTGGCTCACGTAAGAGGTGAACCCAGCACACACGCTTACATGGGACCATATCATCCCCGCAGTGGGATTCCAGCTAGTGTCATCTCGAGGACAGACCCGATGTGCTTTCTCCTAGTGCACCCTCTCTGGGAGAGCGTGGACCTGGTCCCGGGGGGTGAGTGCCAGTCGCCCATCAACGACCGGTGGAGGGACAGTGTCTACGATCCTGGCTTAGAACCACTCACCGTCTCTTACGACCCGACCACCTGCCTCCGCGTCTGGAATAACGGGTACTCTTTCCTCGTGGAACTTGAAGACTCTGCAGATAACTCAGGTGAGAGCCAGACCTGTCTGTGGGCTCATCTGGAGTTAAAGGGACAGTTTCATGTCAGCACAGGCCACATCGCGAGGCCTCCATGGGAGAGGGGACCTCTTTTGTTAGTAGTGGCACGGGACCCACTGGACTCTTTTTTTCATTGTGTGATACACATAACATGAAATGTACTCTCTAAGCCTTTTTTTAAGTATATGGTTCAGTAGTATTAACTACATTCACACTGTTGTGCAACTGTCACCTCCATCCATCCTCAGAACTCTGTACCCATTAAATAATAACTCCTTATTTTTCCCCGCCCTCCAGCCCCTGGCAATGAACATTTTCCTTTTGTTTCTATGAATTTGACTTTTGGGTATGTTATCTACATTTTCAAGTGTAAAATATACAAATCAAGTATTTCTGATGAAAAGTTAGCATCCAAATTGATATGTGCTGTATGTATTAAATACACAACATATTTTCAAGACTTAGTAACTTTTCACATTGATTATATGTTGAAATGACAATATTTTGAATATATTTGGTAAAATAAAATGTTTTCAAAATTAAGTTCACCTGTGTGGTTTTTTTTTTTTTTAACTTTTTCAATGGAGATCCTAGAAGCTTTAAAATTACCTCTGTGGTTTGCATTACATTTCTATTTTTAGGCACTGGTATAAAAGGATAAAAGCAAATAATACTAATAAATATCAGTTAAAATGTGAGATTTGATAAGAATGTATTTTAAATGGAGTAAAAAGATAAAGGCAAACAACTAAGGGAAATTCAGGAAAGGAACTAAACATTTAAGAGTGTGATGTGACTATACATTTGCTGAGTGCTTCATTTATCTCCCATAGAAGTCTCTGTGGTGGACCCTCATCTCCGTTTTTAGATGGAGAAAGTAAAGGTCAGTGAGGTTAAGTGCTTTCCTGCCACGTCATTCAGCTAGCACCTGGAGAACTGGACTGAAGATCTGTGGACCATACTCTGCACAGCACCTCTGAGCTCCTGCAGGTTCCATAGGTACAGGCCTCCTGCAGGCTCCCTGCCTTGGTCCACTCTGGATGCTGAGTGTTTTAAGGATACCCAGGTTTTAGTCTAGTCAAGTATGGTAAGACACACAGACGTGGAAATGGCTATCATGAAGGAAGAATTTTATTATACTCACAAATACCTAAAAAGAGGAGACATGGCATGCCATGCACGGCCACATGGGGAAGCACCAGGGGTGGTCAGGAGGCAGAGAGAGCAGGGGAAGACATGGACAGAACCTTTGTTGTATTTCCATGGGAAGGAATGGGTGAGGCAACATAAGCAGGCTTAGGATTGGCCACTTTGGATAATTTCAGCAGGCTCTGGGCATAGAGGCTTCCCCCAGTTGTCTGGTACGTGGCCCTGGGGTGACTAGGGCAGAGGAATAGTAGCTCAGAGTATTAAGAATCCCAAAAAGGAAGTCGTTGGGGTCTGAGCTCTGGATTGGTTGGTTTGTACATGAAAGGCATGCTCCCTGTTGTTTGTTCTCTCTAGCAATTGACTAACCCTGGGAGAGGTGATCCCTCTAGCATCAGCAAGGCCTCAGATATCAAAGCATCAAATATAGAAACTGGAAAACATAGCTATTGCACTGAAGCTCCTCAGGACTCAGGGGCCTGAACTGAAAGCTGGGCCTTACTACGCGCTGGCTTGCCCTGACAGCTTCAGCCTCCAGAGCCTCTGTGCGCCAAGCACCAGTGAGACCCAGAGGGGGAAGCTGATGGAGTAAGGGACACGTTTTCCTGCAGACTGTGGGTTCCAGCCTATCAGCAAACAGCCTGCTTATTTGTTTTGTATCTACTTTCACTCAGTGATGTTTATAACATTCTAAATTGTCAATTTAAGTGCAGTTCCAGTACTGTGGATTGTTTTTAGGTAATCACCAGGTATCTGACTTTATCTTACTTTTTATAATATGTTTTGTTTATTTATATTCTAATTCATTTTTGGCTGAGTTGGGTCTTCGTTGCTGTGCACAGGCTTTCTCTAGTTGCGGCGAGCAGGGGCTACTCTTCGTTGCAGTGCATGGGCTTCTCACTGCAGTGGCTTTGCTTGTTGTGGAGCACCAGCTCTAGTTGCGCAGGCTTCAGTAGTTGTGGCACGTGGGCCCTAGAGCACGTGGACTTCAATAGTTGCGGCTCATGGGCTCAGTAGTTGCATGCGGGCTCTAGAGTGCAGGCTCAGTAGTTGTGGCGCACGGGCTTAGTTGCTTCATGGCATGTGGGATCTTCCCGGACCAGGGATCGAACCCATGTCCCCTGAATTGGCAGGCAGATTCTTAACCACTGCACCACCAGGGAAGTCCAGGTGTCTGATTTTAATTCACGTTCTATTATTGAGCAACCGTGGATCTTGGTAGCCAAAGGGATGTGGGTGGGATGTCCTGGAACGAATCCCCTGCAGATACTGAGGGACAACTGTATTTAGAAAGCTGCATAGGGGCTTCCCTGGTGGAGCAGTGGTTAAGAATCATCCTGCCAATGCAGGGGACACAGGTTCGAGCCCTGGTCTGGGAAGATCCCACATGCTGTGGAGCAACAAAGCCTGTGTGCCACAATTACTGAGGCTGTGCTCTAGAGCCCATGAGCCACAACTACTGATCCCGCACACCACAACTACTGAAGCCTGCATGCCTAGAGCCCGTGCTCCACAACAAGAGAAGCCACCACAATGAGAAGCCCACGCACCACAACAAAGAGTAACTCCCGCTCGCTGCAACTACAGAAAGCCCGTGTGTAGCAATGAAGACCCAATGCAACCAAAAATAAATAAATATATATTTTTTAATCTAGAAAGCTGTAGATAGTTCATTTCCCGAGAGTGGGTTTAATTATTCTGTTATTATGCTATCTTTAGTAAGAGAACCCTTTTAAGTACTGTTAAGAGAATTGGACTCGTGAACTTTAACGGGTGATTGAAATCAAGTTTCTGGTGCTCAGAAGAGGCAGATCAAGTTAACAAATGCTCTGTACTACCTGGGTCCTGCCAAGGCCAGCGTCTTTGGGTGTGTAAATGCTGCCTAAGCACCTGTAGGATGGAACAGTAGCACGCTGATAAGGGAATAGTGAGACTTCTGGCTGAGGTCGAAAATGAAGATTAAAAAAAAAGATTAGTTCCCAGTGGTGATAGAAAATCCTCCAACTCTACAAAATTGTCTTCACTCTGCTTAACAAGGGCTCCATGTGACAACCACTGGGCTTCAGCAAAATCCCTTTCAGCAGAGGAACAGGAATTCTCTATTTGCATACATTTGGGCTACAGTTTGCTTCCTGTTTCATGATTTGTTCTAGTGTAGGAGAGATAGAGATAAGAAAACTCAGCACGTTCGTGGGGAGTACAATGCCTGTCTGTGAAATTAAACCCAGAGACAGATAGAGGTGGTTTCTGCACCCAGCAGTGTGCCGCCTTCACGCCCAAAGCGCCCTTCATATCTGTAGGGAGGACATTCAGAAGGGAGTATTCAAAACACTGGATAGTTCCTAACCTCAGCACTTTCACCAAAGTTTTAAGAAATACTCCCCAAGACTCCTTTCTGTATCCAGAGCCATTTTGGAAGAATTCTCAATGGTAGCAAGGAAAGAGGTTTCTGGAATTTGTGATCTTTTACTTATTCATTTAAAATTTATTTTAAAATTTTGCATTTGTTTAAACTTCTTAGTTTTGTTTTTTGGGTTATTTTTGGCCACACCGTGTGGCATGCAGACCTTCCCTGATCTGGAATCAAGCCTGTGCCCCCTGCAGTGGAAGCATAGAGTCCTAATGACTGGACCACCAGGGAAGTCCACAAACTTCTAATTTTTGGGTAGATAAAATTCAGAAGTACAAAAGTATATATGCCATGAAAAACATGCCCTGTTCCTTCTCTCACCAATGACAACATTGTTCTCTGCCTGAGCCCTATGCACCTGGAAAACTGCAGAAAGTTAAGAAATAACCCCATGCTTTCGTGTTCCGGGAAAAGGCTTACTGCAAAGAACCACCTTTCCCCACAGGACTTAGATAAGACTTGTGAACAAACCCTTGTTACATATGACAAGGCCAGACACAGTCTCGAAATTCCCATTTTTTACCTTAAAAATGATTCAATGAACTGTTGTACCCACTGATCCATCAGAACAAAATGCTTGACAACCAAACTTTGGTTAAGCTCCTCTCCTTCGCCGAGACCCTGGAGCTTTGGCCCACCCTCAGCCCTGGTCCAGGAAGATCCCACATACCATGGAGCAACTACCGTGCACCACAACTACAGAGCCTGTGCTCTAGAGCTCGTGAGCCACAGCTACTGAGCCCACGTGCCACAGCTACTGAAGCCCGTGCCTAGAGCCCATGCTCCGCAACAAGAGAAGCCACCGCAATGAGAAGCCCGTGTATTGCAACAAAGAGTAGCCCGTGTTCACCACAAATAGAGAAAGCCTGTGTGCAGCAAAGAAGACCCAACACAGCTAAAAATAAATAAATAAATAAAATAATAAACCAGTAATTTAATAAATGAATAAATAAATAGAATATGGCTAACTATCACTGGGGGAAATAGAGTCCATTATGTGTTCACTTCAGTCAGTGTCTTTTCCAAATGGTTTTCATCTAGGGTCTCCCAAAAGGGAGTCACTTAAAAGGCATTTTATTTTAATGTCTTTTAAATCTGGAATAACAAGTTGTTTGCTCAGCTGCACCCAAACTGATGATCCTTTCTAGATATCCGGTGTTCTCACGGATGTCTGATTCATCATTGTCTCTAGGATCTTCTTGATATTAATGGGGAGCCCAGAAACAAACAAAAAACTTGCAATTTTTGCATATATACAAACACACATACATGCATACACACACACACATATGTTATATGAAGTGTATTTTAAGAAAAATAACTTTTTTTTTTTTTGGCTGTACCATGTGGCATGCGGGATCTTAGCTCCCTGACCAGGGATCAAACCCATGCCCCCTGAATTGAGAGCGTGGAGTCTTAACCACTGGACCACCAGGGAACTCCGCAAAATAACATTTAAAAAGGAGCCATTCCTCTTTATCAATTCTTCTTTTCCTTCTTATTCCTAACTATTTCCTGACTGTGGTGGCATGTATTTTATATGGCACCATAAAATATGCACCATATTTTATATGGTACAAGTATTTCCTTTAAAAATAAGAGAATGACCATTCTATAAATAACTGCTTTGAATCTGGACATATTTTCTTCTTTACTCTGGTGAGATCCTTTATAATATACCTAAAATGAGGCTCCAATTTCCTCAGCCTATAAAATATCCAGCGGTATTCAAAGCTGCCTTCAAAACATTGGAAACCATATGATCTGAGATCAGTCCCAAGAGGAATGGCCTGGGCCTCACACATGGGGAAGCTGTTAAAACCTCATCCCAGAAGTGTTCAGTTCTCCTTCACTCTGGAAATCCTGCCTTCACATGTGTGAAATGTGTCCTGGTGGAAACAGCATGTGACCTGGTTGGGGACTGCTGAGACCCTGTGAGCAGGTGGTAAAGGCAGCAGGGGGTTGGCTGGGAATAAAAGAAATGGAAAATAATGAGTTTTGCTTGACAGTGACCGCTGGCTTAGTTGTTCCTAGCTCCCTTTCGCTCCATTCAGAGAAGCGGTCTTAATAGGCAAGGTGCCCTCAGAGGGTTTGGAGAACGATCAGAAAGAAGACTCTAGGGGCATATTTAATGAAGAGAAGAGAGTACAAACACCACTTTGCTGCACACTTAGACACACACTGGACGACTGAACTCTCTGCAATGATGCAAATATTATATGTCCGGGGTGTCCAAATGGTCACCATCAGCCACCTGTGTCTACTAAACACTTGAAATGTTGCTAATACAACACACAAACTGAATAATTTTATTTCATTTTATTTTATTTATTTATTTGGTAGCACTGGGTCTTAGTTGCGGCTTGTGGGCTCCTTAGTTGTGGCTCACAGGCTCCTTAACGTGGCATGCGAACTCCCAGTTGCGGCATGTGGGATCTAGTTCCCTAACCAGGGATAGAACCCAGGCCCACTGCATTGGGAGCGCAGAGTCTTAACAACTGCACCACTAGGGAAGGCCCTTTATTTCATTTTAATTAATTGAAATTTAAATTGCCACATGTGGATAGTGGCTACTCTATTAGTGTAGCCTCAGAGAGTTTCATGTGGATAACGGAGTATGATTTGGCTCATGTAAATATAAAATGCTAGGCCTGTTTGGTACATGTTTCTTAGCTACTTTCTGTTTCTAAGGCTGTGGTCCCTGAGGATTTGTATCACTCAAAATAAGTGTGTCTGTGCTCCAGCTTGTCCTCTGTCATTGTTGCTATCAGTCCCTCCTTTGCAAATAAACTTGTTTTCTTTTTCCCAGCCTGCTTCTTGCACAAAATCCCAGAGAACAGAGCTGCTTGCCAGTGCTCGACCCCAAGGCTTAACTCAAGAGGTTGAGAGATAGTCCTTCGGGGAGGGTTTGGAGACAGATCTCTCCAGCAGAGGTTTGGGGTGATCTGCCTTGACAAGACTCGGCTACCTTCTCCAAACAAAAGGTCAGGTGAATTTAAATTACTTACAGATGAGGAATGTAGGTTAATGGCAAGGTGAGAGCCTGAACAAATTGCGAGCTTGACAACAGCTACTTCTAGTTTCACTTGAGCTAGGCTGTGTGATGGTTGAAAATCAATAGAAGACCCTAAATTTGGGTTTACTCACTAAGTCACTTCAGTGCCCTACAAGTGGTAACTCTGGTGGTGTTAAGCCCAACTAGGAACTTGGCCCAAAATACAAGGTGTGGTAAACCACCGTGACCACATTTTACAGTCCTGATCTGGATCACAGCAGGGTCCCCAAATCCCCAAATCTGATGGTAGCAGCTGAAAACTAGACCCATGTGTGATCTGTGCCAGATGTCACCATGCTCTATTTTAAGTTTTTCTGAATGACACGCATTTCCACATTACATATAAAACTAACAGAAAAGGGAAATTATCCACAGACATTTAGTACAATCCCAGGTTCCATTCCTGGCCCTTTGTGCTATAAGACTCCTCCTCAGCCTTGTCTTCTGGGTTTCCTCTGGGGGGGATTCCTAAGCACAGCTGGCCTCCTCGGGGGGTTGGGGATGTGCTAAGTCAGTATTTCCCACCTGTAAACAGCATTCATTTTTCTTATAAAAATAACTTAAGGGACAATGAGACAGAATGTACCTCCTGAGGAAAGAACACAACACCACCTACAGACTTGCCAAAGACGCTGAACTTGAGCCCATTCAGACCTCTGGATCCAGATTACAGCAGAAGGGAATAAAGAAAACCAAGGTCAGGGTTGAATTGCCCAAGAATAGGAAATAGCAAAATCCAGACACTGTGATATTGAGTGGGTCGAATGACCTCAATTTTTCAATAGATAAATTATAAGAAAGGGATAGAGGGGAATCTATGGATTCAAAGATTCAAAAGTCACAAGAAGTTTTTTAAATGAGCAAGACCAAACTACAATGTCTAAGGAGAGACACTGAGTGATAAAATGGTAAAGAAACACAAGGAAGTGATTACTGTGAAAGTACATCTATTCCCTTGGGCTGTGTCCGAGATAGGCACCAGGAGGGTTGGCACAGCTCAAGTTCTTCACCTGTATGGTGATTACAAGGGTGTTTATCTTATAAAAGTTCATTAAGTTATGCTTTTTTTGTGTGTAGGGATTTGTATCTATATTGTATATCATGCTAAAGATTGAGAAAGAGAAAAGCAGCCCCTTATCAACTAGGCTTTGAAGTTTCTAGACGCTGGCCTGCCTTAGACCTCGGTCCTGGTGTTTTCCTGAACATAAATATTGCACAGAGCATCAACGTCAGACAAGGCCACTCCATGACCAGGAGGGATCAAGACAAAAACAAAACCATCCTGTTATCACATGTGAATACAGAACAAGATGTGAGCACCGTAAGGTCACAAACATGTCCTCTCCTGGCAAAAATGATGACTGCTGCGTCTACCACCTAGAGCTTTGGACTGAATGTAGTTCTTCTGCCTTATAAATAAGATTAAAATACCCAATCATAGAATTACCCTCACTTATTCACAGTATCCACTCTAAAACAAAACCCCATTTCCATAAATTCTCCTCCAAGTCATCTAACACAAACTCAAATTCTAAAATAAGTCCTTTCTAAAAACCTCTTAATGAAATGCCCAATGGTTCCCCATGGTGGGCAGTCACCCTTGATGCAAAGAGCAATAAGCTCAACATGTTCTACTATAGGTTCACGTCAACTATAGGTGTTCCTGGCGGTCCTTGGATGGAGGTCTTTACAAGATAAAAAAACAAAGAAAGAAAGAAGAAAAAATAAATGTCCAGAATCTAAGCATCGCTGTCTGTCTGGGAAAGCATGTTCCAAGCAACCAGAAATCTCTTCAGGTCAAAATAGTCAAGGTGCATACTTGCTGTGACTGAGAGTATACAATGCTGTATGTGTAAACATTTCTATTTCCTGATCCTTTGGGGAAATGAAGAAATACCACTGCAGTTGAGTGTATATTGGAAAGCATGATGAAAACATCTGGATTTAAGTTCCAGAACTATCTGGCTTCTCTGCTGGTTTCATCCACAGGGAGGAAGCCAGACTGCTTTGGATAAATCAGTAAGCCACTCTGAAACCACTTGGCAGTGAACAAACTTAGGAATCTGAATTAGTCTGGGACCCAACACAGAAGTCACCTGAAATACATTCATTTCAGGGTGGAAAAAGCTACGTGCATGTGTCATAACCACAGTCCCTTATATTTGTGAAGCTTTATAAATCTTAAAAGAGCTTTCCAATACTTTGTATCACTTTACCTTCAAAAAAACCCCAAGAAAAACTGAAAATACATTTCCATCCCTATTATACAAATGGGGAAGACAGAAAATTGAGGTGACAAACTCAAGCATCCTGAACAGCCATGGCAAAAGCCAGGCCTCTGAGCTCCTTGACTTCTCACTTTTGAAAATGCTCAGTTGTGGCAAGCTTTGATCCTTTTAGGGTTGATACGATTGTTTGAAAGAGTCGCATTTCATTTCAACAAAGTCTGGCAAGTGCGGTATGTAATACCTTTTATGTTTAAAGAAATATAAAAGGTGTTATCCTTAAGAATCAGGCTGATTTTGGGGGGTTTGATATTTCCTGGCTTCTTGGCCAATTCTCTTTCCAAACTATCGTGCAGTCTCCAGGGGGACGATTTCAAGTCTGTGCTCTGGGGGTTGGGTAAATGTAGTTCAAGGGATTGGAGGAGTCCCAGGGAAACATAGTTAACATATTATCATTCTATGGCTCTTCAGGGATTTGTGAACATGAACCGACATAGTAAATTCTGTGGAAACAATACGATGAGACAATACTTGCTTCAGGAAATTTCTGTTCATCCACTCAAGGAGCGCACAAGAAGACCCTTCATTTTATGGCGACTGAGAGGGCTCTTGGTCAAGACATGTTAGCTGGCGGATCTCAGTTTCCTTGTCTGTAAAGTGGGAGGTGGGGCTCGAGGAATTGGGTGGCTTCCAGCTCTGCTCTGTGATGCTGCAACCTCAGCAGGACTCCACAGCTCATATTCTCTCCTCTTCTTTGAGCTCATCTGTGATGGAGGGTGTAGCCTGCACCATCGTTCTCCTTTGTGCCGAAGCTCGCTGCTCAGCAGTGGTTCTCCACCTGCCTGGAGCCATACCTTCTTCTGACAGATTGTTTACAGCGCCCACTTTCCTATCCTCACATGAAATTCACAGGCAATATAACCTTCATATACCTCCCTCCACCCCACCCCCAAAGAAAACTAGTATACTGCTCTAAAGTCATATAGAAAGTAATAAAATGAAATTAATTCTTCATAAAACACATTTCAGCATGTAAACAGTCAAGCATGACAACACGAGAAGCATCGCTGCCCTCTACCCATTAGGGATATTTTTAAAGGCTCCGTGATCAAATAAATTTGGAAAATTTTGGATTAAACAAAACTCCAGTATTTTCCAGAACTTCTCCGAGACTTACACAAAGTGTCCATTGCCAAGCTACAAGGGAGAATTTGGTATACAGTATTTTCCCAAATCATAAGACCACACATGCCATTCTTTACGAATGTTTCATACAACTAGTGTCAAGGACGTGTTTGAGAAACATTTTCCTACATCAACTGTGGGTTATATCCAATCACAAGTGACATCACCGCCCTGTGAAGTGTTCATTCTCCAGGCTTAGTGTTATGGCGTTTAGGGACAGAGAATCACAGCAGAAGCTCACTGAGCAGCATCCTTGGCCTTCACCCACTAGATTCTAGTAGCACCTCCCTGTCCCTACCATGTTCTGATGACAAAATATGTCTCTGATTATTGTCAAATGTCCTCTAGGGGGCAACACTGCCCCCAGTTGAGAACTACCTATTTAGTACCATTAAATATATTTAAATATTTAAATACACATGTAATATAAAGCAATTACTTTTAGAATTTTTCCCTGTTCACATTTTATGAAAGATATTTCATTCAGATTCTCCACATGCACCTTCCAATACTGATGTCTTCATCAGTGCCTTCAGCACTTTTGGAATCACCTAAAGGAATCTTCCAGGTTTCCATCACACTTCTAAGTTGATCTGAGATACAGCCACTTGTAACTTGGGGCCACTGAACATTTTATTCTCAGTCACGTTTTCTTCATTCACTGGGTAGACATTTGTGATCTTCAGACTTAATGGTGTATTCCATTGCGTTTGAAGAGCTTCTAGAAAGGCTTGTTCACAATAACACGCACTGACAGTGATTGCAAGAGGAAGCATGGTTCAGGGGCTTCAGAGCCAGCCTGCTGTGGCACTACTCTGGTTCTCCCACTCCACTGTCTATGACCCAGGACAGGGCACTGAGCCTTCCTGTGCCTCAGTTTTCTCCTCTGCAAAATGGGTGATATAGTATCAATACCTACTCATAGGTGTTTTCAGAGAAATGATGAGTTGATATGAGTAAAGCGACTTCTACAGGTATCCCAAATCAGTAACGACTGAGGTCATTTCAGACTATTATACCTTCCACTAAAAATATTTTGTTGTTAAAATAATTTAGGGATGATCTTGTGATATGAAAGACTTCATAGAAACTCAAATATAAGATGACTCCCTTTTTCCCCCAAGGGATGCTTTTGAGAATTACTTTCCTTAACTCAGGAAGTGATGGTAAATCAATTTCCTATTTATTTATTTACTTAATTTTTTTGTGGCCGCACCGTGAGAAACCGTGCTCTCGGCAGTGGAAGCACAGAGTCCTAACCTCTGGACTGCCAGGGAATTCCCTTAACTTCCAGTTTAGATAAGAATGACAAGAGTAAGGTATATTGCTTGTTTCGGTAGAGAGTCTTTACTGAAAGCTGACTAGCTATTAGTGGATTTCTGGGGCAAATCTAACCTCAAGTGCCAATTAATAAATTTGAAATTGAACCCATATGTAGCCATTTCCCTTAGATGGCCAGTACCTCCTTGTCTCTCACAGGCCTGGAGGGAGTAGCCATATGTCCCAGCATCTCACCCACCTGGCACTCCCTTTCACACTCAAAAGAGTCCTAGTTTAGAAGATGAATTATATGGACACTCTAGTCACTGAGAACTCTCCCTTTTTCCTGGTATAAAATGTGTCTCCACTCTGTGTAAACATCTAAACGACCCAGCTCTTCAGAGCTGGCATTAAGGGTGAGTTCAAAGTAATCAGGTCCCACAGGTCCACATGCCCTTGCCCCCCTGCTTCCTCCTCACTGTTTTCACACTTCTTTCTTCTCCTCCCACCCCTTTTTGCTCCTGTGTCTGGGACACATAAAGTGCTTCATTCTTAGCTTCTCTTTCTTCTTTCTAAGTGTTCTCTGCATCTTTCCTCTCCTTCTGCTGTTGCTTGCCATCAGTCATTCATCCTCAGAACAGAGCTTATGGCATGGCTAGAAAGAAGACAGTTCTCTTTGTCGCCCATCTGCTCCAATCTGTCTTCTCCAGGAACTTAAGTACTTCTAGATTTCTGGTATGACTCTTAGCACCAATAAAACTTCAAGTAATGGAATTTAACCTCCTTGGGTCCTTCTTACTAGCGGATAGAAACTCACTCTGCCATCTTGTGTTGCCTCTACATAGGGATCATTTTCCCACTGTGGCCCTACTTCCTGGCACCCACTGAGCCGGCCTTATTCTCCTCTGGTCTTTGGTCCTTGGGCATTCCTGTCCCCATCCTGCCTGCCCTTGTTTCCAACTTCAAGGCCTGTTGAAGTCCACTGGATGGTAGTACCATGAGCACAACCCGCCCTGGCACTGGTGAACATTCTGCCATTCTTGGTCAAGTCAGGGCTCTGAGAAACTCTTGGAGGCTGCCTTACACTTCCTGTAGACACAACAAATTGACATCTCTTCTGCTCCCACAGCAAGCTGGATACAGGGAGCCCTGGGCTCTTCCTGCCCACCTAGGCTTTAACCACGGACAGAGCACACCTCCCTTTCACCTTAAGATGCCCAAACTAGGCCTGTCTTCAATGATTTCCTCCTCTCTTCCTTGACTTGGCTGGTGAAGAACACAGGCTTCCTCAGGGACCCACTGGCATCTAAATGATTCTCAATTAACTTCTGACTCTCTTCCTCCCCCGCATCCCAGATAATCTTCTCTATGTTTGATCACAGGGCAAGTGCACCCAGCTTTGCTGTGCCTTTTTCCAGATCTTTGTATCATACCCAGGTCTGCACTTTTTTTTTTTTTTTTTGCTGTACATGGGCCACTCACTGTTGTGGCCTCTCCCGTTGCAGAGCACAGGCTCCGGATGCACAGGCTCAGCGGCCACGGCTCGCTGGCCCAGCCACTCTGCAGCATGCGGGATCTTCCAGGACTAGGGCACGAACCCGTGTCCCCTGCATCGGCAGGCGGACTCTCAATCACTGCACCACCAGGGAAGCCCCCAGGTTTGCATTTTTGAAAGTCAAAATTTTGGCCACTTGTGTTTAGTTGCTTTTGCCTGTATCATCACTTCCCTGGGGGAATCAAGGATGCCTGTGCAGAGAAGAGTAAGGGTAGAGCCATCAAGAAAGTAGAAAAAGAGGGACTTCCTTGGTGGTCCAGTGGCTAAGACTCTGCGCTGACAATGCAGGGGGCCCGGGTTCAGTCCCTGGTTTGGGAACTGGATCCCGCATGTCTCAACTGAGTCCGCATGCTGCAACGAAGATCCCGCACGCTGTTACTAAGACCAAGTGCAGCCAAATAAATAAATAACTTAATTAATTAATTTTTAAAAAGAAAGAAGAAAAAGAAACAGAGGAGAATAACCTAAAATATCAGGCCATCACATGGTTAAAAGTGTTCCTGATCATAGAGGAAAATAGAGAACAAAGAACCTCTGCATCACAGTTTGCTGGCTGCCCTTACAGAACAGGAGCTGATACAGAGATGGCGGGAAATTGAACTGGTTTAACTGCTGTGACTCAACTATCACATGGTCTAATGTTATTTCAGCAATATTTAATAAGCATTTCAAATTCTCTTACAGTAGCAATAAGAGCCACTATTTCTGTCCTCAGATGAAGCTGTAATGGATAAACACCACTGAAAACAGACTAGTAACTTTTCTGAAGTAGTAGGTTGAGTTTTTGCTTATTTGCTATCTACCTGGGTGTAGAGGGGGTAGAAGGGTAGTGACTATATTTTGGGACCAGAATGTAAAGCTATTTTTTGATCTACCGTTGTGACAAGGCGTATTAGTGGTCCCTTTGACCCAGGAAGGCCTCTTTCCTCCTTCAGACCCTGGGGTGGGACAGAAAGATTTATAGGATCTGGTTTGCTTACAACACAAGCATATTTCACTCTTCTCTTCCCAAGTTTCTAGAATAAGAGCTTAGTAAGTAGGAGCTCTATAGAATGTGATTTAATATAGATTATCATCAACAAAAATATTCACTCTGCCTTGCTGTGAAGGTTTTGAAAGGAAAGCGGCCATCAATTTCTTTTCTTGCCTCAGGAGGCCAGCTGAATAAATGAGTCAGTCATCCACGGGATCCTAAACTGGGGTCCCACTTGGATTCAGGGTCAGGTCAGGGTGTGGAGAGTAAGGAATCAACACTTTGTGTTTCCAGGGCTGACAAGAGTGACAAGTGACTGAGCTGAACTCAATCAGCCCATGTCCCCACATACACACCTGATTAGAAAAGGGGAAACTGGTTACATGTTCCAAGGATGGCATCACCTGAACCAGGCCAGGCCCTAATTTCCTGAGATAGAGGAAAAATTATTCTAATTCATACTGATCTGGACTTGACCTTCACATGGCCAACAGATGTGTCAATGGGTTAAAAAAAATTTTTTTCTAAAATAAAACAGTGCAGTGGTAAAAGAAATGAAGAACTACTTCCCTATTGCCGGACACCAACTCCTAATCCCAGCAAAGCCTTCTCCATGCAATTCTCTTCAAGGCTTCAATTAAATGTTAAGCATGCCCTGCATGAATTGAATAGACACTGGCAAGAATTTAGGCATTTAAACATTCTTCTGGTGACTTAAGTAGATTGTTTTCATGGGATTGCTGCCAGCCCTCCATTGCTTTTAGAACTTGGAAAAAGCCCGACTGTAAGTCTTCAAACTTTCAGAATTGGGGTTTTGATACGACGAGGTTCTAGGTGTTGATTGACCCTGTGTCTGCTAACTAATAAACTGACCGACCACCTATAGTATGGAAACCATATGATGAAAGAACACAGCTGGCTTCTCTCTCTGGAGAGGGCCCACCCATGCAATTTGTAGAAGGCAGCATGTGCTCCAAATTCTAGAAGCTCAGACAGTCTCAGGGAAACTCCTTTATTTCATGACAGAAACACAATTATTGAGAATTGCAATAAGAAGTCTATTTCTCTGTTTTGACATGCAGCTAAACTTCTTAATAAAAGTAACTTATATCTTTTTTTTTGTTCTTTTTTGGGTCATTCTGCATCTTTCTCACTGGCTTATTTTCGGGTTCTTTGCTTTCTTTGCTTTCAATCTAGGTGACCTCATTGGAAAAAGTAAATGGGATAATTTCTCTCTTTAACTTCATATCCATCAATATTTTCTCATTGCACAGATAGTAAAATCTGAAGCCTATGAAATTGATAAGTGTAAAGATACATATTATAGAATATTAAAATTTTGATAGAATGTATGGTACATATTTAAAACAGCAAAAGATGTTAAACAATTTAAATGATGAATGATACATAGCTAATTAACAAACTATTGTACATTCACACAATAGAATGCTCTACATTTGTGAAAAAGAATGAGGACGTTCTTGCTACATTGATATATTAAGAACACCAAGCCATAAAGACTTAAATATAAGACATGACACCATAAAACTCCTAGAAGAGAACACAGGCAAAACATTCTCTGACACAAATCGTACCAATGTTTTCTTAGGTCAGTCTCCCAAGGCAATAGAAATAAAATAAAAAATAAACAAACGAGACCTAATCAAACTTACAAGATTTTGTATAGCAAAGGAAACCATAAACCAAACGAAAGGCCAACCTACGGACTAGGAGAAAATATCTGCAAATGATGCAAGTGACAAGGGCTTAATTTCCAAAATATATAGACAGCTCATACAACTCAACAACAACATAAACAACCCTATCAAAAAATGGACAGAAGACATAAATAGCCATTTCTCTAAAGAAGACATATAGATGGCCAACAGGCACATGAAAAGCTGCTCAACATTGCTAATTATTAGCGAAATGCAAATCAAAACTAAAATGAGGTGTCACCTCACACCAGTTAGAATGGGCATCATCAGAAAATCTACAAACAACAAATGCTGGAGAGGGTGTGGAGAAAAGGGAACCCTCTTGCACTGCTGGTGGGAATGTAAACTGATACAGCCACTATGGAGAACAGTATGGAGGTTCCTCAAAAAACTAAAAATAGAGATGCCATATGCTCCTGCAATCCCACTCCTCGGCATCTATCCAGACAAACTTATAATTCAAAAAGATACATGCACCCCTATTTTAATGGCAGCACTATTCACAACAGCCAAGATGTGGAAACAACCTAAATGTCCATCTACAGATGAATGGATAAAGAAGATGTGGTACATATATACAATGGAATACTTGAAAAGAATGAAAATTTAAAACATGAAGTGAAAAAGAATGAAATAATGCCATTTGCAGCAACATGGATGGACCTAGAGATTATCATACTAAGTGAAGTCAGAAAGAGAAAGACAAATACCATATGATCTCACTTATATATGGAATCTAAAATATGACACAAGTGAACTTATCTGTGAAACAGACTCACAGATGTAGAGAACAGACTTCTGGTTGTCAAGGGGGAGGGGGTCAGGGGGCAGTTGGATTGGGAGTTTGGGATTAGCAGATGCAAACTATTATATATAGAATGGACAAACAACAAGCAACTACTGTAGAGAACAGGGAACTATATTCAATACCCAATAACATAATGGAAAAGAATATGAAAAAGAATATATATATATATACATATATGTATATGTGTGTGTATAACTGAATCACTTTGCTGTATGGCAGAAATTAACACATTGTAAATCAACTATACTTGAATAAATTTAAAAAATTTTAAAAACTAAAATGAAAAAAACAACACCAAGCCAGAACCTACACTTTCACCCCTCAAAGCTGAAGCACTAATTCCCTACGCTGCTGGAAATGTCAGCAAATGACACTTTATAGCTGAGCTCCACTCTGGAGATTGTCCAGATCATCACCACTTCCCTGCCCCCCACCCTTTATTTCGAAGCCCACAACAGTCTGGTCACTATTCCCTCCACTGTTAAAATTCTTCTTTACCATGTCACTATATCAAGAAAACTAACACTGGCTGCAGTAACAAACAGCCTCCAGTTCTCAGGGGCTTGACATAATAAACATTTACTTCTTGCCCTGTCATAGTCCCATGCAGGCTGAATGGCTCTCTTGGGCAGCTGTCCTCTATGTGGTGACTCAGAGGTCCAGGTTCCTTCTAGCCTGTGGCCCCACCTTGGAGCTGTCTTGAAGTTCTGTGCTGTATCCTTTTCATTCTTCCAGCCAGCAAGCTGAGAGGTAGTAAAGGATTGTGCAGGAATTTTTATGACTGGGCATACATCACTTCCTCCCTCATCCCACTGGTCAGCAATCAGTCACATGGCCCACCCAACTGAACTGCAAGGAAGTCTGGGAAATGTAGACTTCCTGCGTGCCCTGGAAATATGAGCAGGGAGCATCTTGATGGAATCTTCCACACTAAAGGTGACCTCCTCACTGCCACCCAGTGGGTGCTTTTCAGCCCTCCTCTGCCCTGACCTCCCTGTGGCCTTGCTCACTGTTAATTATTGCTTTCTCGAGTCACCTGCTTTCCATGGTTTCCTGCCAGCCTCTGGCTGTCTGTCTGCTCCTTTAGCTGCCAGTTCTCATGTCCTTCACAGGTTCACTTTACTTTGCTGTTTGCTGCTTTCATCATGGCCACATTCTCTCTTCTGCACAAAACACCGAGGATTGGAGCATTTCCTTACCCATTTTGTACCCCCTTTCTTTTCTTTTGTATCCCAATTCTTATCAAGGTGACTACCATTTAATAGGTGTTCAATAAATGTTTCTGAATTGAATTAGAATGATGAATGGTTCTTTGCTGTCAACATGTTCACAGTCCATATACATATAATTAGTTTGAAAGTCAATATAAGTAAAGTGTAAAACCGTAGGGGGTCTCCAGGCACTGAGCAAGTTCACAGAAGGACAAAAAAAAATCTCTTTTACTGAAAGGAGCCAAGACCGTCTTTACGGATGAGGCAAGAGCAGAATGGGTAGGTCAGATTTTCCTATGCCAAGATGGTCTTGGGAGTACTGTGAGTGACGAATACAAGTAAGGGCCAAGATAGTGTGCAGGTGAGTTTGGATGAAGGGAAGGGTATGTATTGGAAAGAAGCAAAAAGCAAGAGAGAGGCTTGAAGAAAGAGAAGTCTTGTTGGGGAGGATCTTGTAAATTATATAGCTTTGACCTTATTTTATAGGCCCTGAAGAGCCACTGAAGGGTTTTGATCAGAGTGATTATCAAACATTTCTTGAGCACTTACTAAGTGCCAGACACTTTTCTAGGTTTTTGGGTTACATCAGTGAATAGAACAGATAAAGAGCCTTGTGTTCAAATAAGTTGTGTTATAAGAGACAGAATAGACAAAAATAAACATAATTGACATGTATATTAGATGTCATTTTAGAAGGTGATAAGTGCTATGAGAAAAAGAAAATTAGAGCAGGATAGGGAGGAATCATGATTTGAGGCACAGATTTCAATAGAGAGAGCAGGGTGGAACTCATTGGATGAGTGAGATTTGAGAGAAGATTTGAAAGAGGTGAGGGAATTAACCAAGTCAGTATCTAGGGGAGGAACTGTATTAACTACTGCTGGGAAACAAATCACCCCAAAACTTAGAAGCTAAAAACAAAAATTAACATTTATTATCTCATAGTTCCTGTGGTCTGGAATTCAGAAGCAGCTTAATTAACTCAGGATGTCTCTCAAGGTTGCAGTCAAGATGTTAGCTGGGACTACAGTCATGCAAAGACTTGTCTAGAGAAGGAGGACTCACTTCCAAGGGGGCTCACCCACATGGTTGGCTGTTGGCAGGAGGCCTTAGTTCCTGACCATTCGGGCCCACCACAGGACTGCTTGAGTATCTGCATGACTAGGTGACCAGTTTCCCCCCCAGAGACAGGGATCCAAGAGAGGACAAGACAGAAGTCATAATGTCTTTATGACCTAGCCTCAGAAGTCACAGCCCATCATTGGTGCAATATCCTATTGGTTACACAGGTCAGCTCTACTCAGCATGGAAGAGGACTACGTGAAGGCATGAATACCAGCAGGTGAGCTTCATTGGGGGCCATCTTGGAGGCAGGCTACCACAGGAATATTCTAAGCAACAAGAGGAAACAGCTAGAACAAAAGTTCTTTGGTGGGAAAACAAAAAACTAAAAATAGAACTAAAAACTAAAAAATAGAACTAATTTTTAGTCAAAAAACTAAAAATAGAACTACGAAAAACCCCCAAAACAAACCAAAGAACTACCATATGACCCTGCAATTTCACTGCTGAGTATATATCTGAAAAATACAAAAACACTAATATGAAAAGATATATGCTGCTATAAAACTTCATAGCAGCATTATTTAAAATTGCCAAGATACGGAAGGCAACCTAAGTGTCCATCAACAGATGAATGGATAAAGAAGATATATGTATACAATGGAATATTACTCAGCCATAAAAAATAATGTAGTTTTGCCATTTGCAACAATATGGATGGATCTGGAGGGTATTATGCTAAGTGAAATAAGTCAGACAGAGAAAGAAAAATACTGTATTGTATCACTTATATGTGGAATCTAAAAAAATACAACAAACTAGTGAATATAACAAAAAAGAAGCAGACTCACAGATACAGAGAACAAACTAGTGGTTACCAGTGGGGAGAGGGAAGAGGGGAGGGGCAATAGAGGGTTAAGGGATTAAGAGGTACAAACTATTATGCATAAAATAAGCTGTAAGGGGGACTTCCCTTACAGCTTAAGTAAGACTCTGAGCTCCCCATGCGGGTGGTAAGACTCTGCGGTCCCCATGCAGGGGACCCAGGTTCAATCCCTGGTTGGGAAACAAGATCCCACATGTATGCCACAACTAAGAGTCTGCATGCCACAATTGAGAAGTGCATATATTGCAACTAAGTAGTCCACATGCTGCAACAAAGGATCCCTCATGCTGCAATGAAGACACGGTGCAGCCAAAATAAATAATAAAATAAATATATAAATATTTCAAAAATAAGCTATAAGGATATGTTGTACAACACAGGGAATATAGCCAATGTTTTGTAAAAATTATAAATGGGGTATAACTTTTAAAAACTGTGAATTGCTATATTGTATACCTGTAATGTATATAATATGGTACATCAACTATACTTTGATTAAAAAAAATATGAACAGTAAAGAAAATGTTCTATATGGTAGTGTGTCGAACAGCAGGAAAGTTGGTGTGGCTGGAGAAGACTGAGCTGGGGCAGATTGATTGTAGGTGAGGAGCTTAGAGAGGTAACATAAGGCTTTATAGGTTGTTGGGAAGACTTGGACTGAAAGTGAAGGGATGGAAAACGATATTATATGCAAATGGAAACCAAAAGAAAGCTGGGGTAGCTATACTTATATCAGACAAAATAGACTTTTAGACAAAGACTGTAGACAAACTAGACTTTGAGACAAAGACTGTAATAAGAGACAAAACAATGTCATTATATTGATATAATGATAAAGGCATCAGTCCAACAGGAGAATATAGCATTTGTAAATATTTATGCACTTAACACAGGAGCACATAAAAATATAAAGCAAATATTAACAGACCTGAAAGGAGACATAGAAAGCAATCCAATAATAGTAGGGGACTTTGATACCCCACTTTTATCAATGGATAGATCATCCAGATGGAAAATCAATAAGGAAACAACAATTATATCAAGCATCTTTTCTGACCACAATGGTATCTAGAAATCAATTACAAGAAGAAAAAACTGGGAAATTCACAAATATGTGGAGATTAAACAACTTGCTCCTGAACCAATGGACTAGTAAGCCAATGGGTCAAAGAAGAAATCAAGAGAATCTAAAAGGCATTTTCACAAAAATAGAATAAACGATCCCCAAATTTGTATGAAACCATAAAAGACCCCAAATAGGCAAAGCAATCTTGAGAAAGAAGAACAAAGCTGGAGGCATTATGTGTTCTGATTTCAAACTATATTACAAAACTATAGTAATCAAAATAGTATGATACAGGCATTAAAACAGATAGATGAATCAATGGAACAGAATAAAGAATCCTGAAATAAACCCATGCATATATGGTCAATTAATTTATAACAAAGGAGCCAAGAATTTACAATGGGCAAAGGATAGTTTCTTCAACAAATGGTATTGGAAAACCTGGAAGGTCACAGGCAAAAGATGAAACTTGATCACTGTCTTACACCGTACACAAAATTAACTCAAAGTGAATTAAAAATTTGAATGTAAGATCTGGAACCATAAAACTTTCCTAAGAAAACAGGTGACAAACTCCTGGATATCAGTCTTAACAATGATTTTTGGGGCCTAACTTCAAAAGTAAAGGCCACAAAATCAAAAACAAGTGGAACTACATCAAACTAAAAAGTTTCTGCACAGCAAAGGAAACTATCAACAAAATGAGAAGGCAACCTACTGAACAGCAGAAAACATTTTCAAATCATTTCTCTGATAAGAGATTAATATCCAAAATACAAAAAGATTTCATATAACTCAATAGCAATGCAACAAAACACAATTAAAAAATAGGTAGAGGTTGTGAATAGACATTTTCCCAAAGAAGGCATCCAGATGGCCAAGAGGTGCATGAAAAGTTGCTTGATATCACTAATTATCAGGAAATGCAAATCAAAACCATGAGATATCAATTCTGTTAGAAGTGATATCTGTTAGAATGACCATCATCAAAAAGACAAGAAATAAAAAGTGTTGGCAAGAATGTGGAAAAAAGGGAACGCTTGTGCATCACTGGTGAGAATATAAATTAGTGCAGCCACTATCGAAAACAGTATGGAAATTCCTCAAAAAGTTAAAAATAGAGTTACCATATAATCCAGCAATTCTACTTCTGGGTATTTATCCAAAGGAAATGAAAACACTAACTTGAAAAGATGTATGCAGTCACGTGTTCAATGTAGAATTATTTACAATAGCCAAGACAGGCAAGCAACCTACATGTCTACTAACAGATGAATTGATAAGAAAATGTGATTTTATATACATATATATATATATATATATATGCACATACACACACATACTACACACATATATATAATGTAATATTCTTCAGCCATAAAAAGAAGGAAATCTTGCCATTTATGACATAAATGAAACTTGAGGGCATTATGCTAAATGAAATATGTTAGAAAAAAACAAAGACTGTATTATCTCACTTATAGGTGGAATATTAAAAAAAAAACCCAAACCAAAAAAACTGAACTCAGATATGGAGAACAGCTTGTTGCTTGCCAGAGGTTGGGGTAGGGGGTGGGCAAAATTGGTGACAGGAGTCAAAATGTACAAACTTTCAGCTATAAAATAAGTCATGGGGATATGATGTACAGCATGGTAACTTCAGTAAATAATAATGTGTTGTATACTTGAAAGTTGCTAAAAGAGTAGTTTTCTGGGTTTTTTTGTTTTTGTCACACCACAAGTCATGTGGGATCTTAGTTCCCCAACCAGGGATTGAACCCAGGCCCACAGCATTAAAAACACGGAGTCCTAACCACTGGAACGCCAGGGAATTCCCGAGCAGTTTTGAAGATTAATATGACCCAGCTCTTCAGGAAGTACTCCATCTCCAGTAAGGAAATCCACTAGGATGCTAGTACAAGATTCCAGCTAAATCTGTCATCTTCTGTGCTCATGTTAAGAGGCAGAGATGGTGGAAATGTGAATTAGAAAGGTGCTATGAAGGACAAACCCCTGATTAGTAATCAAGTGGACAGTTTGATGAGATAGCGACCAAGAAGATAAAAATACCAAAAGTCTTTGAGCCTTTGAGAACTGCAAGGGTCTACCTTGAAGAAAAATGTGAGGTCAGTAGAGAGAGCTCTCCTTAACAGTCAACAACCAAATTAATCTGAATCGAGATGAGACCAAGCATCTGGGACAGGCCCAATAGAAAATTGCAGGCTTAATATGTAGTCTGGAGGTATTAGCGTACGAGAGCACAGTTAGTGGGAATAAGGAAAGCGTTGTTTAATCTATCTGTCGTCTCACTTTCAAACTTCAATGTGACCCAAATTCCAAGTAAGAGCCAATGAAAAACGAGCAATATATAGCACCATAAGCTTTGCCATCCACTTGAAAACAATCTGTCTTAATTGCCAGCAGTTCTCACGCTCTCGGGTACCTTGCACGTGTGCAAGTCCTCACGTAGCTTTCCTTCCCTTGAACACGTACACAGATGGAGGTCATGACGCCCGGAAGAGTGCAAGTAGAGCAAGATTGCTGGGCATTTGTCTGTTTCTGAGTTGCTCCGTTACTCAAGTAGGCAATTCCCAGTCACGTTTGATTATACTTTGCTAAGAACAGCAGAAAGAATCTACCAGAATTCGTAAGAGGTGGCAAGGTTTCTGGCGGAGCCTGAGGCAGGCGGTGAGGGTCCAGGAGCAGCCCAAGGAGAGGCTGGGTGTGGGGTGAGGCGGGGTGCTCTGGCCTCGGGGCAGGAGGGCTGGCGAGAGGCGACGTGCCCGCGCCATCTCTGCGCATAAGGCCCCAGCGAAAGTGGTGCGGACTCGCCCCCCTCCCCTCCCCTCCCCTCCCCTCCCCTCCCCTCGCATCGCCTCGCCTCGCTTCGCCTCTCTCTGGCCCCGGCAGGGATGGCAGCCGCTGGAGCCCAACACTCCATCACAGAGAGGGCTCTCCGTGTGGTCACCCCGTGGCCGGGCCATAAGTGATCTGGAGAAAGGTTCAAGAGCTGTCCCCGTGTCCTTGTGCCTTCCGATGCAAACTGTGGGCTTCTTGCGCTTACCCACGCAAAATCATGAGTCGGAGTCCAGGAGCACGCTGGTCTGTGGACAAGAAATCTGATGTGCACACGAAAGAGAATGAGTGGCGTCTTGTTTTCATCTAATACAAAATGATATGTCGGCCCCTCCTCTCGGAGTCATTCCTCTACGGTGCTTTTCCTGTCACCATAGTTTGGGGTTTCTAGAAGCAGTCCCTGAAGCAAGGATGCAAACACAAGCCACTTTTCTGGGAAGTGATTTCAGGAAACTTGGCAGTAGAGGGAGGAGCCGCTGGGAAGGGAAGGAAGACAATAAAGGGTGGGGTTGACCAGCAGCCACAGCGGGTAGCTGGGGCTCAATCCTGCCGAGGACCTCGGGGAGCCAGCATAGGGCAGGCTACGGCTTCGCCTAACCCAGGAGGCAAGGGAGCTGCGATGCCCCTCTAGCCCATTTGGCTGAGTGCTCCTTCTGGAACATTCCCTTTCTGACACTTTGGCTTGCCCGTGCGGGGGGTCAAACATCCTCACACCACCAGAAAAATAGCCTGCAGGCCGAGAAACACAGGCATTCTCAGAAGCAGCCTCCGGCATGTGGAGGGGAAAGCAGAGAGCAGGTGTAGCAATGCCTGGGCTCCACCTGAGTAATAAGAAGCAAGCGAGGGCTCCCTAGCACACCGAGCTTGTGATTCCCACAAGTCCTCTGCTACACACATTCTGCAGCCGCAGCTCACTCAGGCATGCTCTCTTCATTGCTCTGGGTAAAAATCATCTAGAACCCGTGGCCTCCATCTCCCTGTGTACAAACACGTGGGAAATACAAACATGTTTTCTGGAGTCAAACAGATCCAGGCCCAAATCTTAGCTCTGCGGCTCACAAGTTGAATGACCCTAAGAAGTGATATAACTTCTCAGAATCATCTGTAAATTGGAGATAACCAATTTGGAAGCTGAGGTGACACTGAAGGGAGAGGATGCGGAGAAAATAGCTAGCATATATTAAGTGCTCTAGATGTTTATAAAGTTAAACCGCAGGGACTTCCCTGGTGGCGCAGTGATTAAGAATCTGCCTTCCAGTTCCGGGGATATGGCCCAAGTCCTGGTCGGGGAAGATTCCACATGCCGCGGTGCAACTAAGCCCGAGCACTACAACTACTGAGCCTGCGCTCTAGAGCCTGGAAACCACAACTACTGAGCCCATGTGTCACAACTACTGAAGCCTGCACACCTAGAGCCCGAGCTCTGCAACAAGAGAAGCCACCGCAGTGAGAAGACTGCGCACTGCAACGAAGAGTAGCCCCTCGCTGCAACTAGAGAAAGCCTGCGCATAGCAACAAAGACCCAATGCAGCCAAAAATAAATACATAAATAATTAATTAATTAAAAAAAAAAGTCAAATGGCAGAAAGTTGTTACGGCACTTTCCTACTTCTTTTTTCTTGATTTGAGAAGGCAATATAGTTCAGCTGGTAAAAATTCCAAGTGGACTAAAGAGTAGAAAATGACCCCCAGGCCGGTCCCTATCCCCAACTCAGAGGAATTACTGTAACTGATTTCTTTCATATCATTCAAGATAGCCTCTTTGTACATACACAAATACTATGCAGTATTCTGCACCCTTCCTTTAAAACTTTACATTGAGGTCATTCCATGTTAACATATACAGATCTGTGGCCACATTATTACTGTTATTTTAAGTGGCCCCCTCCTCAGTCTTGACTCCCATTTCCTTAGATTCCCCAAATTCTGGTTTGTCAGGGTTGGAATGAATTTAACTATCACAGGGTCCAAACCTCTCATTTTACCAATGAGGAACTAAGGCTCACAAGAGTGGAAGGACTAATGGATAGATGTGAACCTAGTTCTCACACAGTAGCTTTTTGTCTAATTAGAATAATGCAGATCTGCTGGAGAAAAATTAGGAAACAACAAAACGTGAAAAGCAAATATAAAAGGAATTGCTTTAGCAGACCCTTGACTTGGGTCCTATCTGAGTTTTCATACATCCAAGACTGCATCAGGATTCTGCTAAAAGTGAAGGTGAGGGAGTTCCCTGGTGGCCTAGTGGCTAGGATTCAGTGCTTCTACTGTCATGGCCCAGGTTCAATCCCTGGTCGGGGAACTGAGATCCTGCAAGCTGTGCAGTATGGCCAGAATAAATAAATAAAATTTTTTTCTAAAAAAGGGAAGTTGATTATTTAGACTCACCTGTTTGGAAAGTGTCCAGCATCTATGGGAGTGGGAGTGATTTGAACAGTCAGGAGAGTAACTAAATTTAAACTACCAAAGCAATCTTATTGCCCCTGGGGCAGTTTGTTGCAGTGTACACAGATTAAAATGCTTTCTTGAGACAGGAACCTGCTTTTCTAGAAGCCCCCAGCAGATCTCCCATCAGACCTCATTGTACTCAATTAGGTTGGAAACTCATCCAGGCCAGGTGGCAGGGCCAGGGCAGGTAACAGAATTACAGAGATTGATCACTCAGACTCCTTGACTTAGTTTTCTATAGAACCAGCAAACGAGCCAGTTGAGGCTTATTCATAGGATCAAGGAGACACAGTAGGTGAGGAGTTGCAGCTTCTGTGTTTTCCTCACAGAGGTGCATCTGAAGCTGGGGGGCCCAGCAGACCCTGTGCAGCAGGAGACCAGCAGGGCAGAGGGGCCCAGAAACTTAGACTCCTTGCTTCTCAGATCATGTTAGGCTGGAGCTCAGGGCAGCAACCCTACTACTATTAAAAGACATTTTTGCTGCTTGGCATCAATATAACTTAGTTCCTTATACATTCTATGCATGGTTTTGGTGTGGGGGACTGGCTCTGGCCTGCCACCAGGTCCATCCTGGAACTGATGTCTTTAGCCAAAAAGTGTTTATTGGATGGTGAAGAGTATTAAATATTAGAGAGGAAATATTAAATCTATTTAACACATATTAAATATTAATGATTGTTAAGTGGGGGGATTGAGAAGAGTGTTAAGTATCTCAGACAGTCATGAGGAAAGTTTCCACCAGTCCTCTGGGACAAGCTGGGGCCCTTTTGTGAGGGAACCAAGCTGCCCCACTGGGGGTAGTGGGATGACCTTCAGCAGGGGTAAACTGCAAGGGCAGGTTGTGGAGCCTGGCTTGGAATTTCACCCATTGCATATGGTGGCAGAACAGTGGCACAAGGAAGTTTGTTGTGTTGATGAGAACATGTTCAAGGCCAGCCATGTACTCTGCACTGGGTAGAGAAATCAGGCCAGGAGTGGGCTGCTGGATGGGGAGAAGACAGATGGATATCCATAAGCACAAAGAGAATGTGTGCTGGAGACGATGCAAGGACAGGAGACTGTGGTTGATATATTGAGATTTAAGGGGCTGGGCGGAACGATGATGAGTTAGACGTGACCCAGAGTGGGGCTGTGGAAGGGGGCTGCTGATGCAGAGTAGAAGTGAAGATCACTAATGGGCGATCTTTGAAGGTGCTTAGCCCCACCAGTCCACTCTGTGTGTGTACACACTGAGGCCTACAGTCTGCTTTTGTAAGGCTATGTGTAGTTTAATTAGCCTTCCAACTTTTACTGATGTAATATAGTTGTGTATTGAGCATCTTCTTGTAAGCATAAGCATTTTGGCTTTGCCAAAACAACATATGATAAATTATATGTCCATTGCACATACATCTTGGATAATTGGTCCAAGCCCAGAAACTTGGAGGGCTAGCTTCCCAGGCTGCTGGCTTAGGGATTGTTGGATCATGATGGACTAACCAAGACCATTTTCTTTAATGAAACCCAGGCATTATTACCATGTTACTTTTGTATTATTGTTTGCAGGTGTATTTGCTTTATGTACTGCAATTTTGCTGATCTTGTAGTGTTGCACACACTAATGAATTCTGGTGAAAGTTGAAAGAATGCTTTCCTATCTTTCACCACATAAAATAACTCATCTGAGAGACTGTGAGGGCTATTTGAATGTCTTTCTATGATGAACAGTTACCTTAGTGCTAGTGACATTTTAATATTGAGTAGACTGTTCCCATTACCTAAAAATGGAGTTTGGTCTTAGCAACAAATAGTTTTTCTAGCAACTGAATCATCTCACGCCACCCCTGTCTATTTACACAGGGATGATGTACCTTGAACACGGTATATATGTTCAGCAGGGACCTTCCTGCAAATTAGTAAACACATGCAAGGGAAACCTTGGATTCATTCTGCCATTTTTTGCTATGAGACGCAGAATGAAAGGCATCAATTCTCTGCTGGACTTTAACATTTGACAGTTTTTTTGGGCAACAAATCCAACCCTTCAAGAAACTAAGGGAACACACTGGGCAAATGTCTTTACTAAGCTCTTTTGGTGTTCTGAGACCCAGTTTCAACGTGGCAGAGGGTTCCCTCACACATACAGCAAGCAATTGTTTGGACACCAGTTGAGCCTCCTACAATTCAACTTAATGCTGACAATATCTACCCGGAGGTAGCCCCAGATCCCACAGGTTAAGGGTTCAGTCACACAAGACTATTGTGTAGTTCCTCCCTACTCCCACTTCAGATGCCAGTTGCAAGCCCAGGTTGTTACCTGTACTTCTGACCGACTGGCTGTAAACCAGAGGCTCCCAGCCCCCCTCCTTGGGTTCGATTAATTTGCTAGAGCGGCTCACAGAACTCAGAGAAACATTTTACTTACTAGATCACTGGTTGATTATAAAAGGATGTAACTCGCGAACAGCCAGGTGAAAGACACTCAGAGGGCAGGTATGGGGAAAGAGCACGGAGCTTCCATGTTCTCTGCGAGCACCCTCCTCTCCCCAAATCTCTCCGTGTTCACCAACCAGAAGCTCTCCGAACACCATCCTTTAGGGTTTTTATGGAAGCTTTGTTACATCTTCATGATTGATTAAACCATTGGCCATTGGTAACTGATTCAACCTCCAGCCCTGCCCTGGAAGTCGGGGTCGGGGGGTGGAACTGAAAGTTCCAAACCTCTGGTCCTCCGCTTGGTTCCCCTGGTAACCTGCCGCCCCCTCACCCCAACGCTTCACCTGCCAGCGTCCTTAGATGCTTCCAAAAGTTACCTCATCAACATAACAAAAGACACCTTAATCACTCTTTTCACTTAGGAAATTCCAAGGGTTTTAGTGGCTCTCTACTAGAAATGGGGACCGAGACCAAATTATATTTCTTATCATAAGTCATAATATTACATATCCCCTGTGTTAACCACCAGTTTGAAAGGACAAGCCAGTATCAAAATAATGTGTCCCTGGTGGTCCAGTGGTTAGGACTCCGTGCTTCCACTGCGGGGGGCATGGGCTCGACCTCTGGTCGGGGAACTAAGATCCCACATGCCACGTGCCACAGCCAAAAAGAAAAACTAAATAAATAAATAAGAAATAAAGTAATACGTCCCCCTAGCTGAAGAAGTGGCATTTAGTTACATTTTTTTTATTTAACTGAATTAATAACTTGTTTTATACATTATTTGCAGTTCTTAGAGTTGGTGGATGGTGTATTTCCAGTGTTTTTGGTAGTATTCTCATCAGAAAAAAAAACATTATGTTATAATAAGCATCCTTAGATCAAACTTCTTTGAAGACTTGACTCCCTGGAGGCTCAAAAATCTTTCAAGACCAGCTGGCCTGTTAAAAATCCCCTCTTGTCACTCAGCAAGAGTGACATCTGCTGGCCAGTATTAGACATCTTTATTTTGGAAAGTGTCAGAGAAGATGTTTCCTTTCTTAAAAATTGTCATCTTTGTTGTTGTTGCTGTTATTTATTTTAAAAATTGGTTCTTATGCTTACAGAGAGTCCTTAATAGATAGTAAGACTGCGCCAGGGGGCTTAAGTTAGAATCACGTTTCTACAAAGGATGAAGGCGGGACTGGCTACATCATTTGCAGGATTCAGTGTAAAATGAAAATGCACGGCCCCTTGTTCACTAATTAAGAATTTCAAGATGGTGACCACGAAGCAGTAAGCCAAGTGGGGGGCCCTTCCAAGTTCGGGGCCCTGTGTGACTACACAGGTCACGAGCCTTTGAAGTGGTGTAAGAGGATAGGGTAGGGGGTCTCTGGAGAAAGAAAACCAGGCATGGCTTTCTTGACATAAGAGAAGCCATATTTGGCCTAAGCCATTTTGTGATCTAAGCCTGGCCATAGTGCTTGCCCTTAAACAGGTCTCAGTAATCAATGATCTTAAGGGAAGTGAGGGAATACAGGAACAAAGGAAAAGCAGTCAAGAAACAATAGTTCAGTGATAAAACAGAGTCCTAGTTCCTCCTCAAGGGATGCACATCACAATCTGATCCAGTCTCTGAGTTCAGCAGGAACCAAGGTCCCCACCCAGGTGGAGGATGGAATGATGATGTTGACCCTCCTGACTTCAATCAACTAAAGCTTGGATTCTGTCGACCTTGGCCCCAATTCTATGCTGAATTCTGCTCTGCTCAAACCCCTTCATGAATGAATATGCATGTACCCTTAGCTTAAAACTTCCCAGCTTTGCTGTTTGGGAGGCACTGCTTTGGGAAAGATCCCTGGTGTTCTGCTTACATGCTGCAAGTAATAATAAATCCTTTCTTCTTCTGATCTTTGGCTTGATTGTGTCTTTTGGTCTAACACCCACCAAAAGGCAAACCCAGTTTTCAGGTAACAATGGGTCCTAGATGGATGGTGGCCTTGAGCAGCCCAGCTCTCATCTTCAGCAGGGAGAGCACATGGCTAACAACCCAATGACCTTGGAGCCCACAAACGACTCCTATGCAGTGTTTCAGCCCCACTGAAGATGGGCTGAGAGGAAAGTGGCTTAAATTAAAAGGGGAGATATTGGTAATAAAACTGCCTTACGAATAAATGAAGTCAATGAATAAGTCAATGAAATCAAGAGGAAGTTCAAACATGTCATGTCTTTTATATTTAAAGGTGTAGTTGAGGTTTACTTCTTACTGTGGTATGATTGTCCGGGGGCATTTTTTCCCATGTTATCTTTTCTGTTTGCCTTTAGATCTACACAAATATCATCATTTTAGTGAGTATTCCAGGAAAGAAAGCCAAAACCATGGGCGGCGGGGTAGGCTTGGCTGTACCTCGTCCCCAGGCCCATCCAGGCCTCACCCCCACCACTTGAGGCCAGATTAAAGGAGTGCAGCCCCTGCACACACCTTGAACCTTATGAGCCACCCTGCCCTTGAACCATTGCTATAAAACTCCTCACCACGGGCTTCCCTGGTAGCGCAGTGGTTGAGAGTCTGCCTGCCAATGCAGGGGACATGGGTTTTGCCCCCAGTCCGGTAAGATCCCACATGCCGCGGAGCGGCTGGGCCCATGAGCCATGGCCGCTGAACCTGCGCGTCCGGAGCCTGTGCTCCACAGCAGGAGAGGCCACAGCAGTGAGAGGCCCGCGTACCGCAAAAAACAAAAAATGAAAACCAAAACCTCCTCACCAAATCCTCCTGGGTTGGGACACACAGCCTTTGAAGGGCACGAGCCTGCTGTGTCCCCCTTTGCCTGGCAAACCAATAAAGCTATTCTTTTCTACTTCACCCGAAACTCTGTCTCCAAGATTCAATTCGGCACCGGTGCACAGATGCTGAGTTTTTGGCATCACTAGTGCAGAGGTTGAGAAACACTCATCAAAACCAACCACATCCACAAAGAGAAGAAGCATGATAAGTAAGATGAAGAAAGCAATCACTTCTTCCTTGTACATTTTCTGGTGTTTCCCAGTGGGCTGATGCCTTGAATGGCAGCAGATTTCTGTAGAGTTTCAGGGCCACTTGGGCTCCCCTTATTCATGATTATGCTTTGATTAAGGCCCCCCACCTTCTTCCCAACTCTGTTCTTGCTTAATACAACTCTAAAGTTTCCCTAAAGTCCTCTTGCAAGTTTAATGGCCCTTGACATTTTAATAATAAAGCAGTCTTATAAATGTGCAAATACCCAGTGATTCAGCAATAAAAAGATCCCTGATTCTTCAGTTGTTGAATCGTGGAGGTCTGATTTGTGGTCCCAGCCAGGAAGACTCAAAAATTCCTCCAATTAGGAGAATGAGACCACTTGAACCATTGTGGTCTACAGCAGTGGTTCTCCACGTGTGATCTGTGGATCAGCAGCATCAGCATCACCTACAAGCTTGTCAGAAATGCAAGTTCTCAGGCCCCACTTCAGACCTGCAGCATCATCAGAAATTCTGGGGCTGGAGCTCATCTGTCTGCATTTTAAAAAGCTGCCCAGGTGATGCTGATGCATTTCAAGGTTCTAGAACCAATGGTCTAGAATTACAGGCCCAAGGTCATGCATATACTACCAAAGTTAAGCCCATAGATCTCCTAACTCTGCGTTTTATTCTTACTATAAATCTGTCCCAAAGCAGATTTTAAAGCATTTGTCCCCTTCTAATTTTTAAATGACTTTTATAATGTTGTTAAACAGATTCTGTTTTGATTACTTCCAGTTTGATGTGAAACAGAATAGAAGGCTTGGTCATACCAAAACATTTCTAAAGCAAATGAAACATAAAGCAGTCTTCTAATGATATTCTTCACTTTGCTCCCTCTCTTCCTTCCCATTTCTTTACCCTTTGATCTGAAAGCCATCTTCTAATGAATGCTCCCTGGTTTGGGTCCAAGTACTTTTGTAACAGCGAAGAACAGAATCTGACTCCATGTTGGATCTTTTTTTTTTTTTTTTTTTGCGGTATGCGGGCCTCTCACTGTTGTGGCCTCTCCCGCTGTGGAGCACGGGCTCTGGACGCGCAGGCCCAGTGGCCATGGCTCACAGGTCCAGCCGCTCCACGGCATGTGCAATCCTCACGGACCAGGGCACGACCCCATGTCCCCTGCATCGGCAGGCAGATGCTCAACCACTGAGCCACCAGGGAAGCCCTATTTCTTTTTCTTTTACCTTTGCTTTTCATTGCTTTTGTTACTATAGTTACTAAAAGGATGCTATCTATAGCTGTAAGCATACAAAATGGCCTGCCTCGGGGAACCCTGCCCCTCTGCCTGAATATTAAACTAAAGTACCTTTGTTCAGCTCACAGGGAGACAGTCTTACCCTGCCCACCTGTGAATGGCTGCAGAAAAGAAGAAATGAACACATTCCCTCCTCAGTGCTAGCCAAGCCAGGAGATATTTTGCAAGACTATGGCCTTTTCACTTTACTTTCTCACCTCCTCCCCCTCTCTGTTCTATAAAAGAAAAGCACCCAGACCCGTTAAGATGGCACTCTAAGACATTAGTCCGCCATTTTCTCAGATGCCCAGCTTTCCGAATAAAGTCTCTATTCCTTGCATCAACACCTCCTCTCTGGATTTACTGGTCTGTCATGCTGTGAGCAGAGTGAGCTTGGACTTGATAATGCTTTCTTCTTTCATGTGTAGATGACCTGCCAGATATCATTTCCTGCCCATTTGTCAGCCACATTTATTTTTTATTTTAATTAAAAGTTTTTATTTATTTATTTTTTGGCTGTGTTGGGTCTTTGTTGCCGCGTGCAGTCTTTCTCTAGCTGTGGAGAGCAGGGGCTACTCTTTGTTGTGGTGTGTGGGTTTCTCATTGTGGTGGCTTCTCTTGTTGTGGAGTATGGGCTCTAGGCACGTGGGCTTCAGTAGTTGTGGCACATGGCTTAGCTGCTCCACAGCATGTGGGATCTTCCCAGACCAGGGCTTGAACCAGTGTCTCCTGCATTGGCAGGTGGGTTCTTAACAACTGCGCCACCAGGGAAGTCCCTGTCAGCCACATTTATTAAAGATGCCTTATGGAGTAGAAACCAAGAAGAACCATATGGGGTCCTCCTGAGCACAAAAACCTTTCTAGGTCCCCCGTTTCTTGTTTGTAGGAAAAAGGCTTCAGCCTCCTAGACCTTCCTGGAGTACGAAAGAGTAGATTCAAACAGTTACTAATCAGCCAAGTAAGGGAATGCAGACACAAAGGAGGAGAAGTCAAGAAACAGTAATGCAGGGATTAAAGCAGGATCTGACCTCCTGCTCGAGGAATAAAAATAACAATATCTCTGAGTTCTTCTGCAGGAACCAAGGCCCCCACCCAGGTGGAGGATGGTAACTTCAGGCTGAATGGAAGACTCCTGGAGCACCACCCTCTTACCTTACCACCAACCAAAAAAAAGTCACATGCCCTGAAGCCCTCATGCCAAATTTTGCCTTTAAAAACTTTTCCCTGAAAACCATCAGGGAGTTCAAGGTGTTTTGAACACAAGACACCCATTCTCCTTCTTGGCCCTGCCAATAAACCTTTCTCTGCTTCACACTCTGACCTTTTGGTTTGTTTGGCCTCACTGCGCATCAGGCACACGAACTTAAATTCGGTAACAGAGACTTGGAGAAACTTTATGGAAGAAGACAATGATCTCAACAATGCCCGTTGCCTCAGTTGTGCAAAGAAAGTGGGGCAATGTCAGTGGGTTTGAACACAGCATGGTCCAGTCCCAAATGCCAGGAGCACGAAGGGTGAGAAACCCTGGGCTAAGTCAAGGCGAACACTCTCTTCTGTTTTGGCTCTGTAATCCCCAAGTGCCACCCCAGTAAACCAGCCTCCTTCTCTTCCCAACCCTAAGTTGCTTCTTCACGGCTTCAAATCTGCTAGTAAAATTGCTGCTGCTCTCCTCAATCAGAAATAAGATAATGCTTGATTGGTTTATTCTGGTATGGTGGGAAGACTCAGAAGAATTGGGTCAAAGCTCTCAATTTATGACTTGTTGTGACCTTGGGCAAGTGACAGATTTCCCTGAGTCAGGTTTTTCTCATTTGCAAAATGGTAATAGTTATACCTGCCTTCATTACTCGATTCTTGTGGGAACAAGTTAGTGGAAAGAAATGCAAATACAAGTAGAAATGCATACGTGGTTACATTTCAGAATACCACATATCCCAGGGCCTAGAAGTTCCTCTGCATTTATTGGGACTGCACTATGATGTGATCATTAATAATAATAATAGCTATTGTTTATGAGCATCTATTATATCCCAGACACAGTATGAGACATGATACTTCTATTACTTTATTTAAATTTACAACAACCTTATAAAAAATGATTATCCCTTTTTTAACCTGAGAATACAGAAGCTCAGAGAATGTACTAATTTCCTGGACGTTGCTGAGCCAGAAGGAGATGGAACAGGATTTAAACTCAGCTCTTCTTACTATCAAGGCTGGGCTTTTCCTACTGCCTCCTGCTTTGGCCAGTCCGTAGCACCTGAGGAAGGCTGGACCTTGATGTGTCAGTGGTACACTGAGTCACATGTAAAGCTTCCTGCTCATAAACAGAAGCTTATGATGATAACAAAAAGCAGTCAGGGAGAAGGGGGCTGGTGAGAATGCGTGAATGCAAAGTGCAGGCTGCTGACCAAGATGAGGACCTATGGTGGCAGCCATACTGGGCTCTATCCTTAAAGAACAAGTGAAAGGAAAGACCAAAACCAAGCGTGAATCTGCCTTCCTCCCTCACTGTCTCAGCCTTCATTTCTAGATAACAACTGCCCCCTCTCTGTTTTTGAGCTTCTTGAGAATTGCAGAAAAATGTCAATAAGAACTGGGAGTTTTTAATGGCCAGAAGACCTAAATAGACATTTCTCCAAAGAAGACATACATATGACCAATTGACAAATGAAAATGTACTCAACAGGGCTAATTATTAGAGAAAAGCAAATCAAAACTACAACGAGGTACAATCTCACAAGAGTAAAAAAGGTCATCTTTAAAAATTCTACAAATAACAAATGCTGAAGAGGGTGTGGAAGAAAGAGAAATCTCCTACAGCCTTGGTAGGAAAGTAATTGGTAACACCACTAGAAATAACACAATAAAGCTTCTTCAAAAATCTAAAAACAGAGTTAAAATATGATCCAGCAATCCAATTCCTAGACATCTATATGAAAAAGATGAAAACTCTAATTGAAAAAGATACATGTGCCCCAACGTTCACTGCTCCACAATTTACAATGCTTGGAAACACGCTGTAATAAGAAAATGTTCCCAACACTATCTAATAACCTATTTCAGAACTGAATCCAAAACAGAGTAGATAAATGTAGAAGTATAACTGAATCAAGACGCTATACAGCTAAATAAATACATTATACATCAAATATGCTCCAATATAAAATAAAAATTCAATTAAAATAAAATAAAGGAATGCCCCCAGTATTCCCCTCAGGCCTTGGGGAGTGCCTTCCAACAGCTGGCCAAGCCCACTGTGCACTAATATATAAACTGGCATTATGGAAAACAGTATGGAGGTTTCCTAAATAAATACACTAAGAACTACCCTATGATCAGCCAGTGGCCCTCCTGGACATATATGCATAGAACCCCATCCTTGCAAAATCCCACAGGCACCCTTTTGTTCCTTGCAGAGCTGTGTATGATAGCCCAGATATGGCAGCAGCCAAACTGTCCATCAACAGATGAATGTAAGAAGAAGATGTGGTACATCTATACAATGGAGTATTACACAGCCATAAAAAAGAATGAAAAATGCCCACTACAGCAACATGGAAGGACCTGAATTTGATCACATTCAGGATAGTAAGTTAGACAGAGAAAGACACATAACATAGGATATCACTCATGGGTGGGGTTTAAAACTTGACACAAATAAACTATACTTTACAACACAGAAACCGAGTCACAGACGTAGAGACAAAAGTATGGGTACCAAAGGGAAAAGGTTGCGGGGGAGGCATAAACTAGGAGGTTAGGATTAACATATGCATACTAATGTATATAAAACAGGTTACCATCCAGGACCAAAGCTGAACTCAGGCAACTGTTCCCAACACTCTGGATTAACCTACATGGGAACAGAATCCAAAAGAGAATAGATATATGTACATGTATAACAGAATCAAGTGTCTGTACAGCCAAAGGAACACAACACTGTAAATTACGTTCCATAATAAAATAAAAATTCAATTAAAAATAAAATAAAGGAATACCTCCTATATACCCCTAAGGCTTCAATGACCTGGCCTGGAGTCACATCCTTGAAGCCTCAGTAGGCTTGGGTCCCAAAGCTTGACTGCGGTGGGGTTGAGGCAGCTGGGGAGTATTTGCCAGCAAAGGGGTCCAGCTTGCACATGTAGCGCTTCATCCACTCTGAACGGCACCACTATCTCCACATCCAGGAGTGCTTTCCTATAGCTAGGCAAGCCCACTGCACCGAAAGAGTGATGGACCCTGTGGCTGGAACAGCGTTGTTAAGCCACCCGGTGTCCAGGTCTCTTGGTGCTGGGGTTCCCTCCTCCAGCCTTCTTCCTCAGAGTCACCCCACTTACCTTCGGCAACATGCTCATCTCAGCGGTTTTGCAGGGATGGCGATCTGTCGAGTGGTTGGAGGGGAAGGGGGAAGAAGTAATGTGCCACAGTCCCTTGGGTGTTTGTTGTGGCACATTCCACTCTAATTTAAATTCCAGGACACAATTTTTCCAAACGTCCAGTTTTTTTGGTAACTGGATCGTGCTTGAAAAAAACTACTACACTTCCAGGAAGTGACACAGGTGGGGGTCGCTCTTGTCGGTGGCCAGCTGGTGCAGGCCGAGCAGGCTCTCCTTCTGAGGAGGCGAGGTGGGGGTGGACTGTGATTAAATTGATTGTGCTTCCTGGCCCAGGGGAACATTTTTATTTAAAAGTTGAGCTAATTTCTGATATTGACATGAAACTTGAGCGGACCCACTTGAGCGGATCTGGGTGACTTGGTGCTTCTAGGGACCAACATGACCACTACCTTTCCAAAATGATTCCCTTGACACTTTTCTGACCCCAGCAATAGTGTAATTACTATATTTGACTCTTCTGGGAGGTTAAAGGCTCGGGGAAAGCCACTGGCTGCTGCAGAAAGAGAAAAATAGGTACCCGAAACCCCAGAAGGCTAAGGTTGGGGGAAACTTGACGGTCGCTTTTCTTCATAGAACCACAGCCTCACTGCAGTTCTTTTGACATTGCGAGTGGGATGACTGCTGCTTGCTGCTACTTGAGCAGGGGGCCCCTCACCCGACCCCGGGTCAAACAAGAACTTGTAGAATTGTGCCTTACTCCATAACTATTTGTCAGTTGGCTGCTCTGCCACTCACCCCGAGCAAATTAAGCTACATATTTCCTCTTGGAGCCCCCGAGTCCTCACCCACAGAATGTGAGATGACGACAGCTCCCCCTCTGGTCCTTGGGACATTGAGTTATTATCCATAGAGCATGCATGGGAAGATGGACGAGTCAAGCCTTCTCTGTTAATGTGTGGCCTTCACAAAGTTAGAAGGTGTTTTGCCCTTAACAGATGCGTTTTCTCCCCTCTGAGTCCAGGCTGCTTCGAATGCTGCATCAAGTGTCTGGGAGGAGTCCCCTACGCCTCCCTGGTGGCCACCTTCCTTTGCTTCTCTGGGGTCGCCTTGTTCTGTGCCTGTGGGTATGTGGCTCTTGAGGGCACCGTGGTGGTCCTTGAGCAACACTTCTCCACCAACACCAGTGACCACGCCCTGCTGAGCGAGGTGTAAGTACCTGCTTCCTTTTAAAAGTGTATTTAAATTACAACCTCATAATTTTTTTTTTAAAGAAACTATAGTGTAGTAAGGACTCTAGGAAGATAGTGGGAGTAGGAAACACCAGGAATCTGTCTCCGCATCTAGACAACATTTGTGTTAGCTGAATCCGTCTGATGTAGCTATTTTGGAACTCTGGATCCTATTTAAGGAATACAACTTCCAGAGAAAAACTTACAATTTCAATTTTATTCAATTTCCACTCTTCATTCAATTTCCTCTCTTATCACAGCGGCAACTGCCCCTTTGCCATTCTTATCATAAGCAGCTCTGCATGGGTTCCTGGAGCACCTTGCACACAGCTTTGGCAACCAGAATGGGCAAAAACAACCTTGTCCTACAAGTATCAAGGATTTGTGTTCTAATTGTGGATTAGAGTCAGGCAGCCATTGCTGTTGCACTTTCTCCCATTGTTCTAATTCCCTCTCACTCTGGCTTAAATGACTTACAGGGAATTTAAAAGGTCAGTGCTTACCCATCCCCTTGCTTAATTTTTCTCTTTTCCCTTTTTGGGGCCCAGCACTGAAGTCTAAGACATTCAAAACCAACCATATATATGCAGGAAATTAGAAAGTGACCGCACAAGCCCAGGGAAAGGCACAGGATCAGAAAAGACATGAGAAGATCTTAACTTTACACCTTGAGCTGTTCCTTAGCACAGATATCCTACAACAATCAAAAAAAAAAAAAGCCAAAAAACCCCACGGGGATCCAAGATGGCAGAGGAGTAGGTGGATGTGGAGTTCATCTCTCTCCATGGATGCATCAGGAATACATCTATAGTTGCAACAATTCTCACAGAACACTGGCTGAAAACTAGCAGAAGACCTTGGACACTGGAAAGGACTATAAAGGTCCCTGTAAAGCTGGGTAGGACAGAAAAAATAAGGGAGAAGGAGGAGGAAAGGAAGCAGGATGTCATCTGCATCCTGGGTTGGGGGAGCTGAAGCAGAGGAGAGATTCCCAAATTTGGGGAAACTGCCTCTCCAGTGGGGAAACCACCTCTCTGATGGGGAAATCGATTGAGACAGAACAGAAGCATTTGAGGCTGTCAGAAGAGGGTGAAGTGGCTGATCAGCAACAGACAGGACACAGTGAGAAATACAAAGACAGTCTGTACTGTGGCCCTGCAGGCCCCAGACTGGGACATGTGTTCGTAGGTGTACAAGGGGGCTGGGAGCTTGTGTGTGGGGATTGGAGTATAGGCCCAGAGTGAGAACTGCTGTTGGCTGTGGGGAGACAGACTGATGGGACAGGAGGGAGGAAATCCACAGCAGGGAATGCCTACAGAGGAAGACCAGACTGCTATGGAAGCAGGGCACTACCACTGAGTCATAGTCAGGGGAAGCAGCCACTATTGTAATCTCTTTCCCCACATGCTGGGAACGACAATAAAAGAAGCCCACTCAGGGCTGGTCCTCATGTGATGGCTGCAGGGCAATAAAAAAAAAAGCCCTCTTGGGGCTGGCCCTCATGTGACTGCTGCCAGCTGCCAGAAAAAATGCGGCCAGGGCTGGCCATCACCTGCCTTACTCCAGGTGCCAGAAAAGGCCCTCACTAGGGCCATAACTCTTATGCCCATGGCCACTGGCTTCCCTGCACATTTGACACCACTGGGGCTCCCATGACCCAAGCAGTCATACTGCCTCTAAGCCCTGTCCTCACTGGGGCAGAACAAAGCGCTCCAAGTCAGCCTCAGTACCAGACTCCTTGGGTGGACCACACGCAGAGGTGGGGATAAAAACCAAAGCTGAACCCCAGGGATGGGGTGACTAAGGAAGAATATCTAATATCTTTCCATCAGCTGTACAAGCTACACATTAAATTCCCATGATCGGCTATAGGTAGACCCTGCGTCTATGGAATATCTGAGTAGACAATGAGTGTTTCCACAAATTAAAACGGCCTAGCCCTGGCATCTGTGGACTTTGGGGGCGGCACACACAGGAACTGGGCCAGATCAGATGCTGAGTGGTCCCCACAGGGCCCACAGCAGGTCCAGAAGCCAGTCCAGAGGCAGGAGAGCCTCTTCAGGAGGCAGAGATGGGCTGTGGCTCATGGTGTGTCCAAGGACATTTACAGCAGAGACTCCAGGGAAACATAATTATTACTATTAATTTTATTATGTTTTGATTCATTTGGTTGTTGGTTCTGGCTATGTTTTGTTTTTTCTTTTGTTTGTTTGCTAGTTGTTCTTTTAGTATTTTTTTTTTTTTATTTAGTATTTTGGGATCTCGTGTTTTATACTTTTTATATTTTTATATACTTCTATTTTTTCTTTGCTTTTCTGTTGTGTTCTTTTCTCTTTTTTTCCATTCTTTTTCTTTAACATACTTTTCCTTTTTTATATATTTCCATTTCTACTTTGCTTTTCTGTTGTCCTGTGCTTTTTCCCATTTTATTTTATTTTATTAGTATTTTTAAAATCATTCTTATCAGTTTGTTCTGTTTCCTTGCTTTATTCTTCAGCTGGCACACTGCTTTGGTTTTGTTTTTAGCTCATGTGTTTTTGTTAGTTTTAATCCTAATTGTTTGACTTCGTTTTTGAGTTCTTCTGTTTGTCTTGTTGTTCTCTTGCTGTTTGTTTTATTTGGCTCTGTTTTTGTTTCGTTTATGTGTGTGTTTCCTTGTTTTTGTTTGATTTCGTTTCTACAATTTCTCTGGGGTTTTGTCTTTCTTTTTCTTAATATATTTTCTATTTTATCTTTTTTATATTTCTATGTTGCTATTCTGTTGTTCTGTCTTTGTTCCCCTTTCTGGTTTTCCCTTCTTCTTTTTTTAAATAATTTTTGTTGGTTTGTTTTGTTTCTTTGCTTCATTCTTCAGTTGGCAACCTGTTTTGGTTTTGTGTTTTTATAAGTTTTCCTTTTAATTGTTTGATTTCATTCTTGGGTTCTTTTTTCTGGTTGTTCTCTTGCTTTTCGATTTATTAGGTTCTGTTTTTGTTTCTTTTGTGTGTGTGTTTCCTTGTTTCTGTTGCAGTTTGATTTTATTTTTACCATTTGTCTGGTTTTGTTAGTCTTGTTGTTGTTTTATAATCCCCTTTATTGCCAGGAGGAGAGACTTATGGAGTCTTGGTCCCTTGACCAAAAGTTGGGCCTGAGGCTCTGGGGTGGGAGAACCGAGTCCAGGACACTGGACCACTAAAGAATTCCTGGCCCCAGGGAAGATTAATTGCTGAGAGCTCTCATGGAGGCCTCTATCTGAATCCATGACCACACCACCTGACATGGCCCTGCTCATCAGATGGAAAACACTCAGCTCCACCCACCAGAATTTAGGCAACAGTCCTCCCCATCAGGAAGCCTGCACAACCCACTGGACCAACCTCACACCAGGGGCAGACAACAGAAGGAAGAGGAACTACCCAGCAGTCTAGGGAAAAGATATCTCAAATACTGTAAACTAGGCAGAATGAGAAATATGTTGCAGGCAAAGAGCAAGATATAAACCTACATGACCAAATAAATGAAGAGGAAATAGGCAAACTTCCTGAAAAAGAATTCAGAGTTATGATAGTAAAGATGAACCAAAATCTCAGAAACAGAATAAATACAAGAAACATTTAGCAAGGACCTAAAAGACCTAAAGAGCAAACAAACAGTAATGAACAAGACAGTAATCGAAATTAAAAATACTCTAAAAGGAATCAATAACAGAATAACTGAGGCAGAAAAACAGATAAGTGAGCTGGAAGATAAAATAGTGGAAATAACTACTGCAGAGAAGAATAAAGAAAAAAGAATGAAAAGAACTGAGGACAGTCTCAGAGACCTCTGGGACAATAATAAATGCACCAACATTCGAATTATAATGGTTCCAGAAGAAGAAGAGAAAAAGAAAGGGACTGAGAAAATATTTGAAGAGATTATAGTTGAAAACTTCCCTAATATGGGAAAGGAAATAGTTAATCAACTCCAGGAAGCACAGAGAGTCCCATACAGGATAAATCCAAGGAGAAACATGCCAAGACACATATTAATCAAATATCAAAAATTAAATACAAAGAAAACATATTAAAAGCAGCAAGGGAAAAACAACAAATAACACACAAGAGAATCCCCATAAGGTTAACAGCTGATCTTTCAGCAGAAACTCTGGAAAATTCAGAAATTGTGGAAACCAAATAACATACTCTTTAACAACCAATGGATCAAAGAAGGAATCACAGGAAAAATTAGACAAAAATGAAAACACAACACACTAAAATTTATGGGATGCAGTGAAAGCAGTGGTAAGGAGGAAATTTATAGCTGCAGACAAGTAAAGGTCTCAAATCAACAACCTAACTTTATAACTTAAGGAACTAGAAAAAAAGAATGAACTAAACTCAAAGCTAGCAGAAGGAAGACATTAATAAGGTTAGTGAAGACATAAATAGAGAATAGAAAAATCAATGATACCAAAAGTTGGTTCTTTGAATACATTAGCATAATTGACAAACCTTTAGATAAATGAACTAAGAAAAAGGACAGAAGATCCAAAATTAAAAGTCAAAATTTAAAGTGGAGACAATACTACCAAATCTATGGAAATAAAAAATGATTATAAGAGAATACTATGAGCAGTTGTATGCCAGCAAATTGGATAACTTGTGTCAAATGGACAAATTCCTAGAAACACAAAATTTACCAGGGCTAAACCACAAAGAAAAAGAATATATGAATATACTTAATAAGGAGATTGAATCTGTAACAAAAAATCTTCTAAAAAAGAAAAGCCCTGGGCCTGACTTCTTCACCAGTGAATCCCACCAAACACTAAAAAGACTAACACCCATCCTTCTCAAACATAAGAAAAATTGACCAAGAGAGAACACTCCCTAACTCATCAGGTGAGACCAGCATTACTCTGACACCAAAGCCAGATAAAAACACTACAGGAAAACTACGGACCAATATCCTTCATGAAGACTGATGTCAGCATTTTCAACAAAATGAATTCAGCAGTATATTGACCAAGTGGGATTTATTTGTGGAAGGCAAGCATGATTCAACATAAAAAAAATCAATCAATGTAATTCACCACATTGACATAATAAAGGGGGGAAACAATCATCTCAAATGATGCAAAAAAAGCATTTGACAAAATTCAACATGGTTTGATGATCAAAAACTCAACAAACGGGCTTCCCAGGTGGCGCAGTGGTTGAGAGTCTGCCTGCCGATGCAGGGGACGCGGGTTCGTGCCTCGGTCCGGGAAGATCCCACATGACGTGGAGCGGCTGGGTCCGTGAGCCATGGCCGCTGGGCCTGCGCGTCCGGAGCCTGTGCTCTGCAGCGGGAGAGGCCACAACAGTGAGAGGCCCGCGTACTGCAAAAAAAAAAAAAAAAAAAAGAAAATAAAAACAAAACTCAACAAAGTAGGATTAGAAGGAAACTACTGATCATAATAAAAGTGTTAATAAAAAACCCACATCAGACATCACACTAAATGGTGAAAATAAAGCTCTTCCTCTAAGATGAGGATACCTGCTTTTACCACTTATATTCAACATATTAATAGTAGTGGAAGTTCTAAACAGAGCAACTAGGCAAGAATAAAAAATAAGAAGCCTCTAAATAAGAAAGTAAGAAGTAAAATTATCTCTGTTCACAGATAATATGATCTTATATATAAATAACCCTAAAGATCACACACACACACACAAGCAAAACTGTTAGAATTTAAACAAATTAGTGAAGAGGCAGGATACCAAGTCACCACATAAAATCATAAAAATCAGTTGCATTTCTATACAGTATCAATATTCAATCTGAAAAGGAAATTAAGAAAATTCTAATTACAGTAGTACCCAAAAAAATAAAATACTTAAGAATTAACCAAGGATATTAAAGACTTGTGCAATGAAAACTGCAAAACATTTCTGAAAGAAATTAAATAATAACTAAATAAGTTGAAAGACCTCCGTGTTCATGGAGTGGACGTTTTATTATTGTTAAGCTATTTACCCAAAGTGATCTAGAGATTTAATGTAATCAATGTGAAAAACTGAAAGACATATATATTGTTTTGCAGAAACAGGAAAACTCATTCTAAAATTTATTTGGAATCTCAAAGAACCCCCAAATAGCCAAAACAATCCTGAAAAAAATAGGAGAAAAACCAAAGGACTCATACTTCCTGATTTCAAAATTACTCCAAAAATACAGCAACCCAAACAGTGTGATATGGGCATAAAGATAGGCATATAGACACATGAAATAGAATAGAGAGCCCAGAAATAAACTCTTTCATATATGGTCAAATGATTTTCAATAAGGGTGCCAACACCATTCATTCAGTGGGGAAAAGACAATTTTTTTCAATAAATTCTGTAGGGGCAACTGGACAATCACCTGAAAAAAGTGAAGTTGGATCCTTACCTAACATCATATGCAAAATTTAACTGAAAATAGATCTATGACCTAAATGTGAGAGATAAAGCAACAAAACTTTTAGAAAAAGACATAAAATTTTCACATTTATTTGGCAATAATTTCTTGTATATAGCACCAAAGACATAAGCAACCAAAGGGAAAATAGACAAACTGAACTTTATGAAAATTTAAAAATATTGTGCATCAAACGATAATATCAAAAGAGTAAAAGGAAAACGTATAGGAGAAAATATTTTCGAATTATATATCTGATGACAGATTAACATCCAGAATATATAGACAACAATATGTATAGTTCAACAACAATGAAAAAAATCTAAATCAAAAATGCACAAAGTATTTGAATAGACATTTCTCTAAAGAAGAGAAATTGGCCAGTAAGCACATGAAAAGAGGCTCAACATCAATAATCATTAGGGAACTGCAAATCACAACTATAGTGAGATATCTCCTCACATTAATTAGGATTGCTAATTTGAAAAATAAAACCAGTAAATAAATGTTGGTGAGGATTTTTTGCTTTTGCTTTTTAAAATGTCAGATTAAACTATAATTTATACACAATAAAGTACATTTGGATTAGTTTTGAAAAGTGCATTAGTCTTGGAATCATCACCATAGTCTAGGAACCGAATATAGCTGCTGTGAAAATTAGTATGTTGCTTCCTTTAAAAATTAAAAGTAGAATTACCATATGACTTACCAATTCTACTTCTGAGTATACACTCTAAAGCAAGGTCTCAAAGAGATTTTTGCATATCCATGTTCATAGCAGACTTATTCACAATAGTTAAAACAAGGAAGCAACCCACACATGCTTCAATGGGTGAATGAATAAGAAAAATGTATTTTGTGCATACAATAGCATATTATTCAGTTTTAAAAAGGAAGGAAAATATGGGACATGCTGTAACGTGGATGAATCTTGAGGACTTTAATGCTAAGCGAAATAAGTCTGTAATAAAAGGATAAATACTGTATGATACAACTTATGTGAGGAACTTAACATAGCCCAATTCATAAAGACAGAAAATAGAATGGTGATTGCCAGGAGGCATAGGGTGAGAAAATGGGGAGTAAATTGTTTAGCGAGTATAGAGTTTCAGTTTTGTGAGATGAAAATGTTTTGGAAGTGGATGGTGGTGATGACTGAACAACAATGTGAATGTTCTTAATACCTCTGAACTGTACACTTACAGATGCTTAAGATAGTCAATTATATGTTATGAATATTTTAGTACAATAAAAAAATTAGGGACTAAAAACACTACAGTGTGTTCACTTGGCAGATAACTACTGCCTTTAATTAAAGTTTACTGTGTGTAGATAAAGAAAAGCTTTGTGAGAGAAAGGAAAAGTAATGGAAGATATTGGCAGTTGTTTGGAACTCAGGGTGTTATTGCCTGGAGATAGAGTTCCACCTGGGAATGGCCAGGTGCAGATATAGGACACCCTGCACTCAGTAACCATGGACATAGGGGATGGTGGAAAAGTGATAGGTTGACACTGCCGATCATCACACCAAATAACAGATACCTTCCGGTTTTCTCACAGGAAATGACCATCCCTCGGATGTTTGGAAACCCACTGAAGACTTAGCCCAAGTCAAATTCTATAGGAACAGTATTTTAACTCTTTGGCAGAAGAATAAATCCCCAGGCATCTTTCTATGCAGAAAAAGGGAAATTCCTGGGGTTTAGCCCCAAATTCTGTCTTCCCATTCTGCAGTCATTCTGAGTGGAATCTTAACTCCCATGCATAGATATCTTAACTGTATAAATTCAGCAGCAATGTATATATTGCCTTGAAATATTATTCCCTTTCTCTATCCTTCAGAGTTTTTTGCTTTTTGAATGGCAAATATTAACAATGCTTGTTTTTTGTTGTTGTTGTTTGTTTTTGTTGTTGTAGTTATAAGAAACTTCACCAGACTGAAAAAAGCATGAATGAATTTTTATAGAACTATAATGGAAACACATTGGAAGAGTCCTTAGGGAGGGAATTTTACTCCTTTTTATCTGTCAATAAATGGCATACAAAGAAGCGAGAAAAGTGATAAGGGGCAGAATGTTAGGGGCAATTAAGCAGAACAAGGCATTAATTGAGTGACATCTATGTACAAAGAAGACCAAGAAATACTTACCATGGCTGAATGGGGGAAAGGTGTTTTGATTTAATTAATGATCTGGATTAATGGCTCTCAAACTTCTGGAAAGCTCTAAAAATTCCCATGTCCATGCTTCCACCCACACCAATTACATCATAATCTCTGGGAATAGGACTCAGTTACCAGTATTTTCTAAAGCTCCCAGTGATTCCAGTGGGTTGCTAAAGATTGTAAAGAGTCACGTGGATCTCTGTCTCTTAATTAAGACAAAGTTAATTGTGAATTAACTTTCTGCATTTTAAGCCTACTTTACGTACAATGATTTGTGTAGTGAGAATCTCAGTGCAAAAAGCACATGCCCAATTTACTTCTTAAAGAACCCCTAAGTGTTTGCTTAGGGTTTCAGTAGAATAACACAAAGCAGTAGGCCTTGTTAGGAGGTATTTTGATGTGGTGGAAGGAACATGTCGTCCATCGGAACAGAGTTAAAGGCTGATTCTGCCACTAACCCTGTATCCTTGGATGACTGACTTACCTCCTCAATGTCTGCATTTACTTATATGTAAAATGAATCTAATGTATTAAGTATTAAAAGATTGCAACTGGGCCCCTGCCCAAAGGAAACTTCTCTCTTGTCTGGGAAGGCTGCCCACCTTGGAAGAAAGGCCCAGGTTGCAGTGGACTGGGCAGGGATGCCTGCCTGCAATGCCCCATGAGCCCACTGAAGCCATCAGTAGGGCAAGGGATGTCACCCTAATGGCCTTCCTCCAGAGGCCAAAAACATCTGTTTACCATGCCATGAACTTAGCCACTTGGGATCTTCTTCTTTTCATAGAATACAACTGATGCAGTGTGTCATCTATGGAACTGCATCATTTTTCTTCTTGTACGGGATCATTCTGTTGGCAGAAGGCTTCTACAGCATGAGTGCAGTGAGAGAACTGCACAGGGAGTTTAAAACAACCATCTGTGGCCAGTGCATCAGTGGCATGGTCAATACGAATCTCTGATGACTGATAGCCAGCCAGAGCCACACCTCCATGTGTTTCTTTGTATTTGGTAAAAGTTAACTGAGAGTACACGCAGAGTCCGTGACACAGGAGTGTTTGTTCCAACTTAGAGTCAGGAATATGAAAAAACCCTCAACATATTATTGAGGATAAATTAAAATCTATGTCTGCTAGTATTAAATCAAGCATTTCCCTTATCAATTTCCCTATTACAAATAATAAGGGTATTGAAGATTTTTGAAATGTAAAGTTCCTACTATGAAAAAAAAATAACTCATACAATCTCACAGCTCTCCTTCATTTGTTTTTAAATATGGACAAATATGAATATGTCTTCTGTGGCTCTAAAGATACTATGATAAATTGTCACAACTCTTCTGGAAGTATTTATCAAGCACCTGCTATTTCAAGCAACTAGCACTTTCCTCATCACTGGCGGTGCAAAGATTAAAATATAGGCCTCTGTCATCAAGAAGCTTATGGGCTAAATCAGAGATTAACAAATTACAACCTTTAGGTGAAATCCAGCCTGGTACCTGTTTGTTTTTATTTTTACAGTTTATGAACTAACAATTACTGCATTTTTATATGTTTGGGCAGGTGGGTGAAATGATGACTGTTTAATAATGTGAAAATTATATAAAGTAAATTTCAGTGTTGTTGGCACACAGCTACATTCATTCAAGAAGTAATTGCACAGGTGGTGGTGAATTATCTCGGAGATCTGAACTAGGCTTCAGGGATGGGGTGGAGGAGTACACAAACTCAAAGACTATGGGAAAGGTGGACTCTTTATGACTTTATTTCAGTGTGGGGATGAGAGTAAGTGACCAGTGCTAAGTCTCTGGGTTAGGCAATGTATCTGAGGTGGATGAAAGTGAAAAACACAAGAACACATACACATATATACTTGCACATACATGCACACAAAACCCTGAGAAGGACAAATAATAGTCTTCACTGAGAGTGTCATTTGAAAAACTATGTTCCTTAAAAATATGTACGGAGGTGACTATCACCACTCAGTTGCAGTTCCTTATTGAGTTGAACTTTTCCAATCCCAGAACCAGAGTAGGTTCCTGATTTCACTTTGGCTTTTTAAGGTTAAGTTCACAGAACAATGGAGTGATTGAATTTAAGGTTCTGGGGATTTACCTGTCACTAAAAAATACAAGGAAAAGACTACTATGCAAGTAGAGGGAACTGGTTATTTATGGTGGGGAGGAGGTGGCTGCTTGAAAAAAAAAAAAGGTGGAAGGAAGATAATAATAAAAAGTGAAAAAATTCCTCCTGGCAACTTTGAGACAACAGGTATCCTCCCTAACTCCTACCTATCAAAGTATAAAAATGAAAGGGATTTAATTTCTGCCAGGGGACAGTTTCAAATCAGTAACTGCCTGATGTTTAACATTTTTGGAAACTCAAACTATTTGAACTTTCGCCTTACCAGTTGGGCATGGTAGCTAGTACAAGAAGCTCGTGTAGAGCCAGGTGGGAGGCCATGTGAGACTGTTTGGAGTGATGCTTGTGGGGGTGGCTTCTGTACAGGTGGGAGAACCCCTCCATTCTGCAGGGACTGTTTTTATCCAATGTAATATATTTTAGAACTTACTTAATAAAAGGTCTGTTCTAGAAAGCTGAAAATACACTGTTGTTCAGAAAAGACGTGGGTCATCTTCATTCATTTCTTCACTGGTCACTTGTGCATTGCACACAAACAAACCACACTGTTTGTTGATATATCGAGGGGATATTGAACTGACTTGCCTTGCAGTGTGTTAGGAAGTTCATGCTCCTGAATCACTGAGGTTCTCTTTCTCTGAGGAACAAGTCAATCAGGGAGCTGTCTACCACAGTCATGGCTTTCAAAGATACTGGAAAGACTCCCAGCGGTAGAGCTAGAGGCAGTGATTCACTGGATTCAAATCATCCTCACCAGCTGCAGTGTGAAAGCTTTGGAGAACGTGTGTGCTTACCTAATCAGAGGTGCAAACTCCTGAGAAAAGCTACAGGGAAAACTTGTGGTGAAGCTTCTAAGACTTGGTTTTTTTTCCAGATGAGGATCCACAAGAGACTCTTAACCTGCACAGTCCTTCTGAGATTGTTAAGCAAATTACTTCCGTCAGTATGGAGCTGAGGTTGAAGTTATCATTACAGATGTCTAAATCAACATTTCAAATAAATTGATAATCAGTTGTTAAACAAAAAGACAATGATTTTAATAGACATTTCTCAAAAAAATATACAAACGTCCAAAGAGGCACATGTACATATACTAAACGTCATTAATTATTTAAAAAATGCAAATCAAAAACTCCATGCTGTACCACTTCACATCACCATAATAATAAAAAAACCCCTAAAAATAATAAGTGTTTGTGAGTGTGGAGAAACTGGAACCTTATTCACTGACTATGGCAATGTAAAATGGTGCAGTCACTGAGAAAAAGAGTATGGCAGTTCCTGAATAAGTTAAACATGAAATTAATGTATGATCCCTCAATTCCCTTCTGAGAATACACTCAAAAGAACTGAAAACAGGGACTCAAACAAGTACATATTCAGTCATGTTATCAGCAGTTCACAATAATCAAAAGATGGAAAAAAGATATGTCTATCAAGGGATAGATGGAAAACAAATTATGGTATATCCATGTACTGAAATCTTATTCAGCCATAAGAAAGCATGAGGTACATTAAATAAATCTACACAGATGAATCTTAAAAACACTATGCTAATGAAAGAAAAACATGACACGAAGCAACATATAAGTCCATTTACATTACATATCCCGAAAGAGCAAATCCTTCAAGATGAAAAGCAAAGCAGTGCTGGCTGAGGGTCATGCAGTAGTAAATGAGAACTATTTAATGGGTAAAGAATTTCCGTTTGTGTGATAAAAATTGGAGCTTGATAAAGACAGTGAATGCACAACACTGTATATGTACTAATGCCACTAAATTGTTCACTTTCATACAGCTAATTTTATATGACAAATTTCAACTTAAAAACCATTTTCATGAAAAGTGAAAGTGGAACCCATTGAATGAGAGAAATTTTTTGCAAATCATATATCCTAAAAGTCTCATGTTCGGAATATATAAAGAACTCATACAGTTTAACACGATGGTAAACAAAGGATCTGAATAAATATTTTCAGAGGAAATACACAAAAAGGAAACAAGCTCATGAAAAGATGCTTCACATCATTAGTAATTCAGTAAATGCAAATCAAAATCACAATGAGAACCACTTCATATCTGCTAGGATGTCAATAAACAAAAAAAGGAAAATACTAAGTGTTGGCCAAGATACAGAAATATTGGACCCTCACGTGTGCCTTGTATGGAATGTACAGGAAAGTAATATGAATAGCCTCTGTGGAAAATAATAAATCAGTTCTTCAAAAAGCTAAATATAGATACCACATGACTCAAAATGTCCTCTCATCATTTAAAATCATTAAAAGCAGGTGTTCAATTAAACACATACATAAATATTCATAGCAGCATTATTCACATCAGCCAACCCAAATGCCCATCAATTAAATGTGTTAGCAAACGTGGTGTATCAAAAAATAGAACATTATCTACCTAAAATAATGAAGTACTGAAAGTGCTATATGAAAAATCTTGAAACTATGCTAAGTGAAAAAAGCCAGACACAAAAGATCACATATCATATGATTCCATTTATATGAAATATCCAGATTAGATAAATCCATAGAGGCAGAAAGCAAATGTTCTGGGAGAAAATGTTAAAAAAGTTTTTAATGTAACATCACCATATACATCTATGATTAACTGATTTTAAACACGATGTCAAGACCACTCAGTGGAGAAAGAATAGTCTCTTAACAAATGTGCTAACAATTAGATACCCACATATCAAAGAATGAAGATGAACCATCACCACATATCATATTCCAAAAATAACTTAAAATGGATCAAAGGCCTAAATATAAGGACAAAATTTATAAAACTCAAAAGAAGTCATAGGGGTAATTCTTCATGACCTTGGATCTGGCAGAACATTTGTACATTGACACCAAAGCACAAGTGATAAAAAATCAATTTGGGTTTCATTAAATTAAAAATTTTGTGCATCAAAATATGATCAAGAAAGCAAAAAACCCTCAGGATAGCAGAAATTATTTGCTAATCATGTTACTGACAAGCATCCAGTATCCAGAATAAAGAACTCCTACAACCATTATACTTACACATAATAATAATGTATAATGTATATGATGAATTATATATTACATATATTTATTTATATAAACTAAGCCACTCCAGAAAGCAAAGCAAGAAGTCAGAAATATGCTTCTTTAAGAAAATTTGCTATTTTGATACTTCTTTCTAGGTAAATTTCTTAGGTCAAGAATAACAAGTTCAAATTAGGATTTCATTTTTCTTTTCCTGTATGTTGTAAAGATATATACTCCCTCACACCCTAGAAACTTCTATTTACCAAGGTGGCAAACATTCTCCCTTCTTTGTAATCTAATAAAAGAAACCAAGGCATTCTGTTTCCTGATATTTACCCCATAAATATTAGTTTACCAAAAAATGTGGAAAATTCAAATTTTCATTGTATACAATAATGTATATTACATAAATTCTAGAAATTCCTGTTATTAAACATATTAACTAGCATAACTAACATATTAATCTAACCTAAAGTTAGATTGCTTTCTTACATTTTGACGATCTAAAGTCAAGCTTCAGCACAATATATTCAGCATGCACTAGGTTTTTGATAAAGAACAGAAGGGAAAAAACAAAACTCCAGGTGTACAATGTAAAGAACTTTTATTTTGAAAAGTTTTAGGAAGATCTGGGGTGTTATTCAGAAATTTTTGTAATACCTGACAGTTTTCTACAATGAGAAATTGTAATTTTCAATGAGAAAAGAACTGAATACAAAAGATTTTAATAAATATAAAATAAAATTGGAAAAGTTAAATTTTCTCATGGCAAAGATAAGATATCATGCAAGGTTTGGATATGCCCATTAAACTATATAAATCAACAACTAGATATTTGACAAGATACCAAGGATGTTGGTGTTTACAAGCTAAAATACCTATGTATTTTGTATAAGATAGTTCTTACAAATTTTATATGGAAAAATTGACTCAGTAGTCTTTTTTATAATTTTATAAATCATATTAATATAACCTTGGAAATTTTGAAGTGCATTTATTGTTAGTAATGGATATTTATCTTGGTTACTTGTATCTCTCCAAGTGCATGGTTTTTCCGTATGTTCCATAAGTTATCAAAAATTAAAATTGTTGCCTTTTGACTACCAGTTGAAAACCACTTTTCATTAATATTACAGATCCACTCATTAATAAGAGGGAAGACAATGTAAGAGCAACATTCTAAAAGTGCATTTCAAAATCTAGGGATACCTTAATTTTTTGGAAGAAAGCAAAGAGTTGAAGCATAAAGTAACTTTGATGGTTATATCATGGATGGGTCCGGGTCTCCAGAACCAAAATAAAGATATTTCAGGTTCTTCAAGAAATTCAGTGCTTTGTGACCACCTAGAGAGGTGGGATAGGAAGGGTGGGAGGGAGGGAGATGCAAGAGGGAAGAGATATAGGAACATATGTATATGTATAAGTGAGTCACTTTGTTATAAAGCAGAAACTAACACACCATTGTAAAGCAATTATACCCCAATAAAGATGAGAAAAACAACAATAGCAACAACAACAACAACAAAAAAGAAATTAACCAAGCTCAAAAAACGTTAACTTGCATATCTTTGAATTTACAATTAAAAAGCAGCAATAGGGTATGAGGATCCAAAACCTAAATCTTTAAATAATGATCATTAAATTACATTTAAAGTTTCTGATTACTAACTTCTTGACAGAGCCAGTGCTGTGCTTGATACTGATGAAACTGACAGTGTCATGACGGCTTTAGTGTAGGCATCTGTGTGGTGCTCAGCAGATGCAGAGTGAATTATCAAGTTTATGTTTATTAACTGTTCTTGTTCCTCAGAGGTAGCAGCAGATATAGATGATGGGTTTTCTTCTGCCATTTTTCACATTATGTCCCTGAAAATCCAGTTTCTAATTTTGTCTACTGAAGGATTTTGTAAGTCTGGATAAAAAGTAGGAAGCTGAAAGATAAGAGCAAGAAAAGCATGCAGTGCTGCTTCTGACCCTTGCTGTTATACTTTAATCTCTTCTTTTAACAGTACATATAAGTACATGAAGAAAACCAATCAGCAAGAGGATCTAACCTCCAGCGTGATGAAGAAAGCAGCAGCAGTGAGACGATCAGAAGGGAGTAATTTTAAAAATGTAAGAGAATAAAAAGATGAATAAACATCAGTACAAAAAGAGGCAGGTAACCAAGACCAAAGGAAAAAGAACAAGAAGGCTGAAATAAATGAGTTTCAATGACAGAATGGTGGAAAATGCCAAAATGATACTGCAAGGGTTTTTAATCTTAGAATAATTTGAACAGGGCAAATATGGGAAAGAAACATTAGACAGGAGAAACTAGAGAACAAGAGAGAATGGAATCCAGAGACAGAGGGAAAATTAGTCAGAGACAGAAAATGGAAATACAAACTGGAAATAAAGTACAAGACACCTACATTAGTACAACCTCGGGCAAACATACTAATCTGAAAAAAAAGAAGTGACAAACCACAGAGATAGCTAAAATAGAGATATCAAACAGACAAGAAGAGATGAACTAGGAAAGCAGAAACAAAATGCAAAACATAATACATCACTTGCTTATTGTGTACCAAACTAATCCATGTTTAGCCTGATAAGCATTTGCAATATCATAGTAAGTAAGAGACAGAGCTCCTAACTCTCATTATTAAAAGATCCAGAAAAATCTGGCAAGTGTAAAACTCAAGAAACAAAATTGGGGAAAAAAATTTTTTTAAAGCAACATATTGGGGAAGTGGGCCAAATTTAAGAAAAAAATGTAGAGGTAATAAAAGAGAAAGAGGGAAGAAAGAAAATGAGAAAAACAGAGATAACAAAAGAAAGAACAAGGCAAAATATTATTACTCATGCAGATAGATAGAAATAAACTGTAATAAAATAATATTTGGAAAGAAAATTAGAGATTCAAGAAGAGAGACGGAGTTGACTGTAGAGAGAACAAATGTTATAATTTGTTAAAATTTGCTGATGCAGGGACGCCCCCTGCATCAGCACTCCCATTCCCTGGGACAATGTTCCTAGTATAGTGAAAGGGAAAAACATACACTTAAAGGGAATAGAGCCAGCTCAATACCAACACTCAGGGTTTCTCTCCAACAATGGAGGAATAGATTGATGAAAGTCACTAAGCAGAGAGAAATCTCACCTCACATTAAGTGCAAGCTCTCACTCTTTGATCTCATTTCACCTTCTACCAAGATTACAGCTTTTAGTACACACTGAGAAAAGTCATGATTGGCATCCACATCAAGTCCAGCCCTCTCACCAGAGGCATGTGCACAAAGAGACAGCTCCAACACGCATTCAAGATGACAATAGGTAATGGTTGAAAGTAAAGGAGTAGAGGTAGAGAATGTTAAGTAAAAAGAAAAGGTAAAGAACTACCAACAATAGAAACAGCAAGGTTAAAAACACTGAAAAACTTAATAATGAAATAGAAATAAACAATTTACCATATGAAGAATTAAAAACATTGGTTAAAAAATGATAAGTGATCAATGTAATACACCATAATAACAAATTGAAGGATAAAACCATACGATAGTCTCAATACATGCAGAAAAAGCTTTCAACAAAATTCAACACCCATTTATGATAAAAACTCTCCAGTAAGTAGGCATAGAGAACTTAACTCAATATTATAAAGGAAATATATGACAAAACCACAGAGAACATCGTTCTCAATGGTGAAAAACAGAAATAACTTCCTCAAAGATCAGGAACAAGACAAGGTTGCCCAGTCTCACCACTATTATTCAACAGAGTTTTGGAAGTTTTAGCCACAGCAGTCAGAGAAGAAACAGAAATAAAATGAATTCAAATCTGAACAGAAGAATTAAAATTGTCACTGTTTGCAGATGAGATTATACTATACCCAGAGGATCCTAAAGATGCCCCCAGAAAAATACTAGAGCCAATCAATGAATTTCATAAAGTTGCAGGATACAAAATTAATGCACAGAAATCTCTTGCATTCTTATATATTATGATGAAAAATCTGACGGAGAAATTAAGGAAACACTCCTATTTACCACTGCAACAAAAAGAATAAAATATCTAGGAATAAACCTACCAAAGGAGACAATAGACCTGTATGCAGAAAACTATAAGAGTCTGATGAAACATATTAAAAATGTTACAAACAGATGGAGAGATATGCCATGTTCTTGAATTGGAAGAATCAACATTGTGAAAATGACTCTACTAACCAGAGCAATCTACAGATTCAATGCAACCCTATCAAACTACCAATGGCATTTTTTACAGAACTAGAACAAAAATTTCACAATTTGTATGGAAACACAAAAGAATAGCCAAATAGCCAAAGCAATCTTGAGAAAGAAAAACAGAGCTGGAGGATTCAGGCTCCCTGAGTTCAGATTATAGTACAAAACTACAGTAATCAGGACAGTGTGGTACTGGCACAAAAACAGAAATATAGATAAATGGAACAGGAAAGAAAGTCCAGAGATAAACCCATGCAAATATGGTCACCTTATCTTTGATAAAAGATTCTAGAATTCACAATGTGGAAAAGAGAGACTCTTCAATAAGTGGGGCTGGGAAAACTGGATGTCTACATGTAAAATAATGAAATTAGAACACCTCCTAACACCACACACAAACATAAACTGTAAATGGATTAAAGACCTAAATGAAAGGCCAGATATGCTAAAACTCTTAGAGGGAAATATAGGTAGAACCTGCTCAGAGCAAGTCCCTTTTTGATCCACCTCCTAAAGAAATGGAAATAAAAACAAAACTAAACACATGGGACCTACTGAAACTTAAAAGTTTTGCACAGCAAAAGAAACCATAAAGAAGAAAAAAGACAACCCTCTGAATAGGAGAAAATATTTTCAAATGAAGCAACTGAGAAAGGATTAATATACAAGCAGCTTATGCAGCTCAATATCAATAAAAACAAACAATCCAAAACAAAAATCAGCAGAAGATCTAAATAGACATTTCTCCAAAGAAGATATACAGATCGCCAACAAACACATGAAAGAATGCTCAGCATCACTAATCATTAGAGAAATGCAAATCAAAACTACAATGAGGTATCACCTCCCACCAGTCAGAATGGCCATCATTAAAAAATCTACAATCAATAAATGCTGCAGAGGATGTGGAGAAAAGGGAACACTCTTACACTGTTGTTGGGAATATAAATTGATACAGTCACTACGGGAAACACTGTGGAGCTTCCTTATAAGCTAAAAATAGAACTACTATATCACCAGCAGTCCTAGTACTGGGCATATACCCTGAAAAAAGTATAATTCAAAAAGAGCCATGTACCACAATGTTCATTACAGCACTAGTTACAATAGCAAGGTTGTGGAATCAACCTAATTATCCATCTACAGATGAACGGATAAAGATGAGGCACATATATACAATGGAATATTACTCAGCCATGAAAAGAAACAAAATTGAGTTATTTGTAGTGAGGTGGATGGACCTAGAGTCTGTTATACAGAGTGAAGTAAGTCAGAAAGGGAAAAACAAATGCCATACGCTAAAATACATGTATGGAATCTAAAAAGAAAAATATGTTCTGAAGAAGCTAGGGGCAGGACAGGAATAAAGAGACAGACATAGAGAATGGACTTGAGGACATGGGGAGGGGGAAGGGTAAGCTGGGACGAAGTGAGAGAGTGGCATGGACATTATACACTAGCAAACTTAAAAGAGATAGCTAGTGGGAAGCATCGGCATAGGACAGGGAGATCAGCTCGGTGCTTTGTGACTACCTAGAAGAGTGGTATAGGAGGGTGGGAGGGAGATGCAAGAGGGAGAGGATAAGGGGATATATGTGTACGTAAATCTGATTCACGTTGTAATACTGTAGAAACTAACACACCATTTTAAAGCAATTATACTCCAATAAAGATGTTTAAAAATATGATAACTGATTGTGGAAAATAATTAATATAACCACTGAGCACTTTAACAGTAGAAAATATAAAAACTACCCTATTAGGAATAAATAATTTAATATCTGAAATCAAAAAAAAAAAAAGTAGAAGGCATGAATAACAGAATAAATGATACAGAAGAATGCATAAGTGACCTGGAAGGTAGAATAATAGAAATCACCTAATCAGAACAACAGAAAGAAAAATGATTTTTTAAAAGTAAAAGCAATTTAGGAGATCTCTTGGATAAAGGCATTCCAAGGTTCCATTAAAGGGGTTCCACAATGAGAGGAGAGAGAGAAGGACATTGACTGTGTATTTGAAAAACTTACCTCTGAAAACTTTCCAAACCTGGAGAAGGAAAGAGATATCCAAATATGGGAAGCACAAAGGGTGCCAAAGAAGATAAATACAAACAAACCCACGACAAGACATATCCTGATTAAACTGGCAAAAGTTGAAAACAGAAAATTCTAAAGGCAGCCAGAGAAAAACAGTAAGTCATAAACAAGGTAATGCCTATAAAGTTGTCAGTTGATTTCTGAGCAGAGACATTACAAACCAGAAGAGAGTGGCATGACATATTCAAGGTGATGAAAGGAAAAACCTGAAACTGAGGACACTCTGTCCACTTAGATTATCATTTGGGATAGTAGGAGATATAAATCTTCTCAGAGAAGAAAAAAGTAAAAGAATTCATCAATACTAAACCTACTTTTAAAGAAATGTTGAAGGGTCCTCTCTAAATGGAAAAGAAGTAAGAATTTATAAGAAAGTGAAAATCTCACTAGGAAAGGCTATGTATAGTGAGGAGTAAAGGTCATTTTTTTAATTTTATTTTTTAAAATAAATTTTATTTATTTATTTTTAAAATTTTTGGCTAAGTTGGGTCTTTGTTGCTGTGCACAGGCTTTCTCTAGCTGTGGCAAGCAGGGGTTACTCTTCATTGTGATGTGCAGACTTCTCATTGCAGTGGCTTCTCTTGTTGCCGAGCATGGGTTCTAGGCATGCAGGCTTCAGTAGTTGTTGCACATGGGCTCAGTAGTTGTGGCTTATGGGCTCTATGTTGCAGGCTCAGTAGTAGTGGTGCATGGGCTTAGTTGATCTGTGGCATGTGGTATCTTCCTGGTCCAGGTCTTGAACCCATGTCCCCAGTGGGTTGACCCCAATGGATGAACCCAATCCATCCATTGGCAGGTGGATTTTTAACCACTGTGCCACCAGGGAAGCCCAAAGGTTATTAAATAGGCAGAATCAAGGTGGCAGAGTAGGAGGATGTGGAGTTTGGGTCTCCTCATAGGTACAGCAGGGGGACATTGGAAGAGTTCCCATGGAGCACCTGCTGGGCACTGGTGGGGGTCCATGAACAACTACAGGGATGGAGGGAGTCCTCACTCAACCGAGTGGGGCATGGTAAGGAAGGAGAGAGGGAGAGGGGTGGAGGCAGGATTGAACCGTCACCCTTGGGTGCAGCTGTGGGAGAGGAGAGGTTCCCACACTTGGGGGATCCCACCCATGGTGGGGGTATTGGCGGGGACACAGGAGAACTTTTGGGGGATCAGGGGATTGGAGGGGAGCATGGCAACCAGTCTGTGGGGGGTGGGAAGGAGTGGAACCTGTGCCCATAGTCCATGCTGCAGTCCTGCACACCACAGGGAGGAGGTGGGGAGGAAGGCTGGGTGCTGGAAAGTGAGGTTTTGAGGGTGAACCCAGTTGGGGATGACTGTTGGTGGTGAGGAGACAGCCTGGGGTGGCAGGGGGAGGGGTTCCACATCAGAAACGTTGGTGGGGAAGGCCAGGGCTACCAGGGACATGGGGCATCATTATTGAGTGGAACACAAAGGGTGGGGACGTTATTGTGGTGCCCTTCCCTGACTTCTGCCTGGCCTCCTTAGGAAGTGGAGAGGGAACACGCCTCAGCACCTACCTGTCAAGCCCTGGTGAGCCTGCTAGGGCCTTGGGCCTAAGCCCTGCCCCTGCCAGGGCCTCCTCTGGCCATGCGGGTCCCAGGAAACACTAGTGCCACATAGCAAGGCCTCTATGGATGGCATGGGTCCCGGCAGCCTGCCCGGCACACACGAGAGGGCCTCCTCTGGCCATGCTGAACTAAAGAAACTTCTCTAAGTGGGAAGCACAAGGGAGGAAAAAGACCTACAGAGACAAACCCAAAACAACTAAGAAAATGGTAAAAGGAATATATATATCAACAATTACCTTAAATGTAAATGAATTAAATGCTCCAACCAAAAGACATAGACTGACTGAATGGATACAGACACAAGACCTGTACATATGCTGTCTACAAGAGACCCTCTTCAGACCTAGGGACACAAACAGACTGAAAGTGAGGGGATGGAAAAAGATATTCCATGCAAATGGAAATCAAAAGAAAGCTGGAGTAGCAATTCTCATGTCAGACAAAGTAGACATTAAAATAAAGACTATTTCAAGAGACAAAGAAGAACACTACACAATGATCAAGGGATCAATCCAAGAAGAAGATATAACAATTGTAAATATTTATGCATCCAATATAGGAGCACCTCAATACATAAGGCAAATACTAACAGCCATAAAAGGGGAAATCGACAGTAACACACCATAGTAGGGGACTTTAAAACCCCCTTATACCAAGGAACAGATCATCCAGACGGAAAATTAATAAGAAAACACAAACTTTAAATGCCACATTAGACCACATAGACTTAATTGATATTTATAGGACCTTCCACACAAAAGTGGCAGAGTACACTTTCTTCTCAAGTACACTTGGAACATTCTCCAGGAGAGGTCCTATGTTGGGTCATAAATCAAAACTTGTGCTATGCCAAAAGCCTGATTTCAGGTTTAAGGTTTGTTGGATTTCTTGGCAAAATAAACAATCGTTTCATACATATAAACAGCTTTAATCAACACTTTAATGGAAGGTGATTTAGTTTAATTTTAATATACAATCATTAGAAGGAAAGGAATAAGAATATTAGAAAACATAACAGGGCATGCATCACCAAATCAGGCAGACACATACATCTAGATGCAAACAGTGCTGGGAAGTCCCGAGTAACAGGAATCCGGAGTGCCAGTTGGGAAGGGTCCTGGGTGGTGTGTCCACCCCATGGATGAGACTTCAGATTGGAGTTCTGGGGGCTTCCGTTTATAATTCCAGGCTGCAAACTGATATCTCCAGTTTGTACGCAAAAATGCAGCTCTAGTTCAATTGTGACAATGCTGTTGATTTCACCATGTGAGTCACAAGATTTTCCAGGCCCCAGAAGACTGGCCAGGTCACCAGGGCTCAAGAAATTCCACGATGCACGCCGTTTCTTGTAAGCGCTGCTTGACTCGCTAGCAGCAATTCTTGGGTGTTCAAGCAGGCACACAGTCCTGGCAAGGTCACAGGTCTGGCAGAGGCCTGCTTCTGCCTCTGAAGCCTGAACGATACTATTTTACTAGTTTTCCCAATATTCGGCCTCTAGGATTGTTTAGGCTGAAGAGCATAAGAATAAGACAATATAACACAAGCAGTTTTTCAAGATAAGTAACAATTCCAAAGTCAGTTAAATGAGTACAATGAATAGTACAAAAAATGGATTAAACAAGGCAGAGAGCAATTGTTTAGCTTGAGGCGACTGAGTAAGAAAAAAGTCCCACATCCCATGGATGCTTCTGTACGTTAACTCCTACATCCATTAATTTGTTGGCTGAGATAGTAGTAGCAGTACAGTGTTCTAACAAAGTATGACTGTGTGTATCTACAAATTTTTGTAATAAATTTGATTTTTGTAATATTCATTTCAGAGATTCAAGGGACATACTAATATTGGGAATAGATCAAGTAAGAATTAACATTTGAGTCCACAACAACTGTTTGTGTACGGGGGAAAAGAAGTAAGCTGTCCCTTTCCAATATAAGTGATTTACATGTGCTAGACATCCTGAAAAAGGGTTTCCTAGCTGATAAGTAGAAGTAGTCTTAATGTCATGTGTCAAAATACATATAAACTGGGGAGCAACTTTAAAAAACATACTATAGGATTGAGGAAATATAGTCCATTCACACTAGTTAATGGAATTCTCTAAGAAACAGGGTTCCCAGATGTGGGAAGTCAGGCCACAAAGCAATGCTTCAATAGTCTTTTCACAGTCTGTTAATAAATGGGGATGATTATTAAAATCTAAGTAATTTCCAGCAAAATGAGGCAACGAATATTCATTTCCAAAAATGATAGGCAACACATGAAATTGACACGTAGAACTTGTGTTAACAACCTTATAATGATATAAAGTCCATGAGCACCAGGTGTCTGTGCATTTAGTAATGCTGTCTGGAACAAGTATCAGATGGATTTTAGGTATCCATACATTAAATGATTTTCTCCATGTATATTCATTAGTAGACATTAACATATCTTGGGCTTAATTTGACTACAAGAGAGGAGGAATTAGGAGATGGAATAAAACCTCTAGCCCATGGGTTATCAGTGTTTACTCTGGACCAGACAGACAGGTTTTGAACACAGAAAGTCATAATTAGAGGACAGGCCTCCTTTGCAGGGCAGGTGAAGCTATCTTTGGTTCGGGTCTGGCTCACGTTTTTCCAGTGGAAGATTCCTCAATGTTTTCTTTCATGTTCCTTTTTTTCAACCGTAGCAGATATCCTGGAGTTGAGGCATGGGGGTTCTGTTCTTTGTTTGACTGCAGCATAGATCCTAGGGTTAAGGCATAGGTGATGATCCACATCACAGTCAAGACTCCAAAAACGATCTATTCACAAGAATAACAATGGGTTAATGGCACATATTTCCATTTTTCTTGTCTAGGGATCATCACCAACACAGTGTTATCTTTTCCTTGTGCAGTTACATCAGCAGATATAGGGGGACGGTTGGGTTGTTTCACCCAGACTTTAGCTCCAAATGAATGTGCTTCATCCATGGATCCAAAATCTCCATCAACCTTAACAGTTAATAGGGTGGGAGGTTGTCCTTTCTGGACTTTACCAATCACACATGGAAGAATCAGTAGTTGGGCAATCTGATCATGTTTATTAATAAACAGATCATTATTTCCTTCATTTTGTAAAAGCACCTAAATTTCTCCTTGAAAATCAGGTTCAGTAACTCCCCTGTGGACACAAATACCTTTAAGGACCAGACTCCACTGTTCTTTAATAAGTCCAAAATGTACAGGAGACATCATTATGTTGATACCAGTTGATACAGCACAAATTCACCTTTTAGTAAGTCTTTGTTCAGGTATAGAATATAAATTAAATCCTGCAGCCTCAGAAGAGGCTTGAAAATGTGCTAATCCTCCAGGCAAAATTACCCAATATTCAGTTGTTTCTGGATAAGTCTCTATTTTATGAGTTTGTAAGTTTGATATAGTCATTCTCATCAGGGAAGTTTCTGATTGTCCGGTAGGTCTAGTATTTGAAATGTTGAAGGCAGTATTCAAGTTAGTTTTCCATTTTTTATAAGAGTTCTCTCTAAGTTAAATTAATTGCTGTTTAAGCAAACCATTCATTCTTTCAATCAAACCGGGTGTTTGAGGGTAGTAAGGGGTATGAAAAATCCATTATATATTGTACTCCTGGGCAAATTCTTGTATTAACTTACCTTTGAAATGTGACCCACTGTCACTTTGAATTTGAAGTGGAACACCATAATATAAATTAATTACCTCTAATGTTTTAATAGTATTAGTCTGGTTGACTTTTCCAAATGGGATTGCTACTAACTATCCAGAATAGGTGTCCACAGCAATACACACGTATTGACTTCCTTTATCTCGAATTAATAGACCAACATAATCAATGTGCCATATATGGGCATATATATGCCCAGGCAGTTTGCAGTGGGTCAGCTGTCCTTTAATTGTGGAAAGCTCCTATGTTTAACATGGTGAAAAATTGGACATTGCAAAATCCTGGGTTAAGAAATACTTTAATCCTGAGCCCACATGTATGTAGATTTTTCTCCCAGATGACCACATTTCTGGTGCACCCAAAGTGCCAATGCTTTGAGATCCCTGGAATCTGGATCGAATTCCACTGTCTGATTCTGAGTTTGTTCATCTGTAATTGAATTATACCATCGTTCCATCAAATTGGGTGTATTATGGGTGTCTACATGAAAAACTGAGACATTAGTTTTCTGCACAGTTTCCCAAATATCTACCCATAGCTATTTTCCCCACAACTCCTTTGAATGAATTATTTCTATAAATATAACATTCTGTTAAATTTTCTTGTTTCAAAATTGATATACTGCATACAGTTCAGTAAATTGACTGCCTTTTCCCTCTCTAGTAGTAGTTAACAGTTTTGTTGTGAATGGATTGTAGGCTACTGCTTTCCAGTAACAAACAGATCCTATATATATTGCCAAGCCATCTGTAAACCAGGCATGTTTCTCTTCTGTCTTGGTTAAAGACTCAAGGGCTTTCCCCATTTTACAGGCCATTAGGTTATCTTGGGTTTAATCATGACTTCCGGCTTCAGGTTTTCCATTGGAATTTCAAAACCTTTTCATGTAAAACAGCATCACCCCGTGGACCCAGTTTGGTCTCCTCTTGTATATATCATTTCCATTTAATTATACTAGACTCCTGCTGTGCCCCATTCTATGGGTCTTTGGTGAGCTAAAAATCCATTGCATAATTGGCACTTGAGGACTTAATATGAGAGTATGACCCACAGTTATTTGTTCAGTATCAATTAACGCCCAATAACAAGCCAACAAATGATTATCAAAGGTAGTTTGATTTTTCCAAACCTCTGCAAACTTTCTACTCCAAAAACCAAAAGACACGCTTTTGCCCTGCTGCTTCTGCCATGAGCTCCAATTCATATACAGTTCGTTGATTGACAAGTGTAATTCTATGTCCCCTTGTTTTAGGTCACGGGGGCATCTGATCTCCATCCGAAGATAGACTACTGAGATAAGCTTTAGAATAATTCAATTAAACTTTTTAGTAATAAAACATAACAACAAGGAACTACCAGGGAAATGAATCCTGGTAAACACACACCTCAATTAAGAAAACTAGAATTTAATATTTAGTGAAATATTCTTTTTTTTAAATTGATTGTGAGGGCATTAACCCTGTGGCCAGGGAAGGCTAATCCTGTCAAATAAAGAATGAGGTTTGGCAGGGAGCTGGGAAATGCCAAGTGGCTGTCTTGGATTTCCCATAGCCCTGACTGTTTGATTTACAGCTATTGGTGACTGGTTTTAATTTTTCGGACTTAGGAGTATACCATTGTCCTGTTACAAGGACAACAGGACAGCAAAAGTCTTAGAATGAGACATTAATTTTTTGTAGAAGCAGAGTGAGCTTTATCTACATGTGCAATAATCTTCATAGATCATTGTGAAATAATACTTATTTACTTTACCAAAGTGACAATACAAGATTTCAAAGGCAGAAATCTTCTTATGTGATAGAACAGATCATTTAAGAGGTAAAGAAACATAAAATCATTATCATAGGCAGTTCAACATCTCAAGAAAACTAATACCATGCACAAAACTCTTTTCTCAGGGTCCACTTTCTACAACTATTTAGTTTTTTATCATATTCTGTATCGATCATTTTATTTTCCCACTCAGAAACAGCCACCTGTAAATCAGACCTACTTCCTTTTCTCTCAGTAAAATATAATTCCATTTTTTTACCTTTTTTTAAAACTAAAAACATAAGTCCTTCTTTCTTTAAATAGCCACGAACTATCCTTTATATCAGCACTGTGTAGATTGGTAAACATCAATCACCCAAGGCTCTTATCTCATTTGCATTTTCTTTTCTTAAAATTTCTTCAGATTGAGTTACTTTCCTTGCTGACAAATTTGCAGCAGATATATTAAGATCCTATTTAGCTTATACTAAACCTAGGCACAATAAAAGGATTATACTTAACGTTGATGACTCCTAAAGACATGTCTATATTAATTAGATAAACAAATATTAATACTGAATCTATATATTAATTAGATAAACAAATATTAATTTAATACTAAGTATTTCCCAGTTCACGTGAACCTGAAATTTAGTTAGCTTAATTTCTCTTGTATTTAGAATTGTTTGATTTGTTAAGTGTTTACTTTTCTTTAAGCCAATTAAATAGAGCTCATTTATCACTTCACCTTAGCAGTAGTATCCAAAGACAAAGACACATACTGAGACATACACATATACCCAGGCAGACAGAGACCTCCTAGGTTTATTTCAGTATTTAGCTAATGTAACCTTTATAGCAGCTTTTCTTGTTACCAACTGGAAAGTGGAGACTTAGTCAGCTAACATGTAATTTTGACATTGTAACATGGACAAACACCCTTGCAAACCGTATACTTTTTCTCCAGTTTGGTTTCTTTTTTTATCACTTTTAATTTGGTTTCATGTAGTTTACGGTAGTCAAAGAGGGGAATCAGGGGTTCTGACCCAGCACAGAACGTTTTTCCTTTCTTAACTGACACAAGCCACAAGTATTCAATGACTTCTAAAGGTTTGGCCCACTTTAATTTAGATTCCTAGTTCTCACACAGTCCAGTTGATATATCCATTCTTCTGCTAATGAGTTGTAAGGGAGCACCTCCCATCCTGGAATGAAAACCTGATTAACTTTAACTTTCTTCTTTTTAAAGAAAGACATTTTGCTCTGTGAATCCTGCTCACCATTCCAATTAATGTTTTGCCAAAAGCCCGCTTTTGGTTTTAAGTTTAATTGGATTTTCTATATGCACTCATTATACAGAAATAAACAGCTTTAATCAATTCTTTAATGAAAGATGATTTAGATTAATTTTAATATACAATCATTAGAAGAAAAGGAATAAGAATATTTGAGAAATATAACAGGGTATACAGAATTGGGCTGACACCTACTTCCAGATCCAAACAGCTGCTGGAAAATCCCAAGGGACAGCAATCTGGACCCCCAGTTGGGAAGGGTCCCAGGTGGTGCATCCACCCCATGGGTGAGACTTCAGATTGGAGTTCTGGGAGTTTCCATTTATAATTCCAGTTTGCATGCAAAAATGGAGCTCTAGACTCACTTTTACAATGCTGTTGGTTTCACCATGTGAGTCACAAGATTTTCTACACCCTGGGGGGCTTACAAGGTCCCCAGGGTTCAAGAAATTTCAAGACCAACTCCATGTCTTATTATAAGTACTGCTTTACTTGCTAGCAGCAATTGTTACATGTGCAAGAAGGCACACAGTCCAGGCCGGGTCACAGATCAGAGTCCTGCTTCTGCCTCTGAATCCTGAACAAGACCACTTTATTAATTTTCCAAACAACTCGGTAAACTTAAGAAAATTGAAATCACATCAAGCATCTTTTCTGACCATAATGTTATGAGATTATAAATCAAACACAGGTTAAAAAAAAACTGTAAGAAACACAAAGAACTGGAGGATAAACAATATGCTACTAAACAACCAAGAAATCACTGAAGAAATCAAAGAGGAAATCAGAAAATACCTAGAAACAAATGACAGAAAAACATGATGATCCAAAATCTATGCGATGCAGGAAAAGCAGTTCTAAGAGGGAAATTTATAGCAATAGAATCCTACCCAAGAAACAAGAAAAATCTCAAATAAATGACCTAATCTTACACCTATAGCAACTAGAGAAAAACAAACAAGGCCCAAAGTTAGTAGAAGGAAAAAAATCATAAAAATCAGAGAAGAAAGAAATGAAATACAAACAATCAAATAAATATCAAAGATCAATGAAACTAAAAACTCTTTCTTTGAGAGGATAAAAAAAATTGATAAACCTTTAGCCAGACTCATCAAGGAAAAACAGGGAGAGGACTCAAGTCAATAAAATTAGAAATGGAAAAGGAGAAATTACAACTGACACCACAGAAATACGAAACACCATAAGAGACTACTACAAGCAACTATATGCCAATAAGATGGATAACCTGGAAATAGTGGATAAATTCATACAAAGGTACAACCATTCAAGACCGAACTAGAAAAAATGTAAAATAAAGTCAGACCAGTCACAAGGAATTATATTGAAACTGTGATTAAAAGTCTTCCAGCATCTATAGACAACTAATGAGAACAGAATGTATAGCACAGGGAACTCTACTCAATGCTCTGTGCTGACCTAAATGGAAAGAAAATCCAAGGAAGAGGGGATATATGCATAAGTGTGGCCTAATCACTTTGCTGTACAGCAGAAACAAACACAATATTTTAAAGCAAATATCCTACCAAAAACATGATAAACTATATTGCAGTAACACAAAAATATCTTACAGCAGAAACTTCTCTGGTGGCCCAGTGGTTAAGAACCCTCTTGTCAATGAAGGTTCAATCCTTGGCCTGTGAATATCCCACATGCTGCAGACCAACTAAGCCCATGTGACAAAAAATAAAGATCCTGTACCCTAGAGCCTGTGAGCCACAACTACTGAGCTCAGTGCCTCCATGACTGAAGCCCACACACCTAGAGCCTGTGTTCCATGACAAGAGAAGCCACCACAATGAGAAACCCATGCACTGCAGGAAAGAGTAGCTCCTGCTGGCCACAACTAGAGAAGGTCCACGTGCAGCAACAAAGACACAATGCAGCCAAAACTAAATAAATAAAAATAAATAAATAAATTAATTAAAAAGAATCTTCCAACAAACAACATTCAGGACAAGATGGCAACATAGGAGAATTCTATCAAACTCTTCCAAAAAATTGTAGAGGAGGGAACACTTCCCAACTCATTCTATGAGGCCACCATCACCCAGATTAAAAAAACAAACAAACAAAGATATCACAAAGATAAGAATATTGCCTATGAATATCATTGATGCACATAGACACAAAAATCCTCAACAAAACCCTAGCAAAAAGAATTCAATATATTAAAAGGGTCATACACCATGATAAAGTGGGATTTATCCCAAGGATGTAAGGATTCTTTAACATACATAAATCAACTGATGTGATAGAGCACATGTACAAACTGAATAATAAAAATTATATGATCATCTCAGTAAGTGCAGAAAAAACATTTTGACAAAATTCAACACCATTTTATGACAAAAACTCTCCAGAAACTGGGTATAGAGGGAACCTACCTCAACGTAATAAAGGTCATATATGACAAACTGACAGCAAACATCATTCTCAATGGTGTAAAACTGAAAACATTTCTTCTAAGGTCAGGAAAAAGACAAGGATGTCCACTCTCACCATTATTATTTAACATAGTATTGGAAGTCCTAGCCATAGCAATTAGAGACGAAAAAGAAATAAAAGTAATCCAAATTGGAAAGAAGAAGCAAAACTGTGACTGTTTACACAGGACATGATACTATACATAGAGAATCCTAAAGAGGCCACCAGAAAACTACTGGTGCTAATCAATGAATTTGATAAATTTGCATGATACAGAATTAGTGCAGAGAAATCACTTGTATTCCTATATGCTAGCAACAAAAAATCAAAAATAGAAATTAAAGAAACTCTCTCATTTATCACTGCAACAAAAAGAATAAAATAACTAGAAATAAAACTTCCTATGGAGACAAAAGTTCTGTGTTCCGAAAACTATAAAATACTAATGAAAAAAATCAAAGATGACACAAACAGATGGAGAAACATACCATTTTTTTTGGATCAGAAGACACAGTATTATAAAAATAACTATACTATCCAAAGCAAACTACAGATTCAAGGCAGTCACTATCAAATTACCAATGTCATTTTCCACAAAATTATTTTTTAAAAAGTTTGCAATTTGTATGGAAACACAAAAGACATCTAATAACCAAAGCAATCTTCAGAAAGAAAAACAGAGCTGGAGGAATCAGGTTTCCTGACTTCAGACTATACTACAAATTTACAGTATTCAAGACAGTATGGTACTGGCACAAAAACAGAAATATACATCTATGGACAGCATAGAAAGCCCAGAGATAAACCTACACACCGATGATCACCTAATATATTACAAAGAAGGCAATAATATACAATGGAGAAAAGATGGTCTCTTTAATAAGTGGTGCTGAGAAAACTGGACAGCTACATGTAAAAGAATAAGGTTAGATCACTTCCTAACACCATATAGGAAAATAAATTCAAAATGGATTAAAGACATAAATATAAGGCCAGACACTATAAAACTCTTAGAGGAAAATAGGCAGAACATTCTGAAGTAAATCACAGTAAGATCTTTTTTCACCCACCTCCTAGAGTATGGAAATAAAAACAAAAATAAACAAATGGACCTAATGAAACTTAAAATCTTTTGTACAGCAAAGGAAATCACAAACAAGACAAAAAGACAACCTTCAGAATAGGAGAAAATATTTGCAAAGCAAAAGACAGAGGATTAATCTCCAAAATATACAAAGAGCTCATGCAGCTCAATATCAAAAGCAAACAAACAAATAAGCAAACTCAATCTAAACTAGGGTGGAAAATCTAAATAGATTTTTTTGCAAAGAAAACATACAGATGGACAAGAGGCACATGAAAATATTCTCAACATCACTAATTATTAGAGAAATGCAAATCAAAATCACAATGAGATATCACCTCACACTGATGAGAATGGCCATTTTCAAAATAACTACAAACAGTAAGTGCTGGAGAAGATGTGAAGAAAAGGGGACCCTCTTACAGTTTTGGTGGGAATGTAAATTGGTACAGTCACTATGGAGAAGAGTATGGAGTTTCCTTAAACAACTGAAAATAGAGCTATCATATGATCCAGCAATCCCACTCCTGGGCATACACCTGTACAAAACCATATTTTGAAAATATACATACACCCATGGTTCATTGCAGCAGTATATACAATAGCCAGGACATGGAAGCAATCTAATTGTCCATCAACAGAGGAATGGATAAAGAAATTGGAGAACATACATACACTGGAATATTACTCAGCCATAAGAAGGAATGAAATTATGTCATTTGCAGAGACATAGTGGATCTAGAAACTGTCATACAGAGTGAAGTAAATCAGAAAGAGAAAAACAAATATCTTATAATAATGCATGCATGTGAAGTTTAGGGAAAAGTGGCATAGATGAACTTATTTGTAAAACAGAAATAGAGACACAGACATAGAGAAAAAAAGTATGAACACCAAGGGGGTCAGAGGGTGGGATGGATTTGGAGATTGTGATTGACGTATGTACATGACTATAGTGAGGGCACACTGTATAGTACAGTGAAATAAAAAGATGAAGAATGTACAATCTGTTTGCAGGACATATATTAAGTTAACCTTAAAAATGCATTCTGATATACATTAGGTGCAGACAAATACTGTCTGATTCCTTATATGAGGTACCTAGAATACTTAAATACACAAAGTCAGAAGGTACATTGGTAGATGTCCAGAGCTGGGGGTGGGGGCATGGGAGGGGAAATAGGGAGTTAGTGTTTAATGTGGACAAAGTTTCAGTTTAGGAAGGTGAAAAATTCCGGTGATAGATGATGGTGAGATTTGCACAACAATGTAACTGTACTTAGTGTCTCTGAGCTGTACAGTAAAATATGATAAAAATAGTATTTTTTATATTAGGTGACTTTTACCACAATAAAAAACAATATTATAAAAGATCATTTAAATAAGCAAGCACATAGGCTAAAAGGTCAAAAAGTGTAAAAGAAACTATAATTACAATTCAGGGATTGACATGAAGATGTAAAATATGATATCAAAACATAAAATGGGAGAAGGGTAAAAAAGTGTAGATCCCGTAGAATGTACTTGAGCTTAAGTGACAAGTAAATATATTACATCTACTTTAGTGAAGTAGATATAGTTATGGATCAACATATATCAATCCCAGGATAACCACAAATCAAAGTCCTCTAATAAACATACAAAAAAGAAAAAAGAAAGGAACACAAGCATACTATTAAAGAAAATCCTCAAACCACATGAGTAGAAAGAAAAAGAAATGAACAGAGAAGGAAACTACAACAACCATAACACAGTAAAACAAAAATGACAATAAGTATATACATGTTAGTAATTTAAAAGTGAAAGGATTATTTTTTTGATCTGTTTCCCAAAGGGAAGGGGAAAAAATAAACAAATGGGACCTAATTAAACTTAAAAGATTTTGCACAACAAAGGAAACCAGCAACAAAATGAAAAGACATCCTACTAAAAGGGAGAAATCTTAACAAATAATACGACCTATAACTGGTCAATATCTAACATATATAAACAGCTAATACAACATAAAATCAAAAAAAAAAAAAAAAAAGAAGAAAGAAAAAGAAACCTCAATTATAAACCTGGGCAGAAGAACTGAACAGACGTTTTTCCAAAGAGGAAATGCAGATGACCAAAAGGCAAAGTAAAGATTTCAACATTTCTAATTCAGTTAAATGCAAGTCAAAACCACAATAAGATATTACCTCACACCTCTCAAAATGGTTATGCAAAAGAGCAAAAATAACAAGTGTTGGTGAGAATGCGGAGGAAAGGGAACCCTATTATACTGTTAGAGGGAAGGTAAATTGGTGCAGACATCGTGGAAAACAGTATGAAGTTTCCTCAAAACATTAAAAATAGAAACACCATATAACCCAACAACCCCACTCTTGGGTATATATCTGAGAAAAACAAAAGTAAACAAAACACTAATTCAAAAAAATACATACACCACAATATTCATAGCAGCAATTTTTAACAATTGCACATATATATGTATACATGACTCAAATACAAAAGAGTGAGATTTTGCCATTTGCAGCAACATAGATGGAATTTGGAGAGCATTATGCTAAATGAACTATGCAAGGTAGAGAAACACAAATACTAAATAAGGTAATTTACACGTGGAATCTAAAAAAAATACAATAAACTAAGGAATACCATAAAAAGAAGCAAACTCACATAGGTAGAGAACAAACTATTTTCTATCAGTGGGAGGGAGGGGAAATATAAGAGTGTGGTAGCGGGAGGTAGAAACTATTGGGTATAAGACAAGCTACTAGGATATATTACACAGCACAGGGAATATAACCAATATTTTGTAATAACTGCAAATGCAATGTAACATTTAAAATTGTTTAAAGAAGAAGAAAATGTCAATGGACTAAATGCTTCAATCAGAAGACATAAAGTGTCTGACTGGATTAAAAATATTTTTCAATATGTTGCCTACAAGAAGGTACAAACAGAAATGACAAGAAAGGAAGGGTAGCAATACACATATGAGAAAAACTAGACTTTGAATCAAAGTCCATGACAAAAGACAAAAATGATCATTATATAATGATAAAATGACCAATAAAAGAAGAGGGTGTTACACTTGTTATGATATATGCACTCAATACAAGAGCACCAAAATATATAAAGCAAACACTAATTGTCACAAAGAGAGAACTTCACAATAATACAATAAGAGTAGGGAATTTTAACACCCCTCTGACATTAATAGACAGATCATCCTAACAGAAAATTAATAAGGCAACAGTGGTCTTAAATGACACAATAAATGACACAATAGGCCAGTTGGACTAAATAGATATCTACAGGAAATTACATCCAAAATGCAAACACCTGGGAACTAAACAACATGCTGCTAAAAAAACAATGGGACATTGAAGAAATCAAAGAAATCAGAAAATACATCAAGACAAATGAAAACGGAAAATACAACATTCCAAAATCTGTGGGATGCAGCAAAAGCAGTTCTCAGAAAGCTTATAGCAATGTAGGCCTACCTCAAAAAACAAAAAAAAAATCTCAAAAAGCAACATAAGCTGTACCTAAAATATTTAGGAAAAGAAGGACAACAACAATAAGAAAACAAACAACAGAGGAAAGGAAATAATAAAGGTTAAAGAAAATAAGTAAAACTGAGTTAAAAAATACAGTAAAATGATCAATGAAACCAAGAACAGTTTTTTGTTGAAGACAAATAAACTGATAAAACTTTAGGCAGACTAAGAGGAAAAGAGACAGGACTGAAATAAACAAAATGAGAATGAAAGAGGGGAAATAACAATGGATATCAGTAGTATAATAACAGATGGAATAGATTAGAGAGCCCAGAAATAAAGCCACATAAGCCAAGGATACACAATGGAAAAAAAATAAAAACAGTCACTTCAACAGTGGTGCTGGGAAAACTAGACAGCTACATAATAAAGAATGAAATTACAACACTCCCTAACACCACACACACACACACACACACACACACACACACACACACAGGCACACACACAAACTCAAACTAAAGACCATAATGTAAGACCTGAAATTATAAAACTCCTAGAAGAAAATGTAAACATAAATTTGACATAAATCATAATATTTTCTACAAATCTATCTCCTAAGGCAAAAGAAAAAAGCAAAAATAAACAAATGGGACCTAATAAAACTCCTAATTAAAATCCTTTGGCCAGCAAAGGAAACCACAGACAAAATAAAAACCCTGTAGAATAAGAAAATTATTTGCAAATGAAATGACAGACAAGTTGTTAAAAATAAACAGCTCCAAAATAGAAAAACAGCTCAACCAACTCAATATCAAAAAAATGAACAACCCAATCAAAAAATGGGCAGAAGACCTGAATAGATGTTTTTCCAAAGAATAACATACCAGCGGGTAACAGGTATATGAAAAGATGTTCATCATTACTGAGAATTAGAGAAATACAAATCAAAACGACGTATCTCCTCACACCAGTCAGAATGGCTATCAACAAAAAGTCTACAGATAACCAGTATTGGAGAGGATGTGGAGAAAAGGGAACTCTTTTACACTCATAATGTAAATGTAAATTGGTGCAATCACTATGGAAATAGTATGGAGGTTCCTCAAAAAATTAAAAATAGAACTTACATCTGTAAAACCCAAAAACACTAGTTTGAAACAATACTTGTGCCCCAATGCACCAGCATAGCAGCACTATTTATGGTACCCAAGATATGGAAGCAACCCAAAAACTCATCAATAGATAAATGGATGAAGAAGATATGATACATATACATAAACATATAATGGAATATTAGTCATAAAATAGAAAATTTTTTTTCCATGTGCAGCCATGTGGGTGGACCTAGAGAATATTGTACTTAGTAAAATAAATGAAGGCAAATACTGTATGGTATCACTTACATGTGTAATTATTACATGTGTAATTTTAAAAAATCCACACATGAAAAACATAAACAGACACACATATATAAAACAGACTGGTGGTTGCCAAAGAGGGAGAGGAGAGTGGATGGGCAAAGAGTGATATGAGAGTAAGAGATATAAACTACTACATATAAAAGGAGTAAACAACCAGGGCATATTTTACACCACAGGGAATTGTAACCATTATCTTTAAAAACTTTTAATGGAAAATAATCTATAAAAATATTGAATCACTATGCTGTAAACCTGCAACTAATTGTAAATCAACTATATTTCAGGATTTTTTCAATTCTAAAATTGTTTTCAGATAAATAAAGTGGAAAAAGAACTAAAGTAAATCATGAGAACAATGTCTTACCAAACAGAATATCAGTAAAGACATCTGTGTTATTAAAAAATCAAATAGAATAGAAGAAGTAAATATACAGTAGCTGGATAATAATAATAATAATAGCTGGAGAATTCACAACATTCATTTCAGTAATGGATTGAGTATTTAGACAACAGACCAGTAAGGAAATAGAAGACACAAACCAGCAGTCCCCAACTTTTTCACACCAGGGGCCAGTTTTGTGGACAATTTTCCCACGGAGGGGTGGGGAATGGTTTAGGGATGACTCAAGTGCATTACATTTATTGTGCACTTTACTTCTTTTATTATTACATTTTAATATATAATGAAATAATTATATAACTCACCATAATGCAGAATCAGCAGGAGCCCTGAGCTTATTTTCCTGGAAATAGATGGTCTCATGTGGGGGAGATGGGAGATGGTGACACACAAAGTGTGTTTTTTATGTCCAGTCTACTCCATAATCTCATCTTAGTTGCTGTTACTGCAGAAAATCCTGTTTCACAAAGATAGCATGTTGGAAATTGAAGCAAGCTTTTAAGTGCTTTTGTGGCATTCTCAGTATATTCCGCTTTGACTTTCATCCAAAATGTATGGAGAGGGCTTCCCTGGTGGCGCAGTGGTTAGAGTCCACCTGCCGATGCAGGGGACATGGGTTCGTGACCCGATCCGGGAAGATCCCACATGCCGCGGGGCGGCTGGGCCTGTGAGCCATGGCCGCTGAGCCTGTGCATCCGGAGCCTGTGCTCTGCAAAGGGAGAGGCCACAACAGTGAGAGGCCCACGTACCGCAAAAAAAAAAAAAAAAAAAAAAATGTATGGAGATTTGAAATTGTCTCAAACGTAATTTTAAGGCCCCCATCATTTGCAATCTCAAGAAGTTGATCATCTTGTTGCATGGACAAAGTTGATTCACCTGGCTTGTTCAAAAATGGGTCAAAGATACATTGCTTCCCAGTTCAGGGGTCATTTGTGTTTGGGAATTAGTGCTCAACCTCTTCTGAAAGCTGAGATAGGTGATCATTCAACAGCTGGGAGAAAGAAGACACTGGCTTAGCCTCTTCCAAAATTTCTGCTAATGTTTGAAACACATCAAAAATCTCAGTGTTCACTCATCATCACCATAATTTCAGTTTGGCTTTGAACACAGGCATTTTATCCACCGACTTGAACACAGTTGTCCTTCTCCCCTGAAGTGACAAATTGAGTTCGTTGAGCAGGTTCAATATGTTACACAATTAAGCAAGTTGTATGACTCATTGTGTGTCACTGAAATGTGCTGTTAGTGGTGATTTTTTTTTTCTAAGAATAATCTCTGGAGTGGCTCTCATAACTCAAAAACTGGCCAGTGTTCTACCTTTAGAAAGCCATCTCACTTCTGAGTATAAAAGAAGATACATGTGCTCTGGGTCCACATCCTCACAGAGCTACACATAACATAAGTTATGGGCAAGTAATTTAATGTGGTTGATAATTTTAATCACATCCTGTAAAATGTTATTAAGTTCAGGTGATGTTTTTCAGCTAGCCAGCATTTCTTTAAGGATGACAGAGTCCATTGACTCACATTCAGAAGTGACCTTTGACCAGAGTAGTGAAACCAGAAAGCCATCTAGTCACCTTAGCCACTCCCTCCATGCATATACTGACACAAAATGACCAAATCAGTTTTCCTGATATGTAATCATTCAAAAGCCTCAATAGTTCTGCAGCTGTAGTGTTGGTTAGCAACAAAAGTGCACATAATATATCCTCATGCACATCCTCCTGAAAAATATATCACACAAATCAAGCATTGTTGCCTTGTTGACAACATCAGTAGACTTGTCAACCTGGATTGTGTACTACAGTGACTCATTAATGCTAACAATTGTGCCTCAGTATCCTCTGCTATTTCATCAATTCATCTAGTTACGATGTGAGCTGAAAGAAGAACACGTGCCACCATTTGAACTTCAGCCTCTCTTAAATGTTCATGACAAATGTCCTTAGCAGCAGGCAGGATCCACTCTTCACCAAAAGTAAAAGGCTTCTTTGCTTTAGCAATGCAGTTAACCACTAAAAATGTTGCTCTCAGTGAAGACACATTTGATGAAGTGGTGGCTTTCAATAATTGCTTCTGTTCTTTGTGTTCACTTTTTTTTCTTTTGAAAAACTCCACAGGCTTGTCTTTTAAATCAGGGTGATTTGTCTCTGTGTAGCAAAGCAGTTTTGAAGGTTTCATGGCTTTGTTCGATAACCAGTCAACATGTATTATACAAAGCAGCTTGGAGAATGTGAATCACCTATTTCAATGAACCTGTAATTTAAGGAGAATACTTGGTATTTTCTTTTAAATGCAGCTTTCTTTTTGTGGGCAGTCTTAGAGTCTTCTGCTGTCTCAACATTGGGTCTTTCCATTTTTTCAAAGAAGCTCTCCAGCGACATTTGATTTTTACTCATTTTGGCTTGGGTTGACTTGTGGGCTTACCAAACCTGTGACTGAGACAAGTGTGCAGTGTGGGAAAGAGGCGAGGATGGTAGTGGTAAATAAAATACAGGGCGGACCATGCATGGACTAAAATAAGTGTCCGATTCTGACTTAAAACCTGCAAACAGATGCATCTGTACAATTGAAGAATATCAAATCACTGGCCACTATAAAGCTTGCCACCATATGCAGCATAATTGTCACTTGTCACTCACTGATATCATTTTGTTCTTTTTTAATATCTTTATTGGAGTATATTTTTCTTTACAATGTTGTGTTTCTTTCTGTTGTATAAGAAAGTGAATCAGTTATACATATACATATGTTCCCTTACCTCTTCCCTCTTGCATCTCCCTCCCTCCCACCCTCCCTATCTCACCCCTCTAGGTGGTCACAAAGCACCGAGCTGATCTCCCTGTGCTATGCTGCTGCTTCGCACTAGCTATATATTTTGATTTATAGTGCCTATATGTCAATGCTACTCTTTCACATCATCCCAGCTTACACTTCACCCTCCATGTGTCCTCAGGTCCATTCTCTACATCTGCATCTTTATTCCTGTCATACTCCAAGGTTCTTCAGAGCCACTTTTTAAAAAAAGTATTTGTTTTAGATTCCATATATATGTATTAACATACGGTATTTTTTTTCAATTTCTGACTTACCTCACTGTGTATAACATCTATTTCCATCCAGCTCATTACAAATAACTCAATTTCATCTCTTTCTATGGCTGAGTAATATTCCATTGTATATATGTACCACATCTTCTTTATCCATTCATCTGTTGATGGCCATTTAAGTTGCTTCCATGTCCTAGCTATTGTAAACAGAGCTGCAGTGTGGTACATGACTCTTTTTGAATTATGGTTTTCTCAGGGTATATACCCAGTAGTGGGATTGCTGGGTTATATGATATTTCTATTTTTAGTTTTTTAAGGAAACCCCATACTGTTCATCATAGTAGTGGTATCAATTTACATTCCTACCAACAGTGCAAGAGTGTTCCCTTTTCTCCACACCCTCTCCAGCATTTATTGTTTGTAGATTTTTTGATGATGACCATTCTGAATGGGGTAAGGTGATACCTCATTGTAGTTTTGATTTGAATTTCTCTAATGATTAATGGTGTTGAGCATTCTTTCATGTGTTTGTTGGCTATCTGTATATCTTCTTTGTAGTAATGTCTATTTAGTCTTCTGACAAATTTTGTATTGGTTGTTTGTTTTATTTTGATATTGAGCTGCATGACTGTAAACTTTTGAGATTAATCCTTTGTCAGTTGCTTCAACTGAAAATATTTTCTCCCATTCTGAAGGTTGTATTTTTGTCTTCTTTGTAGTTTCCTTTGTTGTACAAAAGCTTCTAAGATTATGTCTAATTTTTTAATTTTTGTTTTCATTTCCATTTCTCTAGGAAGTGGGTCAAAAAGGATCTTGCGTGATTTACATCATAGAGTGTTCTCCCTATGTTCTCCTTTAAGAGTTTTATATAGTCTGCCCATATATTTCAGGCTTTAATCCATTTTGATTTTATTTTTCTGATTGGTGTTAAGGAGTGTTCTAATTTCATTCTTTTACATGTAGCTGTCCAGTTTTCCCAGCACCACTTACTTAAGAGGCTGTCTTTTCTCCATTGTATATTCTTGTCTCCTTTAACAAAGATAGTTAATCATATGTGTGTGGGCTTATCTCTGGCTTTCTATCCTGTTCCATTGATTAATATTTCTGTTTTTTTGCCAGTACCATACTGTTTTGACTACTGTAGCTTTGTAGTACAGTCTGACATCAGGAAACCTGATTCCGCCAGCTCTGTTTTACTTTCTGAAGATTACTTTGGCTATTCAGGGTATTTTGTGTTTTCATACAAATTGTGAAACTTTTTGTTCTAGTTCAGTGAAAAATGCCATTGGTTGTTTGATGAAGATTGCATTGAATCTGTTGATTCCTTTAGGTAGTATAGTCATTTTCACAATTTTCACTTTTCCAATCCAAGAATATGTTATATCTCTCCATCTGTTTGTATCATCTTTATTTTCTTTCATCAGTGTCTTATAGTTATCTGCATACAGGTCATTTGTCTCCTTAGGTAGGTTTATTCCTAGGTATTTTATTCTTTTTGTTGCAGTGGATTTTGCTAATTTCTCTTTCAGATTTTTCATCATTAGTGTATAAGAAAGCAAGAGGTTTCTGTGCATTAATTTTTATCCTGCTATTTTACCAAATTAATTGATTAGCTCTAGTAGTTTTCTGGTAGCATCTTTAGGATTCTCTATGTATAGTATCATGTAATCTGCAAAAGGTGACAGTGTTCTTTCTTCTTTTCTGATTTTGATTCATTTATTTCTTTTTCTTCTCTGATCACTGTGGTTAAAACTTCCAAAACTCTGTTGAATCATAGAGGGTTGGCAACCTTGTCTTGTTCATGACCTTAGGGGAAATGTTTTCAGTTTTTCATGATAGACAAAGATGTTGGCTGTGGCTTTGTCATATATGAACTTTATTATGTTGAGGTATGTTCCCTCTATGCCTACTTTCTGGAAAGTTTTTATCATAAATGAGTGTTGAATTTTTTAAAAATATAAATTTATTTTTGGCTGTGTTGGGTCTTTGTTGCTGCATGCAGGCTTTCTCACTCGTTGCTGTGAGCGGGGGCACTCTGTTGTAGTGCAAGGGCTCTAGGCATGTGGGATTCATTAGTTGTGGCATGCAGGCTCAGTAGTTGTGTCTCGCAGGCTCTAGAGCACAGGCTCAGTAGTTGAGGCCCACGGGCTTAGCTGCTCCACGGCATGTGGTATCCTCCCAGACCACGGTTCAAACCCATGCCCCTCACATTGGCAGGCAGACTCTCAACCACTGCGCCATCAGGGAAGCCCTCAGTGTGGATTTTTGTTGAAAGCTTTTTCTGCATCTATTGAGATGATCATATGGTTTTTATCCCACATTTTTTTTTGTTTTTTTAGAAAAGTGGACATCATCTACATTCAAACATGATTGTTTCCAAGTTTAGTTCGTTCTTTATTTTTTAATTTAATTTTATTTATTTTTTTATACAGCAGGTTCTTATTAGTCATCAATTTTATGCACATCAGTGTATACATTCAATCCCAATCTCCCAATTCATCACACCCCCCCTCAACCCCACACTGCTTTCCCCCCTTGGTGTCCACATGTTTGTTCTCTCTGTCTGTGTCTCAATTTCTTCCCTGCAAACTGGTTCATCTGTATTATTTTTCTAGGTTCCACATATATGCATTAATATACAATATTTGTTTTTCTCTTTCTGACTTACTTCACTCTATGACAGTCTCTAAATCCATCCATGTCTCAACAAATGACCTGATTTCCTTCCTTTTTATGGCTGAATAATATTCCATTGGATATATGTACCACATCTTCTTTAACCATTCATCTGTCAATGGGCATTTAGGTTGCTTCCATGACCTGCATATTGTAAATAGTGCTGCAATGAACATTGGGGTGCATGTGTCTTTTTGAATTATGGTCTCCTCTGGGTATATACCCAGTAGTGGGATTGCTGGGTCATATGGTAATTCTATTTTTAGTTTTATAAGGAACCTCCACATTGTTCTCCATAGTGGCTGTATCAATTTACATTCCCACCAACAGTGCAAGAGGGTTCCCTTTTCTCCACACCCTCTCCAGCATTTGTTGTTTGTAGATTTTCTGATGATGCCCATTCTAAGTGGTGTGAGGTGATACCTCATTGTAGTTTGATTTGCATTTCTCTAATAATTAGTGATGTTGAGCAGCTCTTCAGGTGTTTCTTGACCATCTGTGTGTCTTCTTTGGAGAAATGTCTATTTAGATCTTTTGCCCATTTTTGGATTAGGTTGTTTGTTTTTTTGATATTGAGCTGCATGAGCTGTTTATATATTTTGGATATTAATATTTTGTCTGTCTATTCATTTGCAAATATTCTCTCCCATTCTGAGGGTTGTTTTTTTCATCTTGTTTATGGTTTCCTTTGCTGTGCAGAAGCTTTGAAATTTCATTAGGTTGCATTTGTTTGTTTTTGGTTTTATTTCCATTACCCTAGGAGGTGTATCAAAAATGATCTTGCTGTGATTTATGTCAAAGATTGTTCTTCCTATGTTTTCCTCTAAGAGTTTTATAGTGTCCGGTCTTACATTTAGGTCTGTAATCCATTTTGAGTTTATTTTTGTGGATGATGTTAGGGAGTGTTCTAATTTCATTCTTTTACATGTAGCTGTTCAGTTTTCCTAGCAGCACTTATTGAAGAGACTGTCTTTTCTGCATTGTATATCCTCACCTCCTTTGTCATAGATGAGTTGACCATACGTGCGTGGGTTTACCTTTGGGCTTTCTATCTTTTCCCATTGATCTATGTTTCTGTTTTTGTGTCAGTACAATATCGTGTTGATTACTGTAGCTGTGTAGTATAGTCTGAAGTCAGGGAGTCTGATTTCTCCCACTCTGTCTTTTTTCCCTCAAGGCTGCTTTGGCTATTCGAGGTCTTTTTTGTCTCCATACAAATTTTAAGATTTTTTTCTTCTGGTTCTGTAAAATATGCCAGTGGTAATTTGATAGGGATTGCATTGAATCTGTACATTGCTTTGGGTAGTAGAGTCATTTTCACAGTATTGATTCTTCCAATCCAAGAACATGGTATATCTCTTCATCTGTTGGTATCATCTTTAATTTCTTTCATCAGTGTCTTATAGTTTTCTGCATACAGGTCTTTTGTCTCCCTAGGTAGCTTTATTCCTAGGTATTTTATTTTTTATGTTGCAGTGGTAAATGGGAGTGTTTCCTTAATTTCCCTTTCAGATTTTTCATCATTACTGTAAAGGAATGCAAGAGATTTCTGTGCATTAATTTTTTATCCTGCAAATTTACCAAATTCATTGATTAGTTCTAGTAGTTTTCTGGTGGCATCTTTAGGATTTTCTATGTGTAGTATCATGTCATCTGCAAACAGTGACAGTTTTACTTCTTCTTTTCCAATTTGTATTCATTTTATTTCTTTTTCTTCTATGATTGCCATGGCTAGGACTTCCAAAACTATGTTGAATAATAGTGGTGAGAGTGAACATCCTTATGTTGTTCTTGATCTTAGAGGAATTGCTCACAGTTTTTCACCATTGAGAATAATGTTTGCTGTGGGTTTGTCGTAAATGGCCTTTATTATGTTGAGGTAGGTTCCCTCTATGCCCATTTTCTGGACAGTTTTTATCGTAAATCGGTGTTGAATTTTGTCAAAAACATTTTCTACATCTATTGAGATGATCATATGGTTTTTATTCTTCAATTTGTTAATATGGTATATCACATTTATTGAGTTGTGTAGATTGAAGAATCCTTGCATGCCTGGGATAAATACCACTTGATCATGGTGTATCATCATCCTTTTAATGTGTTGTTGGATTCTGTTTGTTAGTATTTTGTTGAGGATTTTTGCATCTATGTTCATCGGTGATATTAACCTGTAGTTTTCTTTCTTTGTGACATGTTTCTCTGGTTTTGGTATCAGGGTGATGGTGGACTTGTAGAGTGTTTGGGAGTGTTCCTCCTTCTGCTATATTTTGGAAGAAGCTGAGAAGGATTTAGCTCTTCTCTAAGTGTTTGATAGAACTCTCCTGTGAAACCATCAGGTCCTGGTCTTTTGTTTGTTGGAAGATTTTAAATCACAGTCTCAACTTCAGAACTTGCATTCAGTCAGTTTATATTTCCTATTTCTTCCTTGTTCCATCACGGGAGGTTGTGCTTTTCTAAGGATTTGTCTGTTTCTTCCAGGTTATCCATTTTATTGGCATATAGCTGCTGGTAGTAATCACTCATTATCCTTTGTATTTCTGCAGTGTCAGTTGTTACTTCTTTTTCATTTCTAATACTATAGATTTGAGTCTTCTCCCTTTTTTTCTTGATGAGTCTATTTAATGATTTATCAATTTTGTTTATTTTCTCAAAGAACCAGCTTTTGTTTTACTGATCTTTGCTATTGTTCCTTCATTTCTTTTTCAGTTATTTGTGATCTGATCTTTATGATTTCTCTGCTTTGATAATTTTGGGACTTTTCTGTTCTTCTTTCTCTAATTGCTTTAGATGTAATATTAAGTTGTTTATTTGAGATGTTTCTCATTTCTTGAGTTAGGAATATATTGTTATAAACTTCCCTCTTAGAACTGCTTTTGCTGCATCCAATAGGTTTTGGGTCATTGTGTTTTCAATGTCATTCCTTTCTTGGTATAATTTGATTTCTTTAGTGACCCATTTGTTATTAAGTAGTGTATAGTTTAGTCTCCATGGGTTTTCATTTTTTACAGATTGTTTTCTGTAATTGAAATCTAGTCTCATAGTATTATGGTTGGAAAAGTTACTTGATACAATTTCAATTTTCTTAAATTAACCATGGCTCGATTTGTGACCCAAGATATGGTCTATCCTAGAGAATGTCCCATGAGCACTTGAGAAGAAAGTGTATGCTGTTGTTTTTGAATGGAATGTCCTATAAATATCAATTAACTCCGCCTTGTTTAATGTATCATTTAAAGCTTGTGTTTCCTTATTTATTTTCATTCTGGATGATCTGTCCATTGGTGAAAGTGGGGTGTATAGCATTTTTCCCACACTGTGATTGTGTTACTGTTGATTTCCCCTTTTATTGTTGTTCACATTTGCCTTATGTATTGAGGTGATCCTATGTTAGGTGCATAAATATTTACAATTGTTATATCTTCTTCTTGGGTTGATCCCTTAATCATTATGTAGTGTCTTTTTTCTGTTGTAATAGCCTTATATTAAAGTATATTTTTCCTATTATGAGAATTGCTACCCCAGCTTTCTTATGAATTCCAACTGCATGGAATAACTTTTTCCATTCCCTCATTTTCAGTCTGTATGTTTCCCTAGGTCTGAAGTGGGTCACTTGTAGACAGCATATATATGGTACCTGTTTTTATATCCAGTCAGCCAGTCTATGACTTTTGGTTGGAGCATTTTATAGATTTACATTTAAGGCAGTTATCAATAAGTGTGTTCCTATTACCATTTTCTTAATTTTGGGGGATGTGTAATTGTAGCTCTTTTTCTTCTGTTGTGCGTCCTGCCTATAGCAGTTCCTTTAGCATTTGTCATAAAGCTGGGTTGGTGGTTCTGAATTCTCCAAGCTTTTGCTTGTCTGTAAAAGTTCTAATTTAGTATCAAATCTGAATGATATCCTTGCTGTATAGAGTAATCTTGGTTATAGGTTCTTCCCTTTTATCACTTTAATTATGTCCTGACACTCCCTTCAGGCTTGCAGAGTTTCTGCTGAAAGATTAGCTGTTATTCTTATAGGGATTCCCTTGTATGCTACTTGTTGTTTTTCCCTTGCTACTTTTAATATTTTTTCTTTGTGTTTAATTTTTGATAGTTTGATTAATATGTGTCTTGGCACATTTCTTCTTGAATTTATCCTGTGTGGGACTTTCTGCCCTCCTGGACTTGATTAGCTGTTTCATTTCCCATATTAGTGAAGCTTTCAACTATAATCTCTAAAAAATTTTTCTCAGTTCCTTTCTTTTTCTCTTCTTCTTCTGGGACCCCTATATTTCTAATGTTGATGCATTTAATGTTGTCCCAGAGGTCTCTGAGCCTGTTCTAAATTCTTTTCATTCTTTTTTCTTTATTCTGCTCTGCAGTAGTTATTTCCACTATTTTATATTCCAGATTACTTATCCATTTTTCTGCCTCAGTTATTCTGCTATTGATTCCTTCTAGAGAATTTTTAAATTCATTCATTGTGTTGTTCCTTATTGTTTGTTTCCTCTTTAGAACTTCTATGTCCTTGTGAAACGTTTCTTGTATTTTCTCCATTCTATTTCCAAGATTTTGGATCTGCTTTACTATTACTCTAAATTCTTTACTATTCTTTACTTTACTCTAAATTCTTTACTATTACTCTAAATTCTCTTTTCAGGTAGACTGTCTATTTCCCTTTCATTTCTTAGATTTGATGGGTTTTTTCTTTTTTCCTTCATCTGCTGTTTGTTTCTCTGTCTCCTCATTTTGCTTAACTTACTGTGTTTGGGATCTCCTTTTTGCAGGCTGCATGTTCATAGTTCCCATTGTTTTTTGGGTCTGCCACCAGTGGCTAATTTTTGTTCAGTGGGTTGTGTAGGCTTCCTGGTGGAGGGGACTGGTACCTGTATTGTAATGGATGAGCCTGGATCTTGTCTTTCGGGTGGACAGGATCATGTCTGGTGGTGTGTTTTGGGGTGTCTGTGGCCTTATATGAATTTAGGTATCCTCTCTGATAATGGGTTAGGTTGTGTTCCTGTCTTGCTAGTTGTTTGCCATAGAGTGTCCAGCACTGTAGCTTGCTGGTCATGAGTGGAGCTAGGTCTTAGTGTTCAGATGCAGATCTCTGGGAAAGCATTCACCGTATAATATTATGTAGAGTGGGAGGTCTCTCGTGGACCATGTCCTGAACTCAGCTCTCCAACCTCAGAGGCACAGGCCTAACATCCATCCAGAGCATCAAGACTCTCTCAGTTGCATGGCTCAGAAAAAAGGGAGAAGAAACAAAAGGAAGAAAGAAAAAATAAATTTATTATGATAAGAATTTTAAAAATAGTTATTAAAAATAAAAAATTTTATAAAGTAATAAAAAAGAAAGGAACGAAATAAGGGAGCAACCAAACCCAAATACAAATCCATCAATGATAACAAGCACTAAAAACTATACTAAAAAATAATAATAACTCCCCCCCCCAAAAAACAACAAAAACGGACAGACAGAACCCTTGCATAAATGGTAAAAGCAAAGCTATACACACAAATCACATAAAGAAGCATAGACATACACACTCACAAAAAGAGAAAAAGGAAAAAAAAAAAATCTTTGCTTCCAAAGTTCACCTCCTCAATGTTGGGATAATTCATTGTCTATTCAGGTTTTCCACAGATCCAGGGTACATCAAGATGATTGTGGAGATTTAATCCACTGCTCCTGAGGTTACTGGGAGAGATTTCCCTTTTTCTTCCTTGTTTACATACCTCCTGGGTTTCACCATTGTATTTTGTCCCACCTCTGCATGTAGGTCCCCTGAGGACATCATCTCTTCACTCAGACAGGACAGGGTTAAAGTAGCAGCTGATCTGGGGACTCTGGCTCACTCGGGCCAGAGTGAGGGAGGGGTATGAAATGCAGGGCGAGCCTGTGGCGGCAGAGACCAGCATGACCTTTCAACAGCCTGAGGTGGGCTTTGTGTTCTCCTGGGGAAGTTGTCCCTGGATCACAGGACACTGGCAGTGATGGCTGCACAAGCTCCCTGAAGGGGAGTTTTGGATAGTGACCTTTACTTGCACATAGGCTTCTTGGTGCTGCAGCAGAAGCCTTAACATTGCATACCCGGCTCTGGTGTCTGTGTTGAGGGCCACAGCTCACGCCTGTCTCTGGAGCTTGTTTAGAATCCTCTTGCACGCTGAAACAATTGTGTCTTGACTTTTAGGCTGTTCCAGACTTTATCTCTGACTGCCTCCTGGCTAGCTGTGGTGCACTAGTCCCCTCATGCTTTGTTCACGCAGCCAACCCCAGTCTTCTCCCTGTGACATGACCTCTGAAACCTGAGGCTCAGCTCACAGCCCCCACCAGTCCCAACCACCAGGTGAAAAAAACAGCCTCTGAGGCTGGTGAGTGTTGGTTGACACCAATCTTCTGTGTGGGAATCTGTCTGCTTTGCCCTCTCCACCCCTGTTGCTGTGCTCTCCTCCATGGTTCAAAAGATTCACCCCTGCCAACCCCCTCTCCGCCAATGAAGGGGCTTCCTAGAGTGTGGAAGTATTTCCTCCTTCACAGCTCCCTCCCTTTGGTGCAGGCCCCGTCCCTATACATTCTGTTTTTTTTAATTTATTTTGTCCTACCCAGGTATCTGGGGAGTTTCGTGTCTTTGGGGTAGTCTGAAGTCTTCTGCCAGCATTCAGTAAGTGTTCTGTTGAAGTTGTTCCACATATAGATGTATTTCTGATGTATTTGTGGGGAGGAAGGAGATCTCCAACTCTCACTCATCTGCTTTTTTGAAGGTCTCCTATTCCAGTTCTGTTTTTCTCTCTCAAGATTGCTTTGGCTATTTAGGGTCTTTTGTGTTTCCATAGAAATTTGAAACATTTGTTCTAGTTCTGTGAAAAATGCAATTGGTAGTTTGTTAGGGATTGCATTGGATCTGTAGATTGCTCTGGCTTGTATAGTTTTTTTTCACAATGTTGATTCTTCCAATACAAGAACATGTTATATGTCTCCATCTCTTTGTATTTTCTTTAATTTTTTTCATCAGTCTCTTATAGTTTTGTTGTTGTTGTTGTTTTTTCGGTACATGGGCCTCTCACTGTTGTGGCATCTCCTGTCGTGGAGCACAGGATCCGGATGCGCAGGTTCAGCGGCCATGGCTCACGGGCCCAGCCACCACGTGGCATGCAGGATCCTCCTGGACTGGGGCACAAACCCGTGTCCCCTGCATTGGCAGGTGGACTCTCAACAACTGTGCCACCAGGGAAGCCCTCTTATAGTTTTTTGCATAAAGTCTTTTTTTTTCCTTAGGTAGGTTTATGCCTAGTTATTTTATTCTTTTTCTTGCAATGGTAAATTAGAGTGTTTCCTTAATTTCTCTTTCAAGTATTTCACCTTTCATGTATAGGAATACAAGAGGTAATCTGTGCATTAATTCTGTATCCTACTGCTTTAACAAATTCATTGATTAGCTCTAGTAGATTGCTGGTACCATCTTTAGGATTCTCTGTGTACAATATCATGTCATCTGCAAACAGTGACAGTTTTAATTCTTTTCTAACTTGGATTCCTTTTATTGCTTTTTCTTCTCTGATAGCTGTGATTAAAAATTCCAAAACTGTTGAATCATAATGGTGAGAGTGAACACCCTTGTCTTGTTCCTGATCTCAGTGGAAATGATTTCATTATTTCACCGTTTAGAATGATGTTGGCTGTGACTTTGTCATATATGTCCTTTATTATGTTGAGATATGTTCCCTCTATGCCCACTTTCTGGAGAGTATTTATCATAAATCGGTGTTGAATTTTGTTGAAATCTTCTTCTGCATCTATTGAGATGATCATATGGTGTTTATCCTTTAATTTTTAATATGCTGTATCATGTTAACTGATTTGCATATATTGAAGTATCCTTGCCTTCCTGGGATAAATCCCACTTGATCATGGTGTATGATCATTTTATTGTGCTGTTGGATTCTGTTTTCTAATAACTGGTTGATGATTTTTACATCTATGTATATCCATGTTATTGGCCTGTTGTTTTCTTTCTTTGTGATATCCCTGTCTGGTTTTGGTGTCAGTGTGATGGTGGTCTCATAGAGTCAGTTTGGGAGTGTTCCTCCCTCTGCTATATTTTCGTAGAGTTTGAGAAGGATAGGTATTTTCTCTTCACTAAATATTTGATAGAATTCGCTTTTGAAGCCATCTGGTCCTGGTCTTTTGTTTTTTGGAAGATTTTTCATCACAGTCTCAATTTCAGTGCTTGTGATCAATCTGTTTATGTCTCTGACTTCTTCTTGGTTCAGTCTCAGTAGGTTGTGCTTTTCTAAGAATTTGTCCATTTCTTTTAGCTTGTCTATTTTGTTGGCATAGGATTGCTTGTAGTAATCTTTCATAATCCTTTGTATTTCTGCAATGTCAGTTGTTACTTCTCCTTTTCCATTTCTAATCCTATTGATTTGAGTCTTCTCATATTTTTTCTTTATAAGTCTGGCAAATGGTTTATCAATTTTGTTTATCTTCTCAGAGAACCAGCTTTTGTTTTATTGATGTTTGCTATTGTTTCCTTCTTTCTTTTTCATTTATTTCTGATCTGATATTTATGGTATCTTTCCTTCTACTAAGTTTGGGAGTTTTTTGTTCCTCTTTCTCTAATTGCTTTAGGTGTAATATTAGGTTGTTTATTTGAGATGTTTCATGTTTCTTGAGTTAAGATTGTATTGCTGTAAAATACCCCCTTAGAACTGCTTTTCCTGCATTACATAGGAATTTGCTCATCGTGTTTTCATTGTCGTTTGTTTCTAGGTATGTACTGATTTCATCTTTGATTTCTTCAGTGAACTCTTGAGTACTGTATTGTTTAGCCCCCATGGATTTGTTTTTTTTTTTAAGCTTTTTTTCCTGTAACTGAAATGTAGTGTCATAGGGTTGTGTTCAGAAAAGATACTTGATAAAATTTCATTTTTCTTAAATTTACCAGGGTTTGGTTTGTGACCCAAGATATGATCTATCCTGCAGAATGTTCCATGAGCCTCTGAGAAGAAAGTGTATTCTGTTGTTTTTGAATGGAATGTCCTATAAATATCAATTAACTGCATCTTGTTTAATGTCTCATTTAAAAAGCTTGTGCTTTCTTATTTATTTTCAATTTGGATAATCTACCCATTGGTGAAAATGGGGTGTTAATGCCCCCTACTATGATTGTGTTACTGCTGATTTCCCCTTTTATGGCTGTTTGCATTTCCCTTATATTGAGGAGCTATTATGTTCAGTGCATGAATATTTACAATTGTTATATCATCTTTTTGGTTTGATCCTTTGATCATTAAGAAGTATACTTCTTTGTCTCTGGTAACAGTCTTTATTTTAAAGTCTATTATTTCTCTATGAGAATTGCTACTCCAGCTTACTTTTGAATTCTATTTGATTGGAATATCTTTTAAAATCCCCTCATTATCAGTCTGTATGTGTCCCTAGGTCTGAAGTTGGCCTCTAGTAGACAGCACATATACGCTTCTTGTTTTTATATCCAGTCAGCCAGTCTATGTCTTTTGGTTGGAACATTTGATCCATTTACATTTAAGGGAATTTTCAATATGTGTGTTCCTATTACCATTTTATTAATGATTTGGGGTTTGTTATTGTAGGTCTTTTCCTTCTCTTTTGTTTCCTGCCTAAAGAAGTTCCTTCAGCAAATGTTGTAAAGCTGGTTTGGTGGTTCTGAATTCTTTTAGCTTTTTCTTTTTTTGTAAATTTTTTAATTTCTCCATAGAATCTGAATGAGATCCTTGGTGGATAGAGTAATCTTGGTTGTAGTTTCTTCCCTTTCATCACTTTAATTATGTCCTGCCACTCCCTTCTGGCTTGCAGTGTTTCTGCTGAATGATCATCTGTTAACTTTATGGGGATTCCCTTGTATGTTATTTGGTTTTTTTCCCTTGATGCCTTTAATATTTTTTCTTTGTGTTTAATTTTTGATATTTTGATTAATATGTGTCTTGGCTTGTTTCTCCTTGGATTTATCCAGTATGGGACTCTCTGCTCTCCTGGGCTTGATTACCTCTTTCCTTTCCCATATTAGTGTAGTTTTCAACTATAGTCTCTTCAAATTTTTTCTCAGTACGTTTCTTTTTGTCTTCTTCTTCTGGCACCCCTATAGTTCGAATGTTGGTGCACTTATTGTTGTCCAAGAAGTCTTTGTGTCTGTCCTCAATTCGTTTCATTCTTTTATCTTTATTCTGCTCTGCAGTTGTTATTTCTACTATTTTATCTTCCAGGTCACTTATCCATTCTTCTGCCTCAGTTATTCTGCAACTGATTCCACCTAGAGAATTTTTAATTTCATTTATTTTGTTGTTCCTCATTGTTTGTTTGCTCTTTAGTTCTTCTAGGTCTTTGTTAAAGATTTATTTTCTCGATTCTATTTCCTAGATATTGGATCCTTTTTACTATCATTACTCTGAATTATTTTACATGCAGACTACATATTTCCCCTTCATTTCTTAGATCTGGTGGGGTTTTTCCTTGCTCCTTCATCTGCTTTTTGTTTCTCTGTCTTCTTACTTTCATTAACTTACCAAGTTTGGGGTCTCCTTTTTTCAGGCTGCCTATTCATAGTTCCCATTGTTTTTGGTGTCTGCCCACAGTGGCTAAGGTTTGTTCAGTTAGTTGTGTAGGCTTCTTAGTGCAGGAGACTGGTGCCTGTGTTGTGATGGATGAGGCTGGATCTTGTCTTTCTGGTATGAAAGACCATGTCTTGCGGTGTGTTTTATTGTTTCATGACCTTATTATGATTTTAGGCAGCCTCTCTGCTAATGGGTAGAGTTGTGTTCCTGTCTGGTTAGTTGTTTGGCATAGAGTAACCAGCAATATAGATGGCTTATCATGAGAGGAGCTGGGTCTAAGCATTGACATGGAGATCTCTGGGAGAGCTTTTTCCATTTAATATTATGTGGAGCCAGGAGGTCTCAGGAGGACTAAGTCCTGAACTCGGCTTTCCAAACTCAGAGGCATGGGCCTGACAGCTGGCTGTAGAACCAAGTCCCTGTCTCTCAGAAGTAAAGGGATAAGAAAGGATAAACAAAACAAAATAAAATAAAACAATGTTATTACAATAAAATATAATTTTTAAATGTAAAAAAATTAAAATGTAAATAAAAAAGGCAAAAAAAGAAAGGAAAGAAATAAGAGAGCAACCAAACCCAAATAAAAATCTACCAATGAAAACAAGCACTAAAAACTATGCAAAAAAAAAAAAAGTACATAAAGATCCCTAGGACCAATGGTAAAAGCAAAAGCAATACAGACAAATCACATAAAGAAGCATACATGTACACACACACACAAAGAGAAAAAAGGAAAAAAAAACATTTGTTCCCAAAGTTGTCCACCTCAATTTTGAGATAATTCACTGTCTATTCAGGTTTTCCACAGATTCAGCGTACAAGTTGATTGTGGAGTTTTAATCCACTGCTCCTAAGCTGCTGGGAGAGATTTCCCTTTCACTTCTTTGTTCACACAGCTCCTGGAGCTCAGATTTGGATTTGACCCCACTTCTGTGTAGGTGATCTCAGGGTGTCAGTTCTTCACTCAGACAGGACGAGGTTAAAATAGCAGCTGATTAGGCTGTTCTGACCCACTGAGTCCTAGGGGTGGGTGTGGTACAGAATGAGGGACAATGTTGTGGTGGCAGAGGCCAACATGACGTTGCAACAGCCTGAGGCATGCCATGTGTTCTCCTGCAGAATTTGTCCATAGATCATGGGACCCTGGCAGTGGTGAGCTGCAGAGGCTCTCAGAGGGAAGGTGTGGATAGTGACCTGTGCTTGCACATAGGCTTCTTTCTGGCTGCAGCAGCAGCCTTAGCATTTCATGCCCCTTTCTTGACGTCCACACTAATAGCCATGGCTTGTGCCCATCCCTGGAGCTTGTTTAGGCAATACTCTGAATCCCCTCTCCTCTCATACCTAAAACAATGGCCTCTTTTCTCTTAGGCAGTTCCAGAATTTTCCCTGACTCCCTCGCAGTGAGCTGTGGCAACTAGTGCCCTCAGGCTTTGTTCACACAGCCAACCCCAGTCCTCTCCTTGGGATCTGACCTATGAACCCTGAGCATCAGCTCCCAGCCCCAACACATCCCAGACAGTAGGTGACCAGACAAGCCTCTAAGGCTGGTGAGTGCTTCTTGGCACCAATCTTCTGTGTAGGAATCTCTCTGCTTTCCCCTCTGCACCCCTGTTGCTGCCCTCTCTTCTATGTCTCTGAAGCTTCCACCTTGCCTCCCCTGTCTCTGCCAGTGAGGGCTTTTCCTAGTGTATGGATCTTTTCCTCTATCACAGCTCCCTCCCTGTGGCACAGGTCCCATTCCTATTGATTTGTCTTTTATTTTTATTTTTCCCTACCCAGTTACGTGGGGATTTTCTTGCCTTTTGAGATGTCTGTGGTCTTCTGTCAGAATTCAGTAGGTGTTCTGTAGGAGTTGTTAAACATGTAGGTGTATTTGTGGGGAAGAAGGTAATCTCCATGTCTCACTCCTCCACCATCTTGAAGGTCTCCACCTCCAGATCCGTTCTTCTCTCTCCAGATTGCGTTGGGTATTTGGGGTTCTGTGTTTCCATACAAATTTTGAATTTTTTTGTTCTAGTTCTGTGAAAAGTGTCATTGGTAGTTTGATAGGAATTTCATTCAATCTGTAGTTTGCTTTGACTAGTATAATCATTTTCACAATGTTGATTCTTCCAATCCAAGAACATGGCATATCTGTCTATCTGTTTATATCATAATAAAACTATCATATCATAAATTAAAAAAAATTTCTAAAAGGAATCAAGAGAAGAAAAAAATATTGAAGAATAACAGGTAAGAGATCTGGAAGATAAAATAGTGGAAATAACTACCACAAATCAGATTAAAGAAAAAAGAATGAAAAAAATCCAGTACAGTTTCAGAGACTTCTGGGACAACATTAAATGTACCAACATTCAAATTATAGAGGTCCCAGAAGAAGAAGAGAAAAAGAAAGGGGCTGATAAAATACTTGAAAAGATTATAGTTGAAAATTTCCTTAATATGGGAAAGGTAGACAATCAAGTCTAGGAAGCACAAAGAGTCCCATACAGGATAAATCTAAGGAGAAACAGGCCAAGACACATATTAATCAAACTATCAAATATTAAATAAAAAGAAAAAAATATTAAGAGAAGCAAGGGAAAAACAACAAATAACAGACAAGGGAATCCCCATAGGATTAATAGCTAATCTTTCAGCGAAACTCTGCAAGCCAGAAGGGAGTGGCAGGACATATTTAAAGTGATGAAAGGGGAAAACCTACAAACAAGATTATTCTATCTAGCAAAGATCTCATTCAGATTCAACAGAGAAATTAAAATATTTACAGACAAGAAAAATTAAGAGAATTCAGCACCAACACACCAGCTTTACAAAGAATGTTAAAGGAACTTCTTTATGCAGGAAACACAAGAGAAAGAAAAGAACTACAATAACAAACCCAAAACAATTAAGAAAGTGGTAATAGGAACATACATACTGATAACTACCTTAAATATAAATGGATTGAATGTTCCATCCAAAAGACATAGACTGCCTGAATGGATACAAAAACAAGGCCCATATACATGCTGTCTACAAAAGAACAACTTCAGACCACTTTAGACTTAGGGACACATACAGACGGAAAATGAGGGGATGGAAAAAGATATTCCATGCAAAAGGAAATCAAAAGAAAGCTGGAGTAGTAAATCTCATATCAGACAAAATAGACTTTAAAATAAAGACTATTACATGACACAAAGAAGGACAGTACATAATGATCAAGGGATCAATCCAATAAGAAGATATAACAATTGTAAATATTTATGCACCCAAGATAGGAGCACCTCAATACCTAATGCAAATGCTAACAGCCATGAAAGGGGAAATCGACAGTAACACAAACATAGTAGGGGAGTTTAACACCACACTTTCTCCAATGGACAGATCATCAAAAATGAAAATTAATGAAACACAAGCTTTAAGTGACACATTAAACAAGATGGATTTAATTGATATTTATAGGACATTCCATTCAAAAACAACAGAATACACATTCTTCTTAAGTTCTAATGGAACATTCTCCATGATAGATCATATCTTGGATCACAAATCAAGTCTCGGTAAATTTAAGAAAATTGAAATTATGTCAAGTATCTTTTCCAACAACAAAGTTGTGAGACTAGATTTCAATTACAGGAAACAAACTGTAAAAGAAGAAAATCCATGGAGGCTAAACTATACATTAATTAATAATCAAGAGATCACTGAAGAAATCAAAGAGGAAACAAAATGTACTGAGAAACAAATGAAAATGAAGACACAATCACCCAAACATATAGGAGTCAGAAAAAGCAATTCTCAGAGGGAAATTGATAGCAATACATTTCTAATTCAAGAAACAAAAAACATCTTAAATAAACAACCTAATATTACTGCTAAAGCAATTAGAGAAAAAAGAACTGAAAAACCTCAAAGTTAGCAGAATGAAATAAATCATAATGATCAGATTAGAAATAAATGGAAAAAATGAAGGAAGAAACAGCAAAGATCAATACAAATAAAAACTGGTTCTTTGAGAAGATAAACAAAATCGTTAAACCGTTATCCAGCCTCATCAAGAAAAAAGGGAGAATACTCAAATCAATGGAATTAGAAATGAAAAAACAGAAGTAACCAGTGAGAGTGAAGAAATACAAAGGATCATGAGACATTACTGTAGGCAACAGTAATAAAATGGACAACTTGGTAGACATGGACAAATTTTTAGGAAAGCACAAACTCCATCACTGAACCAGAAAGAAATAGAAAATATAAACTGACCAAACACAAGCACTGAAATTGAGTCTGTGATTAAAAATCTTCCAACAAACAAAAGCCCAGGAACAGATGGCTTCACAGTCAAGTTCTATCAAACATTTAGAGAAGAGCTAACACCTATCCTTCTCAAACTCTTCCAAAATAGAGCACAGAGAGGAACACCCCCAAACTCATTCTACAGGGCCACCATCACACTAATCTCAAACTTCACAATTTGTATGCAAATGAAAAGACCCTGTATAGAATGAGCTATCTTGAGAAAGAAAAACTGAGCTGGAGGAATAAGGCTACCTGACTCCAGATTATACTACAATGTTACAGTAATCAAGACAGTATGGTACTGGCACAAACACAGAAATATAGATCAATGGAACAGAAGAGAAAGCCCCCAAATACGCACACACATGTATGGTGATCTTATCTTGTATAAAGGAGACAAGAATATGCAAAGGGGATAAGACGGGCTCTCAGTAAGTTGTGCTGGGAAAACTGGGCAGTTGCATGTTAAAGAGTGATATGAGAATACTTCTTAACACCGTACACAAAATTAGACTCAAAATGGATTAGAAACATAAATTGTGGGTCAGACCTTTTAAAAGTCTTAGAGAAAAACCTAGGCAGAATACTCTATGACATAAATCACAGCAAGATTCTTTTGACCAACCTCCTAGAGAAATGGAAATGAAAACAAAAATAAACAAATGGGACCTAGTGAAACTTAAAGCTTTGGCCCAGCAAAGGAAACCATAAAGAAGACCAAAAGAAAACCCTCAAAATGGGAGGAAATATTTTCAAAAGTAGCAACTGACAAAGGATTTCCCTCCAAAATGTACAAGCAGCTTCTGAAGCTCAGTATCCAAAAAAGCAGACAACCCAATCCAAAAACTGGCAGAAGAGCTAAACAGACTTTTATCTTAAGAAGATATACAGATTGCAAAGTGATACAGGAAAGGGTGCTCTATATCACGAATATTAAGTGAAATGAAATCAAAAGGAAAATGAGGTATTACCACACACTGCTCAGACAAGCCATCCTCAAAAAATATATAAACCATAAATGCTGGAGAGGGTGTGGAGAAAAGGGAACACAGTTGCACTGTTGGTGGAAATGTTTATCAATTCAGCCACAAAGGAAACAGTATGGACTTACCTTAAAAAGCCCAAACTCACTACTAACATATGACACAGCAGACCCAAAGCTGGGGGTATACCCTGAGAAACCCATAACTGAAAAAATGTCAAGTACAAAAATGTATTTTTCATGGAAGCAACCTAAGTGTCCATTGACAGAGGACTGGATAAAAAAGATGTGGCACATATATACACTGGAGTATTACTCAGCCATAATATGAAACAAAATAGTTACCTGTATTGAGCTAGATGTACCTAGAGTCTGTCGTACACAGTGAGATATTTCAAAAGTGAAAAACAAATACCTTATGCTATCACATATATATGGAATCTAAAACAAATACCACCAGAAAAAGGTGAGATGAACCTAGGGCCAGGAGAGGAGCACAGACGTAGATGTAGACAATGGACTTGAGGACATGAAATGAAAGAGTAGCACTGACATATGTACACTATCCAATGTAAAAGAGATACCTCGGGGGAAGCAGCTGCATAGCACAGGTAAATCAGTTCAGTGCTTTGTGACCACCCATTGGGATGGCACATGGAGTGTCAGAAGGAGACAAAAAGATAGAGGGGAAATGGTGATATAGGTATGTATAGAGCTGATTCCCTTTGCTATACAACAGTAATTAACACAGCAGAGTAAAGCAATTATACTCCAATAAAGATGTTAATAAAATAATCATGTCAGAAAAGAATGAAATACAAAGTAAGACCAAGATCTTTCCCTAGCAAAGATCAATGAAATTAAAAGCTGGTTATTTTAGAAAATTAAGAAAATCAATAATTATTTGGCTACACTCATCAGGAAACAAAGAAGAGGACTCAAATCAATAAAATTAGAAATAAAAAAAAAGAGAAACTACAACAGACAACACAGAATTAAAAAGGATCATAAGACACAATGAGAAACACTATATGCCAATAAAATGGACTGAACCAGAGAGAAATAAAAAAAGATATACTGACCAACACAAGTAATGAAATTGAAACTGTGACTTAAAATTTTCCAAAAAGCAAAAGTCCAGGTGGATGGCTTCACAGGAAAATGCTATCCAACTTTTAGGGGGGAGATAACACCCATTTTTCCTCAAACTCTACCCAAAAATTGCAGACAGACGAACACTCCCAAATTCGTTCTAACAGGCGGCCAACACCATCATAGGAAAACCAGACAAATATATCACAAAAAAGGTAAATACAGCCCATTATCACTGTTGAGTGTAGATGCAAAAATCCTCAACCAAAAGCTATCAGGGAGAATCCAACAGAAATTTAAAATGATCATACACAAAGATCAAGTGAGATGTTTCCCAGGGATGCAAGGATTCTTCAATAAATGCACATCAATCCATGTGATACACCCTATTAACAAGTTGAAAGATAAAACAATATGATAATTTCAATAGATGCAGAAAATGCTCTGACAAAATTCAACACCCATTAATGTTTAAAAAAATAAATAAACACTCCAGAAAGTAGGCATAGGGTGAAACTACCTAAGATAATAAAGGTCATGTATGACAGCCAACATTGTTCTCAAGGGTGAAACGATAAAAACATTTCCTGTAAGATAAGGAACAAGACAAGGTTGCCCACTCTCACCACTATTATTCAACACAGTTTTGGAAGTTTTAGACACAGCAATCAGAGAAGAAAAAGAAATGAATGGAATTCAAATTGGAAAAGAAGAACTAAAATAGTAATTGTTTTCAGATGACATGATACTATATGTAAAGAATCCAAAAGTGGCTACCAGAGATCTACTAGAGCTAATCAATGAATTTTCTGAAGTAGCAGGATACAAAAGGACTGTACAGAAATCTCTTGCATTCCTATACATTAATGATTAATAATCTGACAGAGAAATTAAGGAAATGCTCCCATTTAACATTGCAACAAAAGAATAAAATTCCTTAGAAAAAACTTACCTATGGAGACAAAGACTTGTATACAGAAAATTATAAGACCCTGAGGAAAGAAATTAAGGACCATAAAACCAAAGGAGAGATATACAGTGTTCTTAGATTGGAAGAATCAACATTGTAAAAAAGGACTATACAACACAAAGCAATCTATACATTCAATGCAATTCCTATCAAACGACCAATGGAATTTTTCAGAGAACTAGAACAGAAAATGTCACAATTGGTATGGAAATGCAAAAGACCCTGAATAGTAAGAGCAAATATGAGAAAGAAAAACGGAGCTGGAGGAATCAGGCTCCCTGACTCCAGACTATACTCCAAAGTTACAGTAATTAAGAGAGTTTGGACTGGCACAACCAGAGAAATATAGGTTAAAGGAACAGGAGAGAAATAGCAGAGATAATCCCGTGCACACATGGTGAACTTATCTTGGATAAAGTCAGCAAGAATATACAGCAGAGAAAAGACAACCTCTTCAATAAGTGGAGCTGGGAAAACTGGACAGCTACATGTTAAAGAGTGAAATTAGAACACTTCCTAACACTGTACACAAAAATAGACTCAAAATTGATTAAAGACATAAATGGAGGGCCAATACTTTAAACTCTTAGAGGAAAACCTAGTCAGAGAACCATATGTCAAAAATCACAGCAAGATCCTTTTGACCAATTTCCCTGAGAAATGGAAATAAAAACAAAAATAAACCGATATGACCTAATGAAACTTGAAAGCTTTTACCCAGCAAAGGAAACCATAAAGAAGAAAAAACAACACCCTCAGAATGGGAAAAAACATTTTCAAAACAAGCAACTGACAAAGGATTATTCTCCAAAATATATAAGAAGCTCATGTAGCTCAGTATCCAAAAAAGCAGACAACCAAATCCAAAAATGGGCAGAAGAACCAAATAGACATTTCTCCTAAGAAGACATAGACATTGCAAACAAACACAGGAAAGTATGCTAAACAGCATGAATCATAAGATAAATGCAAATCAAATAAAATGAGGTATCACCCCTCACTGCTCAGATTAGCCATAATCAAAATATGAATAAACCATAAACACTGGAGAGAGTGTGTAGAAAAGGGAATCCTCTTGCAGTGTTGGTAAGAATGTAAATTGATACAGTCACTATGGAGAAGAGTATGGACTTTCCTTAAAAAAACAAAATTCACTACTACCATATGACCCAGCTGTCCCACTACTGTTTGTATACCCTGAGAAACACATAATTCAAAAAGAGTCAAGTACCACAATGTGCTTTGAAGCACTGTTTACAATAGGCAGGACATGGAATCAACCTAAGTGTCCACTGACAGAGTAATGGATAAAGAATATGTGACACATGTATACACTGCAATATTACTCAGCCATAATAGGAAATGAAATTGAGTTATCTGTAGTGAGGTGGATGGACCTAGAGTCTGTCATACACAGTGAGTTAAGTCAGAAAGACAAAATCAAATGCCATAGGATAACACCTATATATGGAATCTAAAACAACAACTACAAGAGAAAAGGGTCAGGAGAGGAATACAGATGCAGACATAGGGAATGGACTTGAAGACACTAAGTGAAAGAGTAGCATTTACATATGTACAATGCCCAAAGTAACATATATAGCTCATGAGAAGCAGCTGCTAGCACAGGAAAATCAACTTGGTGCTTTGTGACCACCCAGAGGGCTGACCTAGGGCGTGTGAGAGGGAGAGGAAAGGGGGGATGGGATATGGGGATATAGGTATACATACAGCTGATACCCTTTGTTATACAGCAAATATTAACACAGCATTGTAAAGCAATTATATTCCAATAAAGATGTTTATAATATATCATGTCAGAAAAGAACGAAATTAAGAAAACAATAGAAAATATCAATGAAACTAAAAGGTCGTTATTTTAGAAAATTAACAAAATCAATAAAACTCTCGCCAGACGCAACCAGGAAAAAGGAAAATGACTCATATCAGTAAAATTAGAAATAAGAAAATGAGAAATATTAACGGACAATGCAGAATTACAAAGGATCATAAGAGACTACCTGAAAAAGCTATATGCCAATACAATGGACAATCTGGAAGAAATAGACAAATTGTTTGCATGATACAACCTTCTTGGACTGAACCAGATAGATATAGAAAAGATAAACCGGCCAATCACAAGCAATGAAATTGAAAGTCTGGCATAAAATCTTCCACAAAACAAAAGACCATTTGGATGGCTTAACAGGAAAATGCTATCCACAATTAGTGAAGAGCTAACACACATTCTTGTCAAACTCTTCCTAAAAATTGCAGACAGGGGAACATTTCCAAATTCCTTCTATCAGGCAACCACCACCCTGTTACCAAAACCAGAAAAACATATCACAAAAAACATAATTACAGACAATTATCACTTGTGAATATAGATGTAAAAGTCCAAAACCATAAACTAGCAGACAGAATCCAACAAAATTTTAAAGGATCAAACACTTAGATCAAGTGAGATTTTTCCCAGTGATGCTATGATTCTTAAATAAATGCACATCAATCAATGTGATACACCTGTTAAAAAACTGAAGGATAAATACCACATGATAATCTCAATAGATGCAGAAAAATACCTCTACACAATTCAACACCACTTTATGATAAAAAAAAAACACACTCCAGAAAGTAATCATAGAGGAAACCTACTCAACATAATAAAGGTCATGTATGACAAACCCCAAACCAACATCGTTCTCAAGGTTGAAAAACTGAAACTACATCCTCTAAGACCAGTATCAACACAAAGTTGCTCACTCTTAAACTATTATTCAACATAGATTTAGAAGTTTTAGCCACAGTAATCAGAGAAGAAAAGAAATGAAAGAAATCCAATTCAAAAAGAAAAAGTAAAACCTCACACTTTGCAGATGACATGGTGCTATACATGAGAATGCAAATGGGGCTACCAGAAAACTATGAGAGCTAATCAATGAATTTTCTGAAGTAGAAGGATACAAAATGACATCTTGCATTCCTATACTAATGATGAAAAATCTGACAGAGAAATTAAGGAGAGACTCCCATTTATCACTGCAACACAAAGAATAAAATTCCTTAGAAGAGACCTATTTAAGGAGACAAAGACCTGTATGCAGAAAACTATAAGAGACAAAGGAAAAAAAACAAAGATGATACAAACAGATGGAAAGATATGCCATGTTCTTTGATTGGAAGAATCAACGTTGTGAAAATGACTATACTAGCCAAAGTAATCTACAGATTCAGTACAATCTCTATCAAACTACCAAAGGCATATTTCACAGAAATAGAACCAAAACAATCACAATTTTTGTGTAAACACAAAAGACCCCAAATAGCAGGAGCAAACTTGAGAAAAAAACAAAACAAAAACAGAAAAAAACGGAGCCAGAGGAATCAGGCTCCCTGACTCCAGACTACACTACCAAGTTACATTAAACAAGACTGTATTTTACTGTCACAGAGAAATATAGACAAATGGAACAGGAGAGAAAACACAGAGATAAGCCCATGCACATATGGTGACAATAATTTGGATAAAGGAGGCAAGAATATACAATGGAGAAAAGACAGCCTCTTCAATAAGTAGTGCTGGGAAAACTGGACGGCTTCATGTTAAAGAGTGAAATTAGAACTTTTCTGAACACCATACACAAATACAGACTCAAAATGGATTAAAGATATAAATAGTGGGCCAGACACTTTAAAACTCTTAGAGGAAAACCTAGGCAGAACACTCTGTGACATAAATCACAAGATACTTATGACCAACCTCCTAGAGAAATGGAAATGAAAAAAAATTTTAAAATGGGTCCTAATAAAACTGAAAAGTTTTGGCCCAGCAAAGGAAACCATAAAGAAGATAAAAAGAAAGCCCTCAGAATGGGAGAATATATTTGCAAAAGAAGCAACTGACAAGTGATTATTCTCCAAAATATATAAGCAGCTTATGAAGCTCAGTATCCAAAAAAGCAAACAACCCAATCCAAAAAGGTGCAGAACCACTACATAACCCATTCTCGAAGATGTAAAGATTGCAAAGAAACCCAGGAAAGGGTGCTCAACATCACGAATAAAAGGAAAGGGAAATCAGAACTACAATGAGTTAAGCCCTCACACCAGTCAATATTGCCATCATTAAAAAACCCACAAACAATACAGGCTGGAGAGGGTGTGGAGAAAAAGGAACCTTCTTGCAATGTTGGTAGGAATGTAAATTGATACAGCCACTATGGAGAACAGTATGGAAGTTCCTAAAGAACTAAAAATTTAACTACCATACAATCCCACTACTGGGCATAAACCCTGAGAAAATCATAATTCAAAAAGAGTCATGCACCAAAATATTCATTGCAGCTTTATTTACAATAGCGAGAACTTGGAAACAACCTAAGTGTCCATCGACAGATGAATGAATAAAGAAGTTTTAGCACATATGTACAATGGATTATTACTCAACCATAAAAAAATCACAAGAAATTTAGTTATTTGTAGTAAGGTGGATGGACATAGAGACTGTCATACAGAGTAATGTATGTCAGAAAGGGAAAAAAATATCATAGGATAACAAATATATAAGGAATCTAAAAACAGTGGTTTTGAAGAACCTAGTGGCAGGAGAGGAATAAATATGAAGACATAGAGAATGGACTTGAGGACATGGGGAGGGGGAAGGGTATGCTGGGACAAAGTGAGATAGTGGCATGGACTTAAATATACTACAAAATGTAAAATAGCTAGTCGGAAGCAGCTACTTAGCACAGGGAGATCAGCTTGGTGCTTTGTGACCACCTAGAGGAGTAGGATAGGGAGAATGGGAGGGAGCCTAAAGAGGGAGGAGATATGGGGATATATGTACATGTACAGCTGATTCACTCTGTGATACAGCAGAAATTAACACACCATTGTAAAGAAATTATACTCTACTAAAGATGTTTTAAAAAATTAAAATACTGTTAATTTTCTATGCTTTGTAAATAAGAAATTATATATGCTCACTAAAATAAAATTGAAGAGACCTGCTAGTAAAAAAAAAAAGGAAAATGAGGTATCACCACACAATGCTCAGATCTGACAGTTTCAAACAATGATGTGTAAACCATAAATGCTGGAGAGGATGAGGAGAAAAGGGAACCCTCTTGTACCATTGATGGGAATGTAAATCGATAGAGCCATTCTGGAAAACAGTATGGATTTTCCCTAAAAAAAAGAAAAACTCATTACTAACATGACCCTGCAGTCCCACTAGATGTCATATACCCTGAGAAACCCATAATTCAAATAGTCAAGTACCACAATGTACTTTGCAGCACTGTTTACAATAGCCAACTCATGGAAGCAACCTAAGTGTCAATCGACAAAGGAATGGATAAAGAAGATGTGGCACCTATATGCACTGGAATATTACTCAGCCATAATAAGATAAAAATTGAGTTATTGTAGTGAGTTGAATAGACTTAGAATCTGTCATATACAGTGAGGTAAGTCAGAAAGAGAAAAACAGATACCATATGCTAACACAAATATATGGAATCTGAAACAACAAACACCAGAAAAGTGGTTGTAATGGACTTTGGGGCAGGACAGGAATACAGATGCAGATGTAGAGAATGGACTTGAGGACACGAAGTGAAAGAGTAGCAATGACGTATATACACTTCCCAGTGTAAAATAGGTAGCTTGTGTGAAGCAGCTGCATAGCACAGGGGGTCAGCTCGGTGCTTTGTGACCATGCAGAGGGCTGGAAGAGAGAGGGTGAGAGGGAGATGAAATGGGAGAGGCAATATGGGGATTTAGGTGTACATAGGTGATTCCTTTTCTTATAGAGCAAAAATAAACAGAGCATTGTAAAGCAATTATACTCCAATAAAGATGTTAATAAAATAATCATGCCTGAAAGGAATGAAATATAAACTAAAAAAAAAATAACAAACTCAATGAAACTAAAAGCTTGTTCTTTGTAGAAAATTCACAATATTGACAAATCTTTTGCCAGACTCATCAAGAAAAAGAGGAAGAGAACTCAAATCCATAAAAGTAGAAATTTTTTCAAAAAGAGAAATTACAATGGACAATGAAGAATTGCAAAGGATCATAAGACACTACCTGAACGACATACATGACAATATAATGGAAAACCTGGAAGAGATGGACAAATTTTTAGTACGACCTTTGAGGACTGAACCACAAAGAAATAGAAAAGATAAACTGATCAATCATAAGTAATAAAATGGAAATTATGACTTACCAACTTCCAAATAAAAAGTCCAGCTGGATGGCTTCACAGTAGACTTCAATCCAACATTTAGGGGAGAGCTAACACCCATTCTTCTCAAGCTGTTCCCAAAAATTGTAGGTGGAGAAACACTCCCAAATTCTTTCTACCAGGAGACCATCACCCTGATACCAAAACCAGACAAACATAATGCAAAACAGGTAATTAAAAACTATTATCACTGATGAACATTGATGCAAAAATCCACATCCATAAATGAGCAGAGAGAATCCAATAAAACTTTAAAAGGATCATACACCAAGATCAAGTGAGATTTTTTTCTACTGATGCAAGGATTCTTCAATAAACAAACATCAATCCATGTGATACAACCTATTAACAAATTGAAGGATAAAAAATTTAAGATAATCTCAATAGATGAAAAAAATGTTTTCAACACAGTTCAACACGAATTTATGGTAAATAAATAGACACTTCACAAAGTAGGCATATTGGGAATCTAGCTCAACACAATAAAGGTAATGCATGAAAACCCACAGCCAACACCATTCTCAAAGGTGAAAAACTGAAAATTTTGTTCTAAGATCAGGAACAACACAAGGTTGCCCACTCACGCTATTATTCAACATAGATTTGGAAGTTTTAGCCAGGTCAATCAGAGAAGAAAAAGAAATGAAAGGAATCGAAATGGGAAAACAAGAAGTAAAACTGGCACTGTTTGCCGATGACAAGGTACTATACATAGAGAACCCAAAAGAGGCTATCAGAAAACTATGAGAGCTAGTCAATGAATTTTTGAAGTACCAGGATAAAAAATGAATGCATAGAAATCTCTTACATTCTTTACACGAACAATGAAAAATATGACAGAGAAATTAAAGAAACACTCCTATTTACAATTGCAACATAAAGAATAAAATACCTGAGAAGAAACCTACCTATGGAGACAAACACCTGTATGCAGAGAACTATAAGAAACTGATAAAAAAATCAAGGACAATGAAAACACATTGAGAGGTATAAAATGTTCTTGGATTGGAAAAATCAACATTGTGAAAAGGACTATAAAACCCAAAGAAATGTGTACAACCAATGCAATAACTATCAAACTACCAATGGCATTTTTCAGAGAACTAGAACAAAAAATTTCACAATTTGTATGAAAAGGCAAAAGACACCAAATAGTAAGAGCAAACTTGAGAAAGAAAAATGGAGCTGGAGGAATCAGACTCCCTGAGTCCAGATTATACTCCAAAGTTACAGTAAGCAAGACAGTATGATACTGGCACAAACACAGAAATATACATCTATGAACAGGAAAGAAACAGTAAGTGGTGCTGGGAAAACTGGACGACTACACGTTAAAGTGTGAAATTAGTATACTTCTTAACACCGTACACAAAAATTGACCCAAATGGATTAAAGACATAAATGGAGGGACAGAACTTTCAAAACTCTTAGAGGAAAACTTAGGCAGAACAATCTATGACATAAACCACAGCAAGTTCCCTTTGACCAACCTCCTACAGAAATGGAAATGAAAACAGAAATAAACAAATGGGACCAAATGAAACTTAAAAGCTTTGGCCCAGCAAAAGAAACCATGAAGAAGAGAAAAAGAAAACACACAGTATGGGAGAAAATATTTGCAAAAGAAGCAACTGACAAAGGATTACTCTGCTTTGTAAGAGTAATATATAAAAATATGTAAGCAGCTCAGTATCCAAAACAGCAAAACAACACAATCCAAAATTTGGCATAAGAGTTAAATACACATTTCCCTGAAGAAGATATACAGATTGAAAAGAAACACAAGAAAGGATACTCAACATCACGAGTCATAAGTGAAATGCAAATCAAAAGGAAAAGGAGGTATCACTGAGCACTGCTAAATTTAGCCATCCTCAAAGAATATATAAATCATAAATACTGCAGAGGGTGTGGAGAAAAGGAAACCCTCTTGCAATGCTGCTGGGAATGTATATCATTATAGCCACTATGGAGAACAGGATGGACTTTCCCTACAAAACCAAAACTCATTCCTAACATATGACCCAGGAGTACTACTACTGGGCACATACTCTGAGAAACCCATAACTAAAATAAGTCAAGTACCACAATGTACTTTGTAGCACTGTTTACAATAACCAGGACAGGAAGGTGAAGTAAGTATCCATCAACAGAGGAATGGACAAAGAAGGTGTCGCACACATATACACTGGAATATTACTCGGCCATAATAGGAAAAGAAGTTGAGTTATTTGAGTGAGCTGGATGGACCTAGAGTCTGTCATACACAGTGAGGTAAGTCAGAAAGAGAAAAACAAATATTGTATGCTAACACATATATATGGAATCTAAAACAACAACCACAAGAAAAACGGTTGTGATGAAACTACAGGCAGGACAGGAAAAAGGATGTAGGTAGACTTAGAGAATGGATTTGAGGACAAGAAATGAAAGAGAAGCACTGACATATGTACCCTCCAAAATGTAAAATAGATAGCTCCCTGGAAGCAGCTGCATAGCACAGGGAGATCAGCTCCATGCTTTATGAACACACAGAGGGTTGCCATAGGAAATGTGGGAGGGAGAAGAAAAGGGGGAGGGGATATGATGATATAGGTATACGTATAGCTGATTTCCTTTGTTGTAGAGCAGAAATTAATACAGCATTGTACAGCAATTATATTCTAATAAAGATGTTAATAAAATAATCATGCCAGAAAACAATGAAATAGAAACTAAGAAAACAATAGCAAATATCAGTGAAACTAAAAGCTGGTTCTTTAGAAAATCAACAAAATCGATAAATCTTTGACCAGACTCATTAGGAACAAAAGGAAGATGATTCAAATCAACAAAATTAGAAATAAAAAAACAATACAGTACAACTGACATTGCAGAATTACAATGGATCATAAGAGAATACTACAAATAGCTTTATGCCAAAACAATGGACAATCTGGAAGACATGTGCCACAGACCAGCCAGAGAAAGAGGATTTCACCACCCAGGGTCAGAAGGAAAGGGGTAAGGAACTGAAGTAGCACTGACGAATGGGGTCAGAAGGACAAGACAACTGATGGTTGCAAGGCAAATTTTATTATGCTACAGTTGCAGATTATATAGACTAGAAAAAGGGAGGTTGGTTGCCAGATGGTGGTTTACATCATCTACAGACTGTCTCGGCTCAAGGTTAACTTCCCTGGGAGGAAACCCATAAGCCCAGAATCATCCAAAATAACCTGAACGTGCAGGGGGGAGACAGCTTTGCTTGTCTCATTTTACATTCTTTCTGATCTCTGGGCCCTGGTGATTTATCTCCCATGGAATGAAACAAGGAGGGGAACAAGTAGGCACAGTCCCTTCGAGCAGCGGCGGTATGCCTGGCATGTCTGCAGCTTGCTCTCAAGGCCAACCGTTTCCCACAGACATGGACAAATTATTAGGCCAATAAAAGCTTACATGACTGAATCAGAGAGAAATATAAAGATAAACCAGGAAATCACAAGTAATGAAATCGAAACAGTGACTTAAATTATTCAAAAAAATAAAAGGCCAGATGGATATCTTAAAAGTAGAATTCTATTCAAAATTTAGGGAAGACATAACACCCATTCTTCTCAAACTCTTCCAAAAAATGGCAGGCAGAGAAACACTCCCAAGTTTGTTCTAACAAAACAGGACAAAGATATCACAAAAATGAAAATTACAAACCGGAATCACTGATGAACATAGACGCAAAAATTCTCAACGAAAAACTAACATATAAAATCCAACAAAATTTCAAAAGGATCATACATCAAGATCAAGAGAGATTTTGCCCAGTGATGCAAGGATTCTTTAATAAAGGCACATTAATCCAGGTGACACAGCCCATTAAATATTGAAAGATAAAATTCATATGATAATCTAAATTGACGTTGAAAAATTTTGTAACAGAATTTTTAAAAGTTTATGATAAAACATGAAAAGCACTCCAGAAAGTAGGCATAGAGGTAACCTACCTCAACATCATAAAGGTCATGTATGACAAAAACACAGCCAACATTCTTCTCAAGGGCAAAAAGCTGAAACTATTTCCTCTAATATCAGGAAAAAGACAAGGCTGCCCAGTCTCACGACTATTATTTAAAATAGTTTTGGAAGAGTTAGCCACTGCTATCAGAGAAGAAAAAGAAATGAAAGAAAAACAAATCAGAAAGGGAGAATTAAAATTCTCATGGTTTGCAGATGACATGATAATATATGTAGAGAATCCAAAAGAGGCTACTCAAAATATACAAGAGCTAATCAATGAATTTTGTGAAGTAGCATGGTACAAAATGAATGCACAAAAGTCTCAAGCATTCCTACACGCCAAAGATGAAAAATCTGACAGAGAAACTAAGGAAACAATCCCTTTTACCACTGCAACAGAAAAGAATGAAATATCTATGTAGAAACTTACCTATGGAGACAAAAACTTGTATGCAGAAAACTATAAGATATTGAAAGGATGCTCAACATCATGAATCATAAGAGAAATGAAAATAAAAACTAAATGAGGTATCACTGCACACTGCTCAGATTAGCTGTCCTCAAACAATATATAAACCACAATTGCTGGAGAGGGTGTGGAGCAAAGTGAACCCTCTTGCACTCTTTGTGGGAATGTAAACTGATACAGCCACTATGGAAGACATTATGGAGTTTCCTTAAAAAGCCAAAACTCACTACAACCACGTGACTCAGCAGTCATAATACTGGGCACATAACCTGAGAAACCCATAATTCAAAAAGAATGAAATACCACACTGTATTTTACAGCACTGTTTAAAATAGCCAAGACATGGAAGCAACATAAGTGTCCATTGACAGATGAATGGATAAAGAAGATATGGTACGTATATACACTGGAATATTACTCAACCATATTAGGAAACAAAATTGAGTTATTTGTAGAGATGTGGATGGACCTATAGTCTGCGGTACACAGTGAAAAACTCATAGGGAGAAAAACATAAACCATATGCTAACACATATATATGGAATCTAAAACAATAACAACCAGAAATATATTTTTCATGAACTTAAGGTCAGAACAGCAATACAGACGCGGACGTAGATAATGAGCACACGAAGTGAAAGTGTAGCATTGACACATGTACACTACTCAGTGTAAAATAGATAGATGTTGGGAAGCAGCAGCTTAGCACAGGTATATCAGCTCAATGATTTCTGACAACTCAGAGAGATGGGATTGGGAGTGGGAGAAGGAGAGTAAAAGGTGGAGGGGATTTGGGGATATTGGTATATATACAGCTGATTCCCTTTGTTACACAGCAGAAATTTAAAAAGCATTTTAAAGTAATTATACTCCAGGAAAAAGGTCTGGAGATTCCGAAGAGGCAAGAGACTTTTTTTTCCCTCTTTGTTTCCTGGTGCGCGAGGAGAGTGGGTTAAGAGCGCTGTTTAATGCAGCTCCAGAGACGGGCGCGAGCCGCGGCTAAAAGCGCGGACCCCAGAGACAGGCAGGAGACGCTAACGACGCTACTGCTGCCACCAAGAAGCCTGTGTGTGAGCACAGGTCACTCTCCACACCCCCCTTCCGGGGAGCCTGTGCAGCCCGCCACTCCCAGGTTCCCAGGATCCAGGAACAACTTCCCCGGGAGAACGCACGGCGTGCCCCAGGCTGCTGCAACATCACGCCAGCCTCTGCCGCCGCAGGCCTGCCCCGCACTCCGTGCCCCTCCCTCCCCCTGGCCTAAGTGAGCCAGAACCCCCGAATCAGCGGCTCCTTTAACCCCGTCGTGTCTGAGCGAAAAAACAGACGCCCTACAGCGACCTACACGCAGAGGCGGGGCCAAATCCAAAGCTGATCCCCTGGGAGCTGTGAGAACAAAGAAGAGAAAGGGAAATCTCTCCCAGCAGCCTCAGAAGCAGCAGGTTAAAGCTCCACAATCAACTTGATGTACGCTGCCTCTGTGGAATACATGAATAGACAAAGAATCATCCCAAATTGAGGAGGTGGACTTTGAGAGCAAGATTTATGATTTTTTCCCCTTTTCCTCTTTTTGTGAGTGTGTACGTGTGTGCTTCCGTATGAGATTTTGTCTGTATAGCTTTGATTCCACCATTTGTCCTAAGATTCAATCCGTCCATTTTTTGTTTGTTTTTAAATTTTTTTCTTAATAATTATTTTTTAATTTAATAACTTTATTATATTTTACTTTATTTTATTTTACTTTACCTTCTTTCTTTTTTCCTTCCTTCCCTCCACCCTTCCTTCCTTCCCTCCTCCCACCATCCATCACAACCACCCTCCCTCCCTCCCACCCTCCTTTCTTTTTTTCTTTCCTTCTTTTCTTCTTCCTTCCTTCCTTCCATTCTTTCTCTCTTTCTTTCTTCCTTCCTTCCTTCCTTCCTTTCTTTCTTTCTTTCTTTCTTTCTTTCTTTCTTTCTTTCTTTCTTTCTTCTTTCTTTCTATTTCTACTAATTCTTTGTCTCTACTTTTTCTCCCTTTTATTCTGAGCCGTGTGGATGAAAGGCTCTTGGTGCTGCAGCCAGGAGTCACTGTTGTTCCTCTGAGCTGGGAGAGCCAAGTTCAGGACACTGGTAAACAAGAGACCCCCCAGCTCCACATAATATCAAATGGTGAAAATCTCCTAGAGATCTCCATCTCAACACCAGCACCAAACTTCACTCAACGACCAGCAAGCTACAGTGCTGGACACCCTATGCCAAACAAGTAGCAAGACAGGAACACAACCTCACCCATTAGCAGAGAGACTGCCTAAAATCATAAGTCCACAAACACCCCAAAACACACAACCAGATGTGGACTTGCTCACCAGAAAGACAAGATCCAGCTTCATCCACCAAAACACAGGAACTAGTCCCCTCCACCAGGAAGCCTACACAACCCACTGAACCAACCTTAGCCACTGGGGACAGACACCAAAAACAACGGGAACTACGGACATGCAGCCTACAGAAAGGAAACCTCAAACACAGTAAGATAAGCAAAATGAGAAGACAGAAAAACACACAGCAGATGAAGTAGCAAGATAAACATCCACCAGACCTAACAAATGAAGAGGAAATAGGTAGTTTACCTGAAAAAGAATTCAGAATAATGACAGTAAAGATGATCAAAAATCTTGGAAATAGAATAGGCAAAATGAAAGAAACATTTAACAAGGACTTAAAGAACTAAAGATGAAACAAGCAATGATGAACAACACAATAAATGAAATGGAAAATACTCTAGATGGGATTAATAGCAGAATAACTGAGGCAGAAGAATGGATAAGTGACCTGGAAGATAAAAGAGTGGAAATAACTACTGCAGAGCAGAATAAAGAATGAAAAGAACTGAGGACAGTCTCAGAGACCTCTGGGACAACATTAAACGCACCAGCGTTTGAATTACAGGGGTTCCAGAAAAAGAAGAGATAAAGAAAGGGACTGAGAAAATATTTGAAGAGATTATAGTTGAAAACTTCCCTAATATGGGAAAGGAAATAGTCAAGTCCAGGAAGGACAGAGAGTCCCATACAGGATAAATCCAAGGAGAAATATGCCAAGTCACATATTAACCAAACTGTCAAAAATTAAATACAAAGAAAGCATATTAAAAGCAGCAAGGGTAAAACAACAAATAACACACAAGGGAATCTCCATAATGTTAACAGCTGATCTTTCAGCAGAAACTCTGCAAGCCAGAAGGGACTGGCAGGACATATTTAAAGTGATGAAGGAGAAAAATCTGCAACCAAGATTACTCTACACAGCAAGGATCTTATTCAGATTTGATGGAGAGATCAAAAGCTTTACAGACAAGCAAAAGCTGAGAGAGTTCAGCACCACCAAACAACCTTTACAACAAATGCTAAAGGATCTTCTCCAGGCAAGAAACACAAGAGAAGGAAAAGACCTACAATAACGAACCCAAAACAATTTAGAAAATGAAAATAGGGACATACATATTGATAATTACCTTAAATGTATATGGGCTAAATGCTCCCACCAAAGACACAGAGTGGCTGAATGGATAGAAAAACAAGACCCATATACATTCTGTCTACAAGAAACCCAATTCAGACCCAGAGACACATACAGACTGAAAGTAAGGGGATGGAAAAAGATATTCCATGCAAATGGAAACCAAAAGAAAGCTGAAGTAGCAATTCTCATAGCAGACAAAAATAGACTTTAAAATAAAGACTATTAGAGGAGACAAAGAAGAACATTACATAATGATCAAGGGATCGATCCAAGAAGAAGATATAACAATTGTAAATATTTATGCACCCAACATAGGAGCACCTCAATACATAAGAAAAATAGTAACAGCCACGAAAGTGGAAATCGACAGTAACACATTCATAGTAGAGGACTTTAACACCCCACTTTCACCAATGTACAGGTCATCCAGAATGAAAATAAATAAGGAAACACAAGCTTTAAATGATACATTAAACAAGATGGACTTAATTGATATTTATAGGACACTCCATCTAAAAACAACAGAATACACATTTTTCTCAAGTGCTCATGGAACATTCTCCAGGATAGATCATATCTTGGGTCACAAATCAAGCCTTGGTAAATTAAGAAAACTGAAATTGTACCAAGTATATTTTCTGACCACAATGCTATGAGACTAGATATCAATTACAGAAAAAGATCTGTAAAAAATACCAACACATGGAGGCTAAACAATACACTACTTAACAACGAAGTGATCACTGAAGAAATCAAAGAGGAAATAAAAAAATACCTAGAAACAAATGACAATGGAGACACGACAACCCAAAATCTATGGGATGCAGCAAAAACAGTTCTAAGAGGGAAGTATATAGCAATAGAAGCCCACCTTAAAATACAGGAAACATCTGGAATGAACAAACTACCCTGGCACCTAAAGCAATTAGAGAAAGAAGGACAAAAATACTCCAAAGTTAGCAGAAGAAAAGAAATCATAAAAACAGATTAGAAATAAATGAAAAAGAAATGAAGGAAATGATAGCAAAGATCAACAAATCTAAAACCTGGTTCTTTGAGAAGATAAACAACATAGATAACCCATTAGCCAGAATCATCAAGAAAAAAAGGGAGGAGACTCAAATCAATAGAATTAGAAATGAAAAAGGAGACGTAACAACTGACCCTGCAGAAATACAAAAGATCATGAGAGATTACTGCAAGCAACTCTATGCCGATAACATGGACAACATGGAAGAAATGGACAAATTCTTAGAAACGCAAAAGGTGCCAAGACTGAATCAGGAAGAAAAAGAAAATATGAAAAGACCAATCACAAGCACGATAATTGAAACTGTGATTAAAAATCTTCCAACAAACAAAAACCCAGGACCAGATGGCTTCACAGGCGAATCCTATCAAACATTTAGAGAAGAGCTAACACTTATCCTTCTCAATCTTTTCCAAAATATAGCAGAGGGAGGAACACTCTCAAACTCATTCTATGAGGCCACCATCACCTTGATACCAAAACCAGACAAGGATGTCACAAAGAAAGAAAACTACAGGCCAATATCACTGATGAACATAGATGCAAAAATCCTCAACAAAATTCTGGCAAAGAGAATCCAACAGCACATTAAAAGTATCATACACCCTGAACAAGTGGGGTTTATCCAGGAATGTAAGGATTCTTCAATATATGCAAATCAATCAACGTGATACACCATATTAACAACTTGAAGGAGAAAAACCATATGATCATCTCAATAGATGCAGAAAAAGCTTTTGACAAAATTCAACACCAATTTATGATAAAAACCCTGCAGAAAGAAGGCATAGAGGGAAATTTCCTCAACATAATAAATGCCATATATGACAAACCCACAGCTAACATCATCCTCAATGGTGAAAAACTGAAAACATTTCCACTAAGATCAGGAACAAGACAAGGTTGCCCACTGTCACCACTCTTATTCAACATAGTTTTGGAAGTTTTAGCCACAGCAATCAGAGAAGAAAAGGAAATAAAAGGAATCTAAATCAGAAAAGAAGAAGTAAAGCTGTCACTGTTTGCAGATGACATGATCCTATACATAGAGAATCCTAAAGATGCTACCGGAAAACTACTAGAGCTAATCAGTGAATTTGATAAAGTGGCAGGATACAAAATTAATGCATAGAACTCTCTGGCATTCCTATACACTAATGATGAAAAATCTGAAAGTGAAATCAAGAAAACACTCCCATTTACCATTGCAACAAAAAGATTAAAATATCTAGGATAAACATACCTAAGGAGACAAAAGACCTGTATGCAGAAAATTATACGACACTGATTAAAGAAATTAAAGATGATACAAATAGATGGAGAGATATACCGTGTTCTTGGATTGGAAGAATCAACATTGTGAAAATGACTCTAATACCCCAAAATCTACAGATTCAATGCAATCCCTATCAAACTACCACTGACATTTTTCACAGAACTAGAACAAAAAATTTCACAATTTGTATGGAAACACAAAAGACCCCAAATAGCCAAAGCAATCTTGAGAACAAAAAACGTAGCTGGAGGAATCAGGCTCCCTGACTTCAGACTATACTACAAAGCTACAGTAATAATGACAGTATAGTACTGGCACAAAAACAGAAAGACAGATCAAGGGAACAGGATAGAAAGCCCAGAGATAAACTCACACACATATGGTCACCTTATCTTTGATAAAGGAGGCAGAAATGTACAGTGGAGAAAGGACAGCCTCTTCAACAAGTGATGCTGGGAAAACTGGACAGGTACATGTAAAATTATGAGATTAGTTCTCTCCCTAACACCATACACAAAAATAAGCTCAAAATGGATTAAACACCTAAATGTAAGGCCAGAAACTATCAAACTCTTAGAGGAAAACATAGGCAGCACACTCTATGACATAAATCACAGCAAGATCCTTTTTGACCCACCTCCTAGAGAAATGGAAATAAAAACAAAAATAAACAAATGAGACCTAATGAAACTTCAAAGCTTTTATACAGCAAAGGAAACCATAAAGCAGACGAAAAGACAACCTCAGAATGGGAGAAAATATTTGCCAGTGAAGCAGCTGACAAAGGATTAATTTCCAAAACTTACAAGCAGTTCATGCAGCTCAGTAACAAAATAACAAAAATCCCAATCCAAAAATGGGCAGAAGACCTAAATAGACATTTCTCCAAAGAAGATATACAGACTACCAACAAACACATGAAAGAATGCTCAACATCACTAATCATTAGAGAAATGCTAATCAAAACTTCAATGGTATCACCTCACACCAGTCAGAATGGCCATCATAAAAAATCTAGAAACAATAAATGCTGGAAAAGATGTGGAGTAAAGGGAACACTCTTGCACTGCTGGTGGGAATGTGAATTGGTACAGCCACTATGGAGAACAGTATGGAGGTCCCTTAGAAAACTACAAATAGAACTACCATATGACCCAGCAATCCCACTACTGGGCATATACCCTGATATAATTCAAAAAGAGTCATGTACCAAAATGTTCGTTGCAGCTCTATTTACAATAGCTCAGAGATGGAAACAATCTAAGTGCCCATCATCAGATGAATGGATAAAGAAGATGTGGCACATATACACAATGGAATATTACTCAGCCATAAAAAGAAACGAAATTGAGCTATCTGTAATGAGGTGGATAGACCTAGAGTCTGTCATACAGAGTGAAGTAAGTCAGAAAGAAAAAGACAAATACCGTATGCTAACACATATATATGGAATTTAAGGGAAAAAATGTCATGAAGAACCTAGGGGTAAAGCAGGAATAAAGACGCAGACCTCCTAGAGAACGGACCTGAGGTTATGGGGAGGGAGAAGGGTGAGCTGTGACAGGGCGAGAGAGAGTCATGGGCATATACACACTAACAAACGTAGTAAGGTAGATAGCTAGTGGGAAGCAGCCGCATGGCACAGGGATATTGGCTTGGTGCTTTGTGACAGCCTGGAGGGGTGGGATAGGGAGGGTGGGAGGGAGGGAGACGCAAGAGGGAAGACATATGGGAACATATGTTTATGTATGACTGATTCACTTTGTTATAAAGCAGAAACTAACACACCATTGTAAAGCAATTATACCCCAATAAAGATGTTAAAAAAAAAAAAAGAAATGAAATTGTGCTATTTGTAATGAGGTGGATAGACCTAGAGTCTGTCATACAGAGTGAAGTAAGTCAGAAAGAGAAAGACAAATACCATATGCTAACACATATATGTGGAATTTAAGAAAAAAAATGTCATGAAGAACGTAGGGATAAGACAGGAATAAAGACACAGACCTATTAGAGAACAGACTTGAGGATATGGCGAGGGAGAAGTGTGAGCTGTGACAAAGCGAGAGAGAGGCATGGACATATATACACTACCAAACGTAAGGTAGATAGCTAGTGGGAAGCAGCCTCATAGCACAGGGACCACCTGGAGGGTTGGGTTAGGGAGGGTGGGAGGGAGGGAGACGCAAGAGGGAAGAGATATGGGAACATATGTATATGTATAACTGATTCACTTTGTTATAAAGCAGAAATACTCCAATAAAGATGTTAATAAAAAATCTGGCCAGAAATGAATGAAATACAGACTAGAAATAATAGCAAGATCAATGAAACTAAAAGCCAGTTGTTTCAGAAAATTAACAAAATCAATAAATATTTTGTCATCCTCATCAAGAAGTAAAGGAAGGGGATTCAAACCAATATAATTAGAAATAAAAAAATGAGATTTGGAACTGAAAACAAAGAATTACAACGTATCATAAGAGACTTCCTAAAATAGGTAAATGCCAATACAATGGACAACCTGGAAAGATGGACTGAACCAGAGACAAATAGAAAATGTGACATGACCAGTCACAAGCAATGAACTAGAAAATGTGACTTAACATCTTCCAAGATAAAAAAGTCCAGGTGGATGGCTTCACAGGAAAATTCATTCCAACATTTAGGGAAGAGCTAACATCCATTCTTCTCAAACTCTTCCCAAAAATTTCAGAAGGAGAAACACTCCCAAATTCACTCTAACAGGTGACCATCATGCTGATACCAAAAACGGACAAAGATATCACAAAAAAGAAAATTACAGTCCGGTATCACTGATGAACACAGATGCAAGAATCCTCAACCAAAAAATAGCAGACAAAAACGAACAAAACTTAAAAGGATCATACACCAAGATTAAGTGAGGGATGCAAGGGTTCTTTAATAAACATACATCAATCCATCTGATACACCCTATAAACCAATTGAAGGATAAAAACAATATGATAATCTGATTAGATGCATAAAATATTTTGACACAATTCTACACCACTTTATGATGAAAAAAAAAAAACCCAACACTCCAGAAAGTAGACATAGAGGGAACCTACTCAACAGAATAAAGGTCATGTATGACAAACCCATAGCCAACATCATTCTCAAGGGTGAAAAACTGAAACCATTTCCTCTAAGATCAGGAACAAGACAAGGTTTCACACTCTCACCAATATTAATCAACATACATTTGGAAATTTTAGCCTCGTCAATCAGAGAAGAAAAAGAAATGAAAAGAAGCCACATTAGAGAGGAAGAATTAAAATTCTCACAGTTTAAAGATGACATGATACTATACGTAAAGAATCCAAAAGAGGCTACCAAAAATCTACAACAGCTAATCAATGAATTTTCTAAAATAGCATGATACAAAATGAATGCACAAAAATATCTTGCATTTCTATATCTGAAAGATGAAAAATATGACAGAGAAACTAAGGAAACACTCCATTTACCATTGCAAAAAAAAAAGAATAAAATACCTAAGGAGAAACTAATCTACAGAGACAAAAACCTGTATGCAGAAAACAATAAGACACTGATGAGAGAAATTACAGACCATACAATCAGAGAGCGAGATATACAATGTTCTTGGATGGGAAGAATCAACATTGTGAAAAGGAATATAAAACCCATAGCAATGTATACATTCAGTGCAATCCCTAACAAACTACCAATGGAAATTTTCAAAGATCTAGAACAAAAATATTCACAATTTGTATTCAAACACAAAAGACCCTGAACAGTAAGAGCAAACTTGAGAAAGAAAAATTCAGCTGGAAGAATCAGGCTCCCTGCCTCCAGAATATACTCCAAAGTTACAGTAATCAAGATAGTATGGTAGTTACACAAACACAGATATATACATGAAGGGAACAGGAGGGAAAACCGTGAGATTGGCTCAGACACATATTGTGACCTTATCTTGGAAAAAGGAGGCAAGAATATACAATGGAGAAAAGACAGCCTCTTGAATAAGTGGTGCTGGGGAAACTGGATGGCTACATGTAAAAGAGTCAAATTGTAACACTTCCTAACACCGTAAAAAAAAAAAATAGACTCAAAATGGATTACAGACATAAATGGAGGGCCAGACAATTTAAAACTCTTAGAGGAAACCCTAGGCAGAACACTCTATGACATAAATCATAGCACGTTCCGTTTGAACAATACCCTAGACAAAGGGAAATGAAAACAAAAATAAACAAATGGGACCAAATGAAACTTAAAAGCTTTGGCCAGCAAAGGAAACCATTAAAAAGACAAAAAGAAAACCCTCAGTAGGGAGAAAATATTTTCCAAAGCAACTGACAAAGGATTACTCTCCTTTGTAAGAGTAATATATAAAAATATATAAGGAGCTCATGAAACTCAGTATCTAAAAAGGCAAAAAACTGAATCCAAAAACTGGCAGAACAGCTAAATAAATATTTCCCTGAAGAAGATATACAGATTGAAAAGAAACAAAGGAAATGTTGCTCAACATCACGAATCGTAAGAGAAATGGAAATCAAAACTAAAAGAGGTATCCCTGAACACTGCTCAGATTAGCCATCCTCAAAAAAATGTATAAACCATAAATGCTGGAGAGGGTGTGGAGAAAAGAGAACACTCTTGCACTCTGTGTGGAAATGTAAATCGATACAGCCACTATGGAGTACATTATGGAGTTTCCTTCAAAACTCACTACAAACGTATGACTCAGACTGTCCCAATAGAGGGCATATACCCTGAGAAATCCATAATTCAAAAAGAGTGAAGTACAAGCCTGAACTTTACAGCAGTGTATACAATAGCTAGGATATGGAAGCCACGTAACTGTTCATTGATGCATGAATGGATAAAGAGGTTATGGCACATATATACACTAGAATATTACTCAGCCATATTAGAAAACAAAATTGAGTTATCTATAGTGATGTGGATGAATCTAGAGTCTGTAGCACACACTGAATAAGTCAAAGGAAGAAAAACAAAAACTGTATGCTAGCACATATATAGTAATCTAAAAAAAGAAAACAGAAATATGGTTTGAATGAACCTAAGTTCAAAACAGAAATAAAGATATAGACGTAGAGAATGGGGTTGAGAACATGAAGTGAAAGTGTAACACTGACATATGTACACTATACAATGTAAAATAGACAGCTAATGGGAAGCAGCTGCATAGCACAGGGATATCCACTCAGTGATTTGTGACAACCAGAGGCCTGGGGTAGGGAGTTTGGGAGGAAGAATAAAATGTGGTGGCATTTTGGGGATATAGGTATATCTGATTCCCTTTGTTATAGAGCAGAAATTTACACAGCATTGTAAAGCAAGTATACTCCAATAAAGATGTTAATTTTAAAAATGCCAGAGTTTCTCTTGGAAGATGGCGGAAGAGTAAGACGTGGAGATCACCTTCCTCCCCACAGATACACCAGAAATACATCCACACGTGGAACAACTCCTACAGAACTCCTACTGAGCGCTGGCAGAAGACCTCAGACCTCCCAAAAGGCAAGAAACTCCCCACGTACCTAGGTAGGGCAAAAGAAAAAAGAATAAACAGAGACAAACGGATAGGGATGGGACCTGCACCAGTGGGAGGGAGCTGTGAAGGAGGAAAGGTTCCCACACACTAGGAAGCCCCTTCGCGGGCGGAGACTGCAGGTGGCGGATGGGGAAAACTTTGGAGCCACGGAGGAGAGCGCAGCCACAGGCGTGCGGAGGGTAAAGCGGAGAGATTCCCACACAGAGGATTGGTGCCGACCGGCACTCACCAGCCCGAGAGGCTTGTCTGCTCACCCGCTGGGGCGGGCGGGGCTGGGAGCTGAGGCTCCCGCTTCGGTTGGAGCACAGGGAGAGGACTGGGGTTGGCTGCGTGAACACAGCCTGAAGGGGTTAGTGCACCACGGCTAGCCAGGAGGGAGTCCGGGGAAAAGTCTGGAGCTGCCGAAGAGGCAAGAGACTTTTTCTTCCCTCTTTGTTTCCTGGCGCGCGAGGAGAGGGGATTAAAGAGCTCTGCTAAAAGGAGTTCCAGAGACGGGTGCGAGCCGCGGCTAAAACCACGGACCCCAGAAACGTGCATGAGACGCTAAGGCTGCTGCTGCTGCCATCAAGAAGCCTGTGTGTGAGCACAGGTCACTCTCCACAACCCCCTTCCGGGGAGCCTGTGCAGCCCGCCACTGCCAGGGTCCCAGGATTCAGGGGCAACTTCCCCGGGAGAACGTAAGGCGCACCTCAGGCTGGTGTAATGTTACACCAGCCTCTGCGGCCGCAGGCCCGCCCCGCACTCCGTGCTCCTCCCTCCCCCCAGCCAGAGTGAGCCAGAGCCCCCGAATCAGCGGCTCCTTTAACCCCGTCGTGTCTGAGCGAAAAACAGACGCCCTACGGCGACCTACACGCAGGGGCAGGGCCAAATCCAAAGCTGAGCCCCGGGACCTGTGACAACAAAGAAGAGAAAGGGAAATCTCTCCCAGCAGCCTCAGAAGCAGGGGATTAAATCTCCACAATCAACTTGATGTACGCTGCATCTGTGGAATACCTGAATAGACAACGAATCATCCCAAATTGAGGAGGTGGACTTTGAGAGCAAGATTTATGATTTTTCCCCTTTTCCTCTTTTTGTGAGTGTGTATGTGTATGCTTCTGTATGAGATTTTGTCTGTATAGCTTTGCTTCCACCATATGTCCTAGGGTTCTAACCGTCTACTTTTTAAAAAAAATTTTTTTTCTTAATAATTACTTTTTATTTTAATAACTTTATTTTATTTTACTTTATCTTCTTTCTTTTTTTCTTCCTTCACTCCTTCCTTCCTTCCTTCCTCCCTTCCTCACTCACTCATTTCTTCCATCCCTCCCTCCTTTCTTTCTTTCTTTCTTTCTTTCTTTCTTTCTTTCTTTCTTTCTTTCTTTCTTTCTTCTCCTGTCTTTCTTCTTCTACTAATTCTTTCTATTTTTCTCCCTTTTATCCTGAGCCATGTGAATGAAAGGCTCTTGTTGCTGCAGCCAGGAGTCACTGCTGTGCCTCTGAGCTGGGAGAACCAACTTCAGGACACTAGTCCACAAGAGACCTCCAAGCTCCACATAATAACAAACGATGATAATCTCCCAGAGATCTCCATCTCAACACAAGCACCCAGCTTCACTCAACGACCAGCAAGCTACAGTGCTGGACACCCTATGCCAAACAACTAGCAAGACAGGAACACAACCTCACCCATTAGCAGAGAGACTGCCTAAAATCATAATAAGCCCACAAACACCCCAAAACACACAACCAGACGTGGACTTGCCCACCAGAAAGACAAGATCCAGCCTCATCCACCACAACACAGGCACTAGTCCCCTCCACCAGGAAGCCTACACAACCCACTGAACCAACCTTAGCCACTGGGGACAGACACCAAAAACAACAGGAACTACGAACCTGCAGCCTGCAAAAAGGAGACCCCAAACACAGTAAGATAAGCAAAATGAGAAGACAGAAAAACACACAGCAGATGAAGTAGCAAGATAAACAGCCACCAGACCTAACAATGAAGAGGAAATAGGCAGTCTACCTGAAAAAGAATTCAGAATAATGACAGTAAATATGATCCAAAATCTTGGAAATAGAATAGACAAAATGAAAGAAACATTTAACAAGGACCTAGAAGAGCTAAAGATGAAACAAACAACAATGAACAACACAATAAATGAAATGAAAAATACTCTAGATGGGATCAATAGCAGAATAACTGAGGCAGAAGAACGGATAAGTGACCTGGAAGATAAAAGAGTGGAAATAACTACTGCAGAGCAGAATAAAGAAAAAAGAATGAAAAGAATGAGGACAGTCTCAGAGACCTCTGGGACAACATTAAATGTACCAACGTTTGAATTACAGGGGTTCTAGAAGAAGAAGAGAAAAAGAAAGAGACTGAGAAAGTATTTGAAGAGATTATAGTTGAAAACTTCCCTAATATGGGAAAGGAAATAGTTAATCAAGTCCAGGAAGCACAGAGAGTCCCATGCAGGATAAGTCAAAGGAGAAATATGCCAAGACACATATTAATCAAACTGTCAAAAATTAAATACAAAGAAAGCATATTAAAAGCAGCAAGGGAAAAACAACAAATAACACACAAGGGAATCTCCATAATGTTAACAGCTGATCTTTCAGCAGAAACTCTGCAAGCCAGAAGGGACTGGCAGGACATATTTAAAGTGATGAAGGAGAAAAACCTGCAACCAAGATTACTCTACACAACAAGGATCTCATTCAGATTTGTTGGAGAAATCAAAAGCTTTACAGACTAGCAAAAGCTGAGAGAGTTCAGCACCATGAAAACACCTTTACAACAAATGCTAAAGAAAATTCTCTAGGCAAGAAACACAAGAGAAGGAAAAGACCTACAATAACTAACCTAAAACAATTAAGAAAACGGGAATAGGGACATACATATCAATAATTACCTTAAATGTAATGGACTAAATATTCCCACCAAAAGACACAGATTGACTGAATGGATACAAAAACAAGATCCATATATATGCTGTCTACAAGAGACCCACTTCAGACCTAGAGACACATGCAGACTGAAAGTAAGGGGATGGAAAAAGATATTCTATGCAAATGGAAACCAAAAGAAAGCGGAAGTAGCAATTCTTATATCAGATAAAATAGACTTTAAAATAAACACTATTAGAAGAGACAAAGAAGGACACTACATAATGATCAAGGGATCAATCCAAGAAGAAGATATAACAATTGTAAATATGCTCTCAAAATAGGAGCACCTCAATACATAAGGCAAATACTAACAGCCATAAAAGGGGAAATCGACAGTAACACATTCATAGTAGGGGACTTAAACACCCCACTTTCACCCATGGACAGATCATCCAGAATGAAAATAAATAAGGAAACACAAGCTTTAAATGATACATTAAACAAAATGGACTTAATTGATATTTATAGGACACTCCATCCAAAACAACAGAATACACATTTTTCTCAAGTGTTAATGGAACATTCTCCAGGATAGATCATAACTTGGGTCACAAATCAAGCCTTGGTAATTTTAAGAAATTTGAAATTGTATCAAGTGTCTTTTCCGACCACAATGCTATGAGACTAGATTTCAATTACAGGAAAAAAATCTGTAAAAAATACAAACACATGGAGGCTAAACAATACACTACTTAATAACGAAGTGATCATTGAAGAAATCAAAGAGGAAACAAAATAATTACCTAGGAACAAATGACAATGGAGACAAAACCTATGGGATGCAGCAAAAACAGTTCTAAGAGGGAAGTTTATAGCAATACAATACTACCTTAAGAAACAGGAAACATCTTGAATAAACAACCTAACCTTACACCTAACGCAATTAGAGAAAGAAGAACAAAAATCCCCCAAAGCTAGCAGAAGGAAAGAAATCATAAAAAAACAGATCAGAAATAAATGAAAAAGAAATGAAGGAAACGATAGTGAAGATCAATATAACTAGAAGCTTGTTCTTGGAGAAGATAAACAAAATTGATAAACCATTAGCCAGACTCATCAAGAAAAAAGGAGAGGATTCAACTCAATAGAATTAGAAATGAAAAAGGAGAAGTAACAACTGACACTGCACAAATACAAAAGATCATGAGAGATTACTACCAACAACTCTATGCCAATAAAATGGACAACCTAGAAGAAATGGACAAATTCTTAAAAATGCACAACCTGCCAAGACTGAATCAGGAAGAAACAGAAAATATGAACAGACCAATCACAAGCACTGAAATTGAAACTGTGATTAAAAATCTTCCAACATACAAAAGCTCAGGACCAGATGGCTTCACAGGCGAATCCTATCGAACATTTAGAGAAGAGCTAACACCTATCCTTCTCAAACTCTTCCAAAATATAGCAGAGGGAGGAACACTCCCAAACTCATTCTACGAGGCCATCATCACCTTGATACCAAAACCAGACAAGGATGTCACAAAGAAAGAAAACTACATATCACTGTAGTTTTATCACTGATGAACTATCACTGATGAAAATATCACTGATGAACATAGATGCAAAAATCCTCAACAAAATACAAGCAAAGAGAATCAAACAACACATTAAAAGGATCATACACCCTGATCAAGTGGTGTTTATCCCAGGAATGCATGGATTCTTCAATATACACAAATTAATCAATGTGATACACCATATTAACAAATTGAAGGAGAAAAACCATATGATCATCTCAACAGATGCAGAGAAAGTTTTGACACAATTCAACACCCATTTACGATAAAAACCCTACAGAAAGTAGGCATAGAGGGAACTTTCCTCAACGTAATAAAGCCCATATATGACAAACCCACAGCCAACATCGTCCTCAATGGTGAAAAACTGAAAGCATTTCCACTAAGATCAGGAACAAGACAAGGTTGCCCATCTCGGGCTTCTCTGGTGGCGCAGTGGTTGACAGTCCGCCTGCCGATGCAGGGGACACGGGTTCGTGCCCCAGTCGGGAAAGATCCCACATGCCTCGAAAGATCCCACATGCCGTGGAGCGGCTCGGTCCGTGAGCTATGGCCGCTGAATCTGTGCGTCCGGAGCCTGTGCTCCTCAACTGGAGAGGCCACAACAGTGAGAGGCCCGTGTATGGGGAAAGAAAATAATAAATTGATAAATCAACATTGGTAATATTGCAAGTTTCTTTTTGTTACAGTTTAGGTATACACAGCCATTACATTGTAGTTCAGACTAGATTCTTTGTTTAAACATTTGATCATTATTCCTATATTAGATGGGTTTTTCAAGATTGTAATCTTTCCCCCACTGATGACGTTTTTCTGGTTATAAAATATTCAATATGAAAAATTTGGAAAAGAAGGAAAATCATAGAGCATAAAATAAAATCACCTATATAATCTTGCATATAAGTTTTAAATTACTCCACAGACAGGGTACAGTCCACTTATAGATAGTAAGTAACCTGTACTTAGGCTCTTTGTAGCAACAGTTTGAGTACCTGTAATTACATAATTATTTGTAAATATCTGTTTAATTATTTTTCGCTAGACTCTTTAAGTTCTATGAATTCAGGAACTGTGTCATCTTTTGTTTACTATTTTATCCTATTTGTTAACTGATAGATTGGCTAGATTTCCTGCTACTGTAACAAATTAGAAAACTAGCATCCTTGTCTGTTGTATTATCATCCATTGGCTGTCATTCCATGAATGAACCAAAGAAGGAACCTGTCAGGTACTGTCAGAGAAAACAGATAATTGTCAGTTATACCCAAACATTTCAGGTTTGGGAGACAGAATCCAGATGAATTTCTATTGAACAGATTATAAACTTAGTTTCATTATGACTCATTTTTAAATATTTTTTTATTTTGAAATAATTATAGGTTTACAGGAAGTTGCAGAGGTAATATAGAGAGATCCTGTGTATCCTCCTTGCAATCATTTTTAAGCCCTGGCAACCACTGTTGCTCTTCTCTCCATTTCTATTATTTTGTCATTTTCAGAATGCAACTAAATGGTATCATGCAGTGTACAGCCTTTTGAGATTGGCTTTTTTTACTCAGCATGATTAATATTTATTCAACTTGTTGCATGTACAGATTGTCACTTGTGTCCCATAAATCTAGAGCTTTTGGAATCCCTTTCATTCTACAATAGATGTTTAACAGTGACTTTGTTTTTGAATTAATATTGTATAGTACAGTTGAAACTATTAAGAGAAGTTGTCTAAGAGATTGCCTAGATTTTTACTTTGCTGGATTTATTAAGCCACAACACATCCCTTTTCCAATTTTCAATCACCAGAAAACTGAATACATAATCTAATTCTCAGACTAGTTTGTAGAGATGCCTGTGATTTAGAATCATGCCCTTGAGAATCCAGGACTTCTTAACTCAGCACTATTGACATTTTGAGCTGCATAATTCTTTGTTGTTGGAGCCTGTCCTGTGCATTGTGAGATATTTAGCAGTATTTATGTCCTGTACCCACTAGGTGACAGTAGCAACCCCCCACACCAGTTGTGATGACGAAAAATGGCTCCAAACTTTACTGAATGTCCCCTGGGGACAAAATCACCCACAGTTGAAAATCACAGCCTTAAGAAGTAATTACTGTAAGGAAGTACCTGTAAGGATTGTCTGTGCTACTGAAGAAGCTAACAATAACAGAAGTAATTGATTGATACTATTATCTTTCAGTACTTTTTAATACTTTCATGAGATTTCTCTAAAAACTTCATGTTATGAAAAGTTTGTATCGCTTAATGAACTGTTCTTTTTACTAGATAAAATCTATCATGGTTCTATTTCTTCATTGGTTTCTAGGAAATTCAGCTAAGTTTGTACTAGTTAACAGTGACTTTACTAAGCTGCTGGGATTTTCTTAGTTAGTTGACTCATGTTCCTTTATCCTTGGTGTTATATCTGAATGCCTTATTATGAACTGCTTAAAACTCTTGATGAGGACAGATGTACACTTTTGGTAAGTAAAGAATCCTATTTGCTTTAAGTGGCTATTTAATAGGTGGGTGAGCTAAGTGAATTTACTGGAATACAGAGTTTTTTTTTCTTGCAAATAAACCATTAATAATACATTCAAATGAGAGCTGTAAGTGGTCTAGTTTGAGAGTGAATGGTTAAGGAACAAGTAGTAAAATGTGAGCAGTAGATGATGAAATATGAACAAGAAAATAGGCTTATCTATGTGGTTTTGTGGTCACTATAACAGAGATGATAGATGAAGTGAAGAAACTTCTTGAATTCTAGGATTTTATTATTAGAGTGATGATGTTACATAGAACTGTTTTCCTGGGAGATATTACATGGGAGAAGTATGATTTGACTTCAAAGAAGAGGTACACATAATGGTTAACAGCATGTCTTTAGAGTTCTCACCGCCATTTCCTAGCTATACAACTTTAGGTAAGGTTCTTAATGCTTGTACACCTTAAGTTTTCTTACTTGTAAAGTTAAGTTGATAACAATACTTCATGTTTCATAGGGTTCGAGGAGGATAAATAATAGACATAAAGCTCTTAGCTTGGGCTTCCCTGGTGGCACAGTGGTTAAGAATTCACCTGCCAATGCAGGGGACATGGGTTCGAGCCCTGGTCCGGGAAGATCCCACATGCGCAGAGCAACTAAGTTTGTGCACCACAACTACTGAGCCCATGTGCCATAACTACTGAAGCCCGCACACCTAGAGACCGTGCTCTGCAACAAGAAAAAAAAAAGGCTCTTAGCTTAATGCCTGGCCCATAATAAGTGCTCATTAACTGTTAGCTGTCATTTTTAACCTTCACTTAAAATAATTCATAGATTAATGTTATGATTTACAGAGTTTTAGTGTATTGGTTTGCATCTCAAGATATGAATACATATGCATGTATATAGAATTTTAAAAATTATATAGTTCTAAATTCTTCACAGATTATTTGAAGCTTATTTTTTTAATTAATTTTTTTTTCTTTTTTGGCTGTGTTGGGTCTCCGTTGCTGTGCAAAGCTTATTTTTATCTTTATAGTTGAGTCTTAAAAAAATTCTTCTTTTTGAACAGTAACTTGAGAAAAACTAAGTATTAACTGTCTCATTGGAGCAAAGAATTCCAGTAATGTAAAATACGGTGATTTGGGAATATTTTACATGTGTTTAAGATATAGGACATGGTTTCCATAGAATATCTGTTAGGGTGTGAAGCTCAAAATGGAAAGAAATAATGTGGTGATGTACATTTGTTACATGTCCTTTTAAAACACTTTTACAAAAACGTATTATAATTAAGACATTAGTAGGATGTTTGTACCATACTTCTTAGTTCATCTTAGCATCAGAATGATTTATGTAAAAGATAAAGAGTAACCTTTAAGCATACAGTAATGTGTGAGGTCACTATTTGTAGAAAATTATTTTAATAGACTTATTTTATAATCTTCACTCTGTAGCACAAATTTTTAGAACTTATTTTGGGGGTAACCTTTTGAGATTTAGCTATCTTATTTCCACTAGTATCTCAAGAGATAACATACATTTATTTGCCAGTGTAGCATATTTCATTATCATAAGAAAAATAATATGCTTCCTAAACAATCAGAATTGAAGTCAAAAAAATTTTTTAATGGTTAAGGCTTCAAGGGAAAAGATGAAAAGTACCATGTTTTAGCAGTGCTCTCCTCCTCCATTCTCTGCCATTTTAGGATTGGTCTTGAATGATGTCAGGGATCCTTAGAGGGAGAGAAGTGACAGAGGATAAAAGAAGGGTGGTAATTGAGCTCTTTGGGATTGGAAGTGCTGACAGTCCCCAAGATAAAGCACAAGTGGCATGGTCTTTTCTATCTAGGGCTTAAACTAGAATTACTTTTCTCCTTTACAGCAGAGCTTGGAATTTTGTTGTTATTGTATCTTTTGGGATTTTCCCCCAGCTATTGTGTTTTTGCTTTCTTTCTCCTTTATTTTTAATTTTACTTCCAGTGTATATTATATGCTTTAATTTTACAGTTATCTTCTGTTAAGACAAGAGGTCTTTAATCAGTGATGGAGAAGAAAGACAAGGCAAAACCTTCATTTACTAAAAATGAATTCTATAAATGGCCAATCATGCTGCCTAGTATATTATGAATGGTATTCAGTACTTTATTATATATAAAATACATTTTAAAAATTGTAACCTTGGGCTTCCCTGGTGACGCAGTGGTTGAGAGTCCGCCTGCCAATGCAGGGGACACGGGTTCGTGTCCCGGTTCGGGAAGATACCATGTGCCGCGGAACGGCTAGGCCCGTGAGCCATGGCCGCTGAGCCTGCACGTCCGGAGCCTGTGCTCCACAACAGGAGAGGCCACAACAGTGAGAGGCCCGCGTACCAAAAAAAATAATAATAAATAAAATAAAATAAATAAAATAAAATAAAAATTGTAATCTCAGTTAAAGTAGTTAGTACTTTGGAACTTTTTAAATTGCATAATTTATTTCTGAACTACTAAATTTGCTATAGCTTCAGTAGAGGCAGTGAAGAACAGTAGAATAAATGTGCTTTTGAAATCAAACTTGAGTTATGCCTGATTCCCACTTGATATCTATTAGCTTATATGATCTTGATCTTTGGATTCTTTGGCTAAAAACTTGAAAATTAGTATCCTTACTTTTGGTAGTTGTTAGTGATTTACATTAAATAAATGTGAAAGCATGTCTGGTAGTGTTAAGTGCATTCTGTGTCAAGTTCTCTTCCCCTCCACTCTCCACTGAGCCACATTATCCCTACTATTAGGAGTTTATTGTTGAAAAAAGAAGTCCCAGAGTAACCTTTGAAAGGTTTACATTTATGACAAAATTAGAAGGAAAAAGGAATTTGAAAAGAAGTAGAAGAACAGAAGAAGGCAAGTAGGAGAAAAAGAGTTAGCTCTGATAAAATACTTCTTTAGTTAACCAGTTCTTCAAACTGGAAAAGAGTGAGTTCTTTCTGCTTACATTGTTGCTGCTATTGTTGCTATTGCAACATATTTAAAGAGGTGGGTATGTTTTGTTTTGAATTTTTATATAAATAATGAGTTTTTGGCTCATCTGGGCAGTTTTACCTATAAAATTTTCTAGTTCTTTGCCTTTTGTACTTTCTTCTTAAATTTTCCCCAAATCAGTAAAGCGGGGGAGTATGTAGCTCTTTAGGCAGTAAACTGGGAGATGACTCATACATACTTCTCAGACAGTAGTGGTTATAATGGTAGAATGATGATCTCCCCATACCATAACTTAGCCTGGTGAACCTCTGAAGAGCTGCTTACATGTTTACATGACAACACAGAACTTTATGGCCATTGTTCATTATATCATGTGATATATTTTTACTGTTGCCAATGTGATACTATAGCAGTGGTAGTTGGGTTACCTCGATATTACTCACCTTGGAAACCGCATAGTTCTGATTTCTAAGTCTATGGCTTATTGTAGTTCTCTGCCTAGGTGTTTTTGATTGTGTGTGTGTGTGTTAGAGCTTATTAAGAAGGATTGTATAGTCTTTTGATTTCAGGAAGACCTTTTTAGTTTATAAATCTTAAAGTTGGAAAAAGGAAAGAAGACCCTTAAATTTTTGTTTTAAAATTGTTTATGAAATTCCACCAATATAAGGAATATATTCATAAATGTTTCCCTGTCTACAATTATATAATGACTGGGCATTGAAAAGGGGAAAAAAAATTGGATACACTGAAATTAGATTTCTTTCCATTAGTTTGACTACTGCTTTGCTGTGTGATTTTGTGGTTTACTTTGTTTTGGCATATGTTCTTATGTAGCATAAGGATTCTATCTTTCCTAGAAAGATTGCATAGATAAATACTACATAGTACATAATAAAAAATATACACATTCAGGATGTTCATATATTGTATTCACTCTGTTTTTTTAGAAATTGTTACAGTATTCCTCCAGTGGAATTCAAATCAGCTACCATGGATTACTTGTTTTCCCTTGTTTGCAGATTATTTTAGGCATGTGAACTGTAGTTCAAGGATTTGTTTTTATTACTTGAAGTCAGTTTATCTTGCAATATTATATAGTTTAGGGATTATATGATAAAAGATTTTTGTATTTCTCTTAAGATGTTAAAATTATATTCAAAAAATTACATGCATAATGTTTTGTCTGTTTTCAGGTCCAGTGATGCACCAGCAGCCTCCTTCTCAACAGTACAATATGCCACAGGGAGGTAGGTAGCATTACCAAGGCCAGCAGCCACCTATAGGAATGATAGGTCAAGTTAACCAGGGCAATCATATGATGGCACAGAGACAGATTCCTCCCTATAGACCACCACAACAGGGTACGATTCCATTTGGAAATCCATTTTAACAGTAGTCGAAAGGCTTTAAATTTTAATGAACATTTCATACAGGCAAAGTCAGAGCTTTTTGTTTCTTGATTTTTAAAAATCATATTTTATTATTTTTCTTAAAAGTAGTGGGTATAGTAGGTACAAAGTGTCACAGAAAGTGGATATGAACTTCCTGGTTTATAGTTTTCTTTTATTTATTCTTTTCTGGGAAAAGTTTACATCAAAATTTTATATCGAAAGCTTACTAATTTACAGCAGAAAATACTGTTTTATTTTTGAGAAGTTACTAAAAATATATGATCAGAAACAAACCCTAATTTATTTCAAACTGCTGTAATATCAAAATAAAAAGGAAATTAATTTTCTTCCAGTTTGAATCTCTTTTTAGGAAGTTAATGTTTGCTTTTTTGAGTTGGTATTGTTTGATATTGCATGTATGGTCTTAACATTAATTTTTGTGAAATGTGGTGTGTGGTGTTGCTGTGTGTTTATGTATGTGTGTGTATACGAATAGTCAAAAGTATCTGAAATACCTCAAAGCATGGGAGGGGAATCTACAGAAATCATCTCTCATAACACCAGATAGACGGAAAGCCTTTGAATGACCTGAAGAACAAATTATTTACATCGTGACTGGTTGTGGTTTTTCAGGCCCACCACAGCAATACTTAGGCCAGGAAGACTATTATGAGGACGAGTACAGTCATGGTGGACAAGGTCCTCCAGAAGGCATGAACCAGCATATTACCCTGATGGTAATCTCTCCTAATGTTAACTTTCCCATTTTCTATCCCTGCCCAGTATTAATGTGGGTAGCTACTCAAAATATTCTAATCAGAATGAAGAAACTAAAAATGTGTTTCTTCCAAATTTAGAAACACTTCAGTAATCTAAAGCAGCAATGGTAGCATTTGTTTATAATCTATCTTAAAGTATATTTTGTTTGGTTATTCCATATTAGTACTAGCAGGAATCATGTTCTGTCATTGGAATCCTTTCTTTTTTTTTTTTTTAACGTCTTTATTGGAGTATAATTGCTTTACAATGGTGTGTTAGTTTCTGCTTTACAACAAAATGAATCAGTTATATGTGTACCTATGTTCCCATATCTCTTCCCTCTTGCATCTCCCTCCCTCCCACCCTCCCTGTCCCACCCCTCTAGGTGGTCACAAACCACTGAGCTGATCTCCCTGTGCTATGCGGCTGCTTCCCACTAGCTATCTACCTTACGTTTGGTAGTGTATATATGTCCATGCCTCTCTCTCGCTTTGTCACAGCTTACACTTCCCCCTCCTCATATCCTCAAGTCCATTCTCTAGTAGGTCTGTGTCTTTATTCCTGTCTTACCCCTAGGCCCTTCATGACATTTTTTCCCTTAAATTCCATATATATGTGTTAGCATATGGTATTTGTCTCTCTCTTTCTGACTTACTTCACTCTGTATGACAGACTCTAGGTCTATCCACCTCATTACAAATAGTTCAATTTCATTTCTTTTTATGGCTGAGTAATATTCCATTGTATATATGTGCCACATCTACTTTATCCATTCATCCGATGATGGACACTTAGGTTGTTTCCATCTCTGGGCTATTGTAAATAGAACTGCAATGAACATTTTGGTACATGACTCTTTTTGAATTATAGTTTTCTCAGGGTATATGCCCAGTAGTGGGATTGCTGGGTCATATGGTAGTTCTATTTGTAGTTTTTTAAGGAACCTCCATAGTGGTTGTACCAATTCACATTCCCACCAGCAGTGCAAGAGTGTTCCCTTTTCTCCACATCCTCTCCAGCATTTATTCTTTCTAGATTTTTTGATGATGGCCATTTTGACTGGTGTGAGATGATATCTCATTGTAGTTTTGATTTGCATTTCTCTAATGATTAATGATGTTGAGCATTCTTTCATGTGTTTGTTGGCAGTCTGTATATCTTCTTTGGAGAAATGTCTATTTAAGTCTTCTGCCCATTTTTGGATTTGGTTGTTTGGTTTTTTTAATATATAAAAGAGGATCCTTTTATATTTGTAGTTGATCATTTGAATCAAAGCAAGTGTTACTGATTTACTTTTTTAAATAAAATCTTTATTGAGGTAATTCATATACCGTAAAGTTCACCCACTGGTTTACTTTTATGCATTGTATAAATATGAAGAGAATATAGTTTTGAGTATTCTTCCAAATTTCATCATGTTCATTAATGTTGCATATGTCTATGCACAGAACTATGTTTATATACATTAGCATTTGCACTTGAGAAAGATTTTAGAGACTGAATCATATCCATAATATAGCTGTTTATAATAGAGTTAGTAGAATAGAAAGGCATTTGGAAACCAGATTTTAACTTTACTTATTTATGTTTATTTTTTAGTGGGAAGGTGGCTTGTGAAAAAGTGTTCAGTAAAAGATGTACTGTGCTTAGTAGTAATACAAGCATACAAGCAGGCTTTCATCATACAGTTCCTTGTTTTCCTGTATGTTTGAAAACTTTATGATACAATGTTGAAGAAAAAATAATACAAACAAATAAAATTGATCATATAGAGGTGGTTAGATTTTTCTTGTTTGGAAGGAGTTGCCAAAGTCTTCATTTATATTGAGCTCCCTTGATGTATTTAAGGTAAACTGCTTAACAGAAAACTTGGGCAAACTAAGAACTTCAAGCTAAAATGTTGAGACCATTTGACTAGAAGGTAATGTAAGCTAGCAAGAAGATATAATTTGGTGTATTTAAAAAATAATTTTGTCCACCACTTTGTATCAGTGTATAAAGCATAAGTCATATAGGGACATTGTTTTTTTCCTGCAAAGATTCTGGTTATACAAGCAGAAAAAACACCTGTAGAATTTTGCACACAAAATCTATGTTTGTTAGTGGCAGTGATATGTATGGATAATTCTGGTTAGAAAACAACATTTTTTTAATGTTTTACTTGCCTTGAATTATTTAGAATGTTGGGTTATTTTTTTCTTTTTCCTTTCACATGTAAACATATTTTTTTAAATGAAAAACTTTAGTTACATTTATAGACTATAGATATTTTAAAGAAATGAACTCTAGGTTGTTAAATATTATACACTAGGAAGTCTGCTGAAAATAAATGATTGTTTTGTTTAATTTTAAAAGTACATTTTAAGTAATTGAGTTGAATTTAACACTTATTTTGGTCCTGAGTATTTCCTGAAATGTGAAATTTGTATTGTTATAAATATGAACTTTCTATTCAAAATAGAGATGTTATTTTTGTAAATAGAAGAACTTTAAGATTGCTATAAATAATTCATTTTATTACATAATGGAATTTTAAAATTTCAGTGGTATCATTTTTGCATAGCTGTGTATTAATATATCTGACATTTACATAGAGTATTCCATTTATAATAACAAATAATTTTCTTAAACAGCATTGGATATTTTGTTATTATATTTAGATATTATGTCAATAAATATGTAGATTAGGGGTTGGCAAACTTTTTTCTGTAAAGGGCCAGGAAATAAATATTTTCATCTTTGCAAATCATGTGGTTGCAGTCTGAACTACTGAACTCTTGTGGTAGCATGAAAACAGCTATAGAAAATATGAATGGATATGACTGTTCCAGTGAAACTTTCTTTACAAAAACAGGCCACTGGCTGTGTTTAGACTGCAGACCATAGTTTGCCAATCCATAATACAGATATTTATGAGGTGGTTTGGGAACATTGGAATACTAGAGCAATGAGTATTATATTTATTCATAATTATATTCCTCCTTACTTAATTAGGTATTTTTCTAAAATTTAGTTCAGATTTTACCTAACTGAAAAGTTATTTCCTGAGATTTCTTTGAGCAGCTTAGTTAAAAGGACTAGAGTATTGATTTCATTAAAAGTCTAGTCAACTTGCGGGTGTAAATTTATCGTGCCTTAAAATTAAAGGTGTACTCTAGCACTTAACACAGTATTAATTTTATGAAGGTGTATGTTTATGATACTCTAGAAATATTTTCTAAAGGCTCCTAGAATGGCAGGATTAAGCAATATATTTTTGCATCTGAAAATACTTTGAGATACATATACTTTAAACAAGTTAATAGAAAATGTGAAAAATTTGTTTCAGTTTCTTTTAGGGGAAAAAAACTTATGGAGCTCTTTTATATTTTGCATTGTTTTAGCATATGCTGTGGAATTGGTGACCAGAAGAACAGGTGTTTGACAAAATATAATTGCCTCCTTTGTTCGTTTTAATCTAATTCAAGTAATTTACATGTGAAAGTCCTAAATGCTTTCATTCTCTTTTTTTTTTTTAAATTGAAGATAAAGGTTTTTTTTCTTTTCCCTCCTTGATGAGGATTGTCAGAGTTAAGACTAAGTGTAATGTTTCTAAAACTGATTTTTGCTTTTAAAAAAATTTGCACGTTATCTCAATATGAAAACAATCACATTTGGTAAATATTTGGCTAATGCAATTGAAATTATTTTTTATGTATTTCCATTTCTTTTTTCAATTTTATCTGAAAGTTTAAACATATTTAGGGCTTTCACTCAGTGGCCAATAACGTTTCTTCCTGTCTCTTGTCCAGTTGATGTAGGTCATAATAATTACGGTTATCAGCAACCGTTGTATCCTGAACAAGGCTACGATAGGCCTTATGAGGATTCCTCACAACATTACTATGAAGGAGGTATCTATATACCTTCACACACATACACATATATATCTGCTTCTACAGGAACGAAAATTCTTGCATAAGGCAACTTCTACCCACGTGAAAACTAGTATTCTCATAGAATACTAGTTGCTGGTTGTCTTGAAAGTTGCAGGGAGCCTAGAACAATCAAAATAATTTCCTTACAAATATTTAAAATGTATAACCATGACTTGCCATTTCTAACAACAATAAAAAGACTAAAACATTTTAAAATAATTTTTTCCTCAGTGGAAATTTTCTATTTGAACATAAATCCATCAATCCAACTTTTTTTTCTTGTTTGTGTTTACATATGTATAATTTTATGTATAAGTTTAGTGCTTTTAGGAAACAGCTTGCTGATCTTGTGTAGCTAGTGTGTGCTCTTGTAGCTGTCTTTAATTTTGTCTTTTTTATTTTATTCAACATAGTCATGATCTTATGACTGTGATGTTCCAGTGAATGTAATGCTCTAATGGAGAGACGCTGAAAATGCTGCAGTTCAACCTTGTACAATTGGCTTTAACTGCAGTTTGTTTGGCTGAAATCCTTCCGTTTGGTTTGAGTTTTTTTCTTTGTTTTGTTAACTTTTAAAAATCAATATGGCATTTTATTTTGTTCTTGTGTTGTTGGCTATGCATCTTAGAGGAAAAAAGTTAATTAAGCAAACTTCTCAGTTTTTTTTTTTTTTCCTCTTCTCCAGTTATCCTGTAGAGAATTCACAGTATGGCCAACAGCAAGATGCTTACCAAGGGCCACTTCCCCAACAGGGATATCCAGCCCAGCAGCAGCAGTACCCAAGGCAGCAGGGCTACCCAGGACAGCAGCAGGGCTATGGTAATGGCTTACTGCAGTTTATTCTTGTCACCAAAAAATGCGATGATTATTCTTTCATAATACAGAAGTGGATATTTAATGTTTATTTTTCTAAGAACTATTTTTGAAAATTCACAGTTTTAGTTTAGCTTGTTACTGGAGTGTTTATATTTAAAGTGTTGTTCTTAAACTAGTAATCCATTTAAAAAGAAACATAAACTAGAGATGATTCATTGACCAAAGGTAAGGTATGTAGTCACTCAAAATGAAATCCTTAATGAATTCTTAAACCTATTTGGCATCCACAACCAGCCAATAGCTTTGTATGTGCTTGGAAAACTGATGAGTTGAGTGATTATTAACAACATCTACATAATCTGCTTGGCAAATTTGTTTCTAAAACTAATGACTGTTACCATGAAAAGTAACATTGATCTTTTAGTGTACAAGTGAGATCTATTTGGAACGCGTAAAGAAAACGTCTTTGTCATTCTCTGTTAAAATAGCAGTTTACACATTCATAGGAATATATTTATTGCAGGTATGTATCTTACACTTTGGGAGAAGTATAGCCATCTTTTCTTATTATATACTCACTATGATGTCTACTAGTTGGCTATCTGACTGTTAGATAAGGAGAGGGGGGGAATAATAAAGACCTGATATCTCAGTCTTAAATTTTTGGCTTCTATAATAACTATTTTAGATATAGCAAAATATGATTCTTATGATAGGAGAAGTAGCTGCTTAATCTGACATCATCTCTTGCTAACATGGCCTCTTTTTTAACATTAGTAATGTCTTATTATTTTTATTCATTGGTTTAAACTCTGCTGTTATTATGGGCACATCTTTCCACCTGTGATAGCAAATCTAAGAACCAGGATCAGGCTGAAATTCTCTTGCACCTTCGACAGAAGCATTGGAATTCAGCCAGGTATTGGGTGTCAGGAATTTTCCCCAAAATGATCAGTTCTGGTTCCCAAATTCCAGCTATGACTTTAGAAATACTCCATGTATTTCTTCTCTTTACAAAGGGAATTTCTTGCTCCTCTCAAATGGCATTTCCATTTCATGACCATTAAATATTTGTACATTGAATAAATAGAGTATTCTGGTTTTATTGTGTTTGTATGAAAACAAATATTATGTGGATCAGTAAGGTAAGTTTATTGATTTAAGAGAAATATTATTTTCAGTGGAAAGAGAGAGTAAAAGAAATTTAATGATTTTGGCTTAAGTAGTTAATGCTGTTTTTTCAGACATCATTGGGCACCCTAAAGGAGACGTTCCCATTTTGCTTATCTATAGGTTTCAGCTGTCAGACTTGCTTCTAATAAAAAATACAGAGTTTTAATAACTGGATGCATAATAACTAAATAAACAAAATAATAGACTGGTGGAATTTAAGCTTGAAAATTTCTTGTTCTCTTTGACATTTTTCTCTGCAGTGTTTTTTATGGCAGAATTTGAATGGCTGTGATAGAAAACATTTAAGTATCAAAGCTTTTCAGCTTATGCTTTATAAAGCATTCTTTACAATAGACAGGAGTAGAGTTTATGAAATAGACGTATTTGTTTGGCAAGCCAAATTAGTCCCTTGTCATCTCTGGAAGTTGAAATCATTCATTTATATGGGTTAAGTATTAAAGGTGATTGGTACACAGAGTGTAACTTTTGAATCATGTTTTTTCCACTTACAGCGTGTGGCTTTTCAAGTTTTCTTTAGTTTCTGTTTGAAAATATTGTGATAATGAGATTTTCAGTGCAGAACATAAAGCTTTCTTTTGGTGATTGCAAAGGCAAATCTAGAAATTACATGTAAAATCACTCTTTGTGATTCTTTTAGTGATTGCAAGTATAAATCTTAGTGTTATACAGCTGTAACTATCACTGATTTCCAAACTTTATTCAGAAATTACTTCACTATTTCAATTTGAGTCTGCTCCTTGCCTTTTCTTTTCACCGCTTGCTTATTATACTGGTTAACTTCCTACTAGAGGTATAGATGATTTCCTTAACATCATGGACTTAATTTGTTTTACAACTCCTGAGTCTCTTTTACTCATTTTGACATATAAAATCTTAATGGCTAACACATAGCACAATAGTTATACTGAATCAGAGCATCTTGGTACATTGTAGTGTCCTTAACAGTATTTTTACTTCTTATAACTTTCAGAATGTATTTCAAAACGCATTTGAGAAAAATCGAGATACCAGACTGCAAGGGAATATGGTAACATCTAATCTTAAACCGCTTCTGGAATTCTAGGGACTTACTGTATTTTCTTCTGGGCTCTTGTGTGTGCTGATTATCTTACAGGTCCTTCACAGGGTGGTCCAGGTCCTCAGTACCCTAACTACCCACAGGGGCAAGGGCAACAGTATGGATGTTACAGACCAGCCCAGCCTGGGCCACCCCAGCCCCCGAAGCAGAGGCCTTACAGGTATGACCAGGTGAGTTACCCAGGTGGCCAGGACTGCCCTGTTGTTTGCTCACTCTCGATTAGGTTGCATGTTTCTCAGCTGAAGATTCATTTTTCCCACCTCTTGTTTATAGTGTTAACTGAAAAAAAGTGGTTACTTACTCTTGAGTCTTCTTCATAGAACTCTAACACAGTTAATCATCGTTGCTGTAGCCTACAAAACATGGCGTATCTCTAAACGCCAGCATTCGTTCATGTTCGTTCATTCATAGTCTCTGCCTGGGCTTTACCCCCTAGACATACTTCCCTTCGCTATCCCAAACATTATTCCATGTTCTGAAGCCCTTAATTTCTCTGATGTCCCTCATATTTATGTTCAAGACTCTGCTTTGACCTATTGAAATGTGGAGTCCATCTGAGGCAGTGCTCTTCCAGGCTCTCATCTTCACTCCAGCATATTCAACCCACTCCCCTCACATGCACGATATCTCTTCTCTTTAAACTCATACTCACCTGTCTCTGTTGCCTCCTTCCATACACATATCCATTATCTCAGATATTAATCATCTTTCTTTCTCCCCTGTTATCTTTCCTTCTACTACCTTCAGATATCTATAAGTGCATCTCGTCCTAAGATGACTGTATTCTCTTGAACCTCGTGTTAACTTCTTTTCATCAGTAAATTTCTCAGACTTAATAATCTGTACCAAAATCATTGTTCTGTGAATCTTCTCATACATACTCTAAATTATTATTAAAATGATTTATTATGTTGGCAGTTTTTTTTTTAATTGACTTCAGGTTTGTCTGATGACTTTCTAATGAGGAGAATCTGATCTCTTCACTGCTTAAGCTACCTAAAATAGGTTACTTTTTAATGTTAGTGTTCTAGGACCAGTGGGGATGATCTGGTTTGAGAAACAACGTGTATGCAGTGCTGATTAGACTCTAAGGCATAAGCAGCTCTCTCATCGATGCTCTCTCAAGTCTACAATCCCCTGTACTGACACGTTCTAGTTAAGTGGAAAAAATAAAAGAGGCTTAAAAGTATGGACAGGACTTCCCTGGTGGTGCAGTGGTTAAGAATCTGCCTGCCAGTGCAGGGGACACGGGTTTGAGCCCTGGTCCGGGAAGATCCCACATGCTGCAGAGCAGCTAAGCCTGTGCACCACAGTTGCTGAGCCCGTGTGCTGCAACTACTGAAGACCGCATGCCTAGAGCCTGTGCTCCGCAACAAGAGAAGCCACTGCAATGAGAAGCCCGCCCACCATAATGAAGAGTAGCCCCCGCTCGCCGTAACTAGAGAAAGCCCGTGCACAGCAATGGAGACCCAATGCAGCCAAACATAAATTAATTAATTAATTAAAATTTAAAAAGTATGGACAGATAATTAATACTAAAAAAAAAATACACTAGAACTAAATCAAAGGAGTAGGCAGAAGTTTTATCTAAATCTTAAAAGTAAAATAAGTGTTGACTAGTGAGTATCTAAGGAAAAGATCCCTGAGCAGATAAAATGTAGGCTCCTTCACATTCACAGGTTAACTGCTGAAAAGTGGTCCTATACTCCCTAATTCAACAAAGATTTATTAATTTTCTGTGTGTGCTGGATACTATATTATGTCCTAGATGAGTAAAATAGACCTGGTCCTTATGGCTTATGGAGAGACTATCTGGATCTTCCTTGACTTCACTTTAGCATTTGACACCTGCTTCTGTCTTCATTCTTAAGTGGTCTTCTTTAGCTTCTATATTACTGTACTGTTTTGTTCCTCTTACATTTTCAGTGATTTCTTCTTTATTTTTTACTTGTTTCTCGTCTTTCTTTTCCCCAGATATCAATCCTTGGCTTAGTGTTTTTCCCAGTCTCTATATTCACCCTGTCTTACATTTTCAGTATCCTTAGCCTACTCTTCTCAACCCAACTTCAGCTTCATTTTTCCAGCTGTGAGCAGAACATCTCTCTTTGGATGTCTTGTCATTTTCCTCAGCTTCATCATTTTATCTCTAAATTAGCATATTTCTAAGTCTCCTAAACTTAACATCATTCCTTAAGCAAATGTTTCTCGAGCAACATTTGTATGCCAAGTACCTAAGATGGGGCTATATTGAGAAATAAGATCGACATGGACTCTGCTTTTGTGAACTTAAGTCTAGGTGGGAACAGACAAGTAAGCAGATGATACGATATAGTGTGAGAAGTACTTGGATGAGGAAAGGCAAGATTTTTGTGGAAGGGAGCTCCTAACCCAGACATGTGTTCCTTGGGAAGTATTATATAAGTGCGAGAGCCCAAGGATGAGTAGGTATTAGCCAGCTGGTTGTGGAGGAGAGAAGGATATTCTGGTCAGAAAGAAGTACACTCACAAAGGACTCATGTTAAGATGTGTGGCTCAGTAAAGCAGGAGTGCGGGGAAGAAGAGACAAGAGTGGAGAGATGAATTGGGGCCAGATTAGGAGGGCTTTTATAAACCATGTTGGGGAACTTGGGCTTTATCCTGATAACAGTGTGGAGCCTTTAAAGTGTTTTAAATGATGTATCTAAAGTATATAGCAGTGGCTGGTATATATAATAGATATATAATATGTTTCTTCTTTTATCATGATAATTATTCCACCCTTTAAAGTTCTCAGGAATTTGGGGACTATACAGTAGAAAAAGACCCGTGATGTTGGGGTAGTTGCCAGCCACATCTTCTTCCCCATTAGAAAAGGCTATGAGGAGGGGACCATTCTAGATACTCTAGTGTTAGTAGCCGTCCCACATCTATCTCATGGATTCCCCCAACCCAAACACCTGTTGGTTTCTTCGTTTTAGGGAAAGTTGTTCAACTCCTCAAGATAGTTAAGGCAATGGAAAAGAAATCTAATTATAGTGGTGTTTAGGCAGGTGACTCTTGTGGCAGTATGCAGGATGAATTAAAAGAGGGGCATTGAGAGAGAGTCCTGTTAGGGACTGCGCTCCCTGACCCCGGGTCAGTCTTTCCATCTCCATGAACAGCAGCTCAGTTTTCCACTTCCTCAGGCAGAAAACCTGGAGTCATCCGTGACTCCCTTCTTTTTGCAAATCAAACATCTAGTCAGCCAGCAAATCTCATCACCTCTTCCTTCAAAATACATGCTGTATCTATAGTCATTTTTTCACAACTTCCTGCCCTTACCCAAGTCACAATCATAACTCTCACTCATCTGGACTGTTGCACTGGTCTTCCTGCTTTCCTCTTGACTCCTCTACAGAATGTGCTCCTCACAGGACCTAGAGTGATCTTTAAAAAACATCAGTCCAATTAGGCCACCCCTCCGGACATAACCGTGTGGTGACTTCATTCCCGCCCAGAGTAATATAATGGCCTAGAAGGCCATGCTCAGCTCATGTCCCCAGCCCCTACCCCACCACCTCACCTCTGTATTTATAGCCGCCTTGATTCATTCTGCTTCAGTCACACTGGCCTGTTTCCAGCATGTTTCTCCCTCAGAATCTTTGTATTTACCGCTCCCTCTTCTGTTGTGTCTTTATTTGCAGTCAGTTCAAAATATTTTCTGATTTCACTTTTGATTTCATCTTTGACCCAAGAGTTATTTAGAAGTGTATATAGTTTTTGAATATTTGGGGATTTTCCAGGTAGTTTTCAGTTACTGATTTCCCATTTAATTTCATCATCTTGATAGAACATACTTGGTATGACTTGAATTCTTCTGCATTTATTGAGACTTCTTTTATGGCTCAGAATATGGTCTGTGGGGATGTTCTGTAAATGTCAATTAGATCAAGCTGCTTGATAGTTGTGTTCAAGTCTCCTATGACTTAGCTGATTTTCTGTTCTATTAGTTATTGAGAAAGGGATATTAAATATTAAATCTCTGGCTATATCTGTGTGTTTGTCTATATTTTCTTGCCGTTCTATTCATTTTTACTTCATGTATTTTAATGTGACTTTTTAAAATTTTTTATTTATTTTATTTATTTATTTGGTTGCATTGGGTCTTCATTGCTGTGCACAGGCTCTCTCCAGTTGCAGTGAGCAGGGGCTACTCTTCACTGCGGTACACGGGCTTCTCATTGCGGTGACCTCTCTTGCTGCAGAGCATGGGCTCTAGGTATGAGGGCTTCAGCAGTTGTGGCGCATGGGCTCAATAGGTATGGCTCGCAGGCTGTAGAGCGCAGGCTCAGTAGTTGTGGTGCATGGGCTTAGTTGCTCTGCGGCATGTGGGATCTTCCCGGACCAGGGATCCAACCCATGTCTCCTGCAGTGGCAGGCGGATTCTTAACCACTGCACCACCAGGGAAGTCCCAATGCTACATTTTTAAGGTGCATATGTTTTAGGGATTTTTATGTCTTGATTAATTTTCTCCTGTATCATTATGTAATTACTTTCTTTATCTCTGGTGATATTCTTTTCTCTGAAATATGTTTGTCTAATAGTAATATTTTCTTTGGATTAGTACTAGAATGATAATATATTTTTAATCTTTCTTATTTTTAACACATTTGTATTTTTAAGTTGTTTAATGAAGGCAGCGTATACTTAGGACTTGCGGGTTTTTTTTTTTTTTAACACAATCTATCTCTGCCTTTTAATGGAGGGAGTTTGAACATTATGTTTAATGTGAATATGGATAATGGTCAAGTCTGTCATCTTGATATTTTTCCTTTTTGTCCCTTCTGTTCTTTGTCCTTTTTCCTCATTTTCTGTCTTATTTTGAATTTTTTTCTGTTTTTAAAAAACGGTTTTCATTAAGATATAATTCACATACCACTCATCATTTTAAGATGTACCATTCTTTTTTTTTTTAAGTATATTTATTTCCCTCCAAACACCCAGCCCTAGGAAATAGCTGATTTACTTTTTGTCTGTATGGATTTTCCTATTCTGAGCATTTAGGCTAAGTGGAGGCATGCATATGTGGTGTTTGTGATTGGCTGCTCTCACTTAGTATAATGTTTTCAGGGTTCATCCATATTGTATCATGTATCAGTACCTTTAAGTGATATTATACCACTTCATATAAAGTATAATAGTTTACTTTCATTTCTTCTCAACCTTTGTGTTATTGTTATAATTTCCACTTCTACATATGTTACAAACCCCATAGTATGTGGAATTAGTTTTGTTTAAAATATCAATTATCCTTTAAAGATACTTAAATGATAAGAAAAGAGTCACATATTTACTAATGTACTTACTGTTTCTTGTACTTTTCATTCTATGATAAATCCATATTTCCATCTGGTATCATTTCCTTTTGCCAGAAGGATTTCCTTTTAACAGTTCTTGTAATGCATGTCTTCTGGTGATAAACTGTTAGTGTAATTTTTTTTTCTGACTGTTCTTAAGATTTTTCCTCTTATCAAATTATTTGAGTGTTTTCTTATGCTTGGGGTTTGTATAGTTTCTTGAATTTGTGACTTTATGGTTTTCATCAAATTTGGAAAAATTCTGACCAAATATTTTTCCTTTCTCTACACCTGTACCCCTATCTCTCTTCCCCAGACTCCGGTTACTGTGTATTTGACCGCTTAGAGTTGTGCCATAATTCAGTGATCCTCTGTTTATTTAATTTTTAAGTCTTTTTTTTCTCTCTGTTTCATTTTGGGTAGTTTCTGTAGCTGTGTTTTGAAGTTCAATAGTCTTTTCTTGTTCATTGTCTTACCAGCTTTTAATCCATTCCCAGATGTGTCTCATTGCAGACACTGTATTTTTCATCTGCAGGTGTTTGATATGGGTCTTTTTCATATCTTCCATGTCTCTGCCTAAAGTTTTGAACATGAGGAATACAAGTACGTTAACTGCTTTAATATCCTTTTCTGGTAATTCTAACATCTGGGCCAGTTTTGATCTACTGTTTTTTTCCCTCCTCGCTTTGGGTCATATTTTCCTCATCCTTTCCATGTGCAATGATCTTTGATTAAATGCCAGAAATTGCAAATATTACTTTTATGTTGTTGAGTGATGGATATATTTGTATTCCTACAAACATTCTTAAGTTTTGTTTTGGGATGCAGTTTAGTAATTGAAAACAGCTTGATATTTTGGGGATTGCTTTGAAGATTTGTTAGGCAGGACCAGACAGTGTTTAGTCCTGGGCTAAATATCCCCACTAGTAAGATAAGACCGTTTTGGGTACTCAACCCAGTGTCCTGGAATTATGAGGTTTTCCACTCTGGCTGGTGGGAATAAACACTATTTCCATTCCTCTGTGAGTGCAGGAATTGTTTCCTCTAATCTGTTGGGGTGTTTCTTTCCTTGGACTTGGGTATTTTAGTTGCATGCACTTGCATGTCAGTGCTATGCTGAATACTCAAGAGGTTTCCTCTGCAGATCTCCACAGTGCATTTCTTTTCTTTGTGCATTTTTTTCCTCTTTGGTACTATGGCCTGTGAACTCTAGCTCCTTTTCTTCTCTTCAGACTCTAAGCTTATCTTCTTACCTCAGACTCAGCCTTACTTCCTCTCCATATGCTGCAGTGTGGAAACTCTCAGTGCAGTAAGATGTAGTAATAAGAGTGCTCGCCTCATTTGTTTCCCATTTCTCACAGATTGCTGTTCTTTGTTACCTTCTGTCCTGTGTCCTGAATACAAGTATTTCATATATTTTTTGTAGTTTTGGGGTTTTTTTTGGCCGCGTTGGGTCTTCATTGCTGCGCATGGGCTTTCTTCTAGTTGCGGCGAGCAGGGGCTACTCTTCGTTGCGGTGCGCGGGTTTCTCATTGTGGTGGCTTCTCTTGTTGCAGAGCATGAGTTCTAGGCACATGGGCTTCTATAGTTGTAGCACGCGGGTTCAGTAGTTTTGGCTCGCGGACTCTAGAGCGCAGGCTCAGTAGTTGTGGCGCACAGGCACAAGGTGGCTTCTGGGATCTTCCCGGACCAGGGCTCGAACCCGTGTCCCCTTCATTGGCAGGAGGATTCTTAACCACTGTGCCACCAGGGAAGCCCTGGGTGTTTTTTCAGGCTGGAGTATAAATCTGTCTTGACCAGAAACCTACTTAATTTTTAAAAAAACAGACTTTTTTCCCAGCAGTTTTACGTTCACAGCAAAATTGAGAATAAAGTACAGAGAGTTTCCATTTACTCCCTACCCCAACACATACATAGCCTACTCCATTATCAACATCCCACACCCTAGTGGTACATCTGTTATAATCAATAAAGCTACCACCCCAGGTCCATAACTTACATTAGATTCACTCTTGGTGTTTTACAGTCTGTGCGCTTTGACAAATATATAATGACCTGTATCCACCATTATAATATCATACAGAAGAGTTTCATTTCCTTAAAAATCCTCTGTGCTCCCCTTATTCATCCCTCTATCCTTCCTGCTGATCTACATAGTTTGCCTTTTCCAGAATGTCATGCACTTGGAATCATGTAGTATGTAGCCTTTTCAGATTGGCTTTTCACTTAATAATATGCATTTAAAGCCTTCTCATGACTTGATAAAGTGTTTCTTTTTAGCCCTGGATAGTAGCCCGTTGTCTGGGTATACCATTCATTTATTGAAAGACATCTTGGTTGCTTTCAAGTTTTGGCAATTATGAATGAAACTTCTATAAACTTCCATGAGCAGGTTTTTGTGTGAACATAAAATTTCAACTCATTTGGATAAATGCCAAGGAGTGAGCATGATTTTTGGATTATATGGTAATAATATATTTAGTTTTGTAAGAAACTGCCATACTATCTTGCGTAGTAGCTGTACCATATTGTATTCTCACCGGCAATGAATGAAAGTTCCTGTTAACTCCACATCCTCATCAGCATTTGCTGTTATCAGTGTCCAGAATTTTGGCCATTCCAGTAAATTTATGGGGTATCTCATTGTTGTTTTACTTTGCATTTCCCCAGTGACATGTGATATAGACACCTTTTCAGTATGCTTACTTGCCATCTTTATATCTTCTTCAGTGAGGCATCTGTTCTGATAGGGTTGTTTTTTGATAGGGTTGTTCATTTTCTTATTGTTGAGTTGTAAGTGTTCTTTGCATAGTTTAGATAACAGTCCTTATCACTCGTGTCTTTTGCAAATACTACCTTGTCTTCTTGGCTTGTCTTCTCATTTTTTTGACATTGTCTTTCTCACAGTAGAAGATTTTAATTTTAATGAAGTCCAGTTTATCAGTTATTTCTTTCATGGATCATGCCTTTTGTTTTGTATCTATAAAGTCACTCCAAAACTAAAGGTCATCTACATTTTTTTTCATGTTATCTTCTAGGAGTTTTATAGTTTTCTATTTTACATTTAGGTAAAGGTCCTATTTGAGTTTATATTCTGAATGAAGAAAATCTTAATTGTTAAGATTTGTGTCTAAATTTCATTTTTTTGTATGCGGATGTTCAGTTGTTCTAGCACCATTTGTTGACAAGACTATCTCTGCACTATTGTATTACCTTTGCTCCTTTGCCAAAGATCAATTGACTATATTTATGTGGGTCTATTTCTGGGCTCTCTATTTTGTTCCATTGTTCTATTTTTCTGTTCTTTCACCAATATCACATTGTCTTGATTGCTGTAGCTTTATAGTAAGTCTTGCAGTTGAATATTGTCATTCCTCTGACTTTGTTCTTCTCCTCCAATATTGTATGGGTATTCTGGGTCTTCTGCCTCTCCATATAACTTTAGAATTATTTTTTTCAATATCCAGAAATAACTTGTTTGCTGGGATTTTGATTGGGATTGTGTTGAATCTTTACATCAAGTTGGGAAGAACTGACGTCGCGACAATATTGATTTTCCTATCCATGAACATGGAACATCTCTGCATTTATTTAGTTCTTTTATTTCTTTCATTAATTTTTTAGTTTTTCTCATACAGTTCTCTCTATATATTTTGTTAGATTTATACCTAGGTATTCAATTTTGGAGGTGCTTATATAGATGGTATTGTTTTTAATTTCAAATTGGACTTATTCATTGCTAGTGTATAGGGGAATTTTCTGTGTTAACCTCGTATCCTGCAAACTTGCTCATTAGTTTTAGGAGTTTCTTTGGTTCTTTGGTATTTTCTACCTAAACAATCATGTCATCTGTGAAAAAAGACAGTTTTATTTCTTCTTTTCTAATCTGTTTACCTTTGTTTCTTTTCCTTATTGCATAAACTAGGAATTTCAGTACAGTGTAGAAAAAGAGTGGTGAGAGGGGACATCCCTGCTTTGTTCCTGATCTTAGAAGGAAAATTCATGAAATATGGTGTTAGATGCTTTTATTTTTTCAGGATAGCATTTATTTTCATGTGACAGATTATGTAGTTATTGTTTATTATCATACCCTCTTCCCCTAGGATGTCAGTTCTTTAAAAACATCACCACATCTGTTTTTTTTTTATCACTGTTGAGTCTCCATCACCTAGTAGAACACATTGAGTAGTCAGTAAATACTGGTGAGTGAATATGTAGGGCCTTCACTTACTAAATTTGAATGGTGATTGTAAGAATAGAGAAAGAAACCCCTAAAAAGTACTGGGACAGAATACTTTTAAGAAAGAAAGAAATTTATTGCTCAGTCTAGGGACTCTTCTCCCCATACACTCCCTAGAAAATCTCATTTATGCACATGGTTTTAATTTACCATGCTGTTGACTCTCAAATCTCTATTTCTAGTCTGACTTTCTCTTCTGAAAGTCAGGTGCCTAGTAGTCATCTGCACTTGGAAATATCATGTCAATTTCACATAACCAAAACGAATTCATAGTTTTTGTACACACACATTCCTCCTTTCTATGCTTTCTCTTAGAGAGAGGGGCACTACTGCCAAGCTAGAATGCCATGTGCCACATTTGATGTTTAAGTCTTCCTCCCTCTCCCCATCTAATAAATGACAAAATCTTGTTAGCCTGACTTCCTTCAACATTCTTGAATCCATTCACTTCTCTCTGACCACTGCCTTATCTTTGTTTAGACCATTAACATCTCCTAAGTTCATGATGGGATGAAGGAGCCTCCCATGCTGTCTTGCCTCCTTTTCCATTTATTCTTTATTCTAGTCAGGGGAATTTTGTAATTTACAAACAAAGAAGCTGAAGAAGAGAGGGAGAGAGAAGCCGAGGCTTAGAGAGTTGGAGTGATCCACTCAAGATGATGGGTAAGCAGGGCCGAGCTGAGTGGCTAAGACCCAGGGACTGGGCCCTTCACGATGCCCCTGCCTCCAGCCACACCATCACTTTGCAGAGTGCTGTCGTGCTTTTCTCCTTGAGCAACTGTTTGAAGCAGAAATCATGATTATCCTCACTTGTTGGATGAGACAGTCAAGAAATGGAAGGTAGATAGCTTGCCTCAAGGACAAGAAACTGGTAAGTGGGAGAATTAAAACTAGGCATTGATTTCTGCTTCCCAAACCCATACTTTTACCCTGGAATTTGCTAACGGTCGCAGATATACAGTAACTTTTTAGGCTTGCTTGTGATTTGATTTTGTTCTAGCAAAGGGATCCGGTGTGGGTCAAGTTACTTATATTCTCAGTGCTTCAATTTCTTCATCCATAAAATGAATATCATATTTACTGCACAGGTAACAGATGGACACAAAACACTTGTTACAGTGTTTGACACATGGTACGAGTTACTGAGATATATAAAGAGTTATTGAGATATATTGTTATTGAGAATATATTATTGAGATATATTAAGAGTCGGCTATTGTTGATATTAGCCAGACTTCTCATATCCATTACTTCAAACTCTGTGTTAACAAATAATCAATATCTTCTAGTCCTGATTTTTGTATATTCTTTTTTACTCTCCAATTCCCTAAGTATTTTTTTACCTATTTTTCTCCATTCTTTTGCTTTCGCTGTTTCTTCTATTTGAAGTGCCCCTTTTTCTTTTCTCTGCCATTCAAATTTTACTGTTTTCTTAAGGCTCTCACGGTGTCTGAAATATTTTTCAAATTACTTTAGCCGCAATAGCCATTTCCTTTCTGAACTCTTGTAGACCTTGTTCTGCAATTATACTTTATTTGTAAGTCTTACTTTCCCTGTTTTTCAAATTTATTATGGTGATGAGCATATAGTATTTGCTCAATAAATGTTTGTAATTGCTTGAGTATCGTATTTGGTGTACATTATTGAAGAAGTCTTATGTGTCAGACACTCTTCAATACTTGAGGCATAAGAATGGATAAGACTTAGTCCCTATCATCAAGTAATTCATGCTATAGTAGATATATTATAACTTTTATTTATATAGCACACCAGTTCTTAACCTCTCTTCTGCTTTCACATCATTCATAATATGTGCAACTCGCTTTCATCATTAATATCTCATCACACATACTCACTGTGGGAGCGTTTCCTTCCAGCCTTGAGGCTTGTTTATTTATACTTTTTTATAATTTTTGAAAGCTCTTTCTCACATCCTCTCTTAAGTGTCCTAACAAATAAATGAGGCAGAACTAGTGTAACCTTAAACAGAAAGAAAATTAAGAGCCAGAGATGGGTATGTTACAGTCCCACCTTATAGGTGAAGAAAATCTCAAAGAGCTTTCCTTGGGCTCAAATGAAAAGGCAACAGTAGAGTTGGGACTTAAACTCAGTATTTAGATAATGTGACAATTGAACAGTAAGTTCCTGTATGCTAATCATTTCTTATTTTAAACTTGGTACTATAGGAATTTTTCAACAAAGACAGCAAAAAGAGAAGTGTCATGAATCCCTGTGTACCCCACCAACCAAATTCAACAGTTATCGGCATTTTACCAATGTTGTTTTATATACCCGCACCCTTTGAGTATTTTAAAGCAAATCTTACCTACAGATATTTCAGGATGAGCATTGACTTTAAATTTTTCAGAATATAAATATGTAATATACATCAATATTTTTTAAATACTTTAATTCTATTTATAGTGCATTATTCCATTATATACAGTGGTATTCAACAGATTTTGAAGTATAGCTTACTTCTGTGGAATTGTAAACTTTTAAGGTACTATTTCTTATTGCACAGAAGGCTTTCAACTATAGAATACTTTCTTGATATAAAATAGTTAATTTGACTTAGAGGGGGATATTTAGTCAAAGGAAACCGTTAACTGATTATGTGCCCAAGTGCTTTTATAAGCATCTATTTTAAACACATTTAAGACATTTTTGTTATTAAAATAAATTTTTTCTAGTACATTCCTCTTTTCTTCTGCCTTTCTTCTCTTTTGAAGGAAAAGACTTTCCTTCTTTTCTCCAAAAGCTAGCCTTAACGGCTGTATACTGGACATTGTTTACCTCCCTTGTAGAATTTTACTTCATTCATTACCTCTTTTATACCTGTGCTTCATTTTCTTTCCCTTCCTGTCAGCCTACAGGCCCTTCAGGTCTACCTTACTAAAAGCGACAAAATCAAAAACAGTCTTTCTTTGATTTTATGTACCAGCTGCCTGTCTGAATACCTCTGAGAATACCTCATTGGCCTCGGGAAAAGGCCCAAATTCCATAGTGTGGCTAGAAGGTTCTTTTTCCTTTATCTCCCAGATATCTTTCCATCCTTGCTACTTATCCTAGATAACCTTGGTGTTAATTTATGTCACTATAATAATCTAAACAGTCACAGACTTGTCGTACTAGAATATAATTGACACACTAGTATATGCTATGCCAGTATTTAGAACCAGAACTTCTCACTCATTCTTGATTCAGTCCAACCATCTAAGTTCTCACTCTGATAGGTGCTGTTCTAGGCTCATAGACTTTGAAATCCATTTGCAGTTGACTGTAATATCAGAATAAATTACAGAGATACTCTGTACCTAAATATTATATGTAACGGGTTTTGTTTGTTGTGATTGTAGTTGCTTTTGTAGTATGACAGTGTTAAGATTGATTTGTAATTATATTTTTAAATTTATGTTTTAGGGACAGTATGGAAATTACCAGCAGTGAAAAGTACTTACATTCCAATAGCCAGAATCTGTTAGCAGCCATATTGTCGCCTCAGCACTGTGGACACCTCCCTGTGAAGAGACCCTTCCATTCCATCTAGTTTTTGGAAAAACCTTGTGGATAAGTGGCTGTTTCATCAGTAAACAGCCTTTGTGGCTTAGTTATAAAAGGTTTTAGTAGCGCAAAAATACTCTTGATTTCACATGTCTACTCTAGATGGCAACATTGGACAGAAAATAGAATGACATAATCAATTTGCAATGATTTCAGAACAGTATTTCAAATGGACTCTTACAGACTGAAAGGTGTGAACAGCTTTGTGTTTATGAAGGTTAAAGGAATTTAATACTTTTCCACAGATTCTTTTGTAAGGGGAAGAGGGAAATGTACACTTTTTACAGCAGCAATATTTTGTATATTATGTTTATTTCATGTGGTGAATATGCAAGGAGGTACACTACACACTGGACAGAATCAGAAGTCCTCTGTTAATGGGGATTGGATCATGGTGGATGCTTGACTGTTTTGGTCTCAAAGTGGTGTTCTGTGAAGCTGAATGTGAAGGAGAAGACAAAGCACACCATATGTCCACTGTTATGTTCTTTAGAGAAAATTCAGATCCCTTTTATGTGTTAGATAATCAAGGGCACTCTGATACAGTTTTAAGTAAAAAGACATTTTTTAAAAGCTTTCCAGTTTTGTGGGTTAAAACCTTTTTATAAAAGATCATTTATAATACAGTTTTAAAATGTGAGGCAATAAGAATTACTTCATATTGGATCTGAAGAATCTTGCTAACAGTTTCACGTAAATGAAGTGGTAATCCTCTCCTAAAAGAGCAATAACTGAAAATTAAAGTGTTAATTTTACCTTTTTTGAGTAATCAGGGAACTTAGTAAGTAATATCAAAACATTTTATAAATGATGGCAAAGAAGAGTCAATGTTGATTCAGTAATTTTATTTTTTAACATTAGAGAGATAATTGGTTTATATAATAAGAATAGTTCAGGAGACTTTACAAACCTTTATTGACTGGAAATAATGCCATTTATAAAGGAAGGAACATTTCTAAGTTTTTCCCTTTTTTATGTTGGTTAATATAACAGAGATGTTTAGGAAAACGCTTATTGATGATGTTTATTCTGATCTGTATTAAAAGCATAGAGGTTGCATTTCAGATCACTTTGTTTATTAGCATGGTATACTTAATCATATTTGAGACTGTCCTGTGCCTCACTGTTTTAGGTGATTTCAGGGATATTGCATTGGGCAGGAAATCATGCATTGAGAAGTTTATAACCACAGTTACTTAAGCATAAACTGAAAAGATCTAGACCAAAGGTAAGTTGCTATTTTCATCACAGTTGCCTGTGCCCAGGGAATAAGGTATATTCTTTATAATTGAATTGTTTTTTTCCCCACTTCTAACTGGAAACAAAACAGAAGTGTGATAAATCTGAATAAGCAAAATGTACTGTTCTCAACATACTGTAATCAAAAGGAGAAATTTTAATGTGTCTATGTGTGTGTATGAAAGAGAGTGTGTGTCTTTTAAGGTCAGAATAGGGTTTTTATCAACATGGTCAGTAGAAAATGGACATCAAGTTTGAACACATAAAGCATGGACAGCCTTAATGTGATGGAAACACTTTTAGGTTCTGTGCCAATTTTCCACCACTGTGTACTTTGTTGCTATTTAAAACTGTATCAACTCTAACGGAAGAATAAATTATTTGTGATTTTAATTTTCTCATTTGTTTTTTTAAATTAGATCTCTTTTACTCTCTTGTTTTGTCTGGAGACTATGCTGTGGGTTCTTTATATGTTAGCCTAGTATAAGCGGACTATATTTATATTCTAGGACTTTATCAAAATTCTCCTGTCATGCCCAAGTTAATTAGAATTAACTCTTCAGTAATCAGCATGTGTGTGGGCTGTTTGTTACAGAATTCTTTCTCTGAAAATGAAGTCCATGAGGCCATAATCACGATGACTGAATTAGATAAATGAGTTGAAGAGACAAAACTGTACTGAACCCAACCTGGTGTATGCTATCTCATTTGAAATAAGCTCAACTGACATTAAGAAATAATTTGTCTTGCCAGCCCATTTCTGTTGTCTTATTCTCTTTTAATGGAAACTAAAATTGCAATTTCAATAAGCAGAATTTCCACCAGGACTTTCTTCCTGGAGACCACTGCATTTGCAAAGTTTAATTGTTCTATAACAGTCCTGTTTCTTAAAAGTGTTTAATTGGTGGTGACAAAAATTACCGTACTCCTTTGACACTTCATAAGAAGAATAACTTTACCAATAGCTTTCTACCAAGTGTGACATTGCCATATAGACTATATATATTCCAAAGCTGGAAGTTTCATTTTAGCAAAATGTATTATTATGAAGAAATATACCATCCCATGAAATTTCAGAAGCAAAATATTACTAAGAAGAGAGCAGGGTGATTACTGATCAACATTTAAAAATATTTAACTGTGCTAGTTTAGTTGTTTGAGAAGAGGCTAGTATTATTCTGTAGAGTTGTGGTGACAGTTTTCGGGTTTGTTTTTAATTTTTTAATGGAATTTTCAGACATACATCAAAGTGGAGAGAATGGTATAAAGATCCACATGTAGCAGAAACCTAATTTATACACTTAGCAACTCATGGCCAATCTTGTGTTGCCTGTACATTCACCCACAAATTGAAGCAAACGTTATGTCCTTTCATTGCTTCAGTAAGTATCTCTAAAAGATAAGTATTTTTTAAAGTATTTTAAAGTATTTTTTAAAGTATTTTTTAAAGCCTTGGTACCAGGCTGCTTCTTACTCCTGAAATTTTGTATCTTCAGTGTTAACAATGAATGAGGAACCATCTCAGAATTTGTACGACTAAATCACTGCCTTTCCTTTCATTTTAAAAAGTCATTTATGTTAATAATTAAGATATTAGCAAAAGTATATAGCAAGTGAACATTTTCCATATTTTCATCTCTTAAAGGTAACACTTATTAAAAAGGTTTGATACATTTCTTCCAGCTTAATTTTATACACATAAGCCAACATATTATTCTTTTGTCTTTTTAAACAAAAATGGAATTATACTAGCCACACTTTTGTAACTTTTTTATAAGGTTAAAAATATCTTGGATGCTCCTTATTCCTGTATTGTTCCAGGTTTTTTTTTTTTTTACAGCTGCAAAAACAAAGTTGTCATAAACTATCTGGCTAGGTTTTTGGTTTTCTTTTTGTATGATTGTTGGGGTATTTCTACACAGTAAATTTCTAATATGTTAGGAGTAAGGCTATGTACATTTTTGTCTTCCTAAAAGACATATCCTTGCTAACACCAGATTATTAGTCTTGCTAATTTTTGCAATTCTAGCGTGCTTTAAAAAAGTGCTACCTCAGAATTTATTTGTAAGTTTGAGCATCTTTTCAAATACTTAAAGACACTTTATTATTTTTTGCTGTGAAATGCCTTTTAATGTTCTTTGTCTGTTTTTCTTTTGGGATGTAAGAGCGACAGGAAATAATGTAAGGACATATGTGTAAATATATGAAATTATATATGGTTCTCTCTAAATGCAAATGTTAATTCTCTGCCTTTATATGTTGCACATCTCTTCAGCCCCTCTATTTTTTAACTTTAGTTATACTGCCTTTCACCGTATTAAAGTTTTAAGACTTTACATATTCAATTTCATAGCTTTACAATCATCCATAAAAATATTCCCCATACTTTTTTAATTTTTCTAAAATTTATTTTACATGGTAGGATTTAGAGCATTAACTTTTTTCCTATATGGATAACGAGTTGTTTCAACATCATTTATTGAATAAACCGACTTATCTGTCACCTTATTTTGTTTATTTAAAACATTAATTATAGTTAAGGCATGTTTGATTTATGTCATTTCAAAGACTAGATTTAAGTATACGTCACTTAATTTTCATAAAGCTATGAGTTTTTTCCCCCTCACGAGGGTTTTTTTTATTGGCTAAAAGTTAACTGCAAGGGTATAAACAATGAGTGGCTTCTTTTTTTTTTTTTTTTTTTTTTTTGGTACGCCGGCCTCTCACTGTTGTGGCCTCCCGTTGCGGAGCACAGGCTCCGGACGCGCAGGCTCCGCGGCCGTGGCTCACGGGCCCAGCCGCTCCGCGGCATGTGGTATCTTCCCAGATCGGGGCATCGGCAGGCGGACTCCCAACCACTGTGCCACCAGGGAAGCCCGAGTGGCTTCTTAATAAGAGAGTTACTGAATGTGTAAGAGAATTACTGAAAAGTGTATTTATAGAGAACTGGAACTTCTTGAAGATTTTTGCTTGCTGATGTTTTCAAGCTCTGTAATTTTTTGTACCCTACTAATTAATTTTCTCCATGACCACCCCAAAGCATCTCAATTTGATTACTATTACAAAAAAAAATTTTGTAATCAATGTAAACTCTTTTTTGTTTAAAACTTCATGTCTTGGAAGTAGACAATGCAATATAGTTTTCATTAATTCAGTAGACCTATAGATAGGGTAATCATTTAATTTATTGCTCAATCTGGGAAACTTCTGAGAACTAAAGGGAGATATTATATATACACACACACATACATATACATTCATATATATATATATGTGTGTGTGTGTTATATACTTGTATATATGTAGATAAATGTGTATATATCTTTTTTATCTTTTTCCTGATAGAGATGTTTAGTTTCAGAACTTAGATATGTGATCAGTGCATTTATGTTTAGACTATAATCTTTGACTGCAATAGCCTTCTGAGAGGTTTTTCATGAGACGGTACATTATAAATATTTAATGTTTAAATAGCTGAATGAAAAACCTTGAAATATTCTGAGAGATATCAAATATATTTGGTCTCTGTTAGGGAATACTGATTATCCTCCAATATTCTCCTCTCCTTTGAAAAATAATCCCCAGGTTTTGGGTGGGCACATGGCTGCCTACCCAGTGACTACATTTTACAGCCTCCTTTGCAGCTAGGTGTGGTCATATGACTTTAAGTTCAGCCAGTGGGATGTGAGCTGGAGTGATATGTGTAGCTTCTAGATTACAGTTTAAAAAGTGTGCTCCATATTCTTTTTTTCATCTCCCAAGGGGGTGCATATGACATATTAGTGGGGAGGTTTGGCCTTCTAGATTAGAAAAATACTCCAGAGAATGGCAGTGCAGCTAGATAGAATGAAAAGTCTCCTGAATGGCCTGCGTCATGAATCTCCCTACTGCCTATCTGCTTGGATGTTGACATGAGGGAAGTAACACTTCTGTCACATTAGGCTCTTTGTTACAGGCGCAAACCCTATACTCTAACGTACGGTCACGTAGTGGAGGGCCAGTTCATACTACCCTACGACATAGTCTGTCTGGGGTCACAGTTTTTAGGAATGACAGATTAGTGTATTGTGTGTGGAGTGTACTTCATGGTCATTCAGTTCATATTCTTGACTAATGAAATAGGACAGAATCCATTATATTTCCTTTAAGATCATCCTCTGCTTTCCATCAAATGAATTAATTGAATGCTATATTTATTAACAATAAATTTAGTTAATTTTAAAATACTGGGAAAAATATATATATACTATTATTATTTTTTTGGCATCTTTATAGTTTCTAAGTACTTATTTTGAGAATTACATTAGGTAGGGCTTTATAAAATCTCTTGGGTTTTTAACTTTATTTTGGCTTCTTCTGCTTTAACTTGTTTGGACTTTTTTTTCTAATGTTTTCTTGATATTTCCTTCATTTTCTGGTTTTCACTATATGAAGTGTGTACATTGATTCTAATTAGTATAAAAAATAACTTGCATTCATTTGCATTTATACTATACAACTTGCATTCAGTGATGTCATCTCGGTAACTTTAAAACTGCCACAGTGAGAATATTTATGCCATGAAAATTGTGAAATACTTCAAATCAGGGCTTAAGTTATTGTTTTGTTGATTGTCTAGACTTAAGAAGGTGATTGAGAAAATGTTAATGCAGATTAAGCTTAATAGTGTGTCATGTCTATAGCTGTAACATCGTAACACCAAAAAATTGAGGAAATATTCAAAAATTATTATCCAGTTCAGCAAAGAAATTACTCCTATCATTGATGAACAAGAGAAATTCTGACCCACATCTTCATTGTTTCACTTTCTCTTAAAATAAACATAAATATAGGGCTTCCCTGGTGGCGCAGTTGTTAAGAGTCCACCTGCCAATGCCCGGCCCAGAAAGATCCCACATGCCGCGGAGCGGCTGGGCCCGTGAGACATGGCCGCTAAGCCTGCACGTCCGGAGCCTGTGCTCCGCAACGGGAGAGGCCACAACAGTGAGAGGCCTGCGTACCGCAAAACAAAAACAAAACAAAAACAACAAAAAACATAAATATAGATCATAACTGCAGTCATTTGTCAATTGCACTTATAGGTTGTCTATGATACAACAAGCACTTGGTAAAAGTCAACAGAAAAATTTTGTGAGTATTGATTGGTGGTATGGAATTTACAATAGAGTGTTACATACTTTATTATTATTTGTAAATTAGGCACCACACCTTTCATATCAGGAAAATGTATAAAAACTTATGTACGTATGTGTGCATGCATTCCCCCTTCCCCACCAAGAGCCAGTTATATGTTTACCAGCACATCACTTCTTGAAACCTTCAATATCATTTGCCTACTAAACATTTGAAGTTAAATATCATAGGCATTTCAGACTTAACATGTCAAAAACAGAACTCATTTTTCTCCTAAAATCTTTTCCTCTTCTGATACTACTCTGCATCTTCTCTATGGGGTAGGGAAGAAAGTCAAGCAAGAGTGTGATCTTGACTGGAAGCTAATATCAGTCTGATCATGGATGGAGGGACTGCATCACAAGGTTACCCACCTTGAGGCTGGGGACTGGCCTTTCCCCCTGTGCCCGTTACTCATCCATTAAGGTCTGCCCACCAGGGGGAGTCGGTCATAGCCTTCCAGACTAAGTGTGTCTTGTTGGTCCGAGGGCAGTTCTCCAGGGAAGGCAATAGCTGTGAATTTTAAACAACCAGCTCTCAGAGCAGCTGGGGGACAAAAGCACCTGCCAGTAAGGGGATCTGGGCACCACAGCCTCCACTGTAGTGTGGATCCATGCATAGGTGTAAGGTGGGGAGATATGGTAGGGAGAAGAGGTTGAGACAGGTCCTGGTGAGTGGGCTCTCTCTCTAAGAGCAATCCAGATTAACTGCTGAGGGTAGGCAGGATCCTGGTGGGGGCAGAGAACTTGACTAGGGTGGGAAGCTTTGGAGCAGCTACTACATGTAGGCAGTATGAGAGAGGCTGCCCTGGGCAGTGTCAGCGTCCAGTTACTGTTAGAGACAGCACTGGACCCTGACAGCACTTTGCATTGCTATTTAACCATTCCTCAGCAGTCTCAGTGTAGGAGTGCAAAAGGCAGATGGTTGGCTTGACCCAGTGTTGAGATTTTGCTGCATAAGTGTAATGCAAGCAGAAGAGGGTGAGACATGAGGATGATGGTGAGAGTTACTGAAGGCTCTTATACTTTTGTGAAGGCACAAATGTACACAATACATTACAGGACGAGATAGTGTGTTCTCACACAATGATGGAAGTAGAAAGTATGGGCAAGATTGGAGAAGAGAGTGAAACATTTTCTTAGAGTTAAGGATGTAAATTTTTACAACTTCACGTAAAGATTTTCACATGAACGAGACTGCATTTGAACTGCCTCTTGAAGGGCCAGTGGGGAGAAAAATCTCCCTGAGGGAAAATGAAAGGAGATAGTGTAGGAAAAGCATGGAGAAAAAAATGCATGAACACAATCTGGTTACAGACCTGTGATTTAGAAGTATGGTAAAGCCTGCAACAAGGTACCCCCAGTAAGTAAAATCAGGTAGAGTGGTTGGCATTGGCTTTTGTCCTCACTCAGCCCCATTTTCAAAGAGGGGCAGGCCAAGTCTCTTGTACTGGGGCAAGAGGGTGGCAATGGTTTGGGATGGAGACCTGTCCAGGGGAGTGACAGGTAACCTCATCTTTGGAAGCAGGGAGGTAAAAAGAGTGTGTTGCCACATCCCAGTAGTGTCTTAGACTTATTTCCATGGCTGTGAAATGGATACCAATTAAGTAGGAGATAACTGGGGTTATTGGCATTGCCTTTGAAATCCTAGCCAGACATGAACCCAGAATTGTAGCTATTGATATTTAAACCAAAAGTAGACACTGTCTAGACTAGTAGACAAACCAGACCTCAACAAAAGCACATTTGGATTCAGCACCTGACCCAGAACTACTGGTGGCTAGTTAGTTATGCAGGCTCTACTGACCTTTCATTAACTTTACAGTAACACATTTTGCTCAACCGAATATTTTGGTTTCTGCAAATGGGGGATTTTGGTGGACTGTATATAGGTGGTATGGAGGCCAGAAAAAGTGAAAACCACTAGAAAAGGCATTTTTGAGGCCAGAGAAACTGAAAATAGTTGAAAAGGGGGACCTCCCTGGTGGCGCAGTCATTAGGAATCTACCTGCCAATGCAGGGGACACGGGTTCCAGCCCTGGTCCAGGAAGATCCCACATGCCACGGAGCAACTAAGACTGTGCACCACAACTACTGAGCCTGCGTGCCACAACTACTGAAGTCTGTGCGCCTAGAGCCCATGCTCCACAAGAGAAGCCACCGCAACGAGAAGCCCGTGCACCTCAACGAAGAGGAGCCCCCGCTCGCAGCAACTAGAAAAAACCCGCACACACTGCACAGCAACAAAGACCCAACACAGCCAAAAATAAATAATTTAAAAAAAAAAGAAGTTGAAAAGGTTTTTCTGTTGTTGAATACGGCTATGAAAGTAATACATATTCTTTATTCTAATTCAAATAATGTAGGAGTGTGTGAAGAAAAACAAAAGGTAACTATTTTCCTATTGCACCAAAGCAACTCTTTCCTCCTAGAGACGATCACTGGTAAGTGTTTGGTATATAGGTTTTCATGCATATGTAAGCACATATGGAATTTACATGTATATATGAATATGCGCAAAATATTATATGTAATATTCTGGTCTTTAACCTACTACTTTTCAGTCAATACTACATCTTTGATATTTTAACATGATTAGTTTTACCCTAATAGCTACCTAATTAATATTCCATGATATTGAACAAATTCCCCATTGATAAGAATTTAAGTAGATTCTTTTTTATTACTATAAACAATATGATAAGGAAGATCCAATATATACTCCTTTTTCTACTTAGTTAATTACTTTAGATAAGTTCCTAGAAGTTATTAAAGTTATCTATAAGTTCCTAGAATTATTGTGTCAAAGGGTCTGATAATTTTACATACCAGTTAATTAACTAATACACACTGTCAGACTGCCTTCCAAAAATCTGCATAAGTTTATTTCCCAGTAAACTGTGTAGAAGAGTGCTTGTTTCTTTACCCACGCAGAACATTATCACTATTTCTATCTGATGGGTTAAAGTTATATTTTAAGATTAAAAAAACAATTCTGGTGATAAAAGATGAAAACTGACATTATGACAGTCGATATTGCAAGTGGAAAATATTCTCTCAGTAGTTGAGTTTAAAAATGTGTTTGGTAGTTAACTTTTTGAGAGCCTGTTGGACATTTTATTGAGTTGATGAAGATGGTTTAGAAATTCTGGGGCTGCTACCTCCACTCCTCATTAGTTTGAAACTCTCCCAAAATTCGTGGAGATGGAATTCACCTCTACGGTTGAAGACAGTATCTTGGTAGAACACTTTTTGAGAGTTTACTTGTGATATACAGAAATGACACTATCAAAGCCTTTCAGTACGTGGCGAATGCTTCTCAAAGAAGCTAAGCTCTCCATATTATAGAGCCATTATGAAGTTCTTTAAGTTTAAAAAGAAAAATGCCTTAGACTTTTTATCAGTAAGAAGAGAATTGATTAATGTCAGCCATTAGAATTATATGCCCAAGTGAACATATACACATAGATGGAAAAGAAACTGGACATGTCATCATTTCATAAATGTTTTGTTAAAAGTTGTACTTCTGTATCTCAGGTCCACCTTGATCTCTGTCTCTAGACTTCTTTTTTTTTTCCAGAGCTTTTTGATATATAACTTTGGAACAAAATTCTACTTGAATTCTTGGGCTCAGTTCTTCATCCTTCCTTGCATTCACATCCTGGATCCTCATAACACAAAGAGTGTGCTTCCCTGCTCCCCGACTTTGGGCTTGTCAATATTGCTCGCTTTGGCTGGCAGAATAGAGTGGAAGTTTCAGTTTTGAAGTCTGGAACCATGAGGAGAACATGCCCTGGCTAGCTCACTGGTTTAAGGAGAACGAGAGACATGTGGAACAGTCCAGCCTCATATGTGAAATAGAACCAGCCCAAGAACCATGAGATCAAGTGCTTGTTATATGCTACTAGTTTTTGTGGTTGTCTGTCATGCAGCATTATTTTGGCAATAGCTAACTGATACATAATGTCTTTTTAAGGTTTTTAGCGTTCCTCTAATGTCTCCTCTGATTTTTTAATTTGGCATACTTACCTCATTTTGTTTTTGATGCTTATAGTCTTCATTTCCTACAGGGCTTTCTTAGTCAAATCACAGGCCAAGAGAAAATTCACCCAACTTTGTTCCCTCATATACTGGTAAATATAAAAAAAAACAACCTGAATTTTATTTTCCTTAAATCCCTATTTAATTGTAAATAAACTTTGGCTCAGTTAAAAATCTTGGCTCAGATCATGACAGTGAGAAATGGATACAGAAGTTCTTAAAATGTTTCCTTTTTGCATTCAGTTTTCAGAATTCTCTTCATGTCATGCAGGTCTGAAAGGTTAGAAATAACTGTACCTCCAGAGACTACTTCTTGGGCTGTGTTCTTCCTTGGGAACCTCTAAACTTTTCCCACCCAAACTGCGTCATCATCCTTACCTAATTTAAAAATCTCTCAGATCCAATGCTTTTACAAAAATCAATGAAATCTTTCCCACCAGATAATCCCAGCAGCCACACATGATATTCTCTGGTCTGATTCTGCATGAGTTTGATTTTATATACTCTATTGTAATAATTTATTAGCTTGATAAGATCTGCTGACTCCTCACGGAAAATATTCTGTTTACATTTTATATTTCCTGCAGCTTTCTTTCCATAGCCTTTATTATTGCGTATTTACATGAGAATAGGGCCTTTGTTTTTTAAATGTTCATCTGTGCCTGCTGACTGTCTCCCCTCCCCTGAAGTTACAGCCCTCTGTGACATACATCGTGCTTTTCATATTGAAAGCACTCAATGAACCCTGAATAATTAATCTTCCTTTCATGTCTGTGAGTTATCTAGGTGAGCTGAGTTAGCGCCATTTTATAGGCAGGGCAACACAGAGAGATATGGAAGGCAGTCACTTGAGGATCTCAGAGTTCAAGAGTAAAGCCCTTGCATCTCTCGTACTAGATGAAGGCCCTCTCCTTGGTTATAGTTAGTTCTGCTGGGTTACGATCTTGTATATTATGTTATGCTTGCTTTTACTCTGCACATTACTGATGGAAAGATATATCGGTGGGAAAGGAAAGATGAACATCAGATGACAGAACTTCACAAATAGTCACTCCAAATATTTCTTAAGGGAGTGGTTGCTGCATCATCTGTTGGTCAAGCTGAGGCAGCGGCCTTATGTAACAGTACCTTTGCACAGCCTGAGAGCCAGGTTCTGACTTTGAGATCTCCTTACCTGTTGTCTATTCCTGGACCACAACTTTGGAGTCAACTGGCAAATAACAAAGTGAATCATAAATAGAAGATCCAGTATATTTACATTAGTCATTAAATTAGCTTGATTTATTCCGGTTCTTTTGATTGTTATGCCCATAGCACATTAAGAATTTGCTTACTGATTGGTGATCAACAGCAGTGATGATTAAAACAGAGTAAAATTTTAAAAGTCTGTGGAGCAGTTTTAACACTCAGTTTGGTTTTTCAGAGAAGAATAAGTCATGCAGTTCTTATAGATCAATGTTCAGGACCATGGACAATGGGACGGGAGTATCCATGCTTTCCTGCTCCCTGAGATATCTTCCACAACTCTGTATTCCTCTCCCTTCCCTCAATATATTCCTGATAAAATCCTTCAAGAACCTTCTCAAATGCAACAACCTCTAGCTCTCGACCCATATTTTTCTTTTGAATCTACATTATATTTTGTTTGAAGCTCTCTTATGTAAGCCCGCTGTCTTATCCTCCTGTTGGATTATAAACATCTTGGGGGCAGGGACTATAATTAATTCATCTTCATACTCTCTGAAGACCTAAATTCCAGTGATATTCTGCTATTCTTACGATCTGAATAGTGTTCAATTCAGTGCTAAACTAACAAAATGAAATACTTAAAAATATATATATATATATCCCCTTCCCCTAGTTGGGTTAGACTTGGATAGAGAATCTAGTCTCAGAGTAAACTCCATGAGGAAAACCAAACTTTAACAGAGCTAATAACTTTAGCTCTGTTATTGAGAGCTTATCTAAATCAAATCCAGGATCACAGTTTTGGTGAATTCCACAATTTTTATAGCAATCATATAATAGAAACTCCAAAACTTTTTAGTTCAAGTTTTCAAAAGGATCAGGTTTTCTTAATAAGAAATCAAGGACTGTGAAAGAAACTCTGCTGTGTGCCATCTATAAGAGAAAAACACGATGGGATTTAAGTAGGGGGAGAGCATGTTCTCATGTGTAATCAAGAATTAATTCCACTGCTGTTCACCAAATTTTAGGAATCTGGAAATAATATGCCTGTTGGCTATTTGTGTTAGAACAAATGTAAAATTAACCGGTCTAGCTAACAGTACCAGGTCTGCCTTGGCCAGTGAAAGATTTTAAAACAGTTTCCCCAAAACAGGAATCATATAAAAGTCCTGCAAGTCACATTATTTGTGGGCCCAAATATTGTTGTGTTGTATTTACTCATGTTTTCCCTCATTTTTACCTTCTCCCAGGAAACATAGGGTCATTTCTCTCTGTAATTCACCGTTTCTGGAAGGCAGTCTTCTTGCCCACTGCATCAGTGCCTTCTTGGAAAGCTTGGTAAGAATAATGCACCTGACGTTAGGAGCTAGCTCTTTGGCTGCTCTTCCAGAAATAGATTAGACAGCAATGGATGGCCCTGTTGAATTTCAGAAAACACAGGGTGCCCCCGTTAGCCATGGTATTTGAAGCCATATACCTCCTAATTCTCTTCTTCCTCCCTTTTGCTACTAGCATAAACATGGAGATGAATTACTCCAGTAAATATTCCTGATTCCTAATCATCTTTCCAGACTGAGCTACACAAGGAAGTTATTAATTAAGCTGTTAGATGAGAATGACATCTACAATCCATAAAATGGATTAAGGAAACCAAGAGTTTTATAACGTAAAAAAACAATGTTAAAAGCATTTGACTTTGAGGAAGAGGACCTCCACTTGAGTCCTTTCCTCAATATTTTCATACTAATCCCACAAAACAGCCAGTAAATATAAATCTTGGAGATAATATGAACAGCTCTGTTGTTTTGTGGCAATTACCCAGACGCCTCCTTGCTAGGCTTATGTCCATGTGCTTCCAAGTATCCTAATTTTCTATCTTTTTCCCCTCTTAACTCCCAGCATTCTTTAGAACGTAGATTCAAACTCACTTTAATCTTAGCCTTTTTGAACTAAGTTATCTAGCCCTAGCACCAACACTTGATGACTTAGTTCCCATTCTGGCTCACCCAAGACCCTGTGAGGATGCAAGTTACACATAACTTGTCAGAGCCTCAAGTTTCCTCCTATAGAATGGAGCTGATAACCTATCTCATTTGGTTTTGTGACATTTAAAGTACCCTGATAGCTCAATTTTATTCAACAAACTTAGCACTTCTCCAAGCACTGGATTCTACAGATGAATAAATTACAGATTTCTGGTGAAGACAAATAAGAAGTCAAGGCTTAAAGAGAATAGAGAGGGAATTATGGGAGGGGGAGGATTGCTCAGTGGAATTTCAGTTTATCAGCTTGGGTAGGAGAGAAGGTGCATCTCTAAAGGCTTCCAAAAGAGAGTCACACTTGAGCTGAGTTTCAAAGCACATCTTGGAGTTAGGCACGTGAAGAAATAGGGTAAGAACTTTCTAGACGAAGGGAGAAGAGCAATGTTAGGAAGCTTTGGTCATACTAGAGAGACCTGGCCTTTGTGATCCTGGCCAAGTGGCTTGACCTTTGTGAGCTTTATTGCCAAAACTGTGAAAAAAAAAAAAAGAAAAGAGGAAAGCATTATTTATGATCATGGGGTTGTATACTGGGTGTTAGTTATTTTTGTTATTTATTATTTACCTCCTTTTCTTGTTATAACTGTATGCTAATTTTGCTTTGGAGAAACCACCCGTCTCTCATCTTTGGGTGAGACTCATGAGGCAGGGTTCACTCCCAGTTTCAAGTGAAGACATGTGTGTCTTCAGCCTGGGCCACTCAATGTCTTGTGTCCTCCCAATGGTAATGGTTGGTCCAGGAATGGGCACTTGAGGGCCAGCAAGATTCAATTTTGAGTCTTTTTTTGATTCGCTACTTTTTCTGGGGAGGCTTGAACCTAGAATTATACTGGGCTAGACCTTCTACAGCCATCTGAATCCCACAGAAATGCCAATATAAGGAAAGCAGATCTCAGAAATGAGAACAGGGAAACTGAGTGCCAAGGTCCTCACTGTCACCCCAGTGAGGTCAGGCCTGACTCCCGTTTTGCTCCTGCACTCTACTATTATGAACCAAATCTCCCTATGCATAAGTCAATTTCTGTGAGGGTTTCTGTCCACTGCCATTAAAACAAAAGTTCTTAGATTGTTTTAATGCCTGAATGAGATAATATATTAAAAGCACCTGTTACCATGTTTGATTCATAACAGGCCTCAAGAAATGCTAGTTCCTGTTGTGAGCAAAGGCCCAGAGAGCTGAGAGCATGCAGTGCATTGGGTGGGAGAGGGGGGTTTGATAAGTTGCCACGATGGGGATGAATTGTGAGCACGTGGCAGAAGTAAGCAGTAAAAGCCACATATTATACTTTGTTTAACTTCATCCTTAAGCAGTTTTAAGAGTGGTAAGGACCATAATGAAGAAAGGCAGGACACCAGGAAGACATCTGACCTGGGCATCCAACCCAGTCTGTAGGATGAGGAAAATCTCTCCTGAGCACGTGGCATTTCAGCTCAGACCTGAAGGATGAGTAAAGAGTTGGGAATGTCCTTCTGATATCATTGTGGAGAATGAATTAAAGTGAGATAAGACCCACCAGCATGTAACCTCCATGAAGGAGGCCACTTAGTCTCCATGAGAGAGACACACAAAAGTGAAAACTTGTCCACTTGGATTTAGTGATTGAGTGAGAAGAATTTCAGGGTTGTTATGTGGCGTGGTGGGGACTGAATTCAGCACTCGGGAGTTGCAGATGGAGTCTGTTGAAGAAATAAAGGCATAGAAGTCATTTAAGGAGCTCAACTAATTACTTCCAGTAAAGTGTAGAGTTTAGGAAATGCATTTTCTCTCACTTCAAACCTTTCTATAAATAGGAAAACAGGTTAAAAGGCATATCAAGTACAGGCTCAGTCTTAATGAGACAAAGTCTAGGGGAAAAGTGAATATTATAGTGTGAACTTTACACAGATAATGTGGCTGAGATTGTGTTTATATGTATGTTGTTTATGGATTTGTATTCCTTTTTTATTCGACAAATATTTACAGAGCGTTTCTCCTGCACTAGGCACTATTCTAGGAACTGGGGATAGAGGAGTGACCAAAAAACCAAAAATCCCTTCCCTCATGGCGCCTACATCCTAGTGGTGTGTGTGTGTGTGTGTGTGTGTGTGTGTGTGTGTGTGTGTGTGTGTGTGTGTGTGTGTGTGTGTGTGTGTGTGTGTGTGTGTGTGTGTCTGATGGTCTGTGTGTGTACACGGTGGCTCTGGAGAAAAAGCAGAGAGGGATGAGGGTTTGGGGGTGGAGGGGCTGCAATGTAAAATAGGCGGTCAGGGAGGTCCTACCTGAGAAGGTGGCAATTGAGTGACCTGAAAGAGGTCACTAGCCATTGTGTCCTGTAATCTGCTTGAAGAGTATTTTAGGCAGAGGGAACATAATTATATGACTAGCTCAAAAAATTATTTTTACATTAGCCATTTCCTTTCTCCTTGAGTCACTCTATAGAACCAATGCACAGTGGTGAGTCTGAAGCATTTGAAAAAGAAATAGTTCTACTGAGAGGAACTTGTCTCCGGGACCACTTAGTCACTGCTTCCTCTAGTCACAGCCACGGGCCCTGTGGGGTTCTGGGCATAAGACTGACCAAAAGAGGGGGGCCTCATCACCCTAAAGCAGTTAGGAGAGCAACTGTAGAGACTGGTGAAATTCAAAATATCAATTTTCCCTTCAACTTTTATGTGTAAATTTACAATTATGTTCCACTAAGTATAAATGAGTTCATTTTGCCTTTGCTCAGAACCAGTTTATGAGAGAAATGTTACAAATCATCCTTTTGTATTTGCTAAATCTGGACCTAATTTCATTTCTCAAGAAATTGTGTTTGCAGAAATAAGGCCACACGGAAATGAATAATGAAAAATGGAATATAACAAACCCCCCAAGTCCTAAAGAATTAAAACTCTGCCAGAATTATTTATAAAATGTACACCAGTATCCAAGAGCACTGACAATTTTCTCTGTGGCTTATAAAGTCTGGTGCCATCTAAACATACTCAGTAGTTCCATGAGACCCAAGACATGTTTCTGCAATCCAGTGTCCAAGTCCAGTGCAAAGCCAAGAGCCCCACATGGTGGGATCATCATTTTGACATGCAAAATTCTTTGTAACTAGAGACCTTTAGGATCATTCAGAAAAGAAGTTTAATTCTATATGTGACTCTGGGTTACTCTCTAGCATAAATGTAGATGAATATCCAATTTCCTATGACTCAGTGAAGTTGGTGCAGAATGCAGAGAGTCAGGAATCCTAAATCTGGGGTTGGTGTTGGAGGTGGGGGTCAAGAGGTTTGGACTGCACAAAAATCAACACAGAGGGGACTTCGCTGATGGCGCAATGGTTAAGAATCCACCTGCCAATGCAGGGGACACGGGTTTGATACCTGGTCCAGGAAGATCCCACACACCACGGAGCAACTAAGCCCATGCGCCACAACTACTGAAGTCCGCGTGCCTAGAGCCCATGCTCTGCAACAAAAGAAGGCACTGAAATGAGAAGCCCACAGGCAGCAACAAAGACCCAACGCAGCCAAAAATAAATAAATAAAATAAAATAAATTTATAAAAAAAAATATGGAGAAAACATAAAGATCAGAAGGCCCTCTGAAATACAAACAGGTGTCTCAAGACTAAATAATCAAGTGATTTATTAATGTCTGAGCATTGTAGAATCAGATCAAGCTTTCAAAGTTCCCCAGAATATAGCCATGTTGGGAGGGACACTGCACAGAGGGATTTTGGTGTATGTCCTCCACCACACATCCCTCGCTCCCATGACCCATTCAGGTGGTGGAAACACAATGCCATCCATCTGTACCTCTTTGAAACAAGAATCTCACATTCAAGCATCCCTTTTAAATGGTGGATACAAGAGCCAACTCTTGCTGCTACCACAAGGTCTCACAAGGCTATTAATCATCAAGTACTGATAGCTACTGTTCCACGTTGGATGAATACCAATTAGAGAGATGGGGCAACCTGAGGACTGTAGAGGAGAGAGCAGTGGGGGACTGGCTTTGTTGTTTTGGGGAGGGGTTGCCAAAAAAATATTACCTGGGGCGCCAGTGCTCTTCTCGCCAACCCTGAGGGGAGACTGATGAGAATGGCAGACTAATTTACAAAGTATAAAGTAGGGGATGTATCAGAAGCATCATATTATTATTAATAGGGTCTGTTTTTCTAGATAGTGATGGCTGAATCTTGTTTTTAGTTTTAGAATCAGGCAGCATTTATCTCAACTTTATAATTCTGTTTGCCTTTTCTCTTATGGTGTCTCCTAAAAGAGGCTGTGTGAAGCTCCAGGGAAGCTTAGAAGGAAAAACCTTGGAGACAAAAAACTTACCATATGCAAAAGAGAAGAATTTATCAGGGAATGTTTAGGAAAATAGAAGCAAGAGTTCTTCCAAGTTAAAGGACATCCCAATTGGAAAACAGCCCAAATTGGAGCAGGTAGCTGAAACAAATAGGGCTTTTCAACAAAATGAAATTTTATTTGCTCATGTACATCTCTCTGCTCAGCCAGTGATGTAGAGATTCAGCATCCAGCATGGAGACTTGCTCCCTGGTGCCCCCTCCTTGGTCTTGTGCAAGCCCCCGTCTGGTATCAGAAGTCTTTCAGCACCTTTTGATGCATCTTGGGGGTAGTGATTCTCAATATGATCACAAGGTTTTATGCATGGCTACTATATCAGAAGAAAACTTATTGAGAAACAACTGCATACTTGGGAACAGGGAAAGAAAAACATTTCCCCCAGTTTATTTCAGTTGTCTTGCATTGTCCCAGAGTGTTGAGAGCACAGTATGGAGCTGCTTAGAAAACCTGATTAAGTCCCACAGTGCTAAGCACATAGTTTCAAGAGCCTGGGAAATTGTTACCATTGGAAATAGTGTGAAAAATGGTTCATGTGGGGGGAGGACAAAAATTAAACTGAGATGACTAAGAAACATATTAACTAAGATTATGTTTGATTTGCCATCAAGAGCTCTCTCTTGTAGATGCTTGCGAGAGTGCCTCCATGGGGAGTTGAAAAGTGTTCAAGGCCTCTTCTCAATTGACGGTGCTCCCAGGGCTGATGTGAGCTGTTTAGGAGTACGGAAAGCCATGGAGACCTTTCAATTAGCTAGGAGGCCCTTTTGATGGATTTGAGAAGAACAGGCTTGAAGAAATAAGAAAAAAAAATTTAACTGTATGAGTTTTTCCTTTGTTCTTTTGTTCTTGCATCTGGTAGGCGCTGAATAGATATTGACTGCATAAAGAAATGTTTATTCTAACATATTAAAATAGTATGCAATTTTAAACGAAGTTGTGGATCTGGCCAGATGTTGTTTCTCAGATTATTATCCCATGACAAGAAACACTTCACTCTGTGTGAAAATAGAGTCAAAGACAGCTTTGTAGAAATTTCCCTTGGATTTGTGTTTATTGGCTCGTTATTTGCTCAAGTGATTCATAATGTTGAGTTTCTGCAAGTCAAAGCAAAACTAAAATTGCCAAGTAGAAATAAAAGCAAACCCTGTTGTAGCAAAGTCTTGGATTAAATGTAAGCATGGAGGCAACTGACAAGCAAGTATATGTGGGGGAGGAGAAGAATCTACAGAGGCTACCTGGAGCACAAAGCCGACCTTGGCCTTTTGGTTGATATACTAGTTACCATAGTGATTGATTGGACTTTGCCATAGTTAAATCTTTTTGTATCTGTATGAACATGATGCAATGGACCTCATGTAGCTAGGTTTGTATTTTTGTTTTTCCTTTTTCTTAAAGTTCCTGTTTTTCCTTTTTCTTAAAGTTCATTAGAGGGTATATGTCCTCAGGTCATATGCAAGATCATTTGCAATCTTCCAACAAAATCACACACAATGGGAACACTGTTCCACCTCTGCTGATGGGTAGAGCGAAAAAGTGAGAGCCCAAGAAGGCCATGGAAGAAGGTCTTTGGAGTCATCGTAAGGAGGACACATTCCTGATAGGCCATATCTATAAAGGACAATGTCATTTTACAAAGAGTTTCCTTTTGCATCAATTCTATCAGAGCAAAACCAATTGAACCCAGACAAATGAAGAAGAAAAGCAGAGTAGTATCTATAGAAGAAAAACTGGAAGAAGAATAGAAAACTTGATAAACTTAGGCTGTCAAGTTGCAACAGATTGTTAGATCAGGGGAGGCATATGTCAGGTAGGGGCAGAAAAGCAATTCATCCTAACAACAGTTCAGGTGCAGAAAGATCAGTCTGAGGACTAAATTGAAAATGTATAGCATCAATATCTTGTTAATGTTTCTGTGAGGAGCTCAGTAAAAGCAGCTCTACTGAAAAGAGGGGGGATCCAATCCTCTAGACGGGTGGTATTTGTAAAGCATTCTTGGAAACTGCCAAAATGCAGTGTGACTTTAGGGAGATCAGCCACATCATTAAAGTCAAGGAAATGACTGACCAGTGGAGAAGTAGAAAAAGGTGGTACCTGTCCTGTGACTAAAAGGCTTTGTGAATTTGGGCTGACCTGGGTCCCTGAAAACAGGTAGGAAGCCAAGGATCTAGATCAGTGCTTCTCCTACTTAAATATTTGAATGAATCATCTGGAGATCTTGTTAAAATATAGATTCAGGGCGTTTCCCAGTGGTCCAGTGGTTAAGACTCCATGCTCCCAATGCAGGGGGCCCGGGTTCGATCCCTGGTCAGGGAACTAGATCCCACATGCCGCAACTAAAGATCCTGTGTGCCACAACTAAGACCTGGCACAGCCAAATAAATAAATAGTGATTAAAAAATATATATAGAGAGAGATTCAGATTCAGTAGGTCTTGGGTGGGGCTAATATTCTGTATTTCCAACAAGCTCCCAAACTGTGCTTATAATATTACTTCAAAGACCGTACCTAGAGTAGCAAGGGGCAAGTTCCTAAGACCATACTTTGGGTAGCTAATAGCAATGGGCTGGACCTGTCTTAGTTTAGTCAGCTTAAATTGCTGTTGAAGAGGAGTGTAGCATGGTGCTATGTTCAAGATTATCTAGCTTAATTTTGTTAGGTAATTATTAACAAGTTTTTAATTGGTAATATTCTAAATTTATCGATTATAGGTTGTTCAAGCTGCTTTGGTGAACAACTATTGTATCAATGTTCTATTCAGATTGCTGACGATTTGTATTTTGGGTTGCTGGGATTTGATTGTCTCTTTCCAGATGGTATTATGTAGGGAAAAGTCTGAGATGTGACATTACCTTCATCTAATTCTAACTGCAATGGGAAATGCTAGGATTCCTTTCTTTCTCTTGATTTCTTTCTTTCCTTTTTTTTCAAACCACTGCTGAGTTCATGGATCTCAGCCAAATCCCTGGAAATAATCCAGACCTATGCATTTATCTTGCCCCTTACCACTGAAACAGGAGTAGCAAAATAGAAATAGCACTATTTACGAAAACATTTCCTCCCCTACAATTCAAGATTACAACTGGCATGCCAAATCAATATTAGGGACATATTTAATACACTTATGTATTCTGGAGGTAAGGAATAGAAATAACACCTCCTATTTCAGAATCAATTTGAAGGGAGCTGACTTCAGACACTGAATAGAGATCTCTAATCTTGGGTTCCTGAGCACACAGCAGCAGTTTTCTTTCTCATGTACTCTCGGGTGACTTAATGGCATTGCTTAATTATAACAGTTGCAAATTCCATCTTTCAAAATATATCACAGGCAGCCAAACATCTGCAGGGTTTTATAGTAGGGAGGATGCCAAAATGAAATGCTCGTTTTTTGTCTTGTTTTGCTCTTATTAGTTTTTAATACATATATGTAATAAACAAGATGAGCAAGACAACATTTAAATATGCACCGACGGTAATCAAATATAAGATATTAAGTTGCGAAAATGCCCATTCCATGGAAAGGATTATGCTCCTCGGGAGAATCTAGGCTCTGACAGGGGACATTTTAAAATAATGTTAACGTTGCAGTGATAGAAAAAAGAAGTAGGAAGACTCCTCAACATGGGAAGTGCAGATGAGAACTAGGAAGACAGCCCTGCAGAACGTACTGAACACCAACAAGAAAATTTTCGTTTTCTGGGAGAAGGAGGGCTAACTGCTAACTAATTGAATGCAAAATGGTGTCAACAAACTCAGAAAGTTAAAAATGAGATTAGCTCCAGTTTGTCTCAAGCTTGTGGCTGACAAGTAATTAAGATAATCTGGGGTGTTTCTTTTTAATAAAATAAGAGAAAGATGTGTTCAATAAGAGAAAAGATGTGTTCAAGATGAGGACAGAATACATAACTATCATTTCTAGAAATTAAAATTATACCTTATTTGGCAAAGGAATGAATGACGTAATTTTACATATAACATAGTTTGGGAAATTATTTTAGACCTAGTTTTTATTTTGTTATACAAAGATATTCCCCACCCTTAAAAAATATGGATATATTTCTAAATTGTATAGGTCTAAAAGAGAAAATATATTTACCATAATGCCTTAAAAAAATCCTGACAAAACTTCAAACTTCACCAATGACTCATCTCCCTTTTGCAATAGTATTTGCTTAAATTTTAAAAAATAAGAAGAAAGAAAAGTACAAAATATAGTTTAAAAAAATAGCCCAATTAAAAAAATTACTTCTGTGTATGCTCAGTAGGGATCTGGTAAAAATTAAGCTGGGGCTAAGGAAACTCCAAGCCCCTGCATAATGCCACAGAGGGAGGAAGACTGGATATTGCCTGCTACGAGGCAAACTACTTAAGGAGTTTTGTGAAAGTCTCACTGAAACCAAGTTAGCAAGTGCTCCTGTCCCCCAGCCTTTATGAGGATCATCTCCAATCCTGATATTGCTGCTGCGGCGGAGCTAGGTGAGACTCCAGTGCGTGCTTACAGCTTAGTCACCTCAGTAAGGTGTTAACTTGAAAGTCAAGGGAGTCTGGGAAGGGAGTCTTATTAAACAATCCAGGACTCCAGGCTCTTGTGGATGCCCAGGTGGGTGCTAAGCATAGAGATGGCTCATTATAAGACACCCATTTCCTTGGCTGGACCCAGCTTTGTACTTTCTTTTTCAAACTAGCCAGCTTCCATCAAAACAGTCTTTGGTTCCCTGCCTTTTCTGTACCTCGTGACCACACTCAGGCCCTTCTTAGAAAATTTTTAGAATCTCCCACACTAGAAGGCCCAAGACCTGGCCTTTCTGAATCTGGAACTCATGCAGAAGCTCTGCCACCAGATTTATACCTGTGCTCTATTCCCCCTAGGTCTTTTTTGGACACTTGTTTGTATCAGGGGTGCTTAGGGAAATGAAATATGACCTCAGGATTGTTTTCCCTTCCAATGACTCAGGGTCAGTCGTAGGCATTCCCTAGGTGATCTAGGATTGCCAAAGGGTTTCCATTGGCTTCTGATTGATTTCCTTTATTTTGTTCCAATTGACAGTTTCTTTCCTGCTGCCTAGACTCCCTTTTAGGATCAAATTTTTGTAATGGGTTGGCCTCTGTCTTCTACTCCCTTCTCCATTGTCTCAGTGGTCCCAGTTGGGTTTGTTATCTGGGATCACTTGATGCCCTAGTCTGAAAATAGCATGAGGCTCTGGATGTATCTTCCCTCAACACCTTACTATGAATTTTCCAGTTATACAAAGCTGGATGAGCCTTCTCCTTCTCCACTGGGGACCTGCCTCAAAGGGAGTACTTTTCCTGGTGGGTTGTTGGACCCTGGTTGGTAATTAGTAGACCCATTGACGGACCACGTTTCCCCATCTTCAGCTGGTATTGGGGCCAAGCTGTGTTATACAGGAAGATTAAATGTTTTGGGGTCAGGCAATGACCCCTGAAAAACTTCCAGTTCTGCAAGATGCATCCTCATGGGCTATCCTTCAGTATGTTGGACATTTGTTCCCTATACCTTAGATGTCCTGTTGTGGATTTGTTTCCAGGTACCGAACGGGTCACTGGAGTGATTTGTTGGCATACAAATACCACAAGATTTGACTCAAATGAGATTTCTGATTTGGGAAATTTGGCACCAGCACCAAACTGTTAATGGATTCCCCAAGAGACCCAATAGACATGGGCTCTGATACAGTTGGGGGTTTCCCTTGAATTTATAACAGCCTGGGCTTGACATAGTCCTTCCTCAGTCAGAATGTCCCACAGGAGGTTAGACAGGATGGCCTCTGGGCCAGAGCAGCTTAGCCACGTTAGTTCCCGACCAACTTGTTCCATTAGAGAGTGGCACAGCTGTCTGAGGCAGGCATCTTCTCTTTCCTCCTTTTGGCTGAAAAGGAGGAGTTTTTGGACTTCCTGCTGGCTGAGAGCTAGAAGCACGAGGGAGTCCCATGGGGTACTCACTAGATCACTGGGGCAGCTGGTATTCTGTGCTGATCTCAGGAGGAGAGCCTGCAGAACCTCGGTTGATAAAGAATCACCTAAGATCCCCCTCACAAGCAGAGGGGGGAGGAGAGTAAGGGCGGTGGATGTTTCTTGTTCTTGCCAGCAGCTCACAGGGCTTCCCGATAATGGGGTTCCTGGTCTTTCAAGGAGCTCAGAGGGCTCCCCAGCCCAACTCAGAGAAACTAGTGCTGACCAGCAGAGGTCAAGTCACCGGTTACGTACCTACGTTGGGATCTTTTCGTCCCCGGGTGGCCTCTGGTGCCTTTTCCTAAACTTGGATCTAGCGTCCTTGTTCCATTTTGTCAGGTGGCCTCATGACCTGGGCCTTTTCTTGGTCTTGCCTCTTGGCTCATGGGGCTGGCCACTTTACCAAACCAAAAGTGACAATGGAGAATAATGATAATGATGCCTGAAGGTCGGCAAGGAAGGCAAAAGCCCTGGTGCCGCCGTTACTGCCTTTGTACAAGGGTCAAAAGAACAGCACTAATGGCAAGACAGCAGGCAGGACTGCCGTGGCTCCCTCTCATCCACAGATCTCCACGGTCCCTGGGCATTGGTACTGTGGGAAGGCCAGCCAGAGGCAGTGGGAAGACGTGTGAGTTTCACTCTCAGATCCCCAGCGATGCCACAGTGTAATCCCCTTAAGGGAATACAATCCAGATTACTCTGGGGGCTACACTCTGTGTGTTCCACACCTGACTATCGAGTTGCTGGGCAGAGCTGCTCTGAATTCAGCCGAAGGCTGTCCCCGTTCTACCCTGTCAGAGTGTCCTCAAAGACCAGAGTCCATCATCCTTACATGAACTGCCCCAAACCTCCACTGTCCTCCTCCTAGAGCTGGAGTGAGCCCAGAGTCTAGTGAATAGGCCTAGTGGATAGGTGTAGGTGAAAAAGCCACGGTCTGTCCCATCGGGCATCAAAATTTGTTACTGACCCTTTTGGGCGCCATCAAGTGTCCCCTTGCCCAGTGTCATTTAAGCCAATAGAATGAGACCGAGTTCAGTTCAGAAACAAAGGAAAGCAAAGAATGGAGAGGTGCTGGCTCCAGAGCTAGAACACTTGCTCTGCCCAACAGGTGTGGGCTGCTTTATAGGGATCTCGTGGTGGGGATGGGGGTGATGGTGGGGAATTGCAGTGCCAGCAGCCTCTCTGTACACAGCCCACCACCACCATTTTGAATCGAGGTGTCTTGCACAGCCTTCTGCACTTGGCCAGCTGAGCTGAGATATCAGCGTGGCCATTTTGCAGTAGGAACTCTGATCTGAAGTGCTGGGTGCAAGGCCCTGCACTCGACTTCCTGTGAGCAAGTGAAACTAGACTAAGCCTTTTCTTTTTTTTTTTTTTTTTTTAGACTAAGCCTTTAAGGAATAAAGAAAGGTGAGACTTTATTTTATTACCAACATTCTATTTTTATTCCCCGGGACTTGTTAATGGACTTTGCTGGTGACATTACGATTCCTGAAATATCATTGTTACCTCACAACCAACCAATCAGAAGAAAGTCATGTACCCCTCAGTCCTCATCACAAATGTTGCCTTTAAAAATCCTTCCCTGAAAGTTACTGGGGAGTTTGGGTTTTTTGTGCATGAGCTGCCGGTTCTCCTTTCTTGGTGCGTGCAACAAATCCTTCACCACAACCTGGTGTCAGTAGATTGGCTTTGTTTTGCCAATTGGGCAAAGCAGACCCAAGCTGAGTTCGGTAACACCACTATGGAATCACTGTGGCTCTGCTGGAGCCAGTTCCTCCCTTTTCTTCCTCTAAATACATCAGGCCATATGCTCTTTTAAGAATTGTGGGCACCAAGTGGAACTGTGAACACCTTAAAGGGAAAGAATAATACATTTGACCAAGAAACAATTTAAACCTTTTTATGTCAGAAAAAAAAGGAACACATTAAATAACATTAAAAAAAAAAACTTGGGGGGAAAAACTTGCAATTTATATGATTAAGGGTTAATATACTTATTTAAGAAAGTTTGTAAATCAATAACAAAAAGATAAATTCCAGTAGAAAAACAGGCAAAAGAGAGTAGGCAATGTATCAGATAATAAACACAAATGGATAAAGATTAGTTAACTTCAAATTAAAATAGTAGTAAGATACAATTTACAATTTTTCAGATAAGTGAAGTTTAAGAAGAATGCCAATTCTTGATATCGGTAAGGGTGTTGGGAAACGGCACGCAAAATCACTGCTGGTTTTTGTTCTTTCTGGAGGGCAACCTCAAAAACATGCACACTCTCTCACTGTATAATTCGTTTCTAAAATTTGTCATTAGAAATCAATCAGAAATATATACAAAAATGCAAAGATGCAAAGGCATATTCATTGCAGTGCAGAGATATTCATTGGAAAAACAAACTAGAAACTATCCAAATTTTCAACAAGAATGATGATATATATATATTTATATATATCACCATTTTTTGCTAAACTGGTACTACAGAATACTACGTGGCAATTAAAAATGAGGTGAAAAAAATAATTGACATGGAAAGAAGTTTATGCAAAAACAGTATATACATTATGGTGCCAGTTTTGAAAAACAAATACGTGTGTATGTGTATTTTGTAATTCTGCAAAAGTAAAAAAATATCATGGAACCATTGTAATGAAGGGGGCTGCATTCAGCTGGGTATCAGGACATTTATATTCTTATGTTGACTTTAACTCATTGCATGTTTTTTAGGGAACATCTGTTCTCTTGGTCTCAGTTTCCTCATTTCTAAAATGGTCAGTGTATTAGGCTGAATAATGGCCCACAAAGATAGCAAGTCCTCATCTGTGGAAACTGTAAATGTTACCTAAAATGGAAAAAGGTCTTGATAGATGTGATTACATTAATGATTTTGAGATGAGTTGATTATCCTGGATTTATCGTAAGTGTAATCCTTATAAATGTGTCCTTATAAGACGAAGGCAGAGGAGCATTTCACACAGAAGAAGAGGCATGGTAACCATGGAGACAGATATTAGAGTGATGTGGCCACAAGCTAAGGAATGCTGACATCCACCAGGAATAGTCAAGGAACAGATTCTCCTAGACCCTGGGAGGGAGCACAGATGTGCCAACACGGAGATTTTGGCCCAGTGATACTGATTTTGGATTGACAGCCTCCAGAACTGTGAGAGAAAAGAATTTCTTTTAAAGCCGTAGAGTTTGTGATAATTTGATACAGCAGCCACAGGAAACTTATACAGGTAGTTTAGAACAAATTATTCCTAAAGTCTATTTTGTTTTAAAAGTGTTAGAATCATACAATTTGCTTTGTAAAGTGGAGGGAAAGTAAGGGATAAATATTTCCATGCAATAGTTTGGCTGCCCCTATTGTATGTTTTTTCTTTCTTTTAAAATAGAAGTGAAGGAAATTAAATATTACAAATCCAAAGTTATCTATGGGAGGGAACAAATAGTATTATATTAACTTATTTTGCAGAGAACTAAATTGTGCTGTGTTATTATAAGTAATTTTATGGCCAACTTTTTTTGTAGGTACTTGTAGACCATATTTAGCTACATCTAAACAAATTGGAAAATGGTGAGTATAAACATAAAGAGAGTCATTTTCAGAGTAGTTTTTGGAGTTCTATGCTCATTCCCTGAATCTTTGGTGGCAAGGAAATTTTTCATTTCGTGCTATGTTGGGCCCCATAAGTCCTTATGAAGTGGTCTTGTGGAGTTATGTGGAGGAATGTGAATGCATTTGGTCCCAGAGATAATTGTAGATAGAAGTCATAAACCTGGATATGCCACTTTTAACAGTTTCACTAGAATTTTGTGTTATGATAGGAACTTGCAGGTACATTAATGTTGGTGTACAAATGTGATGTGTATTTTTCCTTCCTTTTAGATTTACTTGTATGTGTAATACTGGGTCTAAAATTATCGTATAAATTAAGTTAAATATAAATTCAGTATAAATTGAATGCTTACTGCTACATTCTCCAATCTTGGCGTTTTTACATTCCAGTGTGTTTTAATTATCTTGGCAGGTATTGCAAAAGTATTAAGAACAAGATGTTAAAAATTGTGATCCGTTCTGGCTCAGGTCCCATGACAATAGGTACCAACTGAGTTCCAAACTACCAAGGGAGGAATTGTAAAGAGGTTGTCCGAGAGCTGGTTTGGTAACCCTTAGCTGGTCACCCATCTCCAACCTGTAAGAGCTGTTGAAGAGACTAAGAGCAGAGTTGGAAATAAGAAACTTAGGGGAAAGTTAGGAAGTTACAAAGGGAGAGGAGGAAGGGGTGTTTACTCTCATCTCATGCCTATGGAATGATACTGCCTCAGGACTGACCCTGGTTGCTTGCTTTGGCAGAAGGGGGGATATTGGTACTGGGTAGGGGACAGGCTATACACTCAGAATTTGTGAAACAACAAATGCCATTGGTTTCTCTGGAGCCAGTGTGGGCCGCAAAATAGAGAGAACTGGTATAGGATTGTCCAAGATCTGCCCCAAAGGTCCAGCTGGAGGGGCGAGGAGACCTTGGCAGGAAGATTCTGGGGGAGCACAGACAGATGGCAGTTGATGGAGAAGGTGTAAGTTCTCAGCCTAAGATGATACCTTCTCCAGAATGTCGGTATTGCAGGTAAGAGGTCCTCTACTGCCCAAGAACCCACTGAAGAGCCCAGGAGAGGGAGTCAGCTATGCAAGTCTTCCAGAAAACAGTGTCACACCATATTGCTGCTCCTGCCTCTCTTCCTCTCCCACTCCCCTCCAACCCTGAGAGGTCTGAGGGCCCAGCTAGAGCCGAGTTGGGAATGGTGGGGAGGAAAGGGATGGTGCTGGTAGGGTAATAAGGAAGTCATCATACTCATCTTTATCACTGTCAGTGTCCAGCCTGAATCAGGCCAAGCTGCAGAATGGAAGAACACGTAACTTTAAGCATTGTTGGAAAATTTAACAAGTATCAGAGAGTGAGCATTTTATTAATGAACTGAGATGGGGGGACCAGAGTCACCAGAGGAATGTTTCTTACCTAAGAGTATCAAGAAAAGCTCTTGAACCTGCCCTAATTTTCATCCAAGGAGGTGGGAGAAACTAGCTTCAGACAGGGCTAATTTGAAGGACAGTGGGAGACAACATAGTTGCTTTATGCCCATCAGTCCTATTTGTTCGAATGAACAGTTTAACTTAAAACATTAATTTATTAATCTATTAATAAATCACCTTTTTACATCTAGAAAAAGTATTGCAAAACCAAATAAAAAATAATTGTGTTAAGTTCTTAAACCTTGTGAGTTTAAGACTTTGCATATGTTACTACAGAACATGTAATCAAGGTAATATGAGAACATGTTTGGCTGCCCCCAAATATGCCATAATGGCATTGATTATTTTGAATTAAAGTTACTCAAGAAACAGTCAGTGCAAAAAGGACACTCTGACCCTCCTCTCTGTTTCCTTGAAAGCAGGAAATAAATCTCTCATGTGAAAAGTGCACTGCCTGAATCTGGTGGTAGAAAGATATCCTTTTCACCAGAGATAGGGTGTTTATAAACAAACCTTGTGATTTCTTTAATTTACTACTCCAAGTCCAGACTCTGTCTAGATTCTTCACTCATTAAGCACCCAAAACCTAAGTTTCTTTGTCCTGTCAATTTCTCACAAACTTACTGTTTCTTTATCTAAAAAGTATAAAAGCTGCCTGCTATGGCCACTTCTTAAGTCCTACATCTGTAAGACCTACATGTGCATGAATTAAAATTTGTTACTTTTTCCCCTGTTAATCTGTCATGTCAATTTTATTATTAGTCCAACCACAAGAACTCAACATGGGTAGAAGGGGAAATTTCCCCCTCCCTGACACATGCTACTGAAAAGTCTCATTTTAGGTTATGGATTACGTTCTCTTAGGTCAAAACTTTCCAAATCAACAGGTATGTGAGTCTTTTTAAAGCTTCTGCTGGGTCACTTTAGCCATATTTGAGTTATGTGAGTGTGAAAAAATGTACTTTCTTCTCTAAAAAAATGCTCTGAGCTTTTGAGGCTTATATAACTTAAACAGCTGAAGCCATAAACTTCAAACTGAATGTGAGTAGCATTCTCATTGAGCAAAGAAAATGGAGTCAGATTAGAAGAAAAATGGTTCATATTTTTTTAGATGGGAATATTAAAAATTTAAGCCTGTGTCCAGACATTTAGACAATTCATGATAATTCATATGACTTTTTAGAGATACCCAGGGTAAGCTAAAACAAGGCACTATTCACATTAACTTTTAACTTTGCTTTATTTTCTGCTCAGGAGTTTTCATACTCATAAAATTAAATGCAAATATATATGTTAATAAAATGTTTAGATTGGAAAATGAATCACTTTGGTTTGAAATTTTACTGAAATAGAAAAAAAATAGTAATGTAGCCATAATATTCATATTTTATGATGATTTCCTCTTATTTTAGCCTAGAGAACTTTTTCTAAGAGGGTGAGGAGAGCAACCCACTCTCCTAGATGTTAATCTAAAAACTAGGGACATTTGACCTCTCACCTTCTGAGATGGCTCACACTCTGTCTGTAGAGTGTTTTTCTCTCTAAATAAATCCACTTCTTACCTAAAAAACAAAAACAAAAGCCTAGGTACATTTGAAAAATTCATTGTTTCTGACCAAATTACTAATATTAAATACATTAAACATAACACAGGAGGCATATGCTCTTCTTGGTTTTACCACTGGATTTTACAGATTGTCTAGGACCATTATTTGACTTCTTGTTCCAACTACATTTCATCTGCACTGATATTTTTCTCTATATCAGTTAAAATAAAAGGGAGAGTGAATCTCATCCTTCTGAAAGAGGGATCCATTGATTGGTGTAAAAGAAGGTGAAGAATTCGTACATGCTCCTGGTAAAGCATTTGTTAAACAATCATCCAGTGAACCCAAGCTTAGGACCCAGTTTAGAGCAATTTGCACAGGGACTTTTATCAATGGTGGGTATTGCTACTTCCATTCCCATCAATTTCCTCTCCCCAAGCTTCCTCTACATTTAGTATAGTAGGGAGTAGGGGGGGGGTCTTCCTCTTTTAAAAGGTACTGATTTTTTTGGGGGGGTGGATCATTCTTTCCTTTGACAATAATTTTTCCCTTTCCTGAAATAAGTAAGCCTCAGCTTTTAAAATATAGTTATTGCTAACCTGTGAGAAACTTGTCCACATTCTAAAGTCTCTTTCCAGATATCAGGCTTTGAATGTAATGATCCCAGCTTTTTGTTTTTTAACTTATTGCTAGATATTTCCTTCTTGAAACTGTGCTCCCTCATACATATTTTTAGGATAAAATACCCTAGTAGGAGTAGGAGTCTTCACCCTTTAATATGTTTCTCTTTTTAAATGCTTCTAAAGGTTGTATAAGAGTACATGTATTATAGTAAAAATTTTAATTTTATATATTTTTATTTAAAAATATTTTTTATTTGCTCTTCATTTTGACAGAGTTTCAGATTTCCAGAGAACTTAGAAGAATAGTACAAAGAATTCTTGTATGCCCTTTAGTCAGTCTCCATATTTTTATACTACTGCATTTGCTTTATTTATACTGCCCCTATTCTGTGTGTATGTGTGTATAGCGTATATATATGCACATATATACATTTTATTAGTTTTTTCTGAACTGTATTTTGAAGAGTAGTTTGCAAACATGATGCCCCTCTACTCTCCAATGCTTGTATGTTCCCTAAAGCAAGGACATTCTCTTACAAAATTAGCATTTATGTAATACTGTTATCTAATCTACCTTATTCAAATTGCTGGTTTTCCCAATAATTTTCTTTATAGCAAGAGAAAACCCCAGATGATGTATTGCACTCAATTGTCAAGTCTTTTTAGTCTTCTTCAATCTGGAACAGTCTCTAGTCTGTCTTTGTTATGACCTTGACATTTTGAAGAATACAATTCAGTTATTTTGTAAAATGTCTCTCAGTTTGGGTTTGCTTATATATTTTTAAAGGTATAAAATATTTACTCTGAAGGAGTTGGAAAATTCTTCTTGTTCTAGAAATCCATAACTTCAAAATTTATTGACTTACGTGAGCTCAAATATGAAACACTAAAGGGATTTAATCTCTGAATTTATACATATGGTTCCTGAGCCAAATGGAATGTACACACATGGAACGTACACGTGTGTACATTCTTCAGACTCTGTACACTTTGTTCTGAAATAAAAATAGTAAATGGCCAAAGTCATGACTTGAAAAATTTATAATGCATTTTTAAGGGAAAAGCTCTAAGTTCTTGATTTTAGTAAGCATTCCTATAGATTTGTGTTTTGTTTTTTTTTTTCCTGTTTGGGCTATTTGTCTCACTTTGTCTTAAGTAACAGAGAGGAGCGAAAAGTTGCGAGTGAAAGGTTCAGGAGAGGTTTAGTAGATAATTGAACTAGTTTATAGAAAAAGTCCAAAAAGATATGCCATGAACTGAAGGCCTTTTTTGAGGGACAGCTGGCCCATCGCTATCCAGGGATTCTTTGTCTCTTTATTGCAAGACTTCTCTTCTTCAATCTTGTCTTTGTTTTGGTGACTCTATAACATTCAGGCCTGTTAGGTAAACATGACTTTCCACACACAACATTGTAGGGTTTTTTTTTTCAATCATCAACTGAAGTTTTGGAAATTTGAGATCCCTCAGAAGTGCAGTGAGGACTTGAGGGATCAGCATTCTTTCTCCTTCAGTGCAGCAAATAAACTGAAGCATGACAACTATCTCAGAAATCATGTCTCTCCTTAAACAATAGATTTTTATTGTAGAGCTGAGGAGGAGGCTGTTTGGGTAACACAAATATTGTTATTGTTAGGAAAACATAAGAGCATAAAGCTCTTTTCCACTGAGGGTGAAATTTATCTCCCAGGATACAAAAAGTTGATTTTTTTCTTTCTGTTTCTTCTAGAAAGGCAGAAAGAAATGATGATAAATAACTTTTAGAAACACAAATAGCAAACGACATTCAAGCCCCAGACAGCTGTTGACTTTGACAGAACCATCAACTGGATGTTAGGAGCATTTTTGTGCTGGAACTTCTGCAGGTCTTGTCCCTCTACAACTATCAATTCCCTCTCTCCAAAGATTTTCTCTATAACAGCAAACAGTGTAAGAATTATTGAATAATTGTCATGGAAAAACAATTGTAGCCCTCTTTGCCATTAAAAAATGTGACTGGACTCTTAAAATGCTGTACTTCTGATTAAAAACACAACAATAACCTATTGTATACACATTTCCTTTGGATTTATTCTTCTTTACAAGTGAAGCGATTAAGATTAGAATTCTTATAATTGGGCTCAAACATTGCAATGCTTCTCTCCAGAAAAATCAATGCAGAAAAAAACCAGAACCCTATGTTCTCCTGTTAATTGCTACCACCTGCCTTCTGTAGGCGCTTGAACTATTTTTTTGGTTGTCTCAGTATATACCTGATTTTGAGCAACAGTAGGTTAGTTTGGCACTTCTTTACTTCTTGCCACCTAATGTCATCCCAGATTATCTTGCTGAATCAAATTTTTGAGCTCTCAACTTTCTTTTCAATCGGCTCACCTCTGTTGCTGAGCTGTCAGGACTACTAGGGATTCAGCTTTGTTGCACCAACGCATACTTCAAAGATGTTTCAGAATTCACACTTCAAAATTAAAATATACATTTTCTTTTCAGTGACTGAGCCATGAAACACAATCACATGGGATAAGGAAGTGGTAGAGTACAACAGAAAAAAAAAGACTACAACACAGAAGCAAGTACTTCTTGGGGAATTAGTTTTCTCATACATGTGTTTCCCAGGGCTCAGAAAACACTAATTTCTGTGTCATTGGTATTTTTTCTTTGTTCTACTCTGCTACTTCCTTATCCCATATGACTCCATTTCATGCCTCAGTCACCAAGTAAGAAAATGTATATTTTAGGTTAGATTTTAACTTTAAGCACATTTTTGTAGTGAGCCCCAGTGCTAAAAATGTTAGCACTTGGGGTGTTAGCTGGAAGCTGGAAGATAGGATCCAAAAGACTCCTCGTAATCCCAAACACAGGGCTAACTATGTGGCCTGGAGACACAGACGATGGGTCCCTCCTCGAACCATAGATCATTTAACTAGAATCCTGCCGGGACCAAGGGACCTTGACATCTGAGTTGCCTGATGTCACATGTGTGAAGCTTCCATATTTCAGAACATTGCACAGTTATAAGGCTGTTGTAATGGGGATAATGTGTCCTACCGCTGTGCTGATGGGTATCTGATTTCAAATGGTTCTGTATGGTCCCTGCCCATTGGGAGTCTTTCTCTTCCTGCCATCACCTGAAGGTGAAGACATTCACTCTCCATTCTGAGAGGATCTTATGTCCCAGGCCAGCACAGGGTGAGGGTGGTGTGAGGATAGGTGGGGAGAAGAGGGTAGGGAAAATTCTTGTGTCTTTATGAGAGTCACTCCAACCCAGAGAATGCCTGGGCAGTGGGTTGGCTGCTGTCAGCTGCAGGTCCTCAGACACAGGAAGGAGAGGGTGGGCTCTGTGCTCTTGGCTCCAGCAGTTTTCTTTTCAACCTGCCACCCCTCCCCGCATTGTGATCCCTTTCCCTTATTCTCTCCATTCAAAGCTGAGAAGGCAACATTTTCTTATTTCTAAGAACAGAAAAAGACACCTTGCAAGTATACATTTGAATCTTTCTCCTTGGAATTAGGTTAGTAGATTTTCTTTATTCCCAAAATAGTTAAGTGCCTGAAGCTTTTCCTTCTGGTTCTAGTAAAGAAAAAAATTTTCAATGATGTACGTAAAAGATGTTAAGGCAGACTTTATTCAGGACCATCGTGATAGGTATAGGTACCACTGCAATGGGATTTTTTTTTTTTTTTGGCCACGCAGCTTGTGGGATCTTAGTTACTTGATCAGGGATTGAACCTGGGCCCTCAGCAGTGAAAGCATGGAGTCCTACCACTGGACTGCCAGGGAATTCCTATGCAATGGGATTTTACAGTGGGGGAGAGAGATTGGGCTCAACTTCAAATGTGGCATGGACAAGTGGGATTTTAATGCCAAGGAGCAGAGTGGGGGTCAGTGGATGGAAAGTTACTAGGAAGAACCATCAGGGCTAAGGGGGTTTCTAGCTAAACCAACCTGATAGGATCCTTGCTGAAGACAGGCCACGGTGACCAGACATCACCTGGGGGATGGTGGAGGGTGAGGAACCTGATCAGATATCAAGGGTGCTCAGATAGCGAGCGAGGGGCCTCTGATTAGACTGACTTAGCAGGGTTCTTGCTCAAACTAGACTTTACAAGAAGTGCACAGATGGCTTACAAGAAGGTTCAGGATCCTGACTAAAGTTTGTCTTTGTTAAAGTTTAGCTGGCAAAGAGTGAGAGAATTTTGACCATGAGCTGAGGAGAAAAGAGGTTATCAGTATATAAGTGGAAGAATTCCCCATGGTAGGAAAGGGGAGAAACAGGGAACAATAGAGGCAAACATTTCAAAACATTTTCCTTCTACATGTTCTGTAACCTCACTGAGCACACAATCCCTCCATATCCCAACTTGTCACCAGTACAGGTCTTGAGTTCTTAAAGATGAACTCTAACAACTCTTAAGAATCTAATGTGAAGTATGGTAGACAGCACTGGACGTATGAATACCTTACCCAGGCAGTCCAGGAAACTGAAAAAATCCCTAATGTAACACATGGAATTTTTAATCATGCTTAAAACTCTTGTTCAGATAGTTCAACAAACCCTAATTAAGCCCCTAGAACATTTTCTGCTAGCATTGAGGATTACAAAGAGGGGTAAAAATTTCTGCCTTCATGGAGTTTAGAGTTGAGCATGAGAAATAAACACACGAATGAGACAGGCAACAGTAAAGTACATACAAATAAAGAAATAGTACAGAGCTGGGAGTGATTTATGCTCATGGAGAGAGGGAGTTTTCAGGGAAATATTTACAGAAGTGATAAGTCCTGACTTGGGTTTTGGAGAAGCTAGGTAGCCCTTGGACAGATGTCTGGTGATCAAGTTTAGACCAAGCCTGAGATGTCAAAGGGACAAACCAGTATCCATCCAGCAGACTAGAGGAATCCATGCTCTTGAATTTTTGGAAAGAAAACAAAGAAGCATCAGCAGCCCTAGTTGGTCATTTGTCATTGTAGAAATGCACCTGGTCCATTTGGGAAGGTTATCTGGTGCTGCCAGTGGCTTTCAGTGAAGTCCAGTGCACTCTGAGTTCAGCATGAACCTACTGAGAATGAAGGCTGTTTCAGAGAATTCTTTGTGATCCTGTATACGAGGACTTGGTGGACTGGTTTGGCTTACTTTGGTCAAGTGGTCAGCAAGTACTAACTGAGAATTCAGAGAACACCCTCGTTGGGGATTCCTGTTGCAAAGTTCCAGGTCACACAGAAGTATATCTGTGCAAAGTGACAGCTCATCCAGGTGCGCAATTGAGCCTAGGATATTCAGTTTTACACAAGAGTCTAGGACAGGACCTTCATTCCTTCTAAAAACAGGGTTCTGTAGTTAGAAGCAACTTTATATTAGGTAGTCCTACACAGGATATAATTTGATTCCATGCTTTGGTGTTTTATGGAGTGTTGATTTAAGATATTTTAAAACCTGCTCTTGAATATATTCTTTGCAAATTGTTCAATGTCCCTTTCATAAAGATCTATACAATAAATTCTCAAAAATTAAAAAGAAATCCTGATAAACTGATACCCTTTTTTTCAGTTAATGAGAATGATGTAACTCAAGATGTTTTACATTTTACCTTAGCTATCAGGAAGCTCAGAGGTCAGTATTCTGGTCAATTCCATCATTCTAGTTTTCTAGGTCTCTTGCTCTCTTACCCATTACAAAATTCTCCTATTGTGTGTGTGTGTATATATATATATATATATAATATATATATATAATATATATATTATAAGTGATTTCAAATCCAGTTTTTAGAAACAGTGGGAGTATAAAAACATGTGCAATGAAACCATAACATTTTATTAAATAGTATTGCCTCATTTTCTAAATCATATATGTGGAAACTCTTCTGTATTAAGCATAGGTGAGGGTTCTGATTGTGGCTGCTATTCACTTGAAAGTACTATTGACAGGAAAGCACTCTCATTCCTACTGGAATGCCTATGTGGGTAGTTCCTCTGTTAAACCCTCGTAGATTAACTCGCTCATCTCAAGACACTCGTATCACTCTAAGCACTCATGTATATGTGTGTGGGTAGCCGTAGCTGTCATTAGATATGTATTTCATAGAACGTAGAAATTTAGAGCTGGAAGGAATGTAATCACCCAAATCCCACTTAGCTAAGACGATAGATGGGCATTTTGCAGCCACTAAGAGATTACAACAGAAGTTATCATGCTGTAGGTTATTGCATGGACTCTATGGGACTCTCTTCCAAATGTGTAGACTGGGCCTAAGAGACTCTGGGTGGTGTTTGCATTGTTCTTCCTTGAATGGCAAACAGAAACTTGGCTTTGGGACTTTCTTCTTGAAAATAAATTTTCATCTAGTTATTTGTTTCTGGTTTCTGTTTATATAAAACTATCTTCTCCTCTGGAAGCTGTGGTCCTTGAGGGCAGGGGCTATGTCTCAGTCATCCTTTTTTTTCCCCTCTGGCACCAGCTCAGGTCCTAGCACAAAACAAACACATAATAAAAGTTGACTGAGTGAATGAATGAATGGCAGACTCTCTTTGGTAGGACTGTACATTCATTGGAGGAAGATCTTAACCCTGACATTTCTTTTCTGCTTACAAGATGCACTGCCCATAGAGAACACAATGGACGGTGACTGACAAAAACAGAGGATACAGCTGAGTCAGTGAGCAAAGCATCATCTTAGGAGGTTGGCAAGTAGCTTTAGTTGCTGCTGTCACTATCAATACCAATCAGGTAGCTGCTCAGGCAGATCCAGGCTAGGAGGGAAGGGCCAAAGCATGCAGTGATGAAAGAATCAGAAAGATGTGGTGAGGGATTTGCTGTCTGATGACGGAAATAAGGGAGATGAAAGTGAGGCCAAAGTTATGAGTAGTTTTGTGTCTAGGAGGGCAGTATTGCTGTACCTGGAGACTGGAAGCTGACAGGAAGAAAATTTGGGGGGAAAAGTAAAATCATTTGTGGGTGGTTGCGCAGAGTTGTCAGAAGCCCGGTTTCCTTCATTTCCCTAGGGTGTGGCCCTTGTCTGTGTGGTCCACAGGGCTGCCAGTGCTCTAGCTATCATGGTGGAGTCAAACATCAAAACAGAGAAAGGGGAAGAAGAGGGAAAACAAAGGCCATGGGTGAAGGTTAGATTGTTAAGAGGTTTCCTGGAAAGGCACACACTTGTACTTAAATCTTATTGGCCAGAACTTTGTTACATAGCTGTATCTGTTGCCAAGGAAGTTTGGGAAATGCAGTGTTTTTAGTCAAGCCCATGCCCTAAATGAAATTAGGAGGTCTTTCACTATGGAAAATGTGAGGCTGAATATTGAGGAGGCACGAACAGTCTATATCACACAAAGTTAGACATAGAACTTGGTCTCTGACTCCTAATCGAGTGCTCTTTTAACTCTATTATGAACTTTATATTGTAGTGGCAGAGAGGGAGACTGAGAAGTGCCCAAGTCTTGGTGGTCAATGTCCTGGCTCTGCCATTTACTGTTACCTTAGACATAGCATATAATTTCCATTGAATCCCTGCAAAATGATTTGTTGGATAAAATGATCTCTGAATTTCTATCAGCTAAAATATCTTATGATTTAAAAAAATTATGGTAGTTAAAACTGAGTGAATGATTTGACACATCAAAGGAATCTATGTAGTTATTTCATGGATGGTCGTTCTGGTTTGAGGTTCATAATGGAGACCCATGATTAGGCTTTACAGACTCATGATTAGGATTGCAAACACACCTCTTCTCAGAGACAGTTTGCCCAAAGAAAGGCTAAAGTGGTTGTCTACTCAACAACTATTTTTCCACTTTTTCCTTGTCAACAGGTTCCCAATTTTATTTGAATGTTGGTCAGAAATCCTGTGGTAACTTGACTCCAAAGATGGCTGGCATGAATTCTCCCCTTCCTGTACAGGAATGTCACTCTCCCATTGGAAGTGGAGTCTCTAGAATCTGGGCTGGACTGGTTTGACCCATAGAATATGGCAGAAGAGTATGACATAATAGAATGGGGCTAGTTCCAGACTTACAATTAAAAAGAACTGGCAGTTTCTGCCTCCTGTCATTTATGACTGCCATGTAAGAAGTTTAGGCTGCTCTGCTAGAAAGAGAGGCTGTGTGCAGGCATCCTGAAGGACCAGATGTGTGAGCAAGGAAGCTGTCTTGGAGAACATCCAGCCCAGTTGTGGCTTCGGGAGATTCCAGCCCATCATTATCTGACTGTAGCCACATAAGAGCCCCCAGAAATGCCCAGTTGAGTCCAGTCAACTCACAAAACCATGAGTGATAAGAGTACATCATTTTAAGCCACTAAATTTTTGGATAGTTTGTCATGTAATAATAGATAACGAGAATAAATGTGCTCAGGAAATGGCCCCCTTGCCAGTCCCAGGAGGTGAATCATGATTAGTTTAAGCCAATTTTGGTAATTCAAGGTTTTTGCCAGAGTATTTTAGGGGGATACATTTGACCAGTTCAGTCAATGAGATGCTGGATGGCATTTCCTTACAGTTAAAAAGAGACTTCTGGGAGGAAATGTATGTGTTTTTCATTCTGACATTGTGTAAACTTTTGACTTCTTGAACCATGGCAATCATATTGTGACTCTAAGGAGACAGATCTAAGGATCAAGCCAGTAAACTGAGGATGACAGAGCGAAAAAATATGGAGGGGGTTGTGTCCTTGAAATCAATCCCCAAATCTCCCAAACCCTAGATTTCTTGTTACATGATAAAATAAACCCTTTTTATTTAAATCAGTTTGAATTGTGTCATCTAATACGTACAGCTGAAATCATCCTAATTTATACACTGGAAAAAGAAATCTCTCTAGTACTCCCTTCCACTGATGGAGAAAGAAAATATTGAAATTGCAAAGTCTCTTCTCTTTCTTTATGTGACTGTGGATCTCAGAGTAGCTAGTCCTCCCAGAGTCTTGGATGTGCAAATGTGGTAGCTGGGGTGTGGGTGAGACCTAAGTTGCTTTACATAATGAAATGAAAGGATTTTCGTTTTGAGAGAAGGGGGCCAGAGTACGGAGGATCAGGGAGGGAGGATGAGAATCTTGAGCCCAGATGTGAGTAGGTATGTGTTTGTCTGTGTGTGTGAATGGGGAATGAGAAATAGGAGGGGGAGCTGGATTTCAAGGAGAAAGACGAGAAAGTCTGGTAGCATGAAGACTTCACTGAATGTGGGATGAGCTCCAGGTTCAGTCTGGGGAGGAGCAGTGCAAGTGAAAAGGAGAGTTAGAGGAAGGGAAGTCAGAGCCAGAGGCAGCTTGGGGGAATGTGAGCCTCAGGGATTTATAGGAATCTTGGGCATGGGGAGTGGGCAGCTGACATGTCAGTTTTTAAAAAAATCTTTAATTCTGGAAGTGCAAAATGACCTCTTCTGACATATTGATTTCAGACTAGCTTCCTAGACAACAATTATGTGCTAAAAACATATTTCCCCCCACCAAGTTTCAAGTAGTCAAATTCAACACAGTTTTCTTCAAGTCACTATCTAGCTGTTTAGCTCTTAGGCCATATCAGGACTAATTGAGATATGCCAGGATAGCCTGCAATGATAGTAAATGATCTGAGTGACTGGGAAGCAGGTGATTCAACAGACAGAGGGCAGAGCTTTACCAGGAGGTCTGGTTAGTTCTCACTGACTTCCTGAGTGACCTGAGCAAGGTGCTCATTGATTCCAAAACTCAGTCTCTTCATCTGTAAACTAAATAGCTAACCTAGATCAGTTCCTTTTTTAAAAATTAAAAATATCATTTAAAAATGACCAAAAAATGTTGTTAGAAAATAAATACAAGCAGTATGCTGGCAGACTTGCCTCTAACATTTGCAGTTCCTGAAGGAAAAATGAGGTCTACATGACGTATGTCTAAATAGCTAAAGGTTATAAATTAAGGTAACAAACCACTAAGTAAAAACATTCAATCTGTAAGGACAAAAAAGGAAATTAAAATTAAGAGGATTAATTCTTCCTTCATAAGAGATTTCCCTCCTTTTCTTTCTCTTAGAGCATTTATGTTAGAAAACTTGTCACTGAAGTTCTTTCTGAATCTCTTTGAAATGTGTGTAAATCATTTTAGAAGCTAAATAAGTCACTTGTCTGTCTGTTTATGACCCAGGAATGTCTTCCTCAGGACTTGGAAGCCAGCTCTTTGAAATGTAATCAATGATTTACAGTTAAACCTCAAACCTCTCCCCTCCTTCAGCTAGGACCTGCTGTAAGTGGGAAGCTTAACCAGGGAAAGGTGGTTTGAGTTAAAGTTCTTTCTCCATGTTCTTTCTCCACGTTCTTTCCCCATCTTCCCCTTCCATCCCTCTTCTGGCATCTTTTATGATCCCTGACACTTTCAGAGGGGAAAGAGGGAAGGAGAGCAGTAAGGAGGCAGGAAAGTTACTGGATGATTTTGCTCTTTCTGAATCTGGCAGTTTTTAACAATGGACTCTTTCTCTTATGAGTGTTTGCACGGGCTCTTTTGGGATACCCAGCCACTAGGGAGTTCCCACCTGTATTTTCCTTGGTAAGAATGATGAACTTCTTTCCCACTATGTAGTTCCTAGAAATACACTACTACTTTCAGCTGAGGTCGGTCCACCCTTTCAAATGGCCCAATTAGATAGGCCCCGAGAAGACATCAAGCTGCTTGTTGTCCTGCAGCCCACATCTGGCTCATGGGCATCGCTCAAGTCTCTTTGCTTCCATCACCTCTGGCAGTGAGGGCCACCCCCAGCACAGCCACCACTCCTTCAGCTCATCCATCAGTAACGAGACAGCCTGTCTCTCTTTTGCCATTTTTCAGATGGGATCAGACATGAGTTCACTGTATCCCCCTCTTGCCCCTAACTTCAGGGGATGTTTGTTTCTTTCTCTAAGTAGTCTCTCTGTAGTCCCTGCCTCTTAACTTGAGATATACAGAGAGCACCTCAAACCCTCCCCAACTTGGTGGTATACTCATTTTATATCAATGGCTTTCAGCAAATTGTTCCTTTCAGAGAAGTATTCCTCAGATCCTCTTAATTTCCCATAACTTAATCCTTTTGTATCTTTGAATAGGGAGAGATGTTTTAAGATTTCAGTAACCAGTTTTTGGATTATTTGCATTGAAAATTAGGTTAGTATCAGACTTTGGTATACTATATTCCCTGCATCTTGGTGCCTCAGTTAAAACTCCCAGTTTAACATAGTGTTATATCAGCTTTTACTTTTATCGTTATTTGTTTTTGTTGTTATCTACCATTAAAAAATGATTTAATAGTGTTCCATAGTGTGAATGTTACAATTTATTTAAATCTTCTTCTGCTGTAGTCACTGAGGTTGTTTTCAATTTCTCTTTATTAACAATAATGCACAAAGATATGTTCAAGGATGTTTATCTTTATGTACATGTCTGCGATTTCTGTAGAATAGATTCCTAAAAGTAGTTATTTCTAGGTAAAAGGGCAAATACAATTGAAAATTGGAATTGCTGCCCAATTTCCACTTCCATAGCAGTGTTTCTCACCTTCCTGATAATATTTGCATTTTTACCAGTGCTATGGGTAAAGGTTTTTTCCTTGTTTCAATCTACATTTTCCTAATTAGCAGAGAAGTTCCTCATCTTTACATATCTTTATTGACCAGTAGTATATCTTCTTTAGTGAATTTCCTTTTCATAACTTGCATACTTTATTCGATCGGTTAATTTGTCATTTTTCTTATTGATTTCCAGGTGCTTTTAATATACTGGTATTAATCTAGTCCTGTGGTTTTCAAATTGTTGTCTATGGAGGCCCAAGTTTCTGTGGAGCTGTGTGAGGTGTGTGGGTGTATTTCCCTGAAAATGAAAGGCAGAATGGGCAGGGCTCTTTGTTCCCTCAACCATGCTTCGACCAGAGCCGCTCTCCTTTACTTTACTTAGAGATTAGAGCCTATATAAGATTGTGTGTTTTTTTAAAAGGATCTATTGCTTAAAATAAATGTTTAAACCAGATCATCTTTAAGTATCACTATTGCTTGGAAGTACTATGATCTTTGATTCTGTGAATTAAAAAAAATAATACTGTGGCCTGTCAGGAATAGGAGGTAGAACCAGGCTTAATAGATGATCATCTTTTTCAGAGCTTAAGGTGTTTACTCATTTGCTAAGTATTATTGGGCACCTACTTTGTGTTGGGCACTGTGCTAAGTGCTGACACAGCTTACACAAGGCAGCTGGTTCCTACCCTCTTAGAATATTGATTGGTGGGAAGACAGATAGTAAACAAATAATGGCAAACAAAGGATGTTGAGGATTATGAAAGTGACATATGTCATGTTATCCTAACCCAGTTTGAAGGGTCATGGGGAGTGGTGTTCAGTTGTAAACTGAAAGTAACCGTGAGCTAGAAAGGGGATGGGAAAAGGGGCTAAAGATTGGGGATGGGTGGGCAGGAGGCAGGACAATAAGTAATATAAGTAAATTTAAATTTTCTTGGAGTACTGCCCTGATTAATGACCCAGCCTTCAAATGAGCAAATCTAGAGAGATTTTTATTTACCTTATTTTACTTTCATATATACAGTATATAAAAAATAAATAGGGGCTTCCCTGGTGGTGCAGTGGTTGAGAGTCCGCCTGCCGATGCAGGGGTTACGGGTTCGTGCCCCTGTCCGGGAAGATCCCTCATGCCGCGGAGCGGCTGGGCCCGTGAGCCATGATGGCTGCTGAGCCTGCGCTCAGACCCGTGTCCGGAGCCTGTGCTCCGCAAAGGGAAAGGCCAGAGCAGTGAGAGGCCCGTGTACTGCAAAAAAAAATAATAAAAAATAAAATAAACAAATAAATATAGTATAGTGAGCTGCCATTCTTCCCTATTTTCTTCCCACCTTCCTCTCCCTGTCCCCTCTTTCCACCTTTTTAAGGTGAAAGTAAACCTTTACTTCAGTAACTTGAAAATTAAAATTGTATTTAGAAGATGGAATATCCCTAAATTGACAGTCTTCTAAATAGCAATAACATGGAAATTTGAATGAGAAATAAGATTTTTAACAAAATTCCAATAACACAAAGAACCACTTGACTTGAATTCAGCCAAAACAATTGATCCAGAATTTACAGTCACTGAGAGACTTCAAACAGAAGTGAACATGCTGTAGGTTATTATATGGGCTTTGCTGGCCTCTCTCCAAAATGAATATACAGAGCCCAAGAGAATCAGGTGGTTTTCATGTAGGTCTTACCTGGGTAGAGAACCTGAATTTAGCTGTTGGAAATATGTTTTCTGTACAGGGTGGGATTATGCTCCAGCACCCTTCTGTCTTTCTCCTTCTTTTCATTATCAAATATTTAAGAGAGAATAGTCTATTCTCTGTGTTTCCATTTTCTCACCACCACTCACTACTTACTTTCTTGCAATTTAACTGTAGTTCCCATTTCTCTAAAGAGATGTTCTTGACATTCACTGGTAACTCCCTGATCCCTAATCCAGTAGTTTTTGGTTCAGTTCTTCTCAGCCTGGTGTTTCCTGTAGTGTCTCGTACCCTTGTTCTCCTGTTTTCTCCAAACTTGCTTGGAAACCTTTGTTGTAATGACTATGCTCAGTTTTCCCCCTTGTATATTTCTGACCCCTTTGTCCACTCCTTCACTGCCTACCCTTCTTTTTCTCCCCTGACAATATTTCCAAGACTCCTTCTCTGTCTTCTTTTACCTTCCTTCTTATGGAGCTGAGTCCCATATTTCTATACCCAGACCTGGTCAGGCTTTAATCCAGCATTTGTTGATTGCTTGACATCCCTACCTGATTACCTCCACCCTCTACCTAGCACCCAGGTACGTCCTGTTTATGTTAACAGTACCTGTATTCTCCAAGTTATCCAGAGTTCAGTGTCATATTTGACTCTTCTCTTCCTCTTCACCTCTTGAATCTGGTAAATCACTAAGCCTTTTTTTTTTGACTGCACTTCACTGCATGTGGAACTTCCCTGACCAGGGATCGAACTCACACCCCATCCCAAGCACTTAAAAAACTCTTGTAAATCTACTGCATTAACTTGGAAGCATAGTAAAACAAATGATAGGCATGAAGAAATTCTCTGAAACATTCTAGTATTATTTAGCATGTTTTGAAAAATTCTCTTAATCCTTTCAAAACAATTCTGAAAGTATTTACACATTTTTTATGTTGGAATCACAAAGCTTAATAACCTGTCAGAATCCCTAATATACCAAATTCTCCTAAAAATACTTTAATAACAGATACATACTGATTGTCCTAATGGTAAAACATTTTCCTGAATATAACACAAAATTTTTAATACTATGGGCTTGATTTATTTCATTATATTTCTATTTCATTCAAGCCTTTCCCAATCTGGATAATATATTGATACTTACGCATTAGAATATTTCCTCTAGTGGGTGAGCAGAGTTGGTTATTGGGTTAACAAGTCATGGCCAGGATGTGATCAGAGGTGAGAGATGGGATGTGGGGATTGAGGGCTACAAGCATCTATGATGATTCTGTACTACCAGCCGAAGGGTTAGCTAATCTTCCAAGTTTCTACATCAAGGAGAGAACTTCAAATCCACACTTTGACCCATTCTTATTATTTCATGTGAGTCTTCACCCCTATCCAGATTGCAGTTAACTTTATTCAATTAATTTATTTACTGCTCGGTTTAAATCAGCATCCTTTTCATCCAGGCTTTGAATGTATTTAGGGCAACACTGTCCAACAGAAATATGATGTGAGCTGCAATTGTGAGTCATACATTAAATTTTAGTGATAATTACATTAAAAAAAGAGACAAGTGAAATTAATAGTATATTTTATTTCACTCAGTATATCCAAGATATTATCATTTCACCAGGTAATCAATATAAAAATTACTTTTATTCTAAATCCCTTTTACTCTACTACTGAAGCCAAAAGAAATTAAATTAGGATCAAGGTAGGAACTGGGTGGCTGTGAACAGAGTGTTTCAGGTTATATTTTAATAGAAAGTCTGGAGATTGCTGCTAGGATCTCTGTGGTTAGACATGTATCCTCTCTTCTAGAAGACTAAGCATCCTGAAGGTAGGAGGCATTTTCTTGCTGCCTCCCAACACCTGCTTCATTATCTAATAAACTCTAAGTAAATATGTTTTGAATGAATGAAAGAAAGTAAGAGATAGAATGGCTTCACTGCTTCAGAGTGGACCTCATCAGGCCTAAGAGTAAGGATGCCCAAGGACAGGAAATTTCCCACCTTACTAGCAGATTTGGGACCTGGGACATGTCTCTTTATCAGAGTTGGAGGTTCAAATTTTGGGTGTTAAGGAAATCCTGGCAAGGGGTTCTCCTTTAGCCCATCAATACCTCAAATACCACATTCTGGCTCACTGAAGAAGAGTCTTTGAAGACTTTAGGAGCCACTCATACAATAGTTACATAATGGCTAATTCATTCTTGGGGCTACTGCATGTTGAGAAGGTAGACTGTTTACAATAATTTGTTATCACTGAATGTGATAACTAAAGTTATCACACTAAAGTCAGTGTGCTTTCCCTTTGACCTGGTAAATTCATTTCTGGGAAAGTAGCATAAGGAAATTTCAGAAATCTATATTAATGGTATTTTATGTATAACAAGCCACTCCAAAACAAAGTGGTTTGAAATAATAACTCAAAATGGCTCATGATTCCTTGGGTCACTGGTGTTACTTCTTGTCTGGGACTGCTCTCCTGATTTCAGCAAGGTTTGCTCAAATCTCAGTGTTCAGTTGGAGAGTTGACTGGTGGCTGGGTGATCTAGGATGGCTTCACTTACATTTCTGATAGTTGGCAGGTCTGCAGAAGGGATGGCAGCAACTTGGCCATGTGTCTCATCATTCAGCAAGGTAGCTCGGGCTTGTTGATATGGTGACAAGTGTTCCCAGGAGAGCAAGGGAGCCAAGCTCCAGTGTGAAAGCACCTGCATGCATCATGGTTTCTAATGTCCTATTTGCCAAGCAAGTCACATGGCTGAGCTCAGAGTCAGAGCAGGGGGCACTGCACTCACAGTTACAGGACAAGAGGCATGGATACTAGAAGGGGAAGAACTGCTGTCATCTTTGCAATCAATCTGCATAGGCAATCAAGACATTATACATGAAAATGTTCATCACCGTGATTTTTATAGTGTAGCAATACATAAATGTAACTCAATGTCCAATATGAGCGATAAAAAATTATGACACACTGGAAGAACTATTTGGTAGCTCTCATATAGTAATATTAAAAATGCTTCTGATATACTGTTAATGAAAAAAGGATACCCAATTTTATGAAAGCTATGGTAACTATGTAATAAACATTAATACAAATAAAAAATGTTGAAAAGGAACATACAAAAATTTTCATAGCTGTATTGAGGGATGGCATCATGAGTCAGTCTGCTCTTCATTAATCAAAACTTCTCAAAAGTTATACCACATGTATATTATAAAATCTACCTAAAATTTTTTTCAAAATCAACTTTCCATGTTTATTAAAAAGAAATAATTTTGCACATTTCCAAATTATTAATGTCATACAGATGCTCAGAATATATGTTTCAACAACATTTTCTCTTGTGTATAAATGAAAAATTTACAATTTCTTATGAAAGAGTAATATAAGACTGCAAAAGCAAGAAGTAATATAAATGTGTTCAGGGGTCCTTTTCGACTTCAGAATTAAGGATTATTTTTATTTTACATCATTGCCTTTTCTCTTTTACTTTCCTTTTTAGTTTTATCATTTTAGGATTCCCTATTTTTAATTTTCATACAGAGGTTTCTTTAATTGATCATTATAATTAAGCATTAAGTCATAAGTTACAAAGTCATATTTTGCGGGATCCTAGAGTTCTAAATTATTCATTTCATTTACTGTTTTTAGATTAGTTCATCTGAAAATTTCCAGTTTATTGTTGTTGTTTTTTATTTTGTACAAGTAAGAGGGCAGAAAAAATGGAAGGGCATAATAAAATAGATCTTCAAGTTTGTTGATCTTAAAGTTTATATTGGTTGATGCTCATGTGTCTTTACCAGACATCAGTTTTCTCCCAGAAGCCCTTGATTTTATTTTCTATAAACCTTGTTATACTCAATGTATTCCAGCAAACCCTTGCTGTTTCTTCTTGGACCTTAACTTCTTAACAAAAGCCATTTACTGATATCCTACTTTTTTTCAGTGTGGTAGCAAATCAATAAATTAAAGATTAGTTCAGTGTGTCAGCTTTTCCTAAGCATTCTGGGACTCATTTACTACTTTGGTGGATGTGGAGGCCAGGTGGCAGCCTCACACGGAAATAATGGGTTTCTCTGTCAAACATTTCTAGAAGTTACCTTTCATACTAATTACTGAGCTCCAAACTACTTTAGACGAGAAATTGGATGTAGATCATAACTTCATATGGACTAGCATTACTAGTTAAAAGAAATTATTTTCAATACACCCTATTTTATATTACCCTACCAGGCTCAGATCCAGTTTTAGGAGGATTCTTTGGGGAGGTAGTTTCTTCATTACACAAAGCAAGCCCACTGCCTTGAGCTGACACAGCCTGCACTTTTTTTCCTCTTTCTTTCTTTTTTTTTCCCGTAGGGCACACAATTCCATAAGCTCTCTTCCACAATCCTATTTATATAACTGTGTGGGTGGGATATATTAGTGCTACACTGGATTTCATCAGTCTTATCTCTTGGAATTGGTACAGTCTATTTCCTCTGATATTGTTCTGTTCAATCCTGCTAGCTTTTACCCAGCTTTCATTCCTCAGAGGTCCATTCAGGGATCTGAGCTGCTTACTTTTTAGATCTCCCTGTTAGTATCACAGTCATTGCCGAGAACTGTCCCCTCAACTGAGAGTTTTACAATTCAAAACCTCATTACATTTTATAGAACCATATTTAGAATCTCTATCCCCAACTGTTTGAAATTGCCTTTATTTTTACTTAAGAGCATTTAGATATATGATCAGAAACGTTTTGTGTAGATGAAAAAGGACAGATTAGCCATAGAATGTGAGAGTATGGGAGGCGCATTAGAACAGTGGTCAGTGATCAGATTTAATATGTTGACGGCCAGTTTTGCCTGACAGGTCTAATGCCATTCATTTACCAGTTTAGAGACAACGGTCAGAAAAAGCTCTATTCCAAAAAAGATATAATGTCAAAATAGTGGGAAAACTAGTGTTGGAAAATAGGGGAAAATGCACTTTGATACACCACTGGTAGGAATGTAAATTGATACAATCTTTCTGAAAAGCCATTTTACAATATATAGAAAACCTTAATAATTGCCTAATCCCAATGGCTCAGCAACTTAATTTACAAGATTTTACCCTAAGGAAATCTGGATTTAAGCACGGATAAAAGGATGTTCAACATAATATGGTTAATGATAACAAAATATTGGCAATAACTTAAATATCCAACAATAGGGGATGGTTGAATAACTTTAGGCGTATGCATAGTATGGCATATTATGCATCTCCTGAAAATTATGCTTTGAAGAATATTTAATGATATAGAAAAATGTATGTTACATATTAAGTGGAAAAAAACCTCTTTATAAAATAGTATACATAGTATACTACTATTTTGGAGGGAAAAAAAGTGTATTTATGCATAGAAAACCAGATTAGAAGTATATATACCAAAATGAGAGTGTTTATTCCTGGCTAGGGGCTTATGAATGATTCTTATTTTCTCCTTTGTGCTTTCCTTTACTTTCTAAATTTTCTATAATAAACAAGTATTCCATTTTCAAGTAGGGAAAATACTATTTTAGAAAATAATGGGAAATAGGAAGGCAAAAATCACTCAAAAACTGTATATAGTACATATATACACACCCACTACAAGAATTCCCATTAGCAAAAATCTCTCAAAAACTGTATATAGTGCATATATACACACCCACTACAAGAATTCCCATTAACAAAGACATATTAACATTTGCAAAAAAGCACATGCAGGCTGCTAAAATGTGATGTGTGTATGTATGTGCAGAACCCGTGGTCTGAAAACCCAATGATCTCTATGCAAAAAGGCATAAACAGAATTAACAATACATGTAATTTTCTCTTTCCATAGACAGATTGACTTAAATATTTTTTTTTAAAGAAATTTAAGGTTGGTAAAATAACAAAGCCATAGAATGTGGAACTTTAGACCTCCAAAATTGTGATATGTTCCACCCACATCCTTCCTGCCCAGCCTATGCTTGAGAAGAGTTGTCAGCATTTTAGGGAGGGTGCCTGTGTATCTGTGGTCTGTGGGACAGAGGGTGGCCTCAGGGATGTGGGCTGGGTGAGACATGGAGGAGGCGATGCTGCCCCTGTAGTGTTTGTGGGCTCCATTCTTACCTAACAGTGGAGACCAAGCAGGAGAACTTGACTCCAATACATAAAATAATGACAGATAAAATAATTGCAAAAGTAATTGGAAACATTTTCTTTTTTCTATTTCAGTTCCATAACAAGGAGCCACCTCAGATGGGGAGGTGGGGGGAGGGCCATGTCCTCATTTTCCTCCTGTCTGCTCTGCTCACCCCAGGACACCCTGGGTGACATTCCTAAGAGGTCAAATAGGGTAAAATGCTCTCCCCTACCCAAATTTAGGCTTCATTTCGATCAGTAAACCTATTATCATTGAACGGTGCACCGAACATGCTACTTGCCTGGCTGCTTTGTAGGCCATGGCACTGGGGCCGCTTCTGTTCCTTAAACACCTGTTTTCAAATCTGGTTCATTTACAGGAATTAGGATTAACCTTCTAATAGGCTAAACCAAGAGTCCCTGGGATAATTTGGAGCACCTGTAGCCCTCTCTGTAGGCCTCTCCTCAGCCTGAGTCTTTTACAACATAACCTTGCTCTGTGGTCAGTAGGGAGATGCCCTTTAGAAAGTGGGAGCAACTGGAGATTTTGTAGGGACCTGTGCTTTCCTCAAAGTGTTCACCCTAGAAATTCAACAGTAAACTTGCTGCACCTCTCAGTGAAATATTTGGGGTTGTTTTCTGAGGAATTTATTGGAAGTCGTTTACGTAACGTGCTAAATTTTACTTGCTCATTCTAATTAATTTTCCTCTACTTAACTAATTAAAGTGCCATCAAGGGGGGAATGAGAGGAAGATGGCGGAAGAGTAAGACGCGGAGATCACCTTCCTCCCCACAGATACACCAGAAATACATCTACACGTGGAACAACTCCTACAGAACACCTACTGAAGGCTGGCAGAAGACCTCAGACCTCCCAAAAAGGCAAGAAACTCCCCACATACCTGGGTAGCGCAAAAGAAAAAAAGAAAAAACAGAGACAAAAGAGTAGGGACGGCACCTGCACCAGTGGGAGGGAGCTGTGAAGGAGGAAAAGTTTCCACACGCTAGGAAGCCCCTTCGCGGGCGGAGACTGTGGGAGGCGGAGTGGGGAGCTTCGGAGCGGTGGAGGAGTGCACAGCAACGGGTGCGGAGGGCAAAGCGGAAGATTCCTGCACAGAGAATCGGTGCCAACCGGCACTCACCAGCCCGAGAGGCTTGTCTGCTCACCCGCCGGGACGGGCGGGGCTGCGAGCTGAGGCTCTGAGGCTCGGGTTTCGGTTTCGGACGGAGCGCAGGGAGAGGACTGGGGTTGGTGGCTTGAACATGGCCTGAAGGGGTTAGTGCACCAAGTCTAGCCGGGAGGGAGTCCGGGGAAAAGTCTGCACCTGCCGAAGAGGCAAGAGACTTTTTCTTCCTTCTTTGTTTCCTGGTGCGTGAGGAGAGGGGTTTAAGAACGCTGCTTAAAGGAACTCCAGAGACGAGCGAGCCGCGGCTAAAAGCGCGAACCCCAGAGACGGGCGCGAGCCGCGGCTAAAAGCGCGGACCCCAAGAGACGGGCGCGAGCCGCGGCTAAAAGCGCGGACCCCAGAGACGGGCGCAAGCCGCGGCAAAAAGCGCAGACCCCAGAGACGAGCGGGCGACGCTAAGGCTGCTGCTGCCACCACCAAAGGCCTGTGTGCGAGCACAGGTCACTCTCCACACCCCTCTTCCGCGGAGCCTGTGTAGCCCGCCACTGCCAGGTTCCTTCCCGGGAGAACGCACGGCGGGCCTCAGGCTGGTGCAAAGTCACGGTGGCCTTTGCCGCCGCAGGCCCGCCCCGCACTCCGTGCCCCTCCCTCCCCGCCGGCCTGAGTGCGCCAGAGCCCCCGAATCAGCGGCTCCTTTAACCCCGTCCTGTCTGAGCAAAAAACAGACGCCCTCCAGCGATCTATACGCAGAGGCAGGGCCACATCCAAAGCTGAGCCCCGGTGAGCTGTGAGAACAAAGAAGAGGAAGGGAAATCTCTCCCAGCAGCCTCAGAAGCAGCGGATTAAAGCTCCACAATCAACTTGATATACCCTGCATCTGTGGAATACCTGAATAGACAAGGAATGATCATCCCAAATTAAGGAGGTGGACTTTGGGAGCAAGATCTATGATTTTTCTCCCTATTCCTCTTTTTGTGAATGTGTATGTGTATGCTTCTGTGTGAGATCTTGTCTGTATAGTCTTGCTTCCACCATTTGTCCTAGGGTTCTATCCGTCCCTGGTTTTTTTAAAAATATTTTTTCTTAATAATTAATTTTAATAACGTTATCATACTTTACCTTCGTTCTTTCTTTCTTTCTTTCCTTCCTTCCTTCCCTCCTTTAGACAACGAATCATCCCAAATTGAGGAGGTGGTCTCTGAGAGCAAGATTTATGATTCTTCCCCCTTTACCTCTTTTAGTGAGGGTGTATGTGTTTGCTTCTGTGTAAGATTTTGTCTGTATAGCTTTGCTTCCAACATTTGTCCTAAGGTTCTATCCGTCCCCCCTTTTTTTTCCTAAATAAGAATTTTTTAATTCAATATCTTTATTATACTTTATTTTATTTTTACTGTAGCCTCTTTCTTTCTGTCTTTTTTCCTTCTTTCCCTCCTTCCTTCCTTCCTCTCTCCCTCCCTCCTTTCTTTCCTTCTTGCCTTCTTTCCTTCTTTGCTTCTTTCTTTCTTTCTTCCTTCCTTCCTTCCCTCCTTTCCTTCTTTCTTTCCTCATACTTCTACTAATTCTCTCTACTTTTTCTCCCTTTTATTCTGAGCTGTGTGGATGAAAGGCTCTTGGTGCTCCAGCCGGGAGTCAGGGCTCTGCCTCTGAGGTAGGAGAGCCAACTTCAGGACACTGGTCCACAAGAGACCTCCCAGCTCCACATAATATCAAACGGCGAAAATCTCCCAGAGACCTCCATCTTAACACCAGCACCCAGCATCACTCAACAACCAGCAAGCCACAGTGCTGGACAACCTATGCCAAACAACTAGCAAAACAGAAACACAACCCCACCCATTAGTAGAGAGGTTGCCTAAAATCATAATAAGGCCACAGACACCCCAAAACACACCACCAGACGTGAACCTGCCCACTAGAGAGACAAGATCCAGCCTCATCCACCACAACACAGGCACTAGTCCCCTCCACCAGGAAGCCTACACAACCCACTGAACCAATCTTAACCACTGGAGACAGACATCAAAAACAGCAGGAACTACGAACCTGCAGTCTGCAAAAAGGAGACCCCAAACACAGTAAGATAAGCAAAATGAAAAGACAGAAAAAACACACAGCAGATGAAGGAGCAAGATAAAAATGCACCAGACCTAACAAATGAAGAGGAAATAGGCAGTCTACCTGAAAAAGAATTCAGAATAATGATAGTAAGGATGATCCAAAATCTTGGAAATAGAATGGACAAAATGCAAGAAACATTTAACAAGGACCTAGAAGAAATAAAGATGAAACAAGCAATGATGAACAACACAATAAATGAAATTAAAAGTACTCTAGATGGGATCAATAGCAGAATAACTGAGGCAGAAGAACGGATAAGTGACCTGGAAGATAAAATAGTGGAAATAACTACTGCAGAGCTGAATAAAGAAAAAGGAATGAAAAGAACTGAGGACAGTCCCAGAGACTTCTGGGACAACATTAAACGCACCAACATTCGAATTATAGGGGTTCCAGAAGAAGAAGAGAAAAAGAAAGGGACTGAGAAAATATTTGAAGAGATTATAGTGGAAAACTTCCCTAATATGGGAAAGGAAATAGTTAATCAAGTCCAGGAAGCACAGAGAGTCCCATACAGGATAAATACAAGGAATAATACGCCAAGACACATATTAATCAAACTGTCAAAAATTAAATACAAAGAAAGCATATTAAAAGCAGCAAGGGAAAAACAACAAATAACACATCAGGGAATCCCCATAAGGTTAACAGCTGATCTCTCAGCAGAAACCCTACAAGCCAGAAGGGAGTGGCAGGACATACTGAGAGTGATGAAGGAGAAAAACCTGCAGCCAAGACTACTCTACCCAGCAAGGATCTCATTCAGATTTGATGGAGAAATTAAAACCTTTACAGACAAGCAAAAGCTGAGAGAGTTCAGCACCACCAAACCAGCTTTACAACAAATACTAAAGGAACTTCTCTAGACAAGAAACACAAGAGAAGGAAAAGACCTACAATAACGAACCCAAAACAATTTAGAAAATGGGAATAGGAACATACATATCGATAATTACCTTAAATGTAAATGGACTAAATGCTCCCACCAAAAGACACAGATTGGCTGAATGGATACAAAAACAAGACCCTTATATATGCTGTCTACAAGAGACCCACTTCAGACCTAGAGACACATACAGACTGAAAGTAAGGGGATGGAAAAAGATATTCCATGCAAATGGAAACCAAAAGAAAGCTGAAGTAGCAATTCTCATATCAGACAAAATAGACTTTAAAACAAAGACTATTAGAAGAAACAAAGAAGGACACTACATAATGATCAAGGGATCGATCCAAGAAGAAGATATAACAATTGTAAATATTTATGCACCCAACATAGGAGCACCTCAATACATAAGGCAAATACTAACAGCCATAAAAGGGGAAATAGACAGTAACACATTCATAGTAGGGGACTTAAACGGCCCACTTTCACCCATGGAGAGATCATCCAGAATGAAAATAAATAAGTAAACACAAGCTTTAAATGATACATTAAACAAGATGGACTTAATTGATATTTATAGGACACTCCATCCAAAAACAAAAGAATACACATTTTTCTCAAGTGCACATGGAACATTCTCCAGGATAGATCATATCTTGGGTCACAAATCAAGCCTTGGTAAATTTAAGAAAATTGAAATTATATCAAGTATCTTTTCTGACCACAACGCCATGGGACTAGATATCAATTACAGGAAAAGATCTGTAAAAAATACAAACACATGGAGGCTAAACAATACACTACTTAATAATGAAGTGATCACTGAAGAAATCAAAGAGGAAATCAAAAAATACCTAGAAACAAATGACAATGGAGACACAACGACCCAAAACCTATGGGATGCAGCAAAAGCAGTTGTAAGGGGGAAGTTTATAGCAATACAAGCCCACCTTAAGAAGCAGGAAACATCTCGAATAAACAACCTAACCTTGCACCTCAAGCAATTAAAGAAAGAAGAATAAAAATTCCCCAAAGCTAGCAGAAGGAAAGAAATCATAAAAATCAGATCAGAAATAAATGAAAAAGAAATGAAGGAAACGATAGAAAAGATCAATAAAACTAAAAGATTGTTCTTTGAGATAGATAAACCACTAGCCAGACTCATCAAGAAAAAAAGGGAGAAGACTTAAATCAATAGAATTAGAAATGAAAAAGGAGAGGTAACAACTGACCCTGCAGAAATAAAAAAGATCATGAGAGATTACTACAAGCAACTCTATGCCAATAACATGGACAACATGGAAGAAATGGACAAATTCTTAGAAACGCAAAAGGTGCCAAGACTGAATCAGGAAGAAACAGAAAATATGAACAGACCAATCACAAGCACTGAAATTGAAACTGTGATTAAAAATCTTCCAACAAACAAAAGCCCAGGACCAGCTGGTTTCACAGGCAAATTCTATCAAACATTTAGAGAAGAGCTAAGATCTATCCTTCTCAAACTCTTCCAAAATATAGCAGAGGGAGGAACACTCCCAAATTCCTTCTACGAGGCCATCATCACCTTGATACCAAAACCAGACAAGGATGTCACAAAGAAAGAAAACTACAGGCCAATATCACTGATGAACATAGATGCAAAAATCCTCAACAAAATACTAGCAAACAGAATCCAACAGCACATTAAAAGGATAATACACCATGATCAAGTGGGGTTTATTCCAGGAATGCAAGGATTCTTCAATATACGCAAATCTATCAATGTGATAAACCATATTAACAAACTGAAGGAGAAAAACCATATGATCATCTCAATAGATGCAGAGAAAGCTTTTGACAAAATTCCACACCCATTTCTGATAAAAACCCTGCAGAAAGTAGGCATAGAGGGAACTTTCCTCAACATAATAAAGACCATATATGACAAGCCCACAGCAAACATCATCCTCAATGGTGAAAAACTGAAAGCATTTCCACTAAGATCAGGAACAAGACAAGGTTGCCCACTGTCACCACTCTTATTCAACATAGTTTTGGAAGTTTTAGCCACAGCAATCAGAGAAGAAAAGGAAATAAAAGGAAGCCAAATTGGAAAAGAAGAAGTAAAGCTGTCACTGTTTGCAGATGACATGATCCTATACATAGAGAATCCTAAAGATGCTACCAGAAAACTATTAGAGCTAATCAATGAATTTGGTAAAATGGCAGGATACAAAATTAATGCACAGAAATCTCTGGCATTCCTATATACTAATGATGAAAAATCTGAAAGTGAAATCAAGAAAACACTCCCATTTACCATTGCAACAAAAAGAGTCAAATATCTAGGAATAAACCTACCTAAGGAGACAAAAGACCTGTATGCAGAAATTTATAAGACACTGATGAAAGAAATTAAAGATGATAGAAATAGATGGAGAGATATACCATGTTCTTGGATTGGAAGAATCAACATTGCGAAAGTGACTCTACTACCCAAAGCAATCTATAGATTCAATGCAATCCCTATCAAACTACCACTGGCATTTTTCACAGAACTAGAACAAAAAACTTTGCAATTTGTATGGAAACACCAAAGACCCCAAATAGCCATAACAATCTTGAGAAGGAAAAAAGGAGCTGGAGGAATCAGCCTCCCTGACTTCAGACTATACTACAAAGCTACAGTAATCAAGACAGTATGGTACTGGCACAAAAACAGAAAGATAGATCAATGGAAACGTTAGAAAGCCCAGAGAGAAACCCATGCACATATGGACACCTTAACTTTGATAAAGGTGGCAGGAATGTACAGTGGAGAAAGCACAGCCTCTTCAATAAGTGGTGCAGGGAAAACTGGACAGGTACATGTAAAATTATGAGATTAGTTCTCTCCCTAACACCATACACAAAAATAAGCTCAAAATGGATTAAAGACCTAAATGTAAGGCCAGAAACTGTCAAACTCTTAGAGGAAAACATAGGCAGAACACTCTATGCCATAAATCACAGCAAGATCCTTTGTGACCCACCTCCTAGAGAAATGGAAATAAAAATAAAAATAAACAAATGGGACCTAATGAAACTTCAAAGCTTTTGCACAGCAAAGGAAACCGTAAACAAGACCAAAAGACAACCCTCAGAATGGGAGAAAATATTTGCAAATGAAGCAACCGACAAAGGATTAATCTCCAAAATTTACAAGCAGCTCATGCAGCTCAATAACAAAAAAACAAACAATCCAATCCAAAAATGGACAGAAGACCTAAATAGATATTTCTCCAAAGAAGATATACAGACTGCCAACAAACACATGAAAGAATGCTCAACATCATTAATCGTTAGAGAAATGCAAATCAAAACTACAATGATGTATCATCTCACACCAGTCAGAATGGCCATCATCAAAAAATCTAGAAACAATAAATGCCGGAGAGGGTGTGGAGAAAAGGGAACACTCTTGCACTTTTGGTGGGAAGGTAAATTGGTTCAGCCACTATGGAGAACAGTATGGAGGTTCCTTAAAAAACTACAAATAGAACTACCATATGACCCAGCAATCCCACTACTGGGCATATACCCTGAGAAAACCATAATTCAAAAAGAGTCATGTACCAAAATGTTCATTGCAGTTCTATTTACAATAGCCCAGAGATGGAAACAACCTAAGTGCCCATTATCGGATGAATGGATAAAGAAGATGTGGCACATATATACAATGGAATATTACTCAGCCATAAAAAGAAACGAAATTGAGCTATTTGTAATGAGGTGGATAGACTTAGATTCTGTCATACAGAGTGAAGTAAGTCAGAAAGAAAAAGACAAATACCGTATGCTAACACATATATATGGAATTTAAGAAAAAAAAGTCATGAAGAACCCAGGGGTAAGGCAGGAATAAAGACGCAGACCTACTAGAGAACGGACTTGAGGTTATGGGGAGGGGGAAGGGTGAGCTGTAACAGGGCGAGAGAGAGTCATGGACATATACAAACTAACAAACGTAGTAAGGTAGATAGCTAGTGGGAAGCAGCCGCATGACACAGGGATATTGGCTCGGTGCTTTGTGACAGCCTGGAGGGGGTGGATAGGGAGGGTGAGAGGGAGGGAGATGCAAGAGGGAAGACATATGGGAACATATGTATATGTATAACTGATTCACTTTGTTATAAAGCAGAAACTAACACACCATTGTAAAGCAATTATACCCCAATAAAGATGTTAAAAAAATAAATTAAAAATAAATAAATAAATAAAATGCCATCAAGAATTATACCGCTTTGGCCAAGAATAGGTGAACCAAGGCAGCCTACCCTTTACTGCTTTTTTGGTATAAAGGGACCCTTCCTCATCCTTCTGTCACTTCCACAGACTTCACTGAATCCATCAAACCCAAAGCTAGGAAATCCCTCCTGCCCTTTTCAAGAGGTGCCTGCAAGCACCAGTCTTTGAAAACATGGCCTGACGTCCCTCTCAGGACGCATTGGATTGCCAGGAACAACTGCAATGCTTTGGCAGTAGAGGCAGCAGGCATGTACAGAGATGTCATCCTAGAATGTTCTTCAGGTCCCCCTGGGTGAGGATTCTCCTCACAAGTGCTGGACAGCTGTGTTTCATTTCTTATGTTCCTGGTCCTGACTGGAGTTTCCTATTTTTTTCCTTTGTCTTTTTTCTCAACATGTTGTTGTGCCTGGGTCTGTGGTGGTGGGTTTTAGGGGTCCGGGAAAACCATGGCATTTGTTCTCTACTTATTGCTTCTTATAAAGTACTTCCTAGATTATGCATTCTCACTATATCAGTTTATTAGATTTTTACCTGTATCTTTAATTTTTCACTTTCTCTGGCTCCTTCCCTAAAACATAGAAATGCTCCCAGATTGCCCCTATCTTAAATAATTCTTTCCTTGGCCAAGGTACTGCTATCCCTTGCTAGAGCCCATTTAGCTCTATTTCTTGAAAGAGTATTCTGCCTGGCTTTTGTCTCTTCCTCCCTTTCACTCACTCTTCAAAAGCCACAGTATTTTGGCTTTGGTTCCCACAAAACTACAAAACTTCTCACATTTGTTTTATCTAGTGCACCTAATTGCTTACTTAACAGTTTCCATTCTTTGTGACCTCCCTGTAGCATAAGGTAGGTTGTTTACTTCCTGTTTCACGAAATTCTGCTTTCTGGATGCCTGAGACACCATTGCTCCACAGTTCTCCTGTTTCTGACCACTGTCCACTCCTTCAGTTTCCTATTTTCTAGTGTGGTCTCTTTGATCTTATTCTCTTGTCACTCTAGTCTACATAGTCATCCTCCCTAGATAATCTCTTGCAAACTGGTGGCTTTAAACACCATCTCTGTGTGACTTCCAAATTAGTAACACTAGTTCTGACACATCTTCATGTCCTGAAGCATTTCCAGCAGACTCTGCCTTCTTTCCTTGACTCCTTTCTCTCTTTACCCAAGTTAAACCTGAGACTACCGTTCCTCTCCCTGTTATAGATCTTAACTGGGAGGTTAGGTTATCTAATTATGGTTATCTAATGGCTTCATGTTGCCCAGAAGTGAAGCCCAGACTCCTCAGGCTGGAATTCAGGGCCCTTCATGAGTCAGTTCAAGTCCAGTCAGTATCTGGAGAGCACTTTCTCTTACCACAGCCCTAATGACCAGTTTGCTGGTAGTTATGCCAGTATTCTTGAGTGTATCTGCCTCTGCCTCTTCACCCATGACATTTTGGGGCACAGGTTATAGCTCAAGAAATATATACTAAATAAATGAATGGAGTATCTGCTCAGGTATCTGCTCAGCTATTGAACAGAATTCTTTTCACTCTTCTCAGCCTAGTTCTTGTTCTGTCACCTCCATGAAATCTTTCCTGATCCTTTCCCTGGAAACCATCACTATTCCTTTGAGCTCCTATGGCATTGTTTTATTATATTAGTCCTATGCCACTTTATACATTTTTGTAGTCTTTACAATGTCCATCATGGTACCTTATACCTAACAGGTGCTTATTAAATGAATGAAAGACTTAATTCAGTCTTTTAAAAACCATGTAACACAAAGCCCTTGGGATATGAATTTCATGGGATCCCTAAAAAGCTTAAAAATCCACTTAATAAATAATTTAATATTTAGTAAACTAAAATTAAAAAGTAGACCGAGTTCTACATTTTTTAACACCACAGAAATGTTCCTAGAAGCTACACAGAGCAGATTAGTATACGGATCTGACAAAGGAACAGCAGGGTATTAAAGTAAAAACAAATAAAGGTAAGAGATTGGGGTAGTTTTCCATATTTTAGTAGTTAGTAATTTTTAACATAATCTGCCATTTAAACAATGTCATAATTTCATTTCTAACTCAATAAAAGTTTGCTCTAATCTTTTAGCCTAATGGAACCTTAATACATTTAAAGGTATTATGGCTAGATTAAGTATTAAAAATCGTATTTGTCTACTATATAATAAGCATGGTCATTAAAAGATGTAATCAACTTTAGACTCACTGATGTGATGTCAATGTGTATGTAATTATGGCTTATGCTGACCTTATTTACCTCTATCATATGAATCTGAGCTGTTGAATAGAGTTCCTTGCAAATTAACAGTGAGACACATTTCTAAAAGTCTTTAGGTTGACTGACTATATTTTCAACATACATGTAGTTGGTCTGCATATCAAGCAGTGACTTGGCATGAAGCCACAGGTGAGCTGTCATGCATGTATGCAGTGGGGAGGTGGTCCGATGTCCACAGTTGTAGACCTAGGGTGGGTACGGGACAATTTGAAGAGTGTACTATTGTGGAGGAACTGGGAAGATGTTTTTTAATTTTGGGCTTTAGCTAGATTTCTGATGGCTACTAACACAGAAAAACCTGCTAATGAGCAGGACACTTGTGTAATTTTTTTTGTACTTAAAGTAAAATGTAAAATGTCAGGCAGCTATCCATGACCTAATCTAGGGAAAGGGAACAGCTAATGATTAGTCTTCTGTTTACAATTAAGTCTGATTTATTTTCCTAATTTTGGTTGACTTGCTATTGGTCCTCTGGACTCCTAATAGGCCTTGTGGCTTCTAAATAGATTCTGCTTTGACTCCCAATTACCATGCAATTAAAAGACCTCCAAATGCTGCCCTTTAATTTTGTTTATGTTCATTTTCTCTAGGCTTTTTTTCTGTAATATACTTTTAGTTACCATGTCAGTTCTTTATAATCTTGTATTTGTATTTTAGTGATGCACCACCCTCATTTTCCAATATAGCCCTTCTTTATTAAAAACAAACAAACAAACAAAAAAACAACCTAAGAAAATCACCAAAATGGCTGCATAAACTTTGGTGGAAATAAGTGGTATAAGAATGGACTAAATCGAGAGGAGACTGGCTTAGCAATATGGGTTTGGTAACTAAATCCAGCCCTGGAATAAGCAGGTGACTACCTTGATCCCTTTGCACTTAGCCTCCTAGTTTTAATTGAAGAGGCAGACATTTTGTTTGTTTTCTAGAGGAAGGTCCTGTTTTGCACATTCTCCTGGAGTCTGTGCGTGAACTTAATAGTCAGGTGGCTGAATAATGTATAGTCAACCCCTATCCTTTCACCATTCCCGGTATAGTCCTGAGGTTTTTACAAAAAGTCTCCCTTGCAGGGCCAGATTCTCTGAGCCTTCTTAGGTGATGGTTAGTTAAGCTGATAATGAGAGAAAATTAGGGGAGACTCCCCATGGCAGACAGGTCACAAATATATATTCTAACAGTGACCTTTGAGGGGCCTACTCCAAACCCCCAAAAAATCACTCAAATAGTGACTAACTAAGACTTTTTCTGAAAGCAACCAAAAAAATGACTTTAATATTTGGGATTTCAGAAGGATAGAACACCTGGTATCTGGTGAGACCTCTCAAATCACACTTGGTCTCCTCTAGCTCGGTAACTTGGTGGCCCTTGACCCAAAGACCTTCAAAGGTCTGAAGGCTATAGTAAGAATCCAGGGTATGAGTCCTTAATGAAAATTAGTTCAGTACAGTAAGCAGTAATCACCATCAGGCTTTGAAGCAAGTGCTGAGTTACTTTTCCTTCTGCTTTCTCTTGATGATTCAGGAGGGTAGAGGGGAAAATTCATAGATATGGGTTACCCCAACCCATAAATAATTGAAAGAATATGGAATGCAAATTCAAATTCATTTTTTTCATAACAACCACATTTAACCAGCTCATTCAACTGTGTTTGCCAGTAAATGGAGTGGAATTGGAATTGACAGGAGGGGTTTCTCTTGACTGTGCTTGAATATGCCAGCTGAGATGCAGAAGTGCTTTCTGGTGCAAAAGAAAGAAATCAGGAAATGAAGGCAGTCATTCTGAGCTATGCTACTTCTTTCTTCCCTTCCTAATGAAGCACCTTATGAAATGTGAAGTGGTCCAGGAGCTGAGAAGAATGCCTTAGTGTAATAATGGAGAGAGAGAAGTATTTGTTATAAATATGGGTCTGGGCTTCTTTGTGAAGGTATAAAACATATTTTCAGGCTGGGGGTAAGGAAAGAGCAAGGCTCATGATCTGAGAACAAGGGAAATAGCCTGTAGGGAGGGCAGGCATCTTTCAATTACTAACATCTCCTGAAATTTAAGAAAAAGACGGTTCCAAATCAGGTAAAAGCAGATGCAAACGTGACAGCATTTAAAAATATTAACTGATGTTTTTCTCTTTCTTTCTTCCCTGAGTTTATTCTCCCCTTTTCTTCTATTGCTCCACCTGATTAAGTAAGTCCTCTAGGGTCATTGCCACAAGGGAGGAATGTGACAGTGTGTCAAAGAGAAGGAGGAAGTAACTTTGGTTTCTAAAATCTAAGCCCTGGGAATAATCCAGAAGATTTGGGATATAGGTAGAATTTGGTAGAATAGGGTTTGAGGAGAGAGTTTTCTCTTTGATTAAATGAAGATTCCCTTGGGCCAGGGAGTAGAGGGGACTGCTTGGTGAAGGGAGGAGAGCAGAGATGTTGATGGGTGCTGGAAGGAGGGCTGTGTGCCCTGCGATTTGGACAGTTCCAGAGGGATGTTGTGAGACAGCCAGTCTTCAAAGACTGTGCACAGCTTTGCAGAAATTCCTGAGCCACAAAGTGGCACCCAAAGAACAAAGGGTTCCTGTGCCCCAGCAAGTGCCATGGAAGCTGGGGAGAGATCCATTGGGCCCAAGGGGGCACAAAGGAATAAAGAACAGCCACATCATATCTTCCTATGGGGACTAAACATGCTAGCACTGTCCGAGGTCTCCTTAGAATTTAAACACAACACTGGGGAAAGAAGGTGGATTCTAAAATAAGTGAGACTGAATTTCTACCAGCCTGGAAGAATGTGGTATCAATACAGAAATAAAGTGAGTTAATATAAAAAGTAAAGAATTTAAGAAAATAAAGAGTTGTAAACTACGATTTGTGCTTGCCATGAGTAGGGCCAGATCCAGGGTTTCTAAGCCTCTTGAGGAAGTTCATGAGAGAATTTTTTTCCCTCAAACTAGAGGATAACCATTTTGAGGCACAGGCCATGACCCAGGCAGGGAATTGGTGGGCAAAGATGAGGTGGACTCTTGGGAGTAACCATGGAGTGTGAGGTGGATTGTGAAGAATTCGAGTTTAAGAGCGTCACAGGGTGCTTTAACCCTCAAGGACAGACTCAGAGAAGGTAACAGAGGGAAGAAGGAGAGGAGGAGGGGTTGAGGTGGGTAGAAAACAGAAGGAGAGTGCCCTAATGGGATCCACAGAAGAGACTAAATTATTTGATATTCAGGAGAATCTTCTAGAAAGGGAAGGAAAAGTGAACTTCATGGTTCCACCACAGTTCTTGACAGTTAAGGCTGGTGAGGACAACAGATAAGTCCCAAAGGACACTTTTGGGGCTTTCTGGAAAGGCAGGTAGAATTCCCCTTTCCCAGAGCTGGCCCAGCATACAACACACAAAAAGGCACACAGCTTGCTGCAGGAGCCTGGGGCCCATGAGCTGGGGGAGACTGTGCCCTGTCTGCAGAACACTGCCCAGCCTTGGAAGTGCAATGCTTTAAAAATAGTTCCAAGAATTTGGGAAACACAAGTTCTCCTCTCTTTCCTTTTCTTGTAGGATATAAGTGAACTTTTCATAGTAGACAATAGAGAACCACAGCTGATAATGACAAAACTAAGGTAAGGTTGAGGGGGTCTTGAGAAAGGAGAGACAGATTCAGCTTGACTCTTGACTCTTGGCTTCTTGACTTATAAGACTTGAGAATCATGTGAGAATTGCTTCACCTCTTGCACCAGGCACCCTCCCAGACTCAGCTGAGGAGGAAGGGAGCAGACAGAGCTGGGGAACCTGCCAGCCACAGTACCCACTGTCTTGAAGCCAAACTCTGACATGAAATAGTCTTACCTGCGGCCAGACTCCCTCTGGTGGATGAGGCTGTAGATGCAGAAGGGAGAAGCTGAGGGTCTCCTAGATTAAGTGACCTCCAGTTCAGTGAGGCAAGAGATGTGCTCTGAAAAGCAGCTCACCAACCCGAGCCCAAGGAAGCTAGTGCCCACTCTACCATGGGATATTTTACTTGAGGGAATTACTATTCTGAAAAACTAGTTTGGGACAGAGATCCAGTTTGCTGGGGGCACCTGGAGGAAGAGTAAGCTTCCTTTCCAGGAATGCAAAGACTTACTAGAACAACAAACGCAGTGAGACTCATTTTGCCCCAATGTTTATTTCTATTTCCATCTTTCTCATCCTGACAGGGCCTCCCCATCTGCTGTAGAATCTAGTTTCTGGTTTTTGTGTATCTAAAGTCTAAATTTGTGCTAAACCTTCAGGAGAAATGTTCTCATGGTGGAGGCAATGTTGACTAAGATGAGAGAATTTGCTCCAAGAGGGTCAGTAAAGGGCTTCCCTGGGCTGGTTAGCAAGGAAGAAAGGGGAATAAAAGGGAGAAAGCCTAATTTGGAGGAAAAGGGATTTCCTGTGAAACCTGAAGGAAAAGAATGAAGGGTTCCCCTAAATGTTTTACACATTCTCTTGCATGTGAGAAGTGGTGCTGGCAGCAGGGGCAACTTTGGGCTCAATTTTTCAGGGTTAGAACTGGACCCAACCTGGCAAGGCCAGCATCTCTGTGCCCTTTCTAGTCTCATGGTGTGTGGCCTGCCAGTTGATGTTCTGAATGATCCCATTGCCTTTGGCTTTAGAATTTCAGAATTCCCTTATTATTTTTTTAAAAAATGTCTTTATTGGAGTATAATTGCTTTACAATGGTGTGTTAGTTTCTGCTGTATAACAAAGTGAATCAGCTGTATGTTTACATATATCCCCATATCCCCTCCCTCTTGCATTTCTCTCCCACCCTCCCTATCCCACCCCTCTAAGTGGTCACAAAGCACTGAGCTGATCACCCTGTGCTATGCAGCTGCTTCCCACTAGTTATCTACTTTCATTTGGTAGTGTATATATGTCCATGCCAATCTCTCACTTTGTCCCAAGTCCTGTGTCCTCAAGTCCATTCTCTACGTCTGTGTCTTTACAGAATTCCCTATTGTTAAATGGCATGGTTGCCTTTTGTTTTGTCCCACTTAGTTGCAAGGTTCTAAACAGTGTCTGAGGGATGATGAAAGTCTATGGGCTCCATAACTCTTTCCACTTGCTTGAGAGGGTGTCTCTAGTATTAATCCATCCAAAGAACAGTTATTGAGGGCCTCTACATGTACCTGGCTCTTGTTTGGTCCTAGAAATCAGAAGGAAGCCCCCTCATTTCCTGTTGAAGGCAGTTGTGAAAAGTGAGCATCAGACACTGTGACAAGTGCTAGGATAGATGTGTGTATTAGGGGCTTAAGCGGGGACATGATTCAGCCTTTAGGGGTTGGCAGGGGCTTCCCAGCTGGAGAAGCTCCCTAGTTGCTTTGGATTTTTTTAAGGAGGTGATTTTTGCAAGAGGATTCTAGAGATATTGATTAGAAAGTTGACATTAGTGAAAGACTGAATCAATTCCTAGAATTTTCTATCACAGACTTCTTGTCCTTTGAAATAATTAAATGTATTTATTGCTTAGACAATGTTAGGTTTTCTGTAGCTTTCAGCCAAAAACAATCTTGACTGATACAATGTTTTTTTGCCAATTTTTGTATTAAAACATGTTGAGGAAAAAGTTGAAATTTTGCATTGTTTTAACTGTAATTACCATTCTTTTTTATTTGCATTATAATTTATGGAGGAAGAAAAAAAGCTGATTTTCTAACTCTAGGAAAACTGGAACAGACTTTCCTTCTTTTCTCTTTCTTTTTCTCCTCTCTCTCTCCTTCCTCCCTTACTCTCTTTCCCTCCTCCCTCCCTTCTCCCTTCCTTTCTCTCTCTTTCCCTTCTTCCTTCTTCCCTTCCTTCCTTCCTATTTGAATTATTTAAAATGTCAGTAAAAATCAGTGACTTAAATGTTACAGTGATTAATTAAATTCATTTTTTATACAACAAATGAACAATGAGTAAATACAGTTTCCTGTAACAAGCAAATAAGCATACTTATTAATCTCAGTATTAAAGGTTTATATAACAATAAAATATTATTTATAAACTAGAACCTCACAGGAGAGCTTCTTGCAAATGATTTATCCAGAGTTCAATTTTATAAGGTAAAGCTATTGATTAAGTATTAAGATGGTAAGAAAGAAACTTCACTCCAACCTGGGTAGTATTTTTATTCTTAAGTTCTTTGAGTTTTAAATATCCTGAAGTGTCTTCCTTATCTTTATCTGAGTTTTAAATATAAGTACCTGAGTTTTAAATATAAGTATCTAAGTTTTAAATATAAGTATCAGAGTTTTAAATTTTCTTCCTTATCTTTTAATAAAATGTTAAAGCCTTGCTCAGTGATTCATTTTCTCAATATTCCTGCTATGAAAAGCTTGTGATTTCTGATTTTAACTTTAATTTTAATTAAAACTAAGTTTAAGAAGTTGGGGCTTATAATTTTTGGGTCTGCTGGTAGTCATCATTTTCTCACTGATTTGAAAGGGGATTTTAATGCTTTAAGATGTTAGCCCTCTGTCATATACGTTGCATTTTCCTCTATGTATTATTTGTATTTTAACCTTGCCATGATTTTTGCTTTAGAGAATTTTTCTGTTGTTGATGCAAATTTTTTGACTGCAAATAAGATCTTTTGTTTTTATCATGTCTGGCTTTTTTGTAAGTTTAAAGAGGCTTCCTTCAAACCAAGATTATAAAAATAGTTATACATATTTTCTTCTATTATTTTCATGGCTTCATGGATAACTTTAAAATATTTGATCTATCAAATTTATTTTGGTATAAAAATTTAGGAATATAGGCATAATTATTTGGGAAATAGCAATCTATTGTTTTAATAAAATTTACTGAGTTTATCTTTCTCCACTTCTTTGAAATGCCACCTTAACCTTACACTGAATTTCATACCTCCTTGATTCTATTTGATTTCACTCATCTGTTTGTCTGTATACCCATGCCACTCTCATTTTAAAAATGACTATGACTTTAAAGACATTAAAATAATTAGTAATACAAGTTCTTGCAAATTATTTTACTTTTTAAGAAACATCTTGGCTCTTCTTGCATTTTTATTCTTTCAGATTGGTTTTCAAAAATAGTACTTACTATCCCAAGAACTTTATTTATTTGGTTTTTTTTTTTCTGTATTGATTTTTCAGGAAAACAAATTACAAAAGTAGCATATGATTGCTCTAACAAAGTCAAACCATACAGACAGGTGCAGAATATGCCTTGACAACCTCCCTCTCTTCCCCTTTACATTTTTTTTTTTTTTTTTTTTGGCCACATGGCATGTCGGATCTTAGTTCCCTGACCAGGGATCAAACCCACACCCCCTGCATTGGAAGTGTGAAATCTTAACCACTGGACCACCAGGGAAGTCCCTTTTCCTCTTTAACAGCACAGCCCAGAGGTAACTTCTATTTGCCCTGTGTTGCGTATCCATCTTTTCGCACTTTCTCCCATTCTTAGGTACAAACTCATTTCATGAGGAAGTGCCCTCAAAATATCGGTGCTCTTTTGGCTACAATTTCCCAATAAATATTTGGAAAAACATATTTTCTTTCACATTTCTGGCTTTCAAATCATAAAATGCCTCAGCCTTTCAGGTTTTTTTTAAAATACATACATTACTCATCTACATCACAGACATTGCCTGAGACAGTTCATGATAATAAAACACATTTTGAATATATCTTATCATGGTATTTCTCAAAGTGTGTTCTATAAGACACAGATCCTGTAAGATACTCTGCAAGGAAGATAAGTGTTCCTTGGGCAAATGAGTTTGGGAAACACTAAGTGGTATATTTTCCTTTTGAATATTTGTAATGTAAGGCAACGTATTAGAAACTCTTAAGTCTTAGAATAAAGGTTTAACTTTGTCTGATTCAGTGTTTTCCAAACTTATTTAATCAAGGAAACTACTTTGTCTATTGACAGGATATTCATAGAACACAGTGTGGGAAATACTGAGTTACGTGGATTGACCCAGCTTTAAACTGGGGGTGGGGTAGTAAAGAACCTAGAATAACTGCCAGGGCTCTGGCTTTGATAAATGGATGGTGGTGTTACTCACTGAGATAAAGAATGGAAGTGGAGGATCAGTTTTGGACGTATTGAGTTTCAGTGCCTGTGGGAGGATCAAGTGGAAATGTTTAGTAAGCTAAGAATATACAGTCTGGAACTCAGATGAGAGGTCAGAGCTAGAGAACAATGGGTTTGGAAGTTTGCTTCGGATTAAGGTGTGTTGTCTAAAAAGACCCATTTAAATGCACATATATTACCTAGGAAGGGTAAGCATTAAATTATTAATATGTATTATATTATCATATTAGCTTACTATCGTTTTAAAGCAGAGAGCAGACCCCTGAAGGAATGGAAATCAGAAATGGTGCATTTTGAGTGGAGGGTGGGCAAAGAAATAGTCTGAAGTGATTTCTAGCCCTTTAGAACCTGGGGCCCTTTTTTAAGGCTAAATTTTTTTTTCAAATTTCCCCACTGCCCCACACATTTCTACTTTTAATATTTTTTGTGAGAAAATTTGCCCTGACTGAAACTAGTATGAATTAACTTGAAGAGGAATCAGTACAAATTTATTAAGAGGTATATTTATTCAGTTTACTGACCGCGGCAGTATGCATATGGGTTTCTGATCTTCCTGTTACTCCTGTGTTTCCAGGCTAAGATGAATTTAAGGACTCTGGACTTTCAGTTTTGGATAAATGCTGTGTTCTCCCACTTACTCAGGTTCATATCAAGTTCAAATGAGAAGCCAGGGGAAAGGAAGATGCTAGGATAATTTTCAAGTCAGTCATATGAAATCTTTTCGGCCTAGGTCTGTTTTAACCAATACTGAGCTCTTAGCCTAGCTTCCCCATAACTAACTAGGGGACCTCAGAGAAACCTCGCTGCCTCCTTTACCTTAGCTATCAAAACAGAATAATAGCAATACCTTTTCTTGCCCCACCAGGGCCCTTGTGCAGAAGTCAGTAAGATAAATAGTTGTGAAAATGAGTGGGAAGGTTAAAAGTGCTATGAAATGTGAGGTATTTTCATAACTGCATTTTAATATGGCTCATCACTAGGTATCCTGAAGGTAGCAGTTCCCTGGGAGGGGGTTTAATCATCCAGGCTTACCATAGGGTGGACTCCATTTAACCTGTGTGTTCTAGTTGATTAGGTTATTGTGTGTAGATTGCAGGAATTTCAAGCTCTACTCCATCTTTTTCCTTTTGATATATATATATATTTTTTGCGGTATGTGGGCCTCTCACTGTTGTGGCCTCTCCCATTGCAGAGCACAGGCTCCAGATGCGCAGGCTCAGCAGCCGTGGCTCACGGGCGCATCTGCTCCGTAGCATGTGGGATCTTCCCAGACCGGGGCACGAACCCGTGTCCCCTGCATCGGCAGGCAGACTCTCAACCACTGCGCCACCAGGGAAGCCCTTGATATAATTTTAATGAGATTTTCCCCATTCTTTTATTGCATGGCAGGCTACCACTACAATAAATACAAAGAAGTTTTTAAAAATGCAGAAAACAGGAGGGCTGGGGAGATGGAAAAATGCAGGGGGTAAGTCAGGGGATGAGGGTGGAAGGCTGTTCTCAGATCTGCACTGGTCTCCTGATGACTTTAAAATTCCTGGGGGCACTTCCTTATGTGTCAGGCACTCTGAAAGATAAGAGAGGAAACCCAACTAAGACCACAGAGAGAAATGTCTTTTTTAATTGTTTAAAGAGTGACACATTCCTTCCAAGAAGCTTCATCACCAGGCCAAGGAATCCAATGCCTTTCTTTGTATTGTACAGGCAAAACCTGCCTAGTCCAGAATCTTCGCACACAATGGCCTCTAGTGTGTTTCTTCTCTGAGCGGGCAGTTTTGTGGGAAGAACATATTTTTTTACTAGACCAATCTAGGTAACACTTAAAACCCATTAATCCTGAGTTGAGGTAGTTATTTTTATTAACTGAGTCCCCTTCATTGAATACTAGTAACTGTCACTGGCCTGTGTGTCACTAACTAGCAAGTCACTTCATCTTTAGGGCTTCATTCATTTTCTTCTCTTGGGAAGGAGTGTGTGTGTGTGTGTGTGTGTGTGTGTGTCTGTGCGTGCGTGCCCGTGCACATGAGTGTCTGTGTGTTGAGGTGGGGGGCAAGACCAGGGCAAGTATCTGATATATGCCAGGTGGATTATTGAGATCAATTAATCCAATAACCCTGGTAGACATTAGTTCTGCCATTTCACAGACAAGATACGGAGAGATGGAGTAACTTTTTAAGGTCAACACCTAGAGCAGTTAGGCTAGAATTTGAACCCATGTCTGATTCTTGGACAAACTCTTCCCGCTGTACTAAGTTGTCTTTGGCTTGCTTCAGAGGTAAAGAAGTTTCTACTCACTTTTCCACTCTGGAGTGTCTGTCTGGAGGTGGGTCCCCAGGAAAGAGCACTGTGAATTAGTCTCTTTTATTTGAGGCAGTAAAGGATGGGGGAGTGGGTCATATAAGCTATGTATCTGCCTTCCCTTGTTTAGAAGATCTCCTCCACCAAGCTTTCCAATTTTACTGTCCTACGATTTTTCTGGGGTTGAGTCATGTGTCTCTGAAAGAAGGAAGGGAGGCAACGAAATATTTATGGAGCACAGAGAGGACTCCCTCCAAGCCTGAACATCCAAGATTTGATGGAGAAATCACAAATGATCTAAAGAATCCCCTCAACATTGCATAAATATTTTTCTATGCAGTAGTATTTTGGGGGGGGGGGGGCTAGAAAATTCTGGGAACTAAGCAGAGTCCCTTTTATTAAAGCATGACAGCCTGTTCCTGGGATAAGTTACCATATTTTCTGGCATTTGGGAACTAATGCCTTTATAAAGACAGCCTCTGATCATATCTATGCCAAGAATAGCATGGAGTAGAGTATGGCCAAAGGAGTGGGCAAGTCTGCCACTGTAGACATCATTATGACACAAGGGGACATAATGGACCTGGCTCGGGAGAGCCATAGAAATTAGGACCTATGGTGGGGGGTGTGGAAACTATGTTTACAGTGTCATTGCCTCTTTTTGTTACTGCTTGGGGACTGTGATTTAGTGATTTCTTTCAGGACAGAAATTACTCACTATAATTTGACTAACTTTGCTCTGCCAATTTTCCTATTTACTTAAAGCATTTTATAGCTGCCAACACTGGAACTCCATCAACAGCCTACATCCTCTTAAGGTGTTTGGGAACAAAGAGTCCCATTCCCCTGGCTCCAGGCTCTAGATCAGTGGTTCTGAATCCTGACTGTACATTAGAATCCCCTGAGGGGCTATTAAAAATACTGATGGCTGGGCCCCATCCTAAGAGAGTCTGAGTTAATTGGTCTAGGTGGGACCCTCACATTGATATTTTTCAGCAGCTCCCAAAGTGAGCCTAATGAGCAGCCAAAATTGGGAACTGCTGCTCTGGATGGTTGACTCATCCTACATAACCCATCAGCTGGATTCTCTGTAGCTTCTAGAGCTGTGCAAGTACATTGGTGCCTTTGTGTGAATTAGAAAAAAATGTCCCTCTGCCTGTACATGTTAGAAAAATGTGCTACTTCTTCTGAATTGACAGGCTCCATGGGCTCCATGGACACATGGCTTGGTGAGCAGAGTACACAGTATTCACAATGCTGTAGGTTAGTCCTATTGGCCTCCAACCTTAGGTTCCTCTTCAAGTCTCCTGGTTTGGTAGAGTTCCTTTTCTAAGGGTCTCTCCTGGGTCTTAGCCTTAGGGCAAATCTCATCTGTTAAAGAAATAGAAAAGGAGCACTTCTAAAATGGCAGTTTGAGGAGCTCCACTGATCTCCTCAGCTACAAATATCTAACCCATGAAACATTAAATAAACAACCATTTACACTTTCTGGAAATTTTCCTAAGGGTACATAGCAAATGGAAAAACATTTATTTGAGAAAATCTACTAAATCGCTGTAAGAACAATGATTCTGTGGCACATGAGTCATGGGCCATCCCTCCCCTCCCAGTTCTGTGTGATGGAAATTCTGCTCCAGGTGGGGGTAGCCAACAAGGGCCTCCACTTCTGCCAGACCCCAGTCTAGTTCTATAGTTTCTTCCCTGGAGGAGCAAGCTGCCAGAATTTCTCATCCTCCACCCCTGGCTTCAGGTTACAGAAGCTCTAACTCAGGCAAGTCAAGAGTAGTGGGGCTTTTACCCCTGCTCATTCATAGGTTCAAGTTTCCATGTCAGGAGAAGCAAGCCAAGAACATCAGGGCTACTGTTCTCTCCCAATGGCCCACTCACAAAGAAGAGATATCACTCCAGAAGAAGCAAACCCCTGTCCCTGTCCCAATTCAAGAGCAGTGGCACAGAGGTTTTGCCAGAGAGAGAGAGGCTATAAGAACAGAGAGCTCCATAGTTCTCCCTAAGAGCATTGATTTTATTTGGAATAGAGTGTGGTAAAGTTCAAACCTAAGGGTGCTATCAAAAACAATGGGCTTCTCGGAATTCCCTGGCTGTCCAGTGGTTAGCACTCAGTGCTGTCACTGCTGGGGCCCTGGGTGGTTTGACCCGTGGTTGGGGAACTAAGATCCCACAAGCTGTGTGGTGTGGTCAAAAAAACAATTACAGATTTTTGGTAGTAAATAATTATGAGGAGGTTGGTAATTCCATGATAGCAACAAGTTAAATTGTAGAGCAGCTTGAAGTATAACTGAAAGAATTATAAAAAGAGACAGTTAAAAGAGCCCTCCTGGGATTGAAACAAGCTTCAGAGGCTGACCTCAAATACTGTCCTTGCAAAGAGGTCTGACTTTAATTGGATTGGGCTGTGGAGCAATTTGTGACACAGGGTATTGATGAACATAATAGAGAAATCAGCTAGCAGTGTATGGAGGCTAAGAGTTGGGTGTGATACAAACAGAGGCAGATGAATAGGAAGCTAAAAAAGAGATCAAAGAAGGAGACAATTAAAGAGAGTCCTAGTAAAACAACTGTCACTTAACAGTACAGGGTGACTGTAAGTGTGTCTGACACTGCAACAGTGTGGGGGAAAGAGCTGCACACTGTGGGGGAAATAGACTTCATAGAAATAGTCAAATCACTAAACAAATAAGCAAGCAAACAACAATAAAAACAAGACCCAGAGAGGTGTTGGTGGAGAGTCAATATGCAGAGACACTACAATCTATTATCCGAAATGTCCAGTTTTCAAAGAAAAATGATGAAATGTGCAAAGAAAAACGAAGGTGTGATTCATTATGCAGGAAAAAAGAGCAGGCAACAGAGAGAGCAGGCAACATCTGGGTTTTGAGAGAACCCAGATGTTGGACTTAGCAAAGATTTTGAATCAAATATTATCAATATGTGTAAAGAACTAAAAAAAATAGTGCTTAAAGAAGTAATGGAAGGTACAATGACAAGATCTTATCAAATAGGAAATTTCAATAGAACTAGAAATTATATAAAAAGAACTAAATGGAAATTCTGGAGTTGAAAGTACAATAACCAAAATGAAAAATTCACCAAGAGGGGCTCTGCAATAGATTTCAAATGGAAGAAGAAAGGATCAGTAAACTTGAAGACAGATAGAGATTACACAATCTGAAGAACAGAGAAGAAAGAACAAATAATATTGAACTGAGCTTCAGAGAAACATGGATACCATTAAGCACACTAACACATACAAAATGGGAAATACTAGAAGGAGAGGCAAAGAGAAAGGGACAGAAAACATATTCAAAAGAATAATGGCTTTAAATTTCCCAAATTTGATGAAAAAAATCAATCTACACATCTAAGGAGCAGTGAATTCCAAGTAGGATAAATAGAGGGATCTACACAAATACACATTGTTGTAAAAATGTTGAAAGTTGAAGACAAAGAAAATTCTGAAAGCAGCAACAGGAAAAATGACATGTCATATACAAGGGAGCCCCAATAAGATTTACAATTGCTTTCTCATAGAAACAATAGAATCCAGAAGGCAGTGAGATGACATAGTGCAATAAAAGAAAAAGCCAACCAAAAATAGATGCAGCAAAATTGTCTTTCAAAAATGAAGGATATTTCCAGACAAAAAAAAACCATTTGATATTAGACACATCTTAAGAGCAATGCTAAAGAAAATTGTTAAGGTTGAAAGCAAGTGACCAGACAGTACTTCAGTTCTGCATAAAAAGATAGTGTACTGAGAAAGGTAAAAGTTATTATGTAGGTAATTAGAAAAGACACTGTAAGTGTGTTCTCCTTCCTTCACTTAACTAATTTAAAAGCAGTTGTATAAATTATACATATACTAAATTATTGGGCCTATAACATAGAAAGATGTAATATATATAACAATAATAGTGCAAAGAAGGTAGGTGGGAGAGAATTTGTATTGGTGTAAAATGACACCGTATGATAATTCAAACAAAAGGAACAAATGAAAAGAACTGGAAATGATAAATAAAAATTGATGTAACAAACTCTGTAAATATGTACTTGCTCTCATTTATTCTCTCAGCTTCTCTAAAAAACATAGAATTATATAAAGTAATATAACAATGTATTTTGGGGTTTGGAACATATAAAACGTAATATGTATAACAATAGTAGTACAAAAAAGAGGAAATGTAAATAAAACTATATAGGAGCAATATTTCTGTATCTCACTGAAATTGTTAGTATAAATCTAAAGTAGATTCTGATAAGATGTATATGATAAGCCTTAGAGCAAGCACTAAAAAAACTAAAAATGTAGTGAAAAACATTAAAAATTAAGATATTACACCAGACAGTGTTTATTTAATGTAAAATAAAGGAGTAAAGAAGGAACAGAGGGAAAAAAAAAGTGGCAGATGTAAATCCAAACATATCAATGATAGCATTAAATCAGAATGAATTAAACAATAGAATCAAATAGCAGAGATTGTTAGGCAGGGTATAAAACAAGATCCAGCTCTGTGCTGTATATAGGATCACACTTTAGGCTCAAGATACAAGTAAGTTGAAAGTAAAAGGATGGAAAAATTTATGTCATATAAACAGCAACCACAAGAAAACAGGAATAGCTATACTAATATCAGACAAAACAGACTTTAAGACAAAAAAAGTTACTAGAGAGATAGATGGACATTTTAAATTATGTTCAATTAAACATAATTATGTTTAATTAAAACAGACACATTTTAATGATAGAAAGATCAGTATATCTGTTGAGGAGATCAACAGAGCCCCAAAGTATATGAAGCAAAATCTGACAGAATTGAGATTTCAACAATAGTAGTTGGAGACTTCAATTCCTCACTTTCATTAATGGATAGAACAGTAAGTAGAATAAATAATGAAATAGAAGATTTGAACAACACCGTAAACCAACTACCCCTACTAGACTGCAGAATACTCTACCCTACACCAATGGAATGCACATTTTTCTCAAATGCATGTGGAACATTTTTCAAGATAGACGACTTGCTGGGCTATAAAACAAACTACAACAAATTTAAAAGGAATAAATCATACAGAGTATGTTTTCTAAACACAATGGAAATTAGAAATCAGTAACAATAAATATATATATGTATATATATATATATGTGTGTGTGTGTGTGTGTATATATATATATATATATCTGAATCACTTTACTGTATACCTGAAACTAACATAACATTATAAATTAACTATACTTCAATAAAAGAGAAATCAGTAACAGAAAGATATATGAAAAATTCACAGATATAGAAATTAGATAACACACTCCTAAATAACAAATGGAAATTAGAAAATACTTTGAGATGAATGAAAACATAACATGCCAGAATGTGTGGGGTGCATCTAAGTGCTTAAAGAGAAATTTATGGCTTTAAATGCTTATATTAAAAAAAGTCTCAAATCAATAACCTAACTTTATACCATAAGGAGTATGAAAAGAAGAGCAGAAGGAATATATAGAGTAGAGATAAATGAAATAGAGAACAGAAAATCAATAAAGACAATCAATAAAACCAAAAGTTGATTCTTTGAAAAAAGATAAAAAGATTGGCAAAGCTCTAGCTAGAGTGATCAAGGAGAGAAGACTCAAATTATTAGATCAGGAATGGAAGAGGGAACATCACTAGCAACCTTAAAGAAGTAAATATTATAAAAGAATACTATAAATAAACTTAGGTCAACCAACTAGGTAACTTAGATGAAATGTACATATTCCTGACTGAAAAAATTAGGTAATCTGAGTAGAACTATGGCAAGTAATGGGATTAAATTTTAAAAATCCTCACAAAGAAATCCTAGGTCCAGAGGGCTTCACTGGTGAATTCTATCAAATTTAAAGAAAAAGTAATACACGTTTTCCAAAGCTTTTCCAAAAAATGGAAGAGGAGGGAAAAATTTCCAACTCATTCTATGAGACTAATATAAAAAAAGATATAAAAAAAGAGACAAAGTCATCAAATGAAAACAAAAACCTACAGACCACTATCTCTATTGAATATAGGCACAAAAAATTTAACAAAATACTAGTAAACCAAATTCGGCAACATAATAAAAGAATACAGTGACCAAATGGGATTTATCCCAGGAAAGGAAGATCAGTTTAACATCTGAAATCAATTAAAGTAAGTAGAATAAAGGACAGAACCCACACGGCTGTCTTACAAGATGCAGAAAAATTATTTGACAAATAATTATTTGACAAAATTCAACACCTTTTCATGATAAAAACACTCAAGACACTAGGAATGGAGGGGAACTTCCTCAATGTGATAAATAATATCTATGAAAAACAAATCATATTTAATGAGTACAGACTGAATGTTTCTCTCTAAGATCAGGAAAAAGACACAGAGGTCCACTCTTGCATTTTAAAATTATAAATACATACATACATACCCAAAGACAGAGTGATAGATTATTATGAAGAATTGGCTCACTTGGTTATGGAGTCTGAAAAGTCCCAAGATCTGCAATCAGCAAGCTGGAGACTCAGGAGAGCAGATGGTGTAGTTCTAGAGTGAAGGTCTGAGAAGCAGCAGAGATGATGGTGTGAGTTACAGCCTTAGTCTGAGCCTGAAAGCAGGAGAAGACCAATGTCTCAGCTCAAAAACAGTCAGTCCCTTCTCAAAGACAGGTAGAGAGAGTGAATTCTCCCTTACTCAGCCTTTTCTGTTTTATTCAGGCCTCCAATGCATTGACTAAGGCCCACTCATACTGGAGAGGACAACCTACTGTATTCAGTCTACTGCTTAAAATGTGAATCTCATCCAGAAACCTTCACAGGCACATCCAGAATAAGTTTATCCAACTATCTGGTTGCCCCATGGCCCAGTCAAGTTGACACAAAAATTAACCATCATGAAGGTTTTCTTCCTGGCTTACAGACTGCTGCCTTCTTGCTGTGTCCTCACATGGGAGAGAGGGAGCGAGCAAGAAGGGTGGACGGAGAGTGCTCTCTGGTGTTCATAAGATCATTGGATCAGGGGTCCACCCGTACAACCTCATTTATCCTCAATTATAACCTTACTCCAAATATAGTCACACTAGTGTTTAGGACTTCAACATATGAGTTTTGGGGGGACACAAACATTAAGTCTATAATGCTGCCAAACAAATTACCACAGCTTTGTAGCTTAAAACACACCCATTTATTACCTCACAGTTCTTTAGGTCAGAAGTACAGGCAGCCTCAACTGGATTCTCTGTTCAGGGCCTCACAAGGCTGAAGTCAAGGTGTTGCAGGGCTGGGGTCTCACCTGGAGGCTGTGGGCAAGAATCTGCTTTCAAGCTCATTCAGGTTGTTGGCTAAATTCTGATCCTTGTGGCTAAAGGACTGAGGCGTCACATTTTTTCTGGCTGTTGTATGAGAGCTTTTCTCAGCTCCTAAAGAGCACCTATATGCCTTGGCATGTGGTCTGCTCTGTATTCAAAACCAGCACTTAACACTTCAAATGTCTTACTTCATAAGTAAAATAAAATTCTAAAATACCCCAAAACCAAAAAACAAACAAAAGAGCTTCCCTGGTGGCGCAGTGGTTGAGAGTCCGCCTGCCGATGCAGGGGACGTGGGTTCATGCCCCGGTCCAGGAAGATCCCACATGCCGCGGAGCGGCTGGGCCCGTGAGCCATGGCCACTGAGCCTGCGCGTCCGGAGCCTGTGCTCTGCAACGGGAGAGGCCACAACAGTGAGAGGCCCGCGTACTGCCAAAAAAAAAAAAAAAAAATGTCTTCTGCTACCAGCCAGAGAAAACTCTTTGCCTTTAAAGGTCTCTTGTGATTAGATCAGGCCCATCCAGATAACCTTCCCTTTGTCATATAAGGTAACATCATATCATCATGGGAGTGATATCTCTCTCATTCAGAAGGGAGGCGATTGTTCAAGGGTGAAGGTCATTAGGGGTCATTCTTAGAATTATGCCTATCACACTCTCACAAAAGAAATTCTGCCTGTGAATGACAGCTGAAGTTTCATCCTGCTTGTGCTCTTCCCTTCCCACCTACCAGTTGATGAGAACTTCCTCCTGTGCCTATGAATTTGAACCTGCCCATGGTCTTCCCTTTGTGACTGCCTGCACTATGAGTTTCAGACTTGCTTATCCAGCACCACATTTGTGTAAGTCAGTTTCTTTTAAAAAATCTTTTAATAAGTACATCTCCTGTTGGTTATACTTCTCTGATTGAACCCGGGCTGATATATTTCCTTTTAGGGTTATGATGATTAAATGAGTTAATATATAGAAATATGTTAGAAAAGTACCTGACTCATGGGGCTCCTACTAAGTTCTATGTAAGTGTTAGTTGATGTTATTATTGTTACTATTATTATTATTATTATCCTTCATATAGGCTTTTAAGATTCCTCTGTTTTGTGGTATGTACATCTAGACTGTAGCTTCCATGAACATGTATTCTCCACTATGTTATCTTTTCCTTTAGTGAAGGGTGCTCAGATTTTCTCTAAGGGCCCACTATTACCTGTGTCCTTGTACACATCCCCTGGGCTTGCAGTTTTTGCTGGGCTCTATGGGGTTTCCCTGGGGGCATCTGTGCATTAGCAGTCAGCCAGAGATATGTTGGAGACTTAGCTCCACCTTTCTAAGCTTCTCTTACTTCTAATATTGCCTTGTTCTAGTTGGTTTACTGCCCAGCTTGAACCCAGACTACCACCTTCAGCAGGTAAAGCTGAGGGTTTTATTACCTGAGCTGGGGATACCCTTAGGCAAGAAAGCCAAGAGTCACTGAACTTACCCAGTGCAGTGACAGTTTTCATGAGTAAACACTTCTCAAGTTTTTATCTATCTTTGGTTACTTTCCAGTGACCTGAAATGGTTGTTTTTGATAAGGTTGTCCAGTTTTATACTTATTTCTGTGATCTTCTCACAGTACCATTACTAGAAGGCAAATCTTGGGACATTTAATTCTGGAACCAGGTCACCATGCTGTAAAGAGGCATAGGGACCATCTGGAGATGCCGTGTGTGGGTACTCTGGCCAACAGCCCCAGCTGGGATCTCAGATGACAGGCAGCAGCCACCTCTGGATGTGAGAGTGAATGTGCCTTTCTTTCTATGGGTCTGGGCCCAGCTGCTGAGTCACCCACAGTATTGAGTTGTCCCAGATGAGTTCCCAGACACTGTAGAACAGAAACAAGATGCTTCCTTTTCCAAACTCCTGACCCACTGAATTGGGGATATAATAAAATGATGTGTTTTCCCTCTAAATCAGAGGTGATGATTATGTGGCGGTAGATAATTTGAGTAGCTTAGTATGGCAATTGGAATACTTTTTGTAAAATAGTGGGCATCTGAGGATAGAATTGTAGCCTCCTTTTCTAACATCACTTAATAAGGAAATCAGATTCCGTTTGCACATTTCACTTATAGCATTGTATTCAGTATAGAATCTGCCTGCTTGCTTTGAGAGTTATATTTCCACTCTGAATGTTTGATTCATAACACAAATCCTAATTTTTCTCAATACTATGGAAAAATCCAAAGGAAGAAAAGATGTTTTTGATTATTTGTAAAACATCTCTATTTTGCTAGGAAGGATTACTCCAAAATTCAAGTCTAATTTTTGCCCCGTAAGACATATTATAGTAAAGTATTGGGCTGTGAAACCAGGAAACCTGGACTGGAGTCTGGTTGCATGACTCCAGACCAGTGACACCAATTCCAGAAGCCTCATTATTGTACTAGAAAATAAAAGTTTTTTGACTGGACAATTTTAAGAATCCTTCCAGTGTCAACATTTAGGATTAGCTCTAAAGACCCAATAACTTCTTAAATATTCCTGCCTTTTGGACCGAATTTGGCACTATCTTCCTAAATTTAATATTAGTACATCCTCCAGCCCAAGAGTTTCACTTTTGCATATCTAGTCAATGAAAATACTTGAATATGTTCACAGGATAGTTCAAGGTGTTCATTAGAGTGTTGTTTGTAATAAAATGTTTAGAAACAGTCTTAAATTGATAGGGAAATGACCCAAGAAATGGTGATACATCTGGTTGTTCAATGCTGTGTAACAATTAAAAAGTATGAGATGTGGACTCTAGAAAAATGATACAGGTGGACTTATTTGCAAAGCAGAAATAGAGGCACAGATGTAAAGAACAAATGAATGGATGCCAAGAGGGGAAGGAGGGTTGGGATGAACTGGGAGATTGGAATTGCCATATATACACTACTATGTATAAAATAGATAACTAATGAGACCCTACTGTATAGCATAGGGAACTCTACTCAATGCTCTGGTGACCTAAATGGGAAGGAAATCCAAAAAAGAGGGGATATATGTATATGTATAGCTGATCCACTTTGCTCTACAGCAGAAACTAACACAATATTGTAAAGCAACTGTATTCCAATAAAAACTTAAAAAAAAAAGCGAGAATAAAAAAAAAAACTATTAATTGGGCTGACCTAGAAATAAAAAAAGCATGAGAGAGGTCTGTAGGTACCAATGTAAAACTCTTGTCAGTATATAATGTTAAGCAAAAACACAATTGCAGCAGGCACAGTTAGGAGGGTTCCTTTTTTGTAAATTGGAACAAACCCAAACTGTTTACTTGTGTATATAGTGAAGGATTGGAAGGAAACAACAAATATTGTGAGTTGCTTTTTGTCTTTGGTCGTTTCCCAGCGATCAGAAATGATTGTTTTTAATACAATTTTATACTTAATTCTGTGGAGGGTGTCCCCTGACTTCTTCTTGCTTTGGGGAGGGGGAGTGAGATGGGAGGGGACTTGGGATATGAAAGAATGTTTATGGTTTAGACATTTCTATATTTAATTTTTTTATGGGAGCGTGTTCATGTATTTCTTGTGTAGTGAAATACATATATACAAGTTTATCATCCATTGTGAATTTCCTTGCTACTTTCTGAAACCAAAGTTTTGGTTCAGAAAAAAGAATTTCTAAATGTCCATGAAATTCCTATTTTCGTATTTGCCTGGGAGGAAAAAACAAAACAGGAGCAGCTGCCAGGGTCAAGAGCATGTTGCCAGTTGAGTAAAACAGCAGGGGGACCTGCTGGTGACCAGATTTGCCCACTCCATGCAGGTTCCACTGCCATTAATAAGAATTACTATTTACTTTTTAAAAAAAAGAAAGTTGGGGTATGTGGGACTAATATAAATTGTCTGTCAGTAATAAAAAGGAAATAAATATGGCCCAGTTACTGAAATGAAACCAAGTTCACTCTCCCTTTGACTACCACTTTTGTTACTAGACTTCAAAGTAAAAGACCTCAACACTGCTGGGTAGAGAGAAGGAGCAATCCCAGTGAAGTTCATGCTGGTGTTTAATTAAACTATAATATGTAGTAAAATAAATTAAAAATTGGTGAAATTACAAGTAACATTGAGTGTGAATTGGGACGTTTTAAAATAATGGATTCATGAGAGTATTTTATCTAGACAAACTGAAAATGTCCCAACCTCACTGTTTTTAATCCTTTCTTGAAAACACTTTTGTACAAGTTATCTTTGTTGAAGAAACGTTGTCAGAGGTTGAGAGAATTTAATTAAGAGTTATAGAAGCCAAAGGTTGTAAATGAAAGAAAATATGAAAACACACTTTAGAATTGGTTCCTAGATATTATATTTTAATATATTACTATTTTTAATATATTATATTACTATATCAATAATTTTAAAATATATTTAATATTTTGTTATCTTTGCTTTGTTTCATGTTTAATAGACAACAAAAATAGGTGTCCTTATGAATTAATATAACTGTTATTACAACATCTTCATTTATTTTTCTATCTACTTATTAAAGATGAACCACTGTATTTGTATTTGTATTGGTACTAATATCTACATACTTACCACTGGTACCCACTAGGGGTCAGGCTACTTATACCACGGAAGTACAGATTGTAGGACGGGTGTTGTTGCTGTGACAGGAGGAGGAAAGAATTCCTTTATTTTCAGTTACATTACTCTACAGCGGAAGAGGGTAGCACTGTTTTTCCTCATCTGGCACATAATCAGTTGTTCAAAAAATGGATGCTGCTGTTATTACCAAAAATATTTGCCTCATTTTCTAATGTCAAAGTAGTCAATTTCTAAGATTTCTTATTAAATTTTTTTCTTTATCCTTAAGATGAGAAGTTAGAAAGAGATATTATCTTTAAACTTTTCTTTTGAAAACTTTCCCCCCTGAAAGATTGTGTATTAATTAAACAAATATTTGAGCAAGAAATTTACTGTGCGAGGGGATTGGGGAACAGAGGTGAAATAGAGATGCGTCTTCTTTCAACACCACCACCAATGATAACAATACCACCACCACAAACTTCTGATCCAGTAAGAGAAAAGAAATATTTGCCAAGAACTAGATTCAGGGCAGTATGTGATCAATAATATAAAAGGCATATAAATATGAGTCATGTGATACCGAGTTGTTTGGTGGAAAATATGTGCTTTTAAGTCTGACAGGCAAATGTTTCATTCAAAGTATTTCTTTGAAGATAGAAGCCATGTGCACTGTTGGTGGGAATGTAAATTGATGTAGTCACTATGGAAAATGGTATGGAGGTTCCTCAAAAAATTAAAAATTGATCTACCACATGACCCAGCAATTCCACTTCTGGGTAGATAACTGAAGGAATTGAAATCACTATCTTGAATAGATATCTGCATCTGAATGTTCACTGCAGTGCTATTCATGATAGCCAAGATGTGGAAACACTGAAGTGTCTGTGGATGGATGAATGGATAAAGAAGATGATATATACACACACACACAAACACATACACACACATATATACAATGGAATGTTAATCAGACTTGAAGAAGAAAATCCTGCTATTTGTGACAATATGTATGATCCTGGAGTACATTATGCTAAGTGAAATAAGCCAGACACAGAAAAACAAATACTGTATGATCTCACTTGTATGTGGTCTCTAAACAATTGAACTCATAGAACCAGAGAGTAGAATGGTGGTTACCAGGGGCAGGGGGATGTGGGGTAAATGGGGAGATGTTAGTTAAAGGGTATACATTTTCAATTATAAGATGAATAATTTCTGGAGACCTAATGTACAGAATGGTTACTATAGTTAATAATGTATACTTGATATTTTCTAAGAAAGTAGACCTCAAGTGTTTTCATCACAAACCCAAAGATGGGAATACATAAGGTGTTGGATATGTTAATTAACTTGATTGTGGTACTCATTACACAATGTATGCATGTGTGTGTGTGTGTGTGTGTATATATATATATATATATATATATATATATATATATATACCCAAATATCTATTGTGCACCTTAAATATATGCTGCCTGTGTGGTCAACCACACCTCATGAAAGTTGGGAAAAAACTGAGTCTCAGGATAATAATACGTGCCTTGTAGGATTGTATGGGGATTAAATGAGATAGCTGTAAAACAACGAACAGAACTATAGTTTGTTGCCTTTCTTCATCTGAATGTCAAGGTTTGTTTCTCTCTGACCTTCTGCAAAAAGGAGGAAATGTATTTGAGAAAAGATGCTGTTTCCCTTACTATGGGAGTTTAGAAAGAAAATTCCTATTCAGGGAATTAGGGAATGCTTCATCAACTAGGTGTATTTGAATTGCACCTTAAAGTTTGTGTAGAATTTTAACAGGAAAAGCTAGAAGGAAGAATCTGATAGGTGATGGATATGACTTGTGTAAAGACTTGGAAATATTTTGGTTTCCATTAAAGCCCTGAATAATTCAGCTTGACTAGAATTATGATACATATAGGGAAAGAGTTGGATAAAGTTGGACTGAAATTTAGGGACATATCATGGAAGACCTTAAACGCCAGGCTAAGGAGTTTGACCTCTTGGTGAGGAAAGGAAAGTAGTTGAACATCAACTCTAGAAGAGAGATTTGGGATTTTAATAGAAAAATCTTTTTCTTTGCAGTTGGAATTAGGATGGGACTAAAATTACTCCTGTATAATATGTTTAAATGTCATATATATTCATATATATTTCATATTATATATATATATATATTCATATATTTTTCCCTTTTAGTTGGAGAGAACATTTTTCTCCTGAATCCAACATGGGCTGGCTCCCAGGAACCAGAGTCTACTACTTACATGTAGTTCATATGTCTGCATGTTGTCTTCTTAGGATAAAGATGATAGATTTTAAGGAATCAGAAATGTGAGAGGTGATACTAATAAAAACAGTCAGCTGTTCTCCCTCCACGTGCATGTTGAAACTGGAAACTAATCAGCTACTCTGTCCCTGGGCAGGTGTGACCACAGTTACATAGGTCTTTACGGTGATACAGTGTTCCTTATGCTAACAGACCATAAATTACTATTCCTTTTCATCGTATCAGATGAGGTCAAGTTAAAATGACATTTCACATGAGAGAAAAAACATACACATGCCTCCTAAATTGCTCTGGGGTAAAAGACTATTGCTTACCAAAGGAAAGGGGAACTGTTCTCATCGTATGGTTTGGGGACGAATTTTAAAATCCCATTTGCACTTTTTTCTGCACTGTACGTTAGTCATTTGGGAGACAAAGGAAAATGAAATTATTGGAAGAAACTTTTAAAAATCCCAGTGGGGGCTTCCCTGGTGGCGCAGTGGTTGAGAGTCCGCCTGCCAATGCAGGGGACACAGGTTCGAGCCTTGGTCTGGGAAGATCCCTCATGCCGCGGAGCGACTAGGCCCGTGAGCCACAACAACTGAGCCTGTGCGTCTGGAGCCTGTGCCCCGCGATGGGAGAAGCCGCGACGGTGAAAGGCCCACGCACCACCATGAAGAGAGGCCCCCGTTTGCCACAACTAGAGAAAGCCCTCGCACAGAAACGAAGACCCAACACAGCCAAAAATAAATAAATAAATAAATTTATTAAAAAAAAAATCTCAGTGGGTAACTGGTGGATCACAGCGCTAGAAATACCAACAAAACTAATATGTTCATTCATAATGATTTATTCTCTGTAGTTTTGGGGGTCTATCCTATCATCTCAAACCCCAAGAAAGGAACAGAAGAGATTAGTTATAAGATGAGGAATTCCCATACTCATTATTCTGCCCACTGCTTTCAGCTGTATTTATCAGGACAACCTTGCTAGGTAGAACTGTGCAGTCAAACAAGAGCACTGCTTTGGAGGCAATTAAAGCAGGAAGCTAGCTGGAAATAAAAACAAAAAAACCCTCAGCAGTTATTGAATACTTGCTTTCAAATTATCAGGGTTTTCTTTTTGAAAAAAAGGTATGCACTTGTGTGTCTGTGTCTATGTGTGCCTGTTCTTCAAGGTGAATCAGTGTCACTGCAGATGGGTACATTATTATTTTTATAACTCCCAGTAAATATTACCCTGACAGGCTATATTCAGTTGATATAGATATAAACATAGTATTGTGATTGGGGTTGATTTACAGGAAGGTGAATCTGGCTGATGAGCTTGTAAGGTCCCTTAATATGTGACAACTCTTACCAGAAATTGGGTAGCTTTGGAAATGATGTTGTGAAGGAGGATTAGTAACATGTCAACAATATTTAAGTATTGTTACAAAATCCTTTAACATGTATTATCTTAGGTGTACCCTTCAGTGTAGCACACAGAAGCATGAAAAATAGATAATAAGTCACCTTGCAAAGATCCTTACTAACCTGATGGCCCGCTTGGAGTACCAAACCAATCCTTTAACAATAGCTGAAGGAGTTCTCTAACTTTGGAAAAGAGAAAAAGGATTTGTTTAAACTGGCAGAGCCCATTCTCTGGAGTGCACAGTGTACAGTTTACCAAACAGTTAATTTAAAGTTAAGTACTTATATCATAAATGACAATTATGATCAAGTTAACTATGAAGTCAATTGCAATCTCTTTTTACCAGGGAATTGCCAAAACCCTTAACAGAATGAGCTCTGGCCAGATTCTCTTCTTTAACTGAACTAGCTGTGTATCATTTGCTGATCCTTTGTGTCTACCATTATTGTCCTGTTTCCCAAATAAGTCACCTACTTGGATGAGGGGAGATACAAAGGAGAAATGTAGAGATCTCAGATTTTCTGATGGAACTTGCTCAAAGTTCAGAACAAGTTCAGATTTTCCATAATTATATCATGATGAGTCTAATGATTGCTCTTTTTAATTGGCTGGAGCACTGGCTCATAAAATACTATGGGTAAATCCACAGACTCTCTTAACTAGAAATCTGCCAATTTGGTTTTACATACTCTCCCCCACCCACTTAAGTGACACTGCTTTTTACCTGGCCACTTCTGTACTTCAAATCACCAAAAACTGGGATGGTATATTTTGCAGGAATATTAACAAGGTGGTCTAAAGCCATGACATTCTACAGCAGCATTTCTACCAGCTTAATCCTGAGAGTTTTCAGTTACTACAATAATCCTATTTCATTTCCCTACACAAATATCTGCTATGTACTGGGCCCCTGGACCACAGTAGAAAGTAACCAAATTCTGCAGTGTGTCAGTTGAAAAGTACTATGCCTGTTACAGTCTACAGTGAACTTTGTTTAAATCGAGGTAGACTTGGCCCAGGCTGGCACTTTACATTCAAAATTAACAATTGTCTTGAGCTTTATGAGTTTAGGAAACTTGCTTTAATAATTTGATTTTTAGCAAGGGAGAATTTTAGATCATCTAGTCTTAGGTGTTTTTTTAAGTGAAAGTGCAGAGACAAATCTTATTTGTTTTTGAGAGTTAAATGCATTATAGAGAACAAGCATGCTTCTGGATGCCTGTCAGTTTACTTTCTTTCTTGGGCAATAGACTAATCCCTCAACTCCACTAACTATTTGCTATAGAAAAACTAATTTCGCTTCTGCCAATAAAGTTCTTGGACAAGTTTGATTTTCTCTTGATGAAAATTAATATTCTCTCTGTTTGCCCCTGCTCTTCTCTTTGCTAAGGTACAGTAGAGGCTTATATTCTTTCACCCAGCTCATGATCAGGCCATATTTGTCCACAAAGAAGCTGGAAACTCCAGGTGGACTGACCTTTCAATGGTATTATGCCACTGATGGGTTTAAACCATGTATTTTGAATGCCTTGTATTTAGTAGTTGAGATGTTTTGAAGATGGATTTTTATAGGCATTTAAAGATGCATTGAACAGCAAAATACCAATATTTACTTCATTTTCGCCCCCTACTCTTTACACAAAATTTTTTTTCCCTTGGCATAGGGAAAAATTATTTTAACAGAATACTTTAAAAAAAAGGGAGAAGGAAAACAAAAACCTCATAAGACTGAGGTTTACAGTGTGTTCAAATTTTTGTTTTCTTTTTTACAGAAATGGAAATGGATCTTACCTGTACTTAGTGGAGTCTGGGGCTCCAAAAATTTCAGGGGATAGTTATTCTATTTCACTTATGGGCTGAGTTTTTTGTTTTTGTAAGTCATCACAATTGAAGGAGCTTTGAATTCATGCATAAGCAACAACCAGTTATTCTGGGACTTCCCTGGTGGCGCAGTGGTTAAGAATCCGCCTGCCAATGCAGGGGACACAGGTTTGTGCCCTGGTCCAGGAAGATCCCACATGCCGCAGAGCAGCTAAGCTCCTGAGCCACAACTACTGAGCCTGTGCCTAGAGTCCATGCTCCACAACAAGAGAAACCACCTCAATGAGAAGCCCAAGCACTGCAATGAAGAGTAGCCCCAGCTCGCTGCAACCAGAGAAAGCCCACGCACAGCAACGAAGACTCAACGCAGCCAAAAATAAATTAAATAATAAATTTTTTTAAAAAAGGAAGAAAGGGCTTCCCTGGTGGCGCAGCGGTTGAGAGTCCGCCTGCCGATGCAGGGGACACGGGTTCGTGCCCCAGTCCGGGAAGATCCCACATGCCGCGGAGTGGCTGGGCCCGTGAGCCATGGCCGCTGAGCCTGAGCATCCGGGGTCTGTGCTCTGCAACGAGAGAGGCCACAACAGTGAGAGGCCCACGAATGGCAAAAAAAAAAAAAAAAAAAAAAGGAAAAACAAAGACCCAATTATGCTGAACAATTACCAGTAAATAGATTCTACTTGATCACAGTAGGCTAAATATACCAAAGGCTTACCCATTAGGATATTTGGGCATTGTTGGCAGGGTAACACCAGGCAGAATTGTCAGGTAGGATGTGTTTTCCAGGGAGGCAGTACCTCACAGGAAGAGCAGGGCTTAGGAGTCTGGCAGACCCTGGGTTTGGTCCTAGCTTAGGCACCTGCTGGCTGTATGATCTTGACATATTTTGCTATCCCCTTAACTCTGCTTTACTTTTCTTCTCAGCACTATCCACCATCTGCTAAACTATATATTCATTTTAACAATGTGTTATCTGTCTCCCCTAAGTTCCCTGAATTAGCTCCATGAAAGCAGGGACTTCGCCTGTTTTGATTTTTGCAGTATTTCCAGGAGCAAGAAGAGTGCCAAACATTTATAGTTCATGCTTGATAATTATTTGTTGAATGAATGAATGTCAGTTGGGAATAATAATTTTGCTTCGCTGGGTTGGTAGGGTTAAATACCATGTATACACAACAACTAGCCAAATGTCCAGTAAACAGAAGTCTTCATTAAATATATGTTCCCTTTATCATTTCTCTCAAGTCTCATTGCCCTCTCTCTATTCTCCCTGTTTTGAAAATCTCTAACTTTTAGGCATCCAGCATTCAGGTAGCCCTTTCAAAACCTAAACACTAACAATGGGCATATATGGCTGATGAACTTTTCAGCAGTTTTGATTTTTTTCGTCAAACTTTCCTTCTTTTTTTAAAAACACTATGAGAATGTATGTTAATAAGGCATATATATAGTAAGAGAAAGACAAAGCTATTTTTCTTGGGGAAAAAAAGAAAGGAAGAAAAATCTTTACTGCACTGACAATTCAGAGACAACAAAGACATGTTTCTGGCCGTCTGTGAGCTCAGTCTCACCGAGGAGACAGTCAAGAAATAGGAATCATCCAATGGACTGAGTGAAATGTTAGACACAGAGTGGCTGAGTGGCAGCCGGGGGAAACTGCTCCCTCATGTCCATCCCAGCGCCCTCCTGCCCCGCCTCTCACAGCTGCATGACTTTGGCCACCAGTTTTTCTTCTTTTAGTTGAGAAATAAGAGGATTAGACCTCTAAGTATCTTCAGGCTTTAAAATTCTTCCATCGTTTTAAGGCCCGTGGGTATAAAGCAGTTACAAGTGTTCTGTCACTTCCAGCAAGCTTCTGGGACACACTATATCCACTGGTCTGCTCCCTGGAAACTAAAACCATAGACATCACCTTTTATCCCCTTACCCCCAGCATGAAGTGAGAGAGGGAGAGATGGTAAAGTAAGATCTATCTAATAAAAATGAAAAATTCTGGGAAGAACAAACCACTTGCCTTCCCTTCTTGCTTAGGAGTTCATTCAAAGAACTTCTACATAGGATAAGTGTGTGAATTCAGTGCCTGAGACCAGACTGGGGAGGTAAAGTTTTTATTAACAAGGTTTTATTAAATCTTTGAGATAATTGCAGACCCAGGATGTTTTGAACCTAATGGGACGTCAGTGCAATTGAACTCCCAAACAGCTGTCATTCATTTTGGGGTAAAACTTGTGAATTAATCCCTTGATGTCTTTTTTTCACTCAGTTTCCTTTTGGACTGTAGGAAGTGTGCCTCAGCTAAAGGTTAAACTTTTAAAACTGTTCAGGAGGCAAATCCTTTCAAAGCTTTGTGTGGAAAATATTCTTTTAATTCAAATTGAAATTCAAAATTCAACTCCCTGGTGAGAGTTGCCAGGGTAGCAAATTAAAGACTTATGGTCTGGGAATTTTTGGATCACAACCTAACATAGATCTGGTTGTTTTATTCTTAATGTGTGGAGGTTTTCCAGCCACTGAGCTTTCTACTTGGGACAGGTATTGGAAGCGTAACCAATGCGTTGATTGATTAATCAAAGAAATTCATGTCATGAATTCTGTTTCTGTAGCAGATATTCATAAAAAGAAGATGTGGATGTAGCTGTTTAATGACATTTTTAACCAGATCCTTGCAAGTTAGCAGTAGTTTCGTATCACTATAACCACACAAAGGTTTCTTCTAGTTAGGCAGATAAACCCTTGGAAGATCAATATAGTTTTTGTAAGAGTATGAACTCTTCAAGCAGTGGCACATCCAAGATCACAAACAAACAAAAAAATGCGATGCTGGGTGACTGCCATGTAGCTACTGAACCCAGATCAAATGCAATAAAATGAAAAGGTATTTTAAACTTCAGAAACTTCAGGATAAATGGAATGTTACCGATCTGAACTCCCCCACGGCACCCAAATGGATGCATTTTTACTCTGTTTTGAAATTAATTCCAAGTCCAGGAAGTGGAATACATAATGTCTGTAATAATTTCAGAGTTAATCCCAGGGAAATTAAACATTAAATCTGGCTGAGATTTCACATTATAGGAATTATCGAATGTGTGCCATTAGCAAACGTCATTCAGCAACTTACTGTATCTGAAGCTGCAAGGTTTAAACAAATACTCCAGTGTAACATTTCACTTATTAGGAGGCATGACCAGACAATCAAATTACCAAGAATAAAATGAGAGTTCTAAACAGTCTGGTGGTGTAAATAAAAGTACTCTCAGCTCTGCACTAGGTGTTGCTCTCTCTTTTGTGTACCTTTGAATCCAAAGCCAAGGGAAAGATGTATAAAATAAGTTTAAGGCCCTCTTTCAGTATACATAAATGTATTTTTTTTAAAAACATATTTTCCTCCCATTTCCACTCACTATTCCATTTGCTTCAGCTGACTCGGGCTTTCTCTCATTTCTCTCTCTCTTTCTCTCCTCTCTCTCAGTCTCTCCTTACAAATAGTTTATCTTCCTGAAAACCTTATTACAGAACAGAAAACGTGTAGCTTGCTGGCTGACATGGATTTTTACTTGTATGTTAGCTTTATGAACTTCGATGACTGACAGATGGCCCGTTCTTTGTTTAAACTCTGAATTCATCTCTCTTAACTCCCTCATTTTCACACCAGTGAGTCTCCACACAGTGGCCAGGGATCTGCTTTGTCTATATTGTTTCCCTGTCTGTGGTATCTCTGACTAAACTCCCTGGTTGGCTGCCTGAAGTCCACACTGAGCCTTTACTTCTACCTGTTGTGAGGGAAGAGGCCAAAAGTTCATTGGTGAGGAGTGAGTAGTTTCCAGCTTCTACAGTGTCTCTGGGTGTCAGTGAGCCCTCTGGCCTTCAACACAGCTGCCTGCCCCAGGAGCTAAGTGGATGGCTAGTATAAGAATATACTTTTTAGAATAATAAAAAAATTTCCAGACTTGGGCAGCATGTGGTCAAGTCCCTAGACACAATGCCATGTTTATGTGGAGCCGTTTGTTCTGGTGATAAGCACATGGCGAGTTTTAGGGATTAGGTCTGGGGTCTAATAGCACCCCTCTCTGTGACAGGTGCTGGGCAAGCCTGCTGTTGGCATCATGGGGAACCAGGGCCTTGAATGTCGATGGACCCAGAAAATCTATCCTGGCTCCTGAGAAAACCACCAAGCCACTCAAAACTTATGGCTGGCTGTTACATACATAATGATGAGTATGTTTTCTGAATGAACCCCAAATCAGTCCATGCTGTCAGCCAAAAACTTTTTACTTGTATTTTTAATAAATGGCCTTTTATTGAAAGGAATGTAGTGACAGGCAATTGGAACTGTTGCTGAAACCTGGGATATATGGTTGATGCACGTAAGAAAGCGGCCGTTTCCAGCTCTTCCCTCTAGGGCTGTATCTCTCTTTGTAGGACGTGTGAAGGGATCCTTCCCCCTTTTAAAGCCCCTGAGTCTCTGATGCACCCAGGCATATTGTAACTTGCACTCTGACAGCAAAATAGAAGTCATGATGTATGGTGCACTGCCTCAGTATATTTTTTCCATGTATGACAATGTGGAGATGGAAACCCTTTTAAACTAAGCTGAGAGCACCCAGGAGCTAAATCCAAAGCACGTAAAACAAAAATCCCAATTTAACAAGTGGAAGGAAATATCACATTCCAACTGCACGATACATAGCATTAAGAATTTTATTTTCTGCTTTTCCAAGAAAATCTCCCTGAACTTTAACCCCCTGTGACTCACAGAACCAAGAAAAAGGCCTTCGCCCCCAACCCCAATCCCCTGGTCCCCGACACAGACTGAGCCAAGTGCCTCGTGTGACGACCTGCCAGCCTAACCCGCTCAGTAATCACCAGCCCTTCTTTCCCTTTCCCCGGGACTGGAATTTTTTTCAGCTGTTGTCATTCCTCTCTGGGCTCCAGCAAGAGGAAGGCGTGTGCAACGTTAGGAAAAGAGCTTCAGGAAAACAAACTATCTGGATTGCCTGAAGGAGTATGTTAGTTGGAAATAATGATACCACTTGGAGATAAAATTCAACAGCATCTTTTCCTTTTCATTTAACACATTGCTGGTTACTGAGAGTCTGACTTCACTACATTGCAGATTAATCTCTTCCCCCTGTTGTACTTCACCTTTAAGGAAGTGTCCACATCTGGACACAGTCACTGCTTTGCTGACACTCCTCCAGGGCAGAACTCTTGATGCACAGAGCAGCCTAATCAGCAGAAGGGGTCGGGGGCAGGACTTCCAAGATGCTCTCCAGGAGCATTTAGCCAGATGGAAAGGATCAGTGTTTGCTTAAATGTAAATATCCCTTATACATCATTACACTCTTCTAGGAGAGGGGCTCACTCAGAAACTCTCTGAGACCTTTCTTTGGGGACATAAAGAGTTTATAGATACACGTATGTATGTAACAATAGTTTTGCTGTACACCTGAAACTGAGACAACATGGTTAATCAACTATACTCCAATACAAAATAAAAATTAAAAATAAATAAATAAAATCAGTTAAAATCATGAAAAAATAGTTAAAAAAAAAAAAGATTTTGAATGGCTAACGTTTTGTATTTCCCTCTCCAAACACTACAACGAGCCTTATTTCAGCCTGCCCGCTTTTCGGGTTTGGTTAATATTCATCCAATTTTTCCATAATAAGGATCAAGGGCCAAAGCTCTTCAGGATGCTTCCACCATACATCCAGATTAGAATATTCCCCTCAAGGGAAAGTGAAGGCAAAGGCGTTGTTTGGACTCAAAGCAAAAGGTAAGCTTTGGCCATTTTTCCTGCTGCTCTGTTTCTACCCTGGCCTAGTCCAAGTCCCTAGAGCTATAATTAACTTGGCCCCTTGTCATTTACATATTTAATTGGGTCAAGTGACATTAGGGCTTGAGTAGCCTTTTTGTGGAACCATGTAAAAGCAAGTACCTTTTCTGTATAGTGACCCTGAACCAACAAATAATGATGCCCTTTTTATTTACAGGAAGTAGTCATTGCAAGGGCTTCCAAGTTCAGGTATAGAACAATGTAAAATTTATAACTTTAACTACAGAAATTATTCCAGGGTTCTAAAGAGCAGCCAAGCAGAAATTGGTAAAGGTACATTTGGACATCTGATCACTTTCTGAATCATTACTTAGACTACCAGTTCCCAAATGAATCTGGTCCTCAAGGCATTTTGTGGGTAGAGGAACAGGAGACAAAAAACTCCAGAGTCCCTGCTCCCAAGTGACTCTGCCAAAATGTAAGTCTCTTGAGAATTAATGAGGAGACCAGGATTGATTTACATTAGACACCATAGTGTAGACTGGTTATCAAAATAATATCTGTGTCTTCCCTTTGATAATGCAGAGTTGTCACCAGGAGACACTGTCCAGTTTCTCTTGTATCCACAAGTGGCCACATGACTTGTTCTCTCCAATAAAACATGAGTAAAGGGGATATGCAGTCACCGTCAGGCTGAGACTTTCAAGTTCATAGGGGTTTCTCTGCTCTCTCTTTTCCTCTTACCCTGTCTGAAAGCCAAGGTCTGTCTCAGTGACAGTGGCAATACAGAAGGAAGGACCTGGATTCCTAAATCTCCATGTGGAGGAAAACCACCCAAATGACCAACAGATCCCTCACTGGACTGTTAGATAAATGAGAAATAAATTCTTTTGTGTCCAGTCAACTAAAATGTTGGAGCTTATTTATCACAATAGCCAGCATGACCCTAATACACCATTAAGATGGTGTCTGATTTTTATATCTTAAATGAATAAATAATTCATTCAGAAAAAAAGCATAGATGTTTTGTTACTGTGAAAATTCATAATACAAGATGGTATAGAGTGTCCTAAAAGGCCATTGATACCATCAGACCCTAATTTAAGAAATAGTCAACTATTTTCATTTCCATACTGTCACCTTTGCACTTAAGCATTATCTTCATCTTGCCCTAAAAATGGCAGATAAAAACTGGCAAATGGATACCTTCTTCATGGTGAGAATTCGTATTTTAAAATCCTAGCACATCCATGCATTTTTTCTGATGTCTGTTTTGTTACAGAGGTTGACGTTGTGAGTCCACGTGTAGAATGTCTATAGGGAATTAGTACAGTATGGGCCCAAACTTTGCAACTTGAGGCATTTGCTTTTGTCCTATGAAGGAATGCTACAAATTCCAGTTCCTCTGAATCTTTTATACTTTTCCAGATTTAGCTAGTACCTGTGCCAGTACTACTTAGAGACCTGATATCACCAGAGTCCGCGTTTGGGAGGAAAGTCTTGACCTAGGTAAAAGATAATAAAAATAATAGTTCAATAAGTCACGTGATTTGTTAATAGAAACCCATGCATGGTCACTGAGTGTTTTCAACAATAACTCTAATTTTCAGAAGCACAGATGTTAAACTGCTCTGCCTCTCCAGATGTGTTCCTACAGGAGTCTATCAAAATGGAGCAGTATGCTCCCCCTCGGAGAACAGAGAGGTGCTTACTTATTCCAGTTGTCCAACATCTTTGTTTTTCTTCCAACAAAGATCAAAACAGAGCTGTTAATATGTATTTGGTTTAAATTTAGTGGCATACAGTATTTACCCCCATTGGCACTTCCTCTCACCTGAGGAGATAAACTGTGTTTTTCTACTACTAACCCATATGGTTTCCGTTTCGATCTTGCCTGCCTTGGTGTGATATCTGTTTACTGTGGAATGGTCACCGCGTCCTGTGAACTCTTCAGGCAGAGTGGTAATAGACTGAATTTTATATTTGCTCTTTTCTCTTCAGCTTGTGTTAGCACCATCTTAAAATAAACATGAAGTCATTGAAGAATATTTTTGACCAGACTGAGCTTATTAAATACTGTCAGACTAGCTGAGACAGAAAAGTTTCAAGAAATTCTGTAATTGCTTGGAATATCAGTCCCCATCCCCCCCAACTTTTATGCTTTTTTTTTCAGTATGAACTTTAATATGAAAAATGTATTTTTCAGGAAACCATTCTGACTTCTTTTGTACAAAATATTTTGTGTGTGCTCCTTTTGTGGCCTTTGAGGGATAATAATTCATGTGATGGAGATTTTTTTGGCATGATGGGCTCAGATTTCCTTTTATGAAAGAAAAGGAAGAGGAATCAACATTCATTCATTGATTTAATTCAATTAATAAATGCTTTTAAGGCACATTGAAAGTGTAAAACATAACGTGAGGCAGGCCTCTACCTCCAGAAGGAAATAAAACAGACATGACACGTGCTATAATATGACTTAACTGGTAGAAAGAACAAATAATTTTACATGTGATGAGTGTAACAAAAGGAGAAATTCAGGACTCTACAGGCTTCTAGGATATCTGTTGTTTCATTTGGAGATGTCTTCCTCAGATTGGGAGAACTGAAGAATGTTACAAAAATCAACATGTTAGTAGAGTATTTTTAAAGTGTACTGAGTTATAAACTAAATGTAATATGTAGACTAAGTTGACTCTCAGGCATTAAAGAATCTCAAATTGGGATAAAGATTGATTCTCTTTCTGACTTGGTAGATTATGGTGCAATGCATACAAAAGTGGTACAATAACACAACAGAAATAATGATAATATTCTATGAGAAAAAGCTTGCTAAGGCTTAGTGCATTTTACTCTTTACCAGGTGTCCTTCTTCACTCCCTCCCTTCCTCCTTCCTTCCCTTTATCCTTCCCTCCCTCTTTTTGTATAAATCAACAGTACTTAGAAATGAAGGGCTAAGTTTAGTTATGTTCCCACCAATTAGAACAAAACGTAAGAAACAAACAAAACAACAAAATGCAGAGAAAAACAACTTGCACTTGCTTTCTATGATCACTTTAAACTGGACAACACAGATGGTGATTATTTGAGTGCAAAAATTGGGTTGTAAAATGAGTATCTTCAAAAATGTCAAGTGTAAATGCCCTTTTGCAGGCAAACATGGTACTGAATGAATTCCAACAGCCCTCTGCCTGAGGCTCTTCATTCCATGAAAATTGAACTTAAAGGAAAATTTGTCTCTAAGAGAGAGTTTCTGCTAGTGCCAAGGTATGCCTGAGTGAGAAGACAAGATGATGGTTTCTTGAGTATTTTATAGGTTATGGTTGAGAAATACGTATCTGGGTTTTAAGGTGTAAAGGATCTGCGTACCTACTTTGTAGGGAAAATGCACAAAGCACAGTTGATAAGACCAGGCAGTTCAATGGCCAAGCTGATCTCATCCATCTTCCATTTCCGAATGAGACTTGGAAAGGTAGAAAACGGGATAAGAAAAATGGATTTATCCTTAATGACTCAACTATCCTCTTTTAAAAGATGTACAATCTGATTATGAGATAACAGTTTGAAGAATAAACCAGTGAAATGTACCCATCTCGTTTAGATGCACAAGTGATGGAAGGGAATGCAAACAATGCAGTTTTATGATTAAATACAATGCAAATTTCAATCCAGGCCACTACCTTCTCTCTTTTTTTGCGGTATGTATACCTCTCACTGTTGTGGCCTCTCCCGTTGCAGAGCACAGGCTCCGGACACGCAGGCCCAGCGTCCATGGCTCATGGGCCCAGCCGCTCCACAGCATGTGGGATCCTCCCGGACCAGGGCACGAACCCGTGTCCCCTGCATCGGCAGGCGGACTCTCAACCACTGCGCCACCAGGCAAGCCCTATCTTCTCTTGTTTACTGGGGACACACACACACACACACACACACACACACACAGAGAGAGAGAGAGAGAGAGAGAGAGAGAGAGAGGGAGAGAGGGAGAGAGTAAGAAAGATCTGTACAATATATACAGTGAGGGACTAATACTTAGTTGGGTACTGGTTCCCTGTTATCACTGGCCTTTGAAGTTCTTACTAGCTTTTCAACAATTTAGAAACAGTTACTTCCATATCAGAAAAAAAGATTCTTTCTAATTTTAAGTTTCAAAAGTTTTCTTTTTTCAGTAACAGTGGTTGTGTTAGGATGTGTGTTAGTGATTGTGTTAGGGACCATGAGTGGATTTTCTTTATTTTATACATTTTCTATAATGGGGTTATGTAGTTTTTATAATAAAAAGAAGACATTAAAAATGCCTAAGATTTGGAACAAAAGTTCTTTTTGTTTTGTTTAAGTCCGTTTTAGAATTCTTCTAGAATTCTAAAAAATTTTGCATTTGTTTGTAAAGCTAACAATTTTCAAAATTTCCTTTGTCGTCTTAGAAGTATCAGTTGGTCTTCTCAGTATATCCTGAAAATTCCCTTGACATGTGCAAGCTCTCCGCCCATCTGCTTTTTTGAGGGATTAGAACTTCCTAATTCCAAAACGCCTGAAGGTTACATTTGGAACAAGCATTTGTTTATGTGATGATACCAGTTAAAACTTCATTTAGCTTTCTGGTCTACTGGAAGTGGAGTTCTATAAATTTAAAATTGTCTTTTACAGGTATGGAGTTAGAGTATTAGTAGTATAAATTTGAAGATTAAATGAGCAACCACACACATTCTAAGCTAAATTAATTAAACAAGCCTGGAAGTTTAAATTTATCCTCCCACCCTCTGCCAAATTTGTTAGAAAGTGCAAAAAAATCAAAGCTGCAACTGAGGATTTAAACCAGATTTTTATTTGGTGAACTTTCTAAGAGTACCAGGGTTTATACCTTCATAAATGATCTGAAGAGCCAGATCATTCCCCATTTCTCAATGTGTGGTCTGTGGACTAGTTTGTGTGGAATCACCAGAGGGGCTTTTGATAAGTCAGCTGTCTTTTGGAGGCCCTGCACCTGTCCCTAGAGTCAGGCCTGGGGCTCTCAGTCACCTGAGAACTGTCCAGTGGAGACCCCTCTGCTATCATCCCTGAAGCCCCTGTTCCTCCCCAGTTCACAACCCCATAACTGTCATCTCCTCTTCTCCTACTTCAATGTGGGCTGATTATGTATCTGGACAAGTGGTCTGAAAACGTTTTTGGTAAAAGGACAGAGAGTAAATATTTTAGGCCTTACAGGCCATTGAGTCTCTGTCACAACTCCTCAACTCTGCTGTTGCAGCTGCAAAGTAGCTCCTGTGTAGTGAGTGGGTGTGGCTATGCTCCAATAAGAGGTCATTTACAAAAATAGGCATCTAGCCAGATTTAGTCAGTCCTTAATCTAGACAGGCGCTGGTCTGGAATATTTTAGTCTTTTCCACCTCCAAACCCAGGGCAAATTAAAAAAAAAAAAAAAAAAAAAAGTGTTCTGCTTAGTTCCCCAGAGGACATAGATTTACACAAAATGAGGTCTGAATACATCTTTGCAACTCCAGAGCCTTTGCAGAAGAAACAATGGTGTTCTGACTATCTAGCCAGGGACATGGAGGGAAGTAGCAGGTTTACACCACAGTGGTTGAAATGACTGCTTTCTAGATCAGGGGTCCCCAACCCCTGGGCCATGGACTGGTACTGGTCCGTGGCCTGTTAACGGAAACGGGCCGCACAGCAGGAGGTGAGCAGCAGGTGAGTGAGTGAAGCTTCATCTGTATTTACAGCTGCTCCCCATCGCTCGCATTACCGCCTGAGCTCCATCTGCTGTCAGCATGATGGTGAGTTGTATAATTATTTCATTATGTATTCATTCATTATATATTACATTGTAATAATAATAGAAATAAAGTGCACAAGAAATGTAATGCGCTTGAATCATCCCGAAAACATCCCCCCACACCGTCCATGGAAAAATTGTCTTCCACGAAACCGGTCCCTGATACCAAAAAGGTTGGGGACCGCTGTTCTAGATGGAATGCGATGGAAGGACAGCAATGTTAAGAGACTTCCGTAAGGTCACCTGTTGAATGGGTGGCTGAGTTAGGAGCTGACTGTGAAGATCCCTCTCTCTTCTCCAGAGCAATGGTTCTCTGACTTGAGCATCAGAACAACCCCGAGGCTCCTTAAAACACAGATTGCTGGGTCCTACTGCCAGAGATTCTGGATCAGCAGGTCTGGGCTGTGGCCAGAGATTCTGCATTTCTAAGAAGTTTGTGAGTGATCGTGATGCTGCTGACTCGGGGACCACATCCCAAGAACTGCTGTATTGGATAAGCCATTCTTATCATATCTGGGAGCAGTTGAGCCTTCTCTCGTTTTACAGAGCTTTCCAGCAGCTTCTATTCCTCACTCTGATGAACAGATTTAAAGTGTTACAGAATCTTTATTTTCCTTCTAGGTAGCAAGCTCTAGCACATCTCAGAGCAGCATTTCACTTTGGCATTACTAATTTTTGACATGAAATCAGTCTAAATGTTATAAATACACCAATAACTGGTGTGTTAAACAGCCTATCTGTAATGAGGTTCTGGCCCCAATGCTTCTTGCTCCCAAGAATGAATACATGGTCACTGGGCCATTTTCTCAAGCAAGTTCTTTACCAGCTCCCCATGGCATCACCACAGTCTGCTTCAACCCCTTCTGTTTTGCTGATATGTGCAGTCACATTTTAATGGCCGAAATGGCTTTGAAGCTTTCCCCACGCAACCAATTTTCACTCTCAGTGCAGGGCATCTCCTGTCCTTCAGCAAGGAGTCTACTTCAGTAATAAGTTTTCACACGAGTCCAGAACTCAAATGTGTTTTGACCTTTGTCCTGATGGCAGCGCCTTAATGTCGGCACCAGAAGTAGATTTGTCATGGAGCTTTTCTGATGAGACAGGCTCTCCAAACTAATCGAGGCTGATGGCAGATTTTGTCAGTGAGATGAGATGTTGCCTACAGCTAGTCAGCTGGCTGAAATTTTTGATGCTAATGGCAGGGTTTCATTGAGAGATGTGTTTAGCAGAGTCACAGCTAATATGATTCTAGATCCTCCCAGCAAAATGGTGAGCTTATAAACCATGGAGCAATGATATTGAGGCAGCTGTTTTACAGTAGCCCCAAATTCATGACTAAGATTCTTTAATGAATTCTTTGGGGTAGGGGGTATAGAAGCCAGCCAAGCAAACTGTTCAACTGTAGTATCAAAAACTTGGAAAAAAACTTAAAAAGTCTTAAATGTATTACACTTATCTCCTGAATTCTGAACAATACCGACATCAGTTTAAGTGCTTCAGTTGATTGTAATCCAAGAGAAATATTATACCTCTTGGCTTTGCCCCGGGCAAACTTTTCAATGAAGTCATTCGTTTTGCTTTTTGTTATGGTTACCTAACTTCGATTAGAATGCAGCAAGGTACCAAAAATGCAAGGCAGAGACTTCCAGTTCCCAACATTTCTCTGCTTTGGAAATAGGATGGACTCCACTGTCTTTTTCTGAATTTGGTCTTTATTTTAGAGATATAAGAAAGACCTGATTAGACACGGGAGGGGACTCAAATGTCAGCTTTGAGAGAAGGACAGTGTGTCTCACAACACACACATGCCTGGATTACTAACTTGGCTGGCCGCCTGGAAATATTGGCACCACCTATCTGCTTCTCCCGTTTCCTGAGGAAAGCCCTAGGACAGTGAGTCTCAACAGCAGCTCCTGTTCCCAGCTGGAAACTTGTCAAGTCTTCCAGTTCCAGAGCTAAAATATTATTTTAAACTTCATAGGGTACACTATAATCATGTGGCTCTTTTAGATATTTTCAACTATAGTGAATTTGGTCCAGGAATCATCCTTATGAGAGCTCATTTACCATAGGCAGTTTTGTACTTAACTAGTAACTCAGACCCATGACAAGGACTCGTGAGAAAGTAAATTTTCTTTGCTTTCTTTTTGTTTCCATGGGAAAATGTTTCTAGAGCCCATCTTGGTGGGTTCATTCATTCATTCATTCATATATTAAGTATGTGTGTTACAGGTGCCTGGCATGGTTCTGGGAAGCCACTGATGAAGGATAATCTTATCTTCTGAATTGGAGTTAAATGTGTAGACAAATAATTGTAAAGTAGGATGATACACACACAGTAGATATTTATATTACTTATGGGAGCACAGGAGATGGGAAATATTTTCATAAGAGGTCAGGAAGGTGACATTTGATCAGATCCTGGAAGATGAGAAGGTGTTTACTAGGAAGAGAAGAAGTGAAAAGATATCTAAGCAAAGGACATGATATATACACGGCAGAGACAAATTGTACTCACTAACTGTCCTGTGCTACCCTGTGTTTCTCAGATTGCTTGCAGTTGGATTGGATTCATGTGACTGAATCATAGTGAATGCGATTGTAAGCAGAAATGATGCATTACTTATTATCCTAGGCACCTAAGACTTGTGGTGCCTCTTCTGTTTCTCTTTTCTCCTGCTGCCACATACTTGGTAGTAACGTGTTGGAATGAATGAGTCACAAGATGGAGTAACCTGGGATCTCTAAGTCACTGGACGGAGGAGAGCCTCCTCAGACCAGCATCCTGCTTCATTGGAGAGAGAAACATTTTACTGTTTTAAGCCTGTCTGTTGTGGTAGTTGGCATTAATTACTCTGACTAATGTAGTATGGGAAAAGATTTGGAGAGTAGTAGAGTCTGGCTTATCTAGAGAATGTTTGACACTTCAATAGAGCTGCAGGTTAGCATATGGAGGAAAGACTTTATGAGTGCGTTGGAACCAGACAGGGATTGTTTTCTAAGCCATGATGAAGAGACTGAATTTCATTCTTGAAGAGACTATGAGACATGGGAAGTGTTTATGCAGGATAGTCATGTAATCAGAATTAAATTTTGGAGATAAAACTATGGTGGAGTGCATAAGATAAGTCAGAGTAGGTAAAAAGCAAGCCTGAAATCAGTTCGAAGTTACTACAGTAGTCTGGGTAAGAGATGGTGAGGGCCCAGGTTATGGCAATTTTATTTTTTTGTATTTTTGCACCAAATTACTTTGGTTAAGAAGGGATATTGCCTTGCTTTACAGGTTAGACCATTGGTCAGCAAACTATTGCTTTTCTGTTTTTGTAAATCAAGTTTAATTGGAGTGGAACGACACCCATTCCTGTATGTATTATCTGTGGCTGCTTTTACCCTATAATGACAGTGTTGAGTAGTTGTGACAGAGGCTGAATGCCCCATAAGGCCTAAATTATTTATTACCTGGATCTTTAAGAAAAAATTCACCCAACCCTGGGTTAGACTGTATAGCTAGGCATCAGTTGAACCACCATGCTTGTTCAGAGATGCCTGTACCTGGCTCCTTGTGTCAAGGACTAGTTTGTACCAACTAAGTTTATATCTGTTATTACACACCTGTTTAGCTCCCCTATGTAGCAACATAGTAGTATTGGGAAGTAAACTTGTCTCCTCTCCATCCCTCTCACTAGTGGGTTTCCATAGGAATAATAGATACATGTGAATGGTCAGATAGATAGCAAGGGTGTAATATCCACTCTTTCACTACTGGAAGCTATTTCACGTAGCTTACAGGTGGCTACATATGTACGGCTTCTCTTAATTCTGGACTTTGTGCTCAACAGGGGATGACTTGAGCCATAGTTTTTTAAGTGACTGCCTAGTAAATTATCTACTCTGTTGTCCCAAATTTCCCATGTAAAGAGTCTAAAATCCAGACTTCATGGGATTGTGTAGAAAGCCTGTTTTGGTCTCTGGTCATGTGTACATACATGCACACATAAGGGTGACATACACCATGTACAATTATACACCTAGCTTTTAAAATTTAACTATGTGTATTGGAGCTTGCTCCTTTTTAGTAAATATTGGGCTGCCTCATTCTTTGTACTGTAAAATAATTGTTATTTTCATCTTTGACTCTTACGTTGATTTAGATCTCAGAATAGAGAGGATGTGCAAGTTAGTAGCCTCCACAAATCGCTATGTAGGATGTAAAGTCTGGAAACTTTAAGAATGGATACTGGACATCCATTCAGGAACCTAAATATTGCTCAAGGAGATTAAGGATGCTGGTGCGGTCTGGAAGAGGTCTTTGGAAAGAGTGCGTCTCTCAGGTTTCTGTTTACTGTCTGTGACATCTTTACTGCTGGTAGTCACAGCTGTGTGGCTATTTTTATCAGGCACAAGCTATGGTAGCTGGGTTGCTGTTTTTGACCTTAGTCAGCTGCACTAGGTATAAAATAAATGCATCTTTGGGTTTGTACAGGTTTTTTGGCATTGATAAGTGGAAACATCTTTGTTCTCTTGACATGTTTCTCTGCAGGCCAGGATTTAGGAACACTGGTGTGTCTGGTTCCTGCCTTTAAATTGTAAAGGGATTGGCAGCAGTCATTGATTGGCTATCTCAGATCCTGTTCTTTAACTTGTTTTGCCCTGTAACCAGTTCTAGGGTCAAAGTGGGGGCAGTGGCAAGACCATCCCCTTGGTATCATGGGGTTTGTTCATGAACTATTGAAGCCAGTGCTCCTTCCTTACCCAGCTTGGTCTGAAATTGACTTTCTTTTGTTAAGTAGGTAACCTTCTGTTATGGTTGTAGATTTCATGAGCCCAGCCTATAGTTCAGACACAGGCAGAATTTTGTTAGTTGATCTATAAAGAGGAATAGGAGGTCATCCTCTTAAGTTAGGTGGAAGAAAAACTCAATGGAATTAATATAATTATTGTAATCTCAGCTTTTTAATAAGAAAAAATTAAAAAACCTTATATAGATTTCTGGGAATCAGGTTTGCTGAGACTCTCCTGGAGGAACTGGGTAGGATTCAAAGCAGAGGTTTTCATCTGAAGTAGGAACAATAGCCATTTTGATTAGACTCACAGAAGAAAAGAAGAATTTCCTTTAAAAAAAGATTGAGGTTGAACAGCTTAAGCTACAGAGATAGAAAAGGGAAAATGAGACCTACTAGATCATAAGGAAAGGTTGGGATCTTGGAGGCCAGGTAAGAGAGATCTGAAAGGAGGAAAGATGAGCAGGTTCCATTGTGTAATGGTGAGCACTCTGGACTCTGAAAGGAGGAAAGATGTTGAGATCCTGGAGGCCAGTTGTTTAGTTGTTTTCAAATTCTCCTCTGCAGGCTTGATACCCCCCTAAATCCCACCATATATTTGATGATTCAGTCATCCTTTTTTTGTGGAGAAAGAAGGAAGTGCTACACTGGGAGAGGTAGCTATTGTTCTCAAGTTAAATCACATCAAAATCTGTGTGTATTTTTCCCAGAAGAGAAATTTTATGTCATTACAACATATAAAGTATATAATGTTGGCCATGTATTCAAAAACTGTGGTAGTTTGATCTTTCATGTCAGTCTATAAAACCTACCTCAAATGATTGACTGTCATCATTGCTAATCATTTCTAGCCCAAGAAATTTTATTAAGAGTACCAAAGCACAGCCACCTGCTGCCCTACTTTGTAGCAGTGGTCTGATTGTATGTAGACCAGGCCTCCATGACTGCTCCCCTCAAAGAACAGGGAATTCAGGCTGTGTGGGTGTTGAAAGCATTCATGTCACAAGCAAAAGGCCAAAACCCATGAGTAATATTGAAATGTTGAGTAGTCTGTGTAGAGTCAAGGACAAATGGTGGTAACAAACTATGTATTGACTGGTCTCTGAGTCAGTCAATGGTTCAGACCTATAGAGACTGGTCTGTGGTCTCTATGTCTCCTAGTTTTCTGAAATGTCTGCGTCCTTGACTGTTTTAAAAGAAACATATTGGGTCTTGTTCAAAGATGTTGGCAAGCACCTGAAATATCAGGCTAGACTGTTAAAAAGGGGGAAAGGAAACATAGCCATGCATATTGCTTGTCACAGGGGGACTAAGAGAGTTACTACATCAGAAAAGTGACCAGGGTACAAAGATATTCAACAGAAGAGGATGGGCAAAATGGGAGAACCCCCAGGGAGCCAGAAGCCCTTATTGTGAGAGGCTTCTTAATGCCTTGGAGAAGGAGTCAAAATAAAAGCTGTGGGGAAGCCTGGAGACTGGGATGGCAATGCTAGACTTTTTTGGATGGATTTGATATTAGAAGACTAGGGAGATGAGAGCTGAAAATTTTAATCAGAATTAGATGAGTTTCGGGGTAGCACAGAAATTGTAGATGGGAATGCAGCTGTTGTTTATCCCTCCATGGAAAGTTCCTGGGAAGTTTATGGAAGGATAAGAGAGAAGAGATAGGGAAGGGGAGGCACACTAATTGGGAATAGACTGTATGTAGTCCTGGGTTAATTGTTGTCTTGTGGGAGGTATTTCCTGATGCAGGATTATCCAGTTTAGGAAACAGAGGCTAGACAAGATTAGTTTGAGCAGTGGATGCTTTGTGTTCAGGCTGACCAAGAAATACTTGACTTTATTTCTTTTTATGGGGGCTCCAAGAAAATATGCAAGAATATGTAAGAAAGATAAATATCTGGGCTAGAGAGAAAAGGGAAAAGAAAAGGAAAGAAGGCTCTGGGATTTAGTCCTACACATGAAAGAGGAGGAATGGATTCAGCTTAAAAACTAGGTTAAGGCGGTGAAGGCTCAGCTTGACTGCCTGCTGCAATGAGTAGGAGGACAGCAGAGGGAGATGGAACACTAGGGGCCTATCCTGTTATTACCAATGGAAGGACGAGAAAGGTTTGTTTCTATGTTGCTGAAATAGTAAATATTATTCTCCCTTTGGATCTCAAGATGTTGGTTGGCTTCAAGCTACGAGCAGTAGAAAGCCCAATTTGGCTGTGAATCAAGCAGGCCACCCTAATCAAGTTTCACCATTTGCAAAAATAATATTTGGATGCATTTGGAGGTCTGAGTCTGCATCTCAGTTTGCTTAGAACTCAGTGTGGAGAGTGATCAATTAGATTAAATAATACCCAGACTTTCTGTGTGATGGGCTCTGCCCTAAATTCTCTATAGGCATCCTTTTATTTAAACTTCTTCAAAGCTGTCCAGCGAATAGGAGTGCCCTCAGTGCCTTATACTGAGGGATTTATGAGATTAATATGACATCATTGGTGACCACTTGCTTAAGATGGGTGTCTGTCAGATTACTCCACTCAGTGTTACTCTTTTCCCCTTTTCATACTCCATTTGTTAGAGGCTGAATGTTTGTGCCCCACCCCCAATTTCATATGTTGAAATCCTAACCCCCAATGTGATGGGATTAGGAGATGAGGCCCTTGGGAGGTGATTAGGTCATGAGGGCAGAGTCCTTATTGTTGTGATTACTGCTGTCATAAAAGAGACTCCAGAGAGCTCGCCGGGTGAGGATACAAGTTTGCAGCCCAGAATGGGGCTCTCATCAGAACTCAACCATGCTGGCACCCTGACCTTGGACTTCCAGCCTCCAGAACTGTGAGAAGTAAATTCTTGGTTATAGAAGTTGGAATGGACTAAGACCCCCTGTGATGGGACACGCTGTCCCAGAACATACAGTTTAGATTGTAATACTTGGAATTAATGATGAAATGTTTTGGTTTAAAACTGTTTGTACTGTAACTGCTTTTATTGCTAACCGTTTGACTTGGCTTCTGTGAAATTGAGCTTTGCTTGCCAGCATAATGTGAACAGGAAGACACTGGGTTCTGGATGGCCGACCCAATGGTTCAAAATTAGAACGAACATCCTGTTAACCTGGGATATAAAAACCACACCTGTACAAGACTCGGGGTCTCACCCTTATTTTGGTGAGGCCCCGATCGGTTTGTGCCTTTGTGCTTAACAGATTAATAATCACTAATCTACTTTTGATTTGCACTGGATATTGGTGTTCTGTCTTGGTTCTGATTCCTCTCCGAGGGAAGTTCGCAGGTGTGTGCAAAACTGCAACACCCCTTACAGATGAAGAATGTGAGGCCCAGAGAGCTTCAGTAATTTGTGTTGAAATTTGAATTAGAAAGTAGGTTGCGCAATTCCAGAGTTTGTACTCTTGCTGCCTCCATTAAATCACTTTGCTGAAGTGCTATTAGCTTGAACCCAGGGATCTGTTCTGAGATGGGGCCTTCTATATAGACACCCAACTGTCTGTTGGTTTCTTCTCTTCTTGGGTTTTTTTTGGGAGAATCAATAGGTAGTACTGCTTACATGTACTCCTTGTACCCCAAATCTCCATCCCAGTATGGGCTTTCTTGAAAATAATCATCAGGAGCTACTTGGCATGGTTGTTCCTTTCAAAATCACAAGCTCATTACAGTGGAAAATAAGAGTCTAAAAAAATCAAACCTTCATTGTCATCCTTTTTTACGAGGCTGTGTTTGACAGCCGACATTGAGGCTTGTGAGGTCCAGAATATAGCAGATAAAATGATGTGACCAAGACCTCCTTATTTCCTGGCATCAGGAGAGTGATGATTGGGACAGAGTATCTCAGGAGAAAGAGCTGCCTGCCACTTAAGGCATCCATCCACTCAGTCATTCAGTCAATCAGCTGGTCATGCAACCAACTCTGAGTATCTTTTGGGCTAGATTCTGAGGACAGAAGATAGAAGACCATAGTGATAATAATAATGGTAGTAATAGTAACACCAGCAGCTAACATTTACTAGAGGCTTATTTTGTACCAGGCACTTGTGCTAAGAGATTTCACATGCATTAGTATAATCCCCACTTAATGCATAGAGTGGGTTGTAACTTGCCCGAAGTCACACAGCTTTGTAAATGGTAGAAATGAATAAGAACCTTACTTCTTGAGGAATTCATAAAGTGTAGACTGACATGTGAAAAAAATTTCAATGAACAGTACATTTTTGGAAATAAAGAGCATAGAAAGACTTAAAAAAAAGTAAAGTCCTTTATGTTTGATATCCATCGGGTTTACCAAGAGTCAACACTCTCGGACCTCTTTCTTAGACTCTACAGGATAGATGTCCTCTCCCCCCACCTCCCACCCCTAGTTCACCTGGGAATTTTTATTGTTATAGGTGATACAGTGGCTTGAATTGCCCATTGAGTTCCAAGCTCACACCCGGGTGTCCTGGACTGGGAAATGGACCCATCCCAGCACACCTTGCTAATCTGGACTAGGTAGACTGCCTGCATGGGGAGAAGAAACGGAGTGACTGTTTACTCTCTTCTCTGTGCCAGGAATATCCATTACTGTGTCTGCCTGCACAGATCAGAGATGCTGCAGCTGCTAAGAGGGATGCAGGCAACTCCCAATGTAACCTCTCTTAACCTCTTAATTGGCTGGCTCTTTACTGGTTTGCCTGGCCTGGCGGGGCCAAGGCACAAGTGACATCCTTCTCCCTGAATCTCTTTTAATTAGTTGCTTAATAGCCACTGTTCTTCTTCTTGTTACCTTGCTGCCTTTGGGAGCCTTGATTCCTGTAAGGCAGCATATACTGGGTCCAGCCTCAGTGGTAGGTGTAGCCCAATATGTTTCTGGACTGGGCAAACCAGCCTCCTGTTTGCATACGTGGGGCAGATACACCTGCATATTGATTGCTAAGTACTCATTTGCCCACCGTGGGCCTCTGAAATCACCAATATGGAGGTGGGATGGCAGCATGTGGGTGGATGAGGGGTGGGTTGTTGTGTGCTGCCCTGTGACAAGTGCCCACATTGTGTCTGCTTTTGAATGTGAGGTCCTGGAGTTAATGACACCTCTCCATTCCAGGCCACTTGACTTGTCAAGCAGAGAGGAGAGGATATGTGTGAAAGGAAAATTCTCTCCCCGCTCACAGGGAGAGAAGCCTGCTCGCATTCTGAGGGGCCCTCAGCTCTTCAGAGCTGGTTTGGCATATCTCTAGACGTAATCAGATGCAAATAAAACAAAGCCTTGGAGCTCTGGCTGTGCAGTATTCTCTATCTGCACCGTGAGTCACTGTGCCCATAGTAATGGCTTGCCTTGTAAGCCGCTATCAAGTGTGTGCGTGTTTTTCTTTTTGAGAGATGAAAGTTCCCAAGTGAAAGGACACTTCAGCTCTGATAAAACTTTCCTTCTATTGTCTGAGTTTTGTTTTCTGGCAAAGCCCCCTGCTGCCTGAGCATGGTGTGCTGTGAAACATTTTCCATTTTTCAACAGCAAGGCCAGCCAGGGTCTTTGGGGGGTTCTTACTAGTATTGCCTGAAGCGAATACCATATCTCAATAGTAATTTAATATTGTAATCAGGTAGCAAACTGTGCAGTTTTGGCATGTTGTGATAATTATTAACTACATCTATTAGTGTTACGGTTCTAGTAACTACTATTTACAAAAGGTTCCCTGTGTAGGGGAGACCTTGCCCAGACACAAATGTCTGAGGTATTCCTAAGTGATTGTCAGGGGTCCTTTGAAACAATGTTCATGTTCACTGTTTAAAGATAAAGCATCAATCCCGAGAAATCAGACTTCAAAAGGCCTGCTTCATGAGTAACAAATTCTCAGCGTGTAAGCCTATGCTGAGGTTTGGAACATTTTGTGAGTTTTGGGGAAAGTCTTCCTTGGGACAAAAATTCGAGAGATAAGTTGAGCAAGAGAGCGAGAGAGAGCGAGAGAGCGAGCGAGAGAGAGACAGAGAGAGAGAAAGACAGAGAGATGGAGAGGATTGGAAGATACAATTGAAAGGAAATATTTAACTGGTATCACCCAGGAAAAGTCGAAAGCATGCTCCCCTTTATGTGGCAGTCAGGTAGCTTTGGAATATCAGTGTTTCGATTCTCTGGGTGTGTTAACTGGGTGCAGTGAGTGTACGTGAGTGGCTTTTGAGGGTGGGATGCAGTTGCATGCTACCAATCTCTACCCTTTAGCACAGAGATTCAAAAAATTCAGTTACCCAGGGTCAATGAAACTGATATAGGCAGAAGCCTTCTTTAAGCCCCATAATTCCACCATTGTTCAAAAGTTATTCCCAAACAATACCAATGCCTCATATGTGTCATTTACAAAATAACATCATATGTGTTTTCCCTGAATCTTCCTCAGAAGATGTATTTGATGAACAGAGTTCATTGCTAAGTAGTATTCTAGGTAAAAAAAATGGAAGGATTTTATGAATTTCAGAGAATTGTTCATTCACAAATTTGTTCATTTTTTCATTATTCTTTTATTGTGCACCTAGTATGGTATTGTTCTAGGGACTGAGGATACAGACAATCCCCTGCTCCCAGGAAGCAGGGAGAAGACCCAAAATTTGTAAATGAATGAATAAATAAATACAAAATAATTACATAGCAATAACTACTATAAAGGAATAAAGCAGCATTGGGGAATGGCTGCAGGCTGGTCATGGAAGTCCTCTCTGGGCAGATGTTTGACCAGAAACCTGAAATGAGAACAAACTAGTCATGCCCCTTATTGGAAAATGCTTCTTGAAAATCATTGATTTGTTATTCCATGGTGTTGGGTTTTTAATCTGTAATCTGTGGAACTCTTGGGCAATGTTTCTTGAAGTGCGTTTTAAGGACCATTTGCATCAGAATAACTCTGGGTATTTGCTTAAAATGCAAATTCCTGGGCTGCATTCTAGACCTACTTAGAATTTCTGGAGTGGGGCCTTGGAATCTGCATTTTAAAACACTGCAGTGGGATTGATGAGTCCTCTCTAGCTGTACACAAAATATGTAATGCATGCTATATGTCAGATCTCAGAGACTTCTCTCTTCCTCTCTCAGAAAAGTTAATAAGCAGAAAAGGAATATAGCCTTTCCTATGTCTCATTCCATCTGTAGAGAGAAGGAATTTAGATATGGGTCGCGGGCAACATAGAGTCTCCAGGAACACATAGTAATTTGCTAGAGTAGGGGTATTGTTTTTATGGGAGGAGGGAAGTTGTTCAAAATTCTCTTTTCAGTTTCATGTAGGGCTGGATCAGAAGGATCCAGGAACATCAGTGTGAAGGTTGTGTGGAGGTCAGAAGTAATGAGTTAAAGGCCAGTCTTAGGCCTGGACCTTAGAAAGAAAAACACTCTTTTCCCTTCCTTGTGGTTGGTTGGTTGGTAACACAGGTCTTGGGATGCCTTCTGCTGAGGAAGTAACTTCTTTTTCCCTGGCAAGGCCAAACAAGACCAAGTGGAGTCCAGAAGTGGAAACACACAGAATGGATGACTAAGGTTGGCTTTAGTCTCGACTTGAGCTGCAAAATACAGGGAAGACATCTGATTTCCCCTTCTAATCCCTTTGCAGCCATTGGTCATCAATCACAGCAGTTTCCTGCTTCATAATCAACCTAAATGGATGCTCCAGGCACCTATTACCATAGATCATTATTAACATGAAGCTAGTTGCCATCTCTGAGTCTTAAGGAGACAGACAACAGGGTTCTTTGAGGGTTAGTCATAAACTAGCTGCAGTCTTCATTCATTCATTCAACAAGTATTTATTGGGATTTACTATATGTCACATTATGCTTGCTGGAGATATAGCAGTGAATAAAATAAACAAAATGCTTACTTTCTTCCAGTTTGTGTTCTCGTAGGGTGAGATAGACAATAAACAAATAAAGAAGTAAATATACACATAATGTTAGGGAGTGGAAAGTGCTATGAAGAGCAATAAAACAGAGTAGGTGGGATGAAGGGTATCAGGTTATTTTTTCAGAGACAACTTCTCCATGGAAGTGACATTTAAGTACAGACCTGAATGAAATGAGGCAGTGAGTCCTGTGGATATCTCTGTGGCAGAAGACGAGAAAGAGATTTCTTGTTGAAATGCTAACCATTAATAACAGTATGAAATTGCCTAGGAAAACATCTGGGCTATACATTTCTTAGAAACCAAGGAACAGAGAGATCAGCATACTGAGGAGGCAGAGCTTCAAGATGATGCGAAAATATATTGGAGCTTTAGTCTTTATGTTTTTATTTTTGTATTTTATGATTTATGACTCATCCTCTGGTTTGTTGGAGGTAGCTGCTTTTCCTTGAGGAGACTTAGGTTTGTGATGGCAGAAGACAGACTTAATATTCTATTTGACTTTCAATATAGGCTCTTGAAATTCAGAACAGAAGGAAAGTTGAGGATTAATTTTATACCATCACAATAGATTGGAAGAAAAATACAGAAAAAACCAGATCATGTGGAGGAATTGTGTGGGGGCAGTGGAGTGGGGGGCAGAGATGAGAAGGTGGGGCTGGAAATGGGGACAGGTCCATGGTGAGATTATTGAGATATTGCTGAGCGCCATCAGTGGCATTACCAGAGAAGCCCCTGGAAGCAGAGCCAATCCTGTGGAAGGTTCCTTGCATGTTAGAGAACATAACCAATGGCCCGAGTAGAGGAACTGGGAAGAAGTGGGCTTACTCTTCTTGGGACTGTCAGGTGAGGGTCATCTACTGCCAGCTGCCTGCATGTTGCATATGCATCATTCAGTAGAAAGGGGTATACCAGTGTCCAGAGAATTTGTTCAATTTCACTCGAACGGCCTAAGGGGATGGTGCCCCTGTCCTGAACCCTGAGTGACTTAGAGGCACTGGTGATATAGAAGGGAAAGCACGAGTACTGATATTTGATGAAGTATGGGCAGGTATGTGTGAGTGAGGGCTGGTATGGTGAAAAGTAGTGCATTGCAATTACATAAGCCAGTATCATCTGTGAGAGATGAAGGATCAAATTCCCTGTCATGACATCGCATGGCAGAAAGAAGCAGTTGGCGATATGGAAAACTTAGAGGAAATGTTGGAATTCCAAGAGCTACTTAATTTCTGCAGTCATGGAAAGTAGATTCTCAATAAGTATAAAAAAAGATCTCGTTTCATTGTTTTGTTTGTTTATTGTGTGTCTTATTCTCACTGGAGAAGCTCCATTGTTAAGCATAGGGCCTAGGATCTAGTAGACATTAAATAATATTTGTTAAATGGTTGAAGGTTGAACTCTATATTAGTGAATGAAAATACTCTAAAATACTTTTAAAAATGTACAGGTTTCTTCACTAGATGTTGCTTTTCTAGGTTGCTTTTTATAAATCTTGTGTCTTTTTGGAGAATTATTCACTGTACAAAAATCAATAGCATTTCTGAATACGAGAAACAGTACTTTTACTTTTCAGTTAGAAAGTGTAATAGTACAGGATACTTCATTTATAAGATCAAGAAAGCTACTGAAAATATCTTAGAATGAAATGTTATTCATATGAATAACATTCATAACACTTTTGGAAGAATCTTACCACCCAAACCATTGAAGGACATAAATGAAGACTGAATAGGATGAAATACAAACTTAAGATTGGCAAAAATAAAACTATCTTAACAATACCAAGTATTGATAAAGAGATGGTGAAATAGGAGTTTGCACATATAATTTGTGTGAACGTAAAGTGGTATAAACACTTTGGAGAGAAACTGGCATTATTGGAATAGTGATAAATTGGAAATAAACTAAGTGTTTAGTTTATTTCCAATAAACTAAACAAGTGTTTAGTTTATTGGAAATAAAATAAGTGTCCATATATGAATAGGGACACTTATTTTATAAGTGTCCATATATGGACACTTATTTTATTTATTGGAAATAAAATAAGTGTCCATATATGAATAGGGAAATGGGTAAATAAACTCTGGCTGTATTTATTTATACAATGGATTAAAACCGCACAGCAAATAAACATGAATAAACTAGATCTATATGTATCACATTGATTATATCTCAAAATATAATGTTAAATAAAAAAATCAAGTTACATAGAAATACATACAATCCAATGCCATTTATGTGAACCAAAACCAAAACATAATGTAACACATTCTTTATGATCAGCTATATACAGTTAAGGTAGTTAAAGTTTGAAAAGGCACACTGCACTCCCTCTAACGTGGGAGTGAAGGAAATGAGACTGGGGAGGGAAGTAGAGGGACTTGGCCTATCAGGTGTGTTTCTTGTATATATAGAGAAATGTGAACGTTTAAAAATATTGTGTGATAGACACATAGATATTTGTTATATTATTCTTTCTATTAAATAACTTTACAGAACTTTTTCAAATGAAAACACACAGATACACAGATACCATAACCGTTGTAATTCTTTATAACTTAAAATTGGACTTGTTAGTTTTCTCTTTATGTAGCTCATGGTGGATTAAGGTACGTTGGCAAGGTCTCCTCCAAACGAAATAACAATTTACATAAATATATAAAATAGTATGATTGATTAGCAAGGTTAAAATAAAAAATATATACCTCGGGAAGGTAATAGAAAATAAGAGATAGTCTTTAAATATTTTGTTAGTCCCAAAAGATATTCAGGGAAAATTTTGCTTTGTAATTGACAGAGAAATATCCCCTGTATGATCTCAAAGGACAAAAACTGAGGTCAGTGTGAGAAGATGATAAGAAGAGAGATTCTGCATCAACATAAAAAAAAAACAACAACTTCCTAATAGCTAGTGGTTTAACAGCACACCAGAATACATCTCTTATTTATTTTTTAACATCTTTATTAGAGTATAATTGCTTTACAATGGTATGTTAGTTTCTGCTTTATAACAAAGTGAATCAGCTGTACATATATATATGTACCCATAACTCCTCCCTCTTGCATCTCTTTCCCACCACCCCTTAGGTGGTCACAAAGCACTGAGCTGATCTCCCTGTGCTACGCGTCTACTATTTACATCACAGTCCAGCATAGGTTGAGTAACTGTCTTGAGCAGCACTCCCGAGTGGTTATTCAGGTGTCTGGTCTTCTTTCCTCTTGTGCTGCTACCTTACCAACATGTCATGACCATGGATGTCAGCAAAGGGGAAGAGAAAGCAGGAGGATCATGCAGAGAGTTTTGGGTCCAGGCCAGAAAATGGTGGTCATCATTCCTTCCATCAGTAGATTGGCCCAACCGAATCCCATGACTTCAATTTAACTGCAAAGGAGCTAGGAAAGGCAGTCTTCCAGTATGGCAAGAAGACGAAAAGGAAATGAGATATGAATACCTGGTATTGACTCTTTCAGAGATGCTAAAGCAGAAGAGAGAGTAAAATGGTAGAACTTTCTATTTTATTTTTTGCAATGTCCTCTTCATTCCCCTTGTCCAGGGGGAATGATAACAACAGCTATAAATTGCTGCCTGGAATAAGTCCCAGCTGTAATAGGAGGATAGAAGGCCAAAGAGACAACATAGAAAACTTAGAAAAACCTAATACGTTCAAGTCGGCAGGGCCTGATGGCTTGCCCTGTAGGATACTGAATGTATTTTCAACTTTCATCTTAGGACTATTAGCCAGTGTTTCCCCCAAATCACAGAGGATTGGAAAAGCCCCTAAGGATAGCAAAAGGGTAAATGAGGTGCCCATCTCCAAGAGAAAGACAGGAGGACCCTGGAAATTTCAGAGATGTGAGCTTAACATCAATACCTGGGAAGATCTTGGAATAAATCATCAAATAACCAATTGGGTAGCACCTGAAAGAATATAAAATACTAAGTAGCAATCAGTAAATATTTGTAAAGGGCAGACAATGCCAGGCCAATTTAATTTCCTCCCATGATTATGAGAGGCTACATATACCTGGGGAATCGATAGACGGGACCTATCTCAATTTTAGTAAAGATTTTGATTTTTTTGAACCAGACATTGACGTATTAGAAGAGTATGTTCCCATCTACACTTCTGCTAGAGCCTGGATGGCTTCATCCCAAGGAGAGTTATCAGTGGCCTGGTATCAATCTAAGGGGACATATTGAGTGCTGTCCCAGAGGTATTGGGGCCAGGATCTATCCTACTCAATAACTATATTGATGGCTTGGATGAAGGAATTAAGACTATGCACATTAAATTTGCAGCTGGCACTAAATTAGGTTTGCAGCTGGCACTAAATTAGGTGGGGTTGTTGTCGCTCTGCAAGACAGAAATAAAATTCAAAATGGCCTTGACTCATTGAGAAAATGGCTCTACAAAAGTGGGATAGATTTCAACAGGGACAAGTGTAAAGTGACACAGGTGCCCCCACAACCCTAGAACAGTGCCTTGGGTATACTTGGCGCTCAGCAAATATCTTCAGTCCCTTCCTTGTGCAGTTGTTGTGAGGATCAGAGTGATAATGACGCAGAAGTGCTCTGTAAACCACAAAGTGCCTTATACATGAGAAAGGTCTGCACCAGTGTGAGGAAAGTTATTACTAAAGGCAAGGAAGTATGTCCTGTGAGGCATTGTGAAGGGAACTGAAGCTGTTTAAGCAAGAGAAGAGAAGAATCAAGGATGATTTCATGAGTGTCACCATTTTATGAAGGCATTGACAAGAGAGATGGTTTTCCTTTCTCTATTTGTGTCAAGGAAAAGGGGGCTCGAATGATACCAGATGGATTTCCGTTAAATGTAAGGAAGAACTTTTTTACCTAGGTTGGGTCCACCTATGGGAGGTGCCCACCCTTCTCTTGCCTCACAGATGTTACATTTGTCCAATGTTGACCTTTCTAGTTCATTGTTAACTAAGAGTAGGGTCTCTGCAGGTCCACATTGTAACCCTGGTGTCTACAACAGGACTTGACATATAGAAGCTGCACAAATAAATATTTGTTGAATGAGTGAGTGTCAGGGGCATAAAATACTGGCTCAGATCTTGAGGAGTCTTCATTCACAGAGAACTTAAAAAATGAGAGTGATTAATAAATCAAAGAGACAAAATGATCTTTCCAACATTGATTTCATGATTCTACATATGTGAAAAAGAAGTGAAAATATTTATGATATAGTCTCATCCCGGTCTTAGCTTTGGTTCTGTAACTGCCGATGAATGGGATTATTGGCAAGAGGGGAAGGAGGCAAAATCGTGTGGATCTCAGTCCTGTCCTCACCTCTTCCCTGTGAAGAACCTTTATGAACAGAACCCTTGTGAAGAAAAGAGGAAGAGGAGAGGAGGTGCTTTTAAGTGTCCTACTGAAGTTGGATCCGTTTTCTGTGTCTCAGCTGTTCATTGGCATACTTGTGTTTCTAGAACCTCTGATCCAGGCCACAAAAGCCATAATCAGTGGCTTGATACTGAGACATTCCCAACTCTGCCCTAAAGCTTGGAGGGTGCAGGATGGGCTAGGAAGGTCCCTGTCCACATTGCTGGGATATTTATTCCTGACAGTCCCAGTTGGGATTCTAGACTCATTTGTTTCCCACTGAAGACTATTTTTAATGGATTATTGAAGAATTAACGTATACCTTTTTTAAATTTATTTATTTTTTGCGGTATGCAGGCCTCTCACTGTTGTGACCTCTCCCGTTGCAGAGCACAGGCTCTGGACGCGCAGGCTCAGCGGCCATGGCTCATGGGCCCAGCCTCTCCGTGGCATGTGGGATCTTCCTGGACTGGGGCACGAACCCGTGTCCCCTGCATCGGCAGGCGGACTCTCAACCACTGCGTCACCAGGGAAGCCCAACATATATCTTTTTTAAATGACATACATTATTTACTTTTAAAGGTAAGCCATAAATTTTACAAAAGAGTATTCTAGAAGTATGCCCAGAAGAGGTCATTTTTTGGAGTAGTCAACCCAGATGGCTTCTTTGCAACATCTAACATTACCATCAGTGGGTTGGAGCTGGGATTGTCCACTCCCCATCTCAGCTGCTGAGTGAGATGAACTGAGCGTGTATTGAGCCATGTTATTGAAGGCACTGGTTCTTAATTTGGGGCTCAGGCATTGGCCCTGATGGGTCAGTGAACCTCTGCGGCCAAAATACATTTCCCTATGTATATGAATATGTGCCTTTTCCTGGGGAGAGGGCCCCTCAATTAAGAAAGACTATCCTGGGGTTTTAGAAGAAAGTCTAGTGGCGAGAAGGTTGGATCATTCGTACCAAGATGGAAGGGATGTCAGAGAAGGAGCTTTGGTACAATTTGTGGTATAGGGAGCAGCTACTGCAGGTGGCTGTTCAAATATGGGAGTCAGATGGTAGTCACTGTCGTCTGAGAGGTCTGAGTATCGACAGGAGGATGCACACCAGAAGGTAGAAGTGTTGGCCAGTCCCAGGAGGGTGGAGGCTGGCAAAAGGTGGGGGGAATGAGCCTCAGTCCCAAACTCAGAGGGGTGTGTAAAATTATTTTATTTTCTAAAATGGTATAATTCTATTAGAACCCCTATCTCACTGGGCTAGTAGGAAAGTTATTCTCAATTATTTTAAGGTTCTTTCTACTCTAGAACCATGACAAGGTTCTAGAGGGCTGACACAATTTCAAGGCATAGATAGAGAGACCCTGTGGAGGTGGGTCATATGTCTTGGTAGGTCACTGATGAGATGTCCATTGTCCAGTCTATGTCTGGACAAGTAGTCAAGATGACTGGTTAGAATTATGGGGCTTATGGGTTATACCCATGTGAAGTGAGTATGGGGGCTTGATGAGAGAGCTGTAAATCAGACAAAGCTGACACCAAGGAGTTTTGGGGAATGAAGGGACTAGGTCTGATTAACAAACAGGAAAAAAATTTAGGGAAAATATGTAAACACAGCAGTCATGACTGGGCCTGTGGCTAGTCCAAAGTGATGCTGGAGCAGCAGGATGTGCTGAGACAGTTGATATGCTTTTGGCCTTAGATAGAACTGGCTCAAGAATTGGAATGGAACTGAGTCTGGAAATGAGGGACACCATAAACCTCTCTAGGAAAGTCTATGGGAGGCCAAGGCCAGAGGCATGATTGCACATCCTAGGAAGAACCTGTGCAGGCCTGACAAGTTTGGTCATCCATCAAATAATAATGAGTCTGCATTTACCTTGACCTGTGATGCCTCCTTTTAAGAAAAAAGTCAAGCTGCCTCAAACTTCAGTTCTCTCTTTCCTCCAACTACTGATAGAAATATTTCACTTTGCAGCATTTAAAAATAGCAACTGCAAGGTTTCTGTCTATAGTAGGGAGGCTATTTGATGGTTAATATATGGAGGACAATTGGTGCTACCAATGGTGGCAAAAATAGCAAAAACATTGAGAGTAATAATGGTGTCTGTCCTGTTCCTTGAGTTCCTTGGATGTTAGGTACAGATTTGACTTAAATAAAGGCCATGCATTTAAATGAGGACCCGTGTGGCTCTGTTTGGAGCTATTTTAATTGAGCTGACTGAGTCACTGGGAATAAGAGTGTTCAGAGGGGAGGTCCAGAGCCTGGGCTCTCCATGAAATGGGCTCATTTGTGGAAGCCCTTGGCTCTCCACCAACCAGGATGTGTGCTGACCTCAAGATGTGTTTTAAGAGTTGCTATATGAATTCCTACAAAGCATTTTGCAGTTTTGAGTGAAAATTGTCTTCAAACATGTCTGCATAGCTGAGATGAATTTACACATTTATCATTTCTAGCCAGTAGATTTCTAGTGTGGGTTTATTCATTAATTTATTCATTCATTCAATATGTATTATGTATGTATGTAATGTATACATGTAATATGTATGTATTAAAAAAAACATGTGTTAAACTCTGAGGCTATAAAAGATGAATAAGATCAGGTTTCCCTCAAGAATTTTACTATCTAGCAGAGGAAGATACAGTCATTTAAAGAAATGCACTAAAGTGTTGTAGATGCTGATAAAATAGCTATGGGATTCCTGGTGTCACTGAAAGAGAAAGAGGGCCATGGGGAAATACTGACCACTGGGATGCAGAGGTAGTCAGAAAAAAAAAAAAATTCCCTGAGGAAGAAATTCTTGGACTGAACCTTAAAAAGATAATTATCAGGTAAATGGATGAGTAGGCACATGGAACAGGGGAGAAGGCATTCCAGGCAGAGGTGGAAATAAGAAAAGAGACAAGAAGGTGCAACTGGCTGAGCTCCCTCAGGGCCCTCACTCTGGCTTCGTTGAAGAGTAGAGAGCAAAGTGGGAGGTGTCAAGAGAGGCAGAAGAGGCATCTGGGTTACATTCAGAGGGTCTTGTGTGCCCAGCTCAGGAGTTTGTACTTTGCTATTTAGGCACCAGAAGGCTTTTTGTTTGGTTTTTTTTAAACAAAACCATAGATTTTATTTACATTTCACCAGTTTCTTCACTTAACGTCTTCTTCTGTTCTAGGATTGAATTCTATATCCCACATTGCATTTAGTTATCACATATTCTCCTCCTCCAGTTTGTGACAGTCTTTCCTTGTTCCTTATGCCCTTGATACTCTAGGAGAGTGTGAGTCAGGTATTTGCAGAATGTCCTTCTGTTTGGGTTCATCTGATATTTTCTCATTATTAGGCTGGGATTATAGATTTGGGGGAAGAATACCACAGAGGTGAAGTGCCTTCTCAGAGAATCATATCGAGGGATACATGAGACCAACATGATTTATTACTGGTGATCTTAACCTTGACCACTTAAGGTGATGTCTGCTAGATTACTGCAATATTACTGTTTTTCTCTTTTCATACTCTATTTGTTATGGATGAATGTTTGTGTCTCTCCACCCCCCTACACCCCCAATTCATGTGTTGAACTCCTAACCTCCAAGGTGATGGTATTATGATGTGGGACTTTGGGAAGTGATTAGGTCATGAGGGTGGAGCCCTCAGGAGTGAGATTAGTGCCCTTATAAAAAGAGACTCCAGAAAGCTCTCTTGCCCATTCTGCTGTGAGGACATAGCAAGTACCCAGCCATTTATGAACCGGGAAGCAGGCTCTCACCAGACACAAAATCCACTAGCACCTTGATCTTGGACTTCCCAGCCTCTAGAACTGTGAGAAATAAACTTCTGTTGTTTATAGGCCATCCGGTCTATGATATTCTGTTCTAGCAGCCCGAACTGACTAAGACACTATTCTTTAGAAGTAAGTCACTAAGTCCAATCCACACTCAAAGTGAGGAGACTTAGCTTCACTTCCTGGAGAGAGGAGTATCAAGTAATTTGTGGGCATATGTTAAAAACCACCACAGTAAGTAACACATAATTAATATAAAAAGATATTTGAGGCCATATAAATATCATATTTCTCCTTAATATTTCACTTTCTAATTTTAGTATTCATTAGTGGATCTTGCCTGCCACAATGATTACTGTGGTGGTCTAATGGTGATTTTCTCTTTCTCTGATTACTTTTACATTTATTATTTCAAATTCTTCTGTAAGGAATATTGGTCCCTTCTCCCCCATTTATTTATTTATATCACTATGGACTCATGGATATTTATTAATTCTTGAGTAGTTTTGGGGTTATAACCAATACTATTGTTATTTATTTTGTTTCTTCAGTTATTCTAGCTTTGGCCATTGGGAATTTTTTCAGGTTGTCACCTGTGTTGCTCTGACATGTCCCCATCATTGTGAGTGTGTGTCTCCATGTGTGTGTTTTGAGTACTTACTTGCTTTTGGCATTACAAGATCCTCCAGGCTCATATTTTATCTTCCCTATCTCAGCCCTAGAATCAGCCATTTCTCCAAAGGACCTTGGCTCCTTTTATTGGAGAATGGTTTTTAGAAACCAGTGTCTGGGCACCAGATGTGCTTGTTGCTGCCATGTCACTGCTTCTAAGCTTTTAAGTGGAGAAGTACCACAACTATAATTAGAATGTGCCGTGGCAGGCAGTTGTAAGGGAGTAGCACAGGAGCCAGGAAGATGAATGAGGACTCCATGCCAGTCATCCTGGCAAGAAGTGAGGAGTCATTGAGCCTTGGCACTGAAGGCTTTGATGGAAAGGATGGTGGGGAGTTTTGTGGATTATGTAGACATTGGTCTCCAGCAGCTGTAACCTGAGTTCTACTCTGCTACTTGCTGGCTCTATAACTTTGGACAAGATATTCAACCTCTCTTGGTCTTAGTTTTCTTCATCTAGAAAAAGAAGCTACCAACACCTGTCGAGGGAGTCACCTGAAACAAAATGTGTAAGTCCTTGGTGATGTCAAACCATTGTCCCAGTGTGAGGAATTTAAGTTTATTGATAAACAGTCTTCAACTTTTCCCTTTGCTTTTTCGGTACTGGAGGACCCAGCACCTTAGAGAGGCAAGGAAGCATGGATATTTCATGGGAAGAGCAGGAGAAAGAGGCACAGAGAAAGGCTGACAAACATCCAGCCAATCTGAGTGCTATGGAATGGATGTTTGTGTCCTCTTAAATTCATGTTGCATTACCCAATGTCACTGTATCTAGAGATAGGGTCTTTAGGAGGTAATTAAGGTTAAAGTAGGTCATAATAGTAGGATGCTAATCTCATAGGATTGTGATTTTATAGGAAGAGGAAGAGAGAGAGAGAGATTTCTCTCTGACATATGAGGACATAGTAAGAAGGTACCGACTACAAGCCAGAAAGAGAGTTCTCACTAGGAATTGAAGTGGCTGGTACCTTGAACTGGGACTTCCAGCCTCCACAACTGTGAGAAAATGAATTTCTGTTGTTAAGCCACCCCAGTCTATGGTATTTTGTTATGGCAGCTTGCACTGCTTAATCCACTGACTATAAACCAAAAATTGGCAGGCCCCAAGGGAGTAGAGTAAAACCACGGAGCATATTCAAGACAGTTGTGACCAGCAAAGGCTGACAGCTGAGGAGGATCCTGTGCCCACAACTTCTACACAGTTCCTCTCGGCGCAGGGTTTCCCCAGGTGTAGGTGGCCTGATGTTGGGAGGTGGGAGTGACTGAGAGCCCTGGGCTGGAGTGGGTGAGAGAAGGTGGCTCCTGACAGTGCTGCTGGCTTTAACCAGGCATTGGGAGGTTACAGAACAGTGTGCATCAGGAATGTCTGTCTTTGCTGGGGCAGATGAGGTCAGTGAGTATATTACCCTTCCCTCCTCCAAATCAGGATTTTCTGTTTTGTGCTTTACACTCTGTAGAAAACAGCAATGTACTGTCTCCATGTGCAAGGTATGGACAGTATGCCCTTGGTCTTGCTGTTAGCCAGCCAAGTACTTAATCTAAGACCCAAGATGTCTTATATTTGTGATTTAAATAATATATTCCAAACTATTTTGGAGCCCTCAAAGAGAGCTAGAGATTTGGGTGGCTTGTCTGCTCTGTCCCACTGATTTTGCCTCTAACCGTTTGTCTCACTGGAATGGTCCCCGTTCTAGCTCTTTAATTGTGGGGTAGAGGAACTTCTTTCTAATTTGACTCTCTCTCACTTCTTCCCTGACCCTCCTGGGACCCTCTCCTGTGCCCCTCACCTCCTCCTTGTTTCTCCACCCCCAGGGTCTCTCTTTTGCTGGTCAGTTCTCCCACTTTCTCTGCCTCCTTGTGACCTCTCAGGAGGCTGAGGGTGGAGTGGGAGGAGGGAAGAATGGAAAGTTGTCTTCACAGATTGGGATGAAGTATCTGTAACATAATGAAATCTCTTCCAGACCTCAGCTGACAATCCTGTGAGGAATTTAAGCTGAAGAGGATCTCTGTCTCCTTCAGTCATTTTAGTTCTGTATGTGCAAATCCTAGGAGGAGGGAGGAGAAGGGTCCTGTCGAAGTCCAACAATCAAATCCCACTAGCCTTCAAAGTCTGATTCTCTAGGAATTCCTCCTCCTGTTGCCAGATCCCCAGGTTGGGAAGCCTGATGTGGGGCTCAGAACCTTCACTCCAGTAGGTGGACTTCTGTGGTATAATGTTCTCCAGTCTGTGAGTCACCCATCCAGCAGTTATGGGATTTGATTTTACTGTGATTGCACCCCTCCTACCCTCTCATTGTGGCTTCTCCTTTGTCTTTAGTTGTGGGGTATCTTTTCCGATGAGTTCCTATGTCTTCCTGTCAATGATTGTACAGCAGCTAGTTGTGATTCTGGTGTTCTCATAAGAGGGAATGAGAGCACATCCTTCTACTCTGCCATCTTTGTTCCGTGCCTAATTCTACACTATTTCTGCAGGTTCTAGGGAGTTAGCTGATCCATTCACAGACCCAGAAGGAAGCTTGGTTCCTCCTACTTTGCCAGACCCCAGGCTTTGTAACAGCCGAAGCCTCAGGCTTTATTCAGCAGCATTACAAAAAGACAACTACCCTCCTTTCAGGAGCAGTGGCCACCTCCATCTTCTAGCTTCAAGAAATGAACTTGGCTCTAGGCACCTGCATGGCATGGAACCATTTTAGTCTCCATTATCTTGTAGGAGCAAGTGTCACGGCTACCAGCAGAGTCTGAAAGGTCATGGTTTGAGCATCCTTACTCCCCTCCATCATTGTTTTGGGTTTCTGTCTCTTTTTAGATCCATAGGACAATTTTGCTCAGCCTTGATACATATTTCCTGTTTGTTGCTTATTTTTCTTTTTGTTACTTTTTCTTTCTCATCTATTATTTATAACTGTTTAGGCAGAAGTTTAGATCAACTTTGGGTTTTGAACTTACTAAGTCATTCTAATGAGAAATACCTGCCTCTATTCCCGCCCCAACCCCAAACCCCTTTATCCTGTGTGCCATAAAGTAAAAGGAAGACACATCTAAAAAATTCACAATGATGCTTTATTTTTTCTTAGATTCTTGGAGTAAAGAATACATTGATGTCATTGCTAAATAGCACAGTAGTAATGAGCATGGGCTGTGCCATTCACCTGCCATATGACCAGAGTCTTCTCTGTAGTGTGGGGATAATACATTGTACCTATTTTATAGAGCTTTTGAAGAGATTATATGGAATAGTGCATATGAAGAGCGCTGCACAGTGCCTACTATTAGTAAGTAACTATAGGGATATACAGTTCAAGTTATAACTCACTAGCATTTATGCTTTGAAGTTTTTTGTATCAGTGACAGGGAGAGCTATCTAGTAAGTACATATGGCAATGTTAGAGGTGCTGGAATGTCTTTCCTGTTCCCTAAACAACATTATTTTTTCAAACAACATTTTTGAAATCTCATTATTAGAGAGACTTTTTATTTGGATTAATACATCTTTCTTTAAATTAGAGGTTTTCCAGGCTTCCCTGGTGGCTCAGCAGTTGAGAGTCCACCTGCCAATGCAGGGGACACGGGTTCGTGCCCCGGTCTGGGAGGATCCCACATGCCACTGAGTGGCTGGGCCCGTGAGCCATGGCCGCTGAGCCTGCACATCCGGAGCCTGTGCTCCGCAACGGGAGAAGCCGCAGCAGTGAGAGGCCCGTGTACCGCAAAATAAATAAATAAATAAATAAATAATAAAATAAATTAGAGGTTTGCTACAGCAAAGTTATTTGTCAAGCTGAGCAGCAGGGTTTGCCACATACCTACCTTTCTATGTGTCACTTTGGTCAGGTTGCTTTCCTGATTGCTGATTGAGGAAAAAAAGGAATTAGAGTCTTATTTGGGCAGGAAGAAATTATGACACTACCCAGGGTGGGCAGATGGATCTGCATGGAATATGCTGGTGGGGTTTCTAGCAACTGGTGAACAGTGTAACATGGATGGTCAGGAGCCTCAGGGGCAGGGATGAGAGTGCAGGATGCATCATGCAGCTTTGGCTAAACTGTACTATGGTAACAAACAATTCTAAAATATAGGCAGATTATAACAACAAAGGCTTATTTTGCTCATGTTTTGTGCCTTATTTGAGAAAATTTACGGCTCACTGCCAAAGGAAAGGCTAACATGGTGGAGCTGTGCAATGGCTCTTATGCTTCTGCTTGGAGGAGGAGCATCTCACTTCCACTCACATTTTATTGGCCAAAGCAATTCACACAGCCAAGCTTGAACTATAATTCTGTCCTCCATAGCTTAACTGCACACGTGACACTGGTAGACCCATTGTGGGACCAAGAAGTGTTAAGTCCTCTATTGGCTTCCTCAATACCATGTTCTTACCATATCAAGCAGAGAGTGCCCAAATATGTCAACATATTTGTGGCTAATGTTGCAAAAGCATGAGGAATCGGGAAACTCAGTAGAGATGAAATATAATTAGTATCAATGTCTAGGCTTGTTATGGACTGAATTCTGTGTCCCCTTAAATTAATATACAGAATAAGAACCTGCTGTATAAAAAAATAAATAAAATTCAAAAAAAGAGAGAAATGTTTAACAAAGACCTAGAAGAATTAAAGAACAAACACCTAGAAAAAAAATTCATATATTGAAACACTAACCCCCAGCACTTCAGAGTGTGACTGTATTTGATGAAGATAGGGCTTTTAAAGAGGTAATTAGGTTAAAATGAGGTTATTTGGATGGGCCCTAATTCAATATGACTGGTGTCCTTGTAAGAAAAGGAAATTAGGACACAGAAGGAAGATGATGTGAAGACACAGGGAGAAGATGGTCATCTTCAAGTCAAGGAGCGGGGCCTCAGAAAAAACCAAGTTTGTTGATACCTTGATCTCAGACTTCTACCCTCCAGAATGGTGAGAAAATAAATTTCTGTCGTTTAAGCCACCCAGTCTGTGGTATTTTGTTATGGCAGCCAAAGCAAATACAAGGCTTTAACTTACAACATGAGAAGGGTCTGTTGTCTTCCTACTCCTCTATAACAGTGAATCCTGTACTATCCTTGATCTGGGGATTAGTGCTGAGGAATTCTCTTGGGGCTTTCCAAGGGTAAGTACCATGCTCATTGCCATAAAAACATTTGTCTCTTTGTTTCCCACCCCTCATGCCTTCTTGCTGACCATCCCATTCAGATAATAATGGCTCAAGTCAAGCCCATTGGGAATGTTTCTTCCCACTGCTGGTCACAGTGTGCTATTAGTTAGCTAGCTGTGCATTTGTGTATTTCTTCCCTCAATTTAGATACAGACACTTGAGATTTGTTTATGATGAATTTATTCTCAAGTTCTAAACAAGTAATGCATTATAGATGTGTTGGAGTCTAAACAAATAATCAAAATATGATATAGCTCTGTTGCTTCAATAGCCACGTTACATTCCACTCTGGCGCTCTTTAGGCTATTGTAGAAATAGCTGCCAGTGGATGTGTGTGTGTGTGTGTGTGTGTGTGTGTGTGTGGGTGGGTGTGTAGGTTAGCACATACTAACATACTTGTTCTTGCTCAATAAAGACATTGTGAAAAGAAATGATGAGAAATGCACTAGTCACTCTTCATGTACGAAAATGACTACCAAACACATATCATTTAAAGTTGTGCACAGTTGAAATTCCCAGTCATATTTACCAGGAATGGAAGTTTTCTCAGAGCCACCCTATATGCAAAGTCTTACAAGGCCTTGATGCTTAAAGCAAAGATACCTCTATTTTGAACACTTGGGTTTTTAAAAAAATCTAATTTATTCTGAAATCCTTTCTGCATTTAAAAAATTGTGTCTGAATTCTCAATGCAGTCAGAGTGACTGTTTGGTAGACAAAATGTATCCCTAAACCATCAAGGGATTTTCATAAGCAATTGGGATTACTCCAAAATACATTGCAGATTGGTATCAACTATCATATTTGAATTTATATTCTAGTGCTGAGAGCAATTTGTAGCACATTTTAAATCATGGCTCCTCCCTCACAATTTCAAAATGCTCCTGTCTCTGACAAGCACTAAATATGCTGTTGCTACAGCAGCAACATCAGAAATTGCCCAGAGATATCAAACAAAACTGAATGACGGAAGAAAATTTCATAATGACTTTATAAGTACAACCCTTAAGTATAGCCCAATCTCCTTCAACTGGAGAAAAATTGAGATGAGTTTGGATTGAGAACGTTAATTGGAAACTGATATGCATGGCTCTCTGGCACAGAATTTAACTATTGTCAGGGCTGCATTCCTGTCCAAGAAAGCTACAAAAAGTTAACTTATCTCATTTTCCCCCCCAAATAATAGCTTAGATTCCGGAGTGTACAAGCCAAATCCATAGAGAAAATCCTAAAATTGCAAATTCTATAGCTATGAATTCACCCTAATATCTTTTATTATTTAGACCTAGTAAAAATTCTAATGATCTGCAGAACAGTAAAATCTCTAGTTTAGCCAGAGATTGAAGTGTTTTTTGGACTGTGCTATATGAAAGCCATCAGAGACAACAGAGTCTTAATAGATATCCACTCTAACATTTGCAAAAAGCATTAACAATATATGACACTTCACTTCCAGGATTCTGTCAGTTCCAGACATTGGCAGAAAATTTTGGTTCAAGGAGTCTCAAATACGTGATTACTTTTCTCTTCAAGATATATGCCAAATTCTGAAGGTATCTATAAGGCTAACAAATACAGAGGGAGATTTCCCAGAGTCTCTTGGTTCTAGAGAAACAAAAGATTCACTAGACCCCCAGTTTAAAACTTTTGCTTTTAAAAGTGCCTTGCTCTAGGAACCAGGTTAAATTAGAGCTAGACTGTCTTACTAAAATTGCAACACAGCCTTGACTCAGCTTAGTCCTTAGCTGGATGAAGAGTATCACCCTTCCCCTGAGCCCATTATACCTAGTAGAAGTGATTAACTTTCTCTGGTGAAAGATAACATCATCTGGTTATCATGTTTGTTATTTAAACAAAAGTCATTATATATGTCAAGAAACACAATCACATAGCAAAACCCCAAGAGAAAAATCAGGCTGTAGAAACAGACTTATGGGTGATCTAGACATTGGAGTTAAACAACATGGGCTTTCAAATAACTTTAATTATCATACTCAAGAAAAGAAAAAAAGAAAGCAATATAGGTTAAAAAATGGAAAAATTTCATCAGAGAATTAGAATGTAGAAAAAAGCAAATGAAAATTTCAAAAGTAAAAGATACAATATATTAAATTAAGTATACAATAGATGGATTTAACATAGACTAGACACAGAACAAGGCAGGATTAAACTACAAACAATAAATGCTGGAGTGAGTGTGGAGAAAAGGGAACCCTCTTGCCCTGTTTTTGAGAATGTAAATTGATACAGCCACTATGGAGAACAGTATGGAGGTTCCTTAAAAAACTAAAAATAGGGATTCCCTGGTGGCGCAGTGGTTGAGAGTTCGCCTGCCGATGCAGGGGACACGGGTTCATGCCCCGGTCCGGGAAGATCCCACGTGCCGTGGAGTGGCTGGGCCCATGAGCCATGGCCGCTGAGCCTGCACATCCAGAGCCTGTGTTCCACAATGGGGGAGGCCACAACAGTGAGAGGCCCACGTACCACAAAAAAAAAAAAAAAAAAAAAACTAAAAATAGAACTACCATATGACCCAGCAACCCCATTACTGGACATATACCCTGAGAAAACCATAATTCAAAAGGAGTCAAGTACCACAATGTTCATTGCAGCTCTATTTACAATAGCTAGGACATGGAAGCAACCTAAGTGTCCATCGGCAGATGAATGGATATATATATGGATGTATATATATTCCATATATACAATGGAATATTACTCGGCCATAAAAAGAAATGAAATTGAGTTATTTGTAGTGAGGTGGATGGCCCTAGAGTCTGTCATGCAGAGTGAAGTAAGTCAGAAAGAGAAAAACAGATACCGTATAACACATATATATGGAATCTAAAAAAAAAGGTTCTGAAGAACCTAGGGGCAGGACAGGAATAAAGATGCAGACATAAAGAATGGACTTGAGGACACAGGGAAGAGGAAGGGTATGCTGGGACGAAGTGAGAGAGTGGCATGGACATATATACACTACCAATTGTAAAATAGATAGCTAGTGGGAAGGAGCTGCATAGCACAAGGAGATCAGCTTGGTGCTTTGTGACCACCTAGAGGGGTGGGATAGGGAGGATGGGAAGGAGGGAGATACAAGAAGGAGGAGATATGGGGATATATGTATATGTGTAGCTGATTCATTTTGTTATAAAGCAGAAACTAACACACCATTGTAAAGCAATTATACTCCAATAAAGATGTGTTAAAAAAAAAAGGATTAAAGAACTAGCAGGCATATTAATAGAATATGTCCCTAAATAAAGCATACATAGAAAAAGAATGGAAATAAGGGTAAGAGTGCAGTAGATATGTGGGACACAGAGAAAATATCTAACATACATATAATTAGATCCAAATGAAGGAAGAAAAAACATAAATCAGATGGTCAAGTAAAAAACAAATAGTAAGATGTTATGTATAAATCCTTTCTCTCATTAATTACGTTAAATGTAAATGGACTAAATACTGTCAGTAAAAGACTAAGATGGTGAGATTTTCTGAAAAACAAAAATTTAAGTATACGTTGATTACAAGAGGTACACCTTACATGTAAAGAGTTTAAAGTAAAACAAATGGTTTAAAGAGAACACACAAAGCATCAACGAAAAGAAAGCTGGTGTAGTTACACCAATACCAGGCAAAATAATCTTTAAAGTAAGTATTACCAGAGATTAAGAGAGACATTTCACAACTATAAATGAGTCAGATGAACAGGAATATATTGCAATCCTACATTTGTATGTGCCTGATAATATCATTTAAAAATAAAACAAATGTTGATAGAGCTAAAAAGAGACATAGAAATATGTCAGTGTCATTAAGAATATAGAATATCTGTATGACTTAATCTAACTGACATATACAGAAACTGCATCCAGCAACATCCAAATTTGTGCTTTTCAAGTGCACAGTAAACCTGTACCACAATCAATGATATGTTGGTTAAAAGCAAACCCTAACAAGTGTCAAAAGATTAAAATTATTCGGGGCATGTTCTCTGTCTACAGTGTAAATAAGATAGAAATGAATAACAAACAGCCAGAAAATGCCCAACTGCTGGTTCAGTTGACTGATATCCTCTTAAATAACCAATAGGTAAAGAAGAAACTTAAAATTTTGAACTGAATGTTAATGATATGATATATCAAAATTTGTTCAGAGGAAAATTTAGAGGCTTTAATGATATTTTAGAAAATAATAAAAACTGAAAATCCATTATTTAAGCTTCCTTCTCAATAAGCTAGAAAATAGAAACAGCAAGTCAAATCCAAGCAGGAGGAAGAAAATAAGATGAGAACAAAAAGCAGTGAAATAGAAAATGAATGTAAAACAGAATAAATCAACCAAATGAAAAGTTGGTTCCTTGAAAACGTTAGTAAAATTGATAAACGATTAGAAATATCAACCAAGGAAAAAACAGAGAAAACACAAATTACTAATGTCAAGAATGAAGCAGGAGACATTACTGCAGACCCAAATGACATTAAGAAGAAAATAAGAAGGTATTGTAAGTAATTTTATGCCAATACATTAAAAATTCAGAAAAAAGATCAATTCTTCAAAAACACAACTTAACACAGTTGATAGAAATGAAAACATTTGAGTATCTCTATATTGGCTAAAAAATTTGATTTGCTTAATTAAAATCCTTATCATGAAAAACTGAGATGTCTTCATAAGTAGAGTTTGAAAATATGGAAGCAAGAAATAACATGAATCTTAAATTCTTCCAGAGGATATAAATAGAAAAAAATACTTCCTAACTCTTTTTTAAGGTGGTGTAATCTATAATCTCGATCTCTAAACTGACAAGATCATTAAAAGAAAGAAAAATTATAAACCCATGTCTTTCATCAGCTTAGATATAGAAATCCTAACCAAAACATTAGCTAATTGAACCCAATAGAATGACAGTAGGGTAGCACGTCACAGCTTTATTCCAGGAATGTAAGGGTTTTAATATTAAGCAAAACTCAAAAAATGTAATTCATTATATAAAAATAGATGCATGAAAAGTATATGATAAAATTCAAATAAATTTATAATCTATCATGAAACTCTTAACACAATGGAAACAGAAAGGAACTTCCTGGGTTAATAAGGACTATCTACAAAAGATAAAAAAACATTGTGAGTGGACATCATAATTATGATGAAATAGTGTAAGATTTCCCATGAGGCTGAGAATGAGACATGGAAGTCTCTCATAACTACTTCTATTCAATATTGAATTGAAGGTCTTAGTTGGTATGTTAATGACAAATACATACATACATAAATATAAATCATGTGTACTGGAAAGAAAGAAATTAAATATCTACATTATTTATAGACAACATGATCTTGTCAAAAATTTAAATGAATCTAGAGACAAGCCATTATATTTAATAAATGAATTTAGCAAGTTTGCAGGTTACAAGAAAAAAATTAGAATTAAGTGAACTTGGCATGATATCTGAAAAAAAGATCTTTTGCTAACATGGATTTCTTTTCTATACACCAACAACAAATAACTTGAAATTGACATTTTAAAAAGATGCCATTACAAAAACAATAGAAAACAGCAAATATCTGAGAATAAATTTAATATAAGATGTGAAAACTAAAATTTACATTTTAAACTGAAAAACCATGAGTCATTGCTGGTAGAAGTTAAAGACATAAATAAATGGAGCAATATACCATGGCCATAGATTGGAAGACTCAGTATTGTGAAGATGTCAATTCTTTCCAAATTGAGCTACAAATTCAATGTGATTACAATTGAAATTCCAGCATTTTTAATGGAAACTCACAAATTCTAAAATTTGTATGTAAGTGCAAAGGATCTAAAAGAGTCAAAACAATCTTGAAGAAGAACAAAGATAGAGGTGTTAATCTACCAAATTGAAGACCTAATTTAAAGCTATAAAATAGTGTGGTATTGATGCAAGGGTAGATTAAAAATTTAAGAATAGACCAATGGAACAGAATAGAAAATTCAGAAACAGACCCAAACATTAATAGTCACAGTTCTATGAAAAAGGTAACAATGCAGCGCAGTGGGGAAAATGAGAGCATTTTAAAATAAATAATGCTGGTTAATTGGAATACCTATACAAAAATATGAATCTTGGCCACTACTTTATATCAAAAAAATAATTTTAGATGGATTTCAGATCTAAATTTAAAAGCAAAACAGTAAAACTTTAAAATAATACAAAGGAGAACACTTTCATGACCTCAAAATAGGCAAAGCACAGGGAGATCAGGTTGGTGCTTTGTGACGACCTAGAGGGGTGGGATAGGGAGGGTAGGAGGGAGGGAGACGCAAGAGGGAAGAGATATGCGAACATGTATATACGTATAACTGATTCATTTTGTTATAAAGCAGAAACTAACACACCATTGTAAAGCAAGTATACTCCAATAAAAATGTAAAAAAAAAGATTCCTTATTTTAAAAATATTAAAAAAATATTTATTTGTTTTTGCTTCATTGGGTCTTCATTGCTGCACACGGGCTTTCTCTAGTTGCTGCAAGCAGGGGCTACTCTTTGCTGCGGTTGCGTGCTTCTTATTGAGGTGGCTTCTCTTGTTGTAGAGCATGGGCTCTAGGCGTGCAGGCTTCAGTAGATGTGGCACATGGGCTCAGTAGTTGTGGCTCATAGAGCCACAACTAGAGCTCAGGCTCAGTAGTTGTGCCACATGGGCTTAGTTTCTCCATGGCATGAGGGATCTTCCCAGACCAGGGATCGAACCCGTGTGCACTGGCAGGCAGATTCTTAACCACTGTGCCACCAGGGAAGTCCCAAAAATTTCTTAAATAAGACATACTTATAAAGAAACATTTTTGATACATTAGAAATATATTAAAATGAAGAACTCCTGTTCATCAAAAGACACCATTTAAAGAGTAAAAAGGCAAGCCAAACCACAGAGTGGAAGAGGATTTTTTTTAATACATATAAATATATACATATTTTCAGTAAAAAGAGGTTGCATCCAGAATATACAAAGAACTCCTACAAATCAAAAATGAAAAGACAGCATGATTCCATTTATTTATAGTTCAAAAGCAGGCACAGCTAAGCTATGATGTAAACACATGATAGTTATTAACCTTGGCTGGGCTAGTGATTAGAAGGGGGCATGAGAGCAGCTCTTGGTGTCTTGGAGTTGTTCAGTTTCTTTATCTGGTTATTGCAGACATGAATGTGCTCACTTTGGGAAAAGTCATTGTGATTTATGCAACTTTTGTATGTATGTTAAACTTTAATGAAAAGCTAAAACCAAAAACAGTGCAACAAAGTACAAATCGCTCCTGACTACCAGAAGGCTATAGAAGAAAGGCAGGGCAGCTGCTTGTGGGAAAGCACCTCTTTTGTCTTTTCACCATTTCAAATGCCAGTGGCCAAACATTTTAGGTCATACAGTACAACAGCAAAAAATAGTTTGAGCAAGGATTTACAGTATGTATATGTTTACACATGTCATTATGAATGTTGCAAAACATATATGTGGTACATTATAGCATCCGATGTACGTGTTTTGCACATGATGAACACATGACCATAATTAAGTGTATAAAGGATGAAATAAAATAAGCAATATTTTTTTAAAAAGTTTTTTCTATCATATAAAATCTTATGTTTTTTTTTTCTCCTTTAAAAAGAAAAGAGCATGAAAGGAATGTGATTCAATATGTCAGATACGTTAGGTCATCACTGTTTTACCTCTTATTGTGTCCAATGATGAGCTTATACTAGGAAGAAAAGTCAGCTCAGGAATCTTCTTATTGACTTGTCCTGTATTATTTATGCTATCTTCAATCTGAAGTTTCTTTAAAAGAATGTTTTAAAGCCATTTGTTCATTTTTGAGAGGGGTAATTTAGTTCAAACCAGATAATATAAACCATAAATTCATTTAACCAGACATGATATAAGCTGTAAGTCATGGCAACACCTTAAAGTGCCTCTCTGGGAAATGTCCATTCTTCCTTCAGTGCCACATGACACCCGACCAGTGTCAATCCAAAATTTAATGTATCTAAACTAATTTGTTTCCCACTTTAGGATGAAAAATGTAATCTAGGAATTCTAATATTTTTCTTCCAACTCCCGGTGGATTGTCTTGAGGGTACTTAGAATGCATGCACTCTTTGATAGGTAAGTGAAGTCTCACGATTTTGCTTGTAAATCAAGACCATAAGTCAGTGCAGTTACATCTGGGACTAAAAGGAAGTGAATCGTTCTAATATAAACTTCACTGTGGCCAATCCATACATCAGCAATGGTCAAAGACTACTGGAATGGTTTTTACACTACAACTCCACTGGACACAGAAAAGTTTTCATGGAACAATTTCTTCCCTCTCTAAATTTTCAGAGAAAGAGCAATGGACTGTTCTGTCCCTATCTCATTCTATCCCTATGGCAAATCTCTTCTTGTGCATGTCACTTTACCTCTCTAGATCTGATTTCCTCAAATATAAAATGAGGGATTTGTAGTAAGTGAGTATGAAGCTCCTTCAAATTAAAATAAGTGTTATGGGCCAAACTGCATCCTCTTAAAATTCGTATGTTGAAATTCTAACTCCTAATACCTCAGAATGTGACTCTATTTGGAGATAAGGCCCTTAAAGAAGAAATTAATTTAAATGTGGTCCTATGTGTTGGCCTGAATCCAATATGACAGGTGTCCTTATAAGAACAAAAGATCAGGACACAAATAAACACAAAGGGAAGACCATGTAAAGACACAGAGAGAAGATGACCTATAAACTAAGGAGACTGGCCTTAGCCGAAACCAACCCTGCTGACACCTCCAACTCAGATATCTAGCTTCTAGAACTGTGAGAAACCTTGTCATTTAAGCCACCCAATCAGTGTTACTTTGTTATGGCAGCTCTAGCAAACAAATATAATAAACAAAAATTTCCCCAGCTTTATTGATATATAATTGACATATAGCACTGTGTAAGTTTAAGGTATATATCATAATGATTCAATATATGTATATACTTACTGTTAAACAATTACCACAGTAAGATTAGTTAACACATTCATCACCTCACATAGTTATAAAAATTTTTTTGAGAACTTTTAAGATCTACTCTCTTAGCATTTTTTTTTTTAGTGATAAAAACCAAGTTTATTTATGCTGTACACACAAAAACCAAGTCTATTTATGCTGTACACCTTAAACTTATACAGTGCTCTATGTCAATCATTTCTCAAACTGGAAAAAAAAACAAGTTTATGAAGATTATACAATAATAAAAATGTATGTATCGCATATAACAGCTGTCACACAAAGCAAAGTTATTAGAAATGCAAGGAGAACTTGATCAAAACACAATTATCGTGGACAATTTAATGCAGCTGTTTCAGAATTGGATAGATCATACAGATGAAAAATAAGCCATAAATTATAAAGTCATTAGACTTGAGGTACAGAATATTTCATTTGACTACAAAGAAACCTTAACAAATTTTAAAATATAAAATTACCACAAAATACCAAGTATTAAATACACAATACAGTATTGTTAACTGTAGTCACTAGCTGTACATTAGATTCCCAGCATGTTTTCGTCTTATAACTGGAAATTTGTAAGCTTTTACCATTTTTGCCAATTTCCCCCATACAATGAGTAAACTTGAAGAATGCACAAGATCTACTCTTATAATTGAACTTTGCTTTAACAACAACATCTTGATCCTAAGTTATGCCTACTAAGTAACTGAGCATAGAAGTGATTAAATTTATTACCAGTATCTAGAAAGAAATACTTGAACTTTTAAACTTGCTTGACAGGAACCACACTTCCCTCTCCTACTAAGTAGAGACTTAGACGATTACAGTTTACAGATTTTCTCTTACAAATATTATACCATTAGACAGGTAGATGGTTAGTGTTCATGAGAGGCCAAGAGAATCCAGGGGTATTGCAGGTCATGACCATGGTGGTTTTACTGTTGCTGTTTAATATTTATGGAGTGCACAAAGCTATGTGGGAAGATTACACAGTGCTTTCTTATGCAATGCCCAAGTTTCATCTGATGAAAATACTCCTTTCCTTGCTCAGTCACCAAAGACTTTCTCAAAGAAACAACCTACCTTATTTGAATTTATAAAAACATGATTTTCATTCCATTTATATTCTAGAAATTGTTTTCAAATAAAACATCTGGTGTCCAGATAGGAAGGCACTAAATCACATTTATACCTGAGAAACTGAAAGAATGTGAATCACCAAATAGGTTGTTTGATCAAGGAAAATGGACCAAGGTAGCTAATTGGACTCTCTCTTTGTCTTTCTGATGGCCAAAGTCTGTTTTGGGAAGTTAACATAAGCATATGTGAGGAAAGATGTTACTCAGTAATGCTAAAACTTTGCATAATCCATTTAACAAATCACTTTTTTTAAACTAAGGTACACTATCAAATGAAGGGAATACATTCAGCCAAATGGTAAAAGAATAATTTACTCTCTTGCTTCATTTTGAGGAATAGCAGGTAAAAAACACAGCAGGGAAACGGAAGGCATTTTGGATGCTAGGCTCTGGTTGTCAAGTTTTAGGCTTCTTGTTTGGGGCTAATGGGATATTCGGCTGCTGGGAAATGAGTAAAGGAATGAATATTTCCATAGCCTATGGGTTTATTTGTAGGCTGATCAAGGAAATAGTCCTGAGTCGTTTTCAGACTGTGCTTTCTCCACCAAGGGCAACATGGGGATAGCGGTAGATGGACGATGGGGAACAGGTAGTCCTTGTGTCTCTCATCTGCCTCTTCAACCAGGGAAGTTCCACTTTTGTTGTTTTGCATATTGGACTTTATTTAAACATTTCTTTTGAGTAAAGTGTTTGAAGACAAAAGCCACTTTGGGGACTCATTTTAGAATTGCTCTTGCTAATTTGAGCAGAATTTTGTGCTTGGACGCAGGCATAGCATGGAGTAGTAAAGACTCCCTAAATGCTCCAGGCACTTCATGCTGCCATGTTTTTCCTTCTGATGGAAATGCTTCCTTCTGCTTCATGACTGCTCACCCTGCAAGCCTTTCTCATAAAGTTTATAATTTTTCCTAGGGATCTAAGTGTGGATTGTTTTCCTACATCAAAAAAGGAGACAAAAATTCCTGTTGTCATAATATTAAAAAGATCACCAGTGGTGTAATCAGTACCATCTTTTTTATATGAAATGTCTCTTCCCTGAATGTGGAGGGAGGGTGACTCCTCTGCTTTCTTATCCCTATCTTACTCCCCACTTTTTTCAGCAGAGAGAAGGATGAACTGGTTCTTCTTGGCTTCTGGATATGCCTGATGCTTGCTGAAGCTTCTCATTCCCACCAGTCCTCGTATCAGAGTTTAGGTACCTTGAAGAGTCTGTTCCTGAGAACTTCAGACCCTAGGAATTCATTCATTCACTCGTGCATTCATTCACTCAGCATCCATCTATGGAGTTCCTGTTCCTTCAGGACACAATGATTAATATGATCATCTCAGCCCTCAAGGAACTCACAGTCTAGGGAGAAACACACCTATGAACAGATAATTATAATGATAAAAAAAAAAAGGTAACAATATCCATAGGAGCCAATTTCGTCTCCCTCAAGAGGTCATGTATACTTAGAGTCATAGGTGTTTAAAGCTAAATTGAGTCTTGTTTTTGTACTTGGTGGAGAGCTGTTTGGTTTGGTTGACTGTCACAAAGAGGGGGAAGAAATTTCCCTTGGGCCATGACCCTTGGGCCAAGCAGAGTTTCTAAGGATAGCTGATCATTTCTCAGTATGAAACTTTAAAATTTAACTTGGCAAGTGAAGGCAGTAAGACATCTCACAATGCTTTTCTCGTCCCCCAAAACTTAAAGTTATGTAGGTCTAGGATTGTCTGTCTTTTGAGGCAGGATGTGTTGTAGCACCAAAACTTAAAGTTATGTAAGTCTGGGATTGTCTTTCTTTTGAGGCAGGATGTGTTGTAGCACTTAGAAATCACATTTGACAGCTAGAATCAGCATCCTGCTCATAATGGCTTAAAAAAATGAAGGGTTTATTTCTCTCACAGAAAGGAAGTTTTGAGGTAGGTAGTACTCAGGAAATCCCAGGGACTGATAAGATGATTCTATGAAGGTTCCTGGGACCCAGGCTCATTCTGATTTACTGCTCTGCCTTACTTAGCACTGGTTTCCACCTTCAAAGTCACAAAATGATTGCTGAAGATTCAGTTATTATGTCCACATTCCAGATAGAGAGAAAGGGGGAAAGGCAAAGGGCAACAGGTTTGTTATAGATGTCTGTTGGCCTTTTAGGGATTCTAACAGGAAAGCACATCAGCAGCTTTTGTTGTCATCTTTTTGGTCAGAACTCAATCTCTGGGCCACACCTAGCTGCAAGGGAGGCTGGGAAATATATATATATAATTTTTTTTTGCATTATGCGGGCCTCTCACTGTTGTGGCCTCTCCTGTTGCAGAGCACAGGCTCCGGGCGTGCAGGCTCAGTGGCCATGGCCCACGGGCCCAGCCGCTCCGTGGCATGTGGGATCTTCCCGGACTGGGGCACGAACCTGTGTCCCCTGCATCGGCAGGTGGACTCTCAACCACTGCGCCACCAGGAAAGCCCTGGGAAAATTTTTTTAACCCCAGATTCTTGCTGCCCAGAATAAATTTTTTTTTTTTTTTTTAGGAAAAAGAAGGGAATCGATATTGTGTGGGTAACTTGCAGTCTTCGTTACAGATGTCTTGGTCATTTTAGTAGTAGCTCTTTTCCTTCATCTTCCTTCTCTCTCAGCAAAAACTATAGAAACATGCATGTACCAGTGGGAGATTTTCCAATGAAGAAGCTATAATATTCCATTCTGATACTGTATCAGACTTTCCTTCTTCTAAATTAACCATTCAACAATAAATTCTTATATTTTAATGTGACTATTTTCCCTTAAGTATCACCAAATTTAGTAATATCCAAATTTTGTCTTTATTTCTTAATATAGTCAAAGTATGTAAATGATTACCTCTCCATTGAGAAGAGTCAACTTTACAGATTCAGATTCTTTCAATATTAAATAATTATTTTATACCAGTGAAAATATTAAAAATATATATCTTGCTGTTAAATACAATTGCTTTTCAATAATTCCCAAGGTTCATCTGTGGTCTGAAATTATAACTAAAAATTGAAAATACAGATTTTATATGTAAAGTGTTAGTTAATAAGGGATATTAGAACATTCTTCCAATAAAATTATTGTCTGTATTTTATAGATACACAACAGAGGCGACAATTGCTTAAGTGATTTACTCAAAGGCAAACAGTATCAGTGATAGAGCCAAAAATAAAACTCAGGATTCCTGACTCCTGGTCCCACAGTATAGTAATTGAAGAATGAGTAAATTAATGCATTTTGTCTTTAGAAGCTATAGACTATAGATTAATGAAGTCAATATAAATTAAAATTCAGTTGAGTTTTCTGATGGTTGTCTCAGGCATTAGACCACTTAGATTTTATCAGCAAAATTGACTGAAGTCTTAAGAAGGAACCACTATTCAGAATTAATAACTACTCACTCAAAAGACTAAATACTGGGCTTCCCTGGTGGCACAGTGGTTGAGAGTCCGCCTGCCGATGCAGGGGACACGGGTTCGTGCCCCGGTCCGGGAAGATCCCACATGCCGCGGAGCAGCTGGGCCCGTGAGCCATGGCTGCTGAGCCTGCGTGTCCGGAGCCTGTGCTCTGCAACAGGAGAGGCCACAACAGTGAGAGGCCCGTGTACCGCAAAAAAAAAAAAAAAAAAAAAAAAAAAGACTGAATACTTCATTCATTCATTCACTCATTCTATTATAGAACATTTTGAGCACACCTAACTGAGGACCAGGCATTATGCCAGGGTTTGATATACATAGATGAAAAAGACATTATTTTCTCTGGAAGGGACTGTCTAGTTGGCAACACTGATGTGAAAAAAGATAATGACAACATAATTCTATAAATGATACAATGTGGGTATACTCAGAGCTCTGAGAGAGGGAGCATAAGGGAATAGCGACTCACTTGATATAGCACTTCAGAAGAAAATTTTCAGGAAGTTTGGTCAATAAAGAAGAACGTGCCAGGGGAGGAGTGGAACGTGCCAGGGGAGGAGTGTCATGGGGTAAAAATTGCTAGAGCTTAGCTGGGGCTAAGCATCCTTCTTCTTTGCAGAGTTCTGAATTCTTAGAGAAAGACAAAACGTTCAGGTAGATTGACAGAAAACTGTCAGCTTTATAAAATCTGGATTAAATGACAAGACCTAGATGTGCAGCAACAACGAACTTCCTAAATAATTCACCCAGAATTAGATTTACTTTCTTGGCAACAGGTAGCACTGAATCAGCCTCTTCTTACAGGAGCTGCCCCTACACAACTTACAGTATGAAGGGTAGATGAGGTTTATGTTTTCCTTGAAAAGGGGAAGGGGAAAGGGATGAGCTGTGTATCCATTTCCCTATCCCAAACTCACCTATCAGATAGGTCCCTTCCCAGGGGAAGTTGGAACCAGATGTCATCGTGGCAGGGACTGTTGTACTAGTGATGCTCCCTCCACATGGAACAGCACAATTAGAAGAAGGGATAAAGTACTTCTCCTGAACATTTCTGAATATAATTGGAAGATACCTGATAGACAAAAAAAATAAGAACTTTTTAGTATGGACCATGTGAAACATACACAAAAGTAGACAATGGTATAATTAATCCCAATGTACCTATTATTGAACAATTTTCTGCATTTTGCCATAGGTCTACAATTTTATATTTTAGTGATTGGAACAGTCAAAAATTGGTATCAGAATGAGCATACTGTCTATTAATGCAGAACATTGAGTGCAACAGCCAGTTGGTGTGTAAAATATAGACCAAAGCCAGTCCATAGAAAGGGTGGGGCTTCTTTTTGTGTGTCTCTCATGTCTCCCAACACAGAATACTTATGTGCTTCTTTTACGCTCCCCTGTCTCTTCTTCCTCATTCATCTCCACCTCAAGAGTTTCTCTTAAGGTGGCAAAGTTTGAGATTGATTACCCTCTAGTTGCAAAAACACTGGTCTGTGGTAGAAGACATGACAGTAAAACAATGCTGACTAAGAATTTTTTGTCATGAGCCTGAGAAAGGTAAAAACATTTATTCTATTTCACTGATACTAAGGAGTCATATATTTATAGAGATGGAAGGAAAATAAAATTCCTAAGCAGTCTTAAAACACCTCTTCAAAATATTTTAAACGGTGGGTGTGCTTATTAAGTTAAATGTCTGTGACCTCATTCGTACTCTAGAAAGATGCTGTTCCATTGTTAGACCCAAACCTATTTTCCTATAACTTCCCCCATTAGCTGTAGTGTTTTATTCTGGAAACACACACAAAGCAATTTGACAACATCAAATATTTGCTAACTCTTCAACTGCTTGAAGATAGTCTATATTTCTCTCCTAGCTTTATCTTCTTTGATCTGAATACAAAATACTTTCAAATATTTCTTTATTGGGATACTCTCCAGAATCATGAGAATGCTGGGTTTCCTATTCTGGGTGCACTCTAGATTATCAATGTACCATTTAAGATGTGATGCCTGGAACTGAACACAATTTGTTGTACAAAAGCACACTGAGATTTTTTTAAGCACTGTGAGGAAGATAAATTAATAAGTAAAACAAAGTTCCTGCCCTAACGGGTCTGAAGCCAGGACTATTGTCTTTGACCTAGTTTTCTTTTCTTTTTCTTTCCGTTTCCTTCCTTCCTTTCTTTTTTTCTTTTTTCCTGTATTAAAAAATAATCAGTGACAGCACAGTTCATGTTATGCTTGTGGCCAAATAAAACAATAGGTATTTCTCATGTAAATTGTATTAAAAGACAGCAGATCTTTTTATCTTGTACTTGTGTCTTCGGTCTTTTGAACTTAAATTTTTTTTTCATTTATTCTTGTTAAATTCCAGTTTGTCCCAGCTATCAAAAGCTTTCTGAATTCACTCAGAAAAGTAGGTAATCTTTTTATCTTTATATTTTTGTCAGATGTGATAGACTTAATTGAAGTCATTGATAAAAATGTTGGATAGTGGTCTACAATTTTCCTCTAGAAATATCCCTCCAGATGAACAAAGTAAAATTAGCTAATGTTTTTAGGCAGTCATTTAAAAATATATATTTATTTATTTATTTGGCTGCACCAGGTCTTAGTTGCAGCACATGGGATTTTTTGTTGCGGCATGCGGGCTTCTCTCTAGTTGTGATGTGCAGGCTCCAGGGGGCGTGGGCTCTTAGTTCCCTGACCAGGGATCAAACCCGAGTCCCCTGCATTGGAAGGCGGGTTCTTTACAACTGGACCACCAGGGAAGTCTGGAGGCAGTCATTTTTTAAAAATACAAACTCCAGTAAACTGTGGCCCTTATCACCACTGCGTTTCTTGTCCTTTTGCTTGACATTATTCACCATAGAAGAGTCAGAATTTATTTCTTCAGTATTTCCTATCTTGGATTTGTGCTTCTGGCCATAAGACAATAACAAGGACCGTAAATTAGAAAATTATTTTAAAAATATAAAACAAGGGCTTCCCTGGTGGCGCAGTGGTTGAGAGTCCGCCTGCCGATGCAGGGGACGCGGGTTCATGCCCCGGTCTAGGAAGATCCCACATGCTGCGGAGTGGCTAGACCGGTGAGCCATGGCTGCTGAGCCTGCGCGTCCGGAGCCTGTGCTCTGCAACGGGAGAGGCCACAACAGTGAGAGGCCCGCATACCGCAAAAAAATAAAAATAAAAAAATAAATAAAACAACTGTTTACAGACATCAGACAACAGGGACCACAGAACTGTGATCTCTCAAAGAAGGGAAAAATGATGTTTGTTCTATAATCTCACACTTTTGGCCTGGAGACAATTTCTAGACGATAGGAACAGTAAGGGGGAACCCATTGAAGAGATGATGACCAGAATTTTGGGAGGCTGAGATGGCTGAGATTTGCAGGACAGAGTTTAAGAAAGGAAAGAGTTATGCAAAACAAGAGCTCCAGAAATCTGTAAGGGAGTGCCCTTCGGTCTTTGCTGAATATCAAGCTGTGCATGCGTAAATCTGTCACCACAGAGCTGAGCAAAGGCCAACCAAAGACTTGTAAGCTCAACAATATTCAGAGATCACACAGAAGCAGCAGAGTTGAATCTCTGGAGTAAAGGCTACTCAAGACCCACCAAAGGAAAGCTTAAAAACAGACCTTGAAGGTTCCCAACTGACCTGCATGTAATGTAACCACCGAAACAAAACCCTATACTCATTCATAGTAATCAAAATGTACTCATCTCTTCAAGTAGCTCTCTTAAACTCAAAGAGTGTTTATTATGAATGAATGAATGAATGAGTGAATAAACTAAATCTCCATCAGGTGTTAAGGTACTTCCCACATTTTTAGAAATATTTGCTCAGACCTTAAGATTCAGCTCAAATGTGACCTCTTTCCTCAAACTTTCCCTGGCCCCTACTTCTGGAGGCCAGCTTTTCTTTTTCTGAACTATTCCTCACTTTGTCTCACTGTTATGTATGCACATATCTCCCTATTTCACTTTAAATTCCTTGAAGGTAGTGTCTATGGCTGATAATAATAATAATATATAATACTGGGAATTCCCTGGCGGTCCAGTGGTTAGGACACGGTGCTTTCGCTGCTGTGGCCTGGGTTTAATCCCTGGTTGGGGAACTAAGATCCCGCAAGCTGCAAGGCACAGCCAAAAAAAAAAAATTTAATAATAATAACAATAGCTATAATTATTCAACATTTACTATGTGCAAAGCACTTTCCTAAGTCCTTTCCATATGCTTAGTTAATCATGACCCAGTCTTGATATATGGGTACTATCATTCCCCCATTTTACAGATCAGGAAGCTGAGGCTTAGTTATTTATCCATGATCCTATTGCCAGTAAGGTGTGACGATAAGGTTTGAACCCAGAATTTTCTCTCCCTAATTTTTTGTCACTTACTAGTATTCTGCAGTCTTACAGCTCATACATCTCTGTATCCTTTATAGTACTTAGAACATAGGAGGTGCATAGAATATATTTGTTGAACAAATGCATTCAGTCATGTGTGGGATGAATTTTAACAGGGTACTCTGGGAGATACAGCCCTGAGCCACAGGGTTGCACTTTTTTTTTTAAAGCAGATAACAAATACTATAGGCCAGGGGTGGAACAGAAGACATTTTCCAGTCCCCTCCAATCACACATCTGGGGTCACAGCCTCTTCTACCTAGACCCAATCCTGAGCCTGCTGATGAGATGGCTATAGACCATCTGTCTTGTAAGGTTAGATCTCTGCAGGATTCCTGGAAGTTCTTGCTTTCTGAATTTATAAACCTCAGGCAGCATGTTAATTATAGTGCACAGATTTGTGCTTTTTGAATTCTAATGTTAAAAAAAATCTGTAAGTTTGGAAGAAAAAATTTTTAAAATATCCTGAACATCAGGTCATAAGGATTGTTCCTAATGTAATATAAATGTGATGTGATATAAATGCAATGTAATGTATCATCATTAGCTGAATGTCAGGGTTGAAGGTAATGAGTCATCCTAAAAAGTTTTTGATTCCACTGAGTATATTTATTTATTCTGCTTAAGAACTCAGCTTTGGTATTTAAATGGACATAGTTTACGGATCTATTATTAATGATCTTATTAAATGCTTCAAGCTGACCGGATTCAACTTTCTATTTTGATTTGGTTCCTCTTACATTTTATAGATATTAAGGTCATGTACTTTTTTTCTTTCTTTTTTTTAAACCAGCATGGGTAAGCATTCAGCCAATTGCACTGAAAAAGTGTCAGGGTTTTCATTTATTATGAGAAGCAAAATTTCAATGCTTTATTTCTTCTAAACAGGTGATGCTATTTAGGAATGTATTTATTCAGTTTCTAACTCTTTTCAACATTCACCCTTGAATTCTAAACTAGCTGGCATTTTAAAAGATTTAAACTATGGATCATTAGTACATGATTATAAACAGTATTTCTGTATATAATAGAATCACAAAAAACTGATAAATACATCACTGCAAGAATCAAATTTCTTGTTCCAAATGGTCTTTCAGAGTTCTAAACCTGAACTGAAGTCTCCTATGAATATGAATTATGGGCGATCTTAGCAAGACTTCTTTCTCTAATTGGAAAATTTAATTTGACTAAAATGACATTTCTACAAATACAGTTGCATTTATTTCCATTTGAATCTACAAATTGTCTAAAAATGTTTTCAGAATATTAAATGAGGTCATAATGAGTTTCCTATGGTTAAGTAAGGATGTCCAAATTAGTATTGTAACATTGCAATTAGCATTCATCTTGACTGGGTTAGATTTTGCCAAAATTTCCTTTTTGCTTTTGAACTATGCAGAAATAATTCTGAGGTAAAATAGTGCTGGGGAAAAAAAGCACCACTGGCAACTGGAGAGATTACACTTCTCAAGGATTTTTTAAAAATTAAGTCACATGTACTCCCCAGGGAAATAAAAATATGAAAAAATCTCTTTGCACTTTTTGACCCCAGTGGAAACAAGGTCAATATTCCCCACTTATCATCCATTTCTTACAAGTCCTTCATGTTTTCCATAAAGCTCTACATGCATGGACACATTTCTTTGCCGACCTTGCTCATGCAGCAGAGTGATTCTGGTTCCCTGCGTACTTGTATATATAGCTGTATTAACATTTTTATCCCTTTTTGATTGTAATCTTGACTATTATATAAACAGTATATATAAATCATAGCCTTTCAAATATAACATCCAGTTTATATCAGGCCTCCTTTCATGTGTTTAATAATATATATTTGATGAGGATTGTGACCATAAAAGAAAGGACTGTAGACCTATTAGGTGGTTTTATTAAACATGTGGTCAGATTTTACCATTAAAAATAAATAAAATTTTCCTTAGAAGCACTAAGAATTGCAGTCTCTTTTCTAAGTCCAGTCTCCCCTTGATTAAGGCACTTATTTGCTATGAGACTCTATTTTCTCATTTACAAAATGAGAAGGCTTAGCTTCATTATTTCTTAGTTACCTTCATCCCAAATTATGAGATTCATCTTGTTCAAAAGCCACTAACATAACCTATAGACTATTTAAGCTTTATGAATACTACCTATTGGCTTTTGGAATTATGGTAATGGAGAATCAAAATGGTTTCAACAGTTCCTCTTAAGGAATATAGGTCTCGCGCATATTTACTTTTATTATTGATCTAGAGCTTTTACCATGCAATTTTGCTAACATGAGGGATATTACAAGAGCGAATTGTGATATACAGAGTGGCCACAAACTCCCTATGTTTACCATTGTGTCCTCTGATAGTAATTAATAATCAAGCTGATTTAATGTATTCCAACCGCTCATAGGTAAGGAAACTGTTACCTGATTTTGCCCACTGTGAGCACCAGAATTCTGATATTAATTATCAGGTAGAGTTGGCGTAGCCTAGACATCTATGTTTCTGCATTAATTCATTGTAATAGGATAATAAAAATTGCTAATAATGAGAACAGAATGATAAGATCCTGATTTTGGAATTATACAACGTATTGCAAAACACTTTTCTTGGACAAAATTTCATTTAATCCTCATAGCTATTCAATGACATTTAAGTACACACTATCGCTGTACCATCTCCTTAAGCTAGAACTAGTTCTCAGTTCAGAGGAATATGATCCTTTACGTGATGATTTTGTGTCTTCCAAGGATTTAGTGAATACTCATAATTTTATAAAGAAAATTTTAATATAACTAACTCTTAAGTTATCTATGTTATGGTGGAATGAGTAATAATTACAATAACTCCTTACATGTATATACTGTTTGATAATTTATAAAATGTTTTTGGATACTTTATTGCATTTTTGCAATATACTTGCTATGTTATTACATTTTTACAATATCTGTGTTGAAAACAACATTAATGAAGAAATCCATAGGAGATCAAAATTATTTTAATAGAAATTTGAGCCATTTCCCTGAAGAAGTAGATAAAAGAATAATTACCAGATAGTGATGTTTTAATTCATTTAAAGCACACATTGATCTGTGACAAATGCATGAAGGTGCCAAGGTAAGTGAGACATTTGCCCAAACCCTCAGTTTCCTTGGTGTCTTTTATTCCAAGATTCTTCCATGTGGAGTTTACTTCCACACAGCACTGAACTTCTTCCAGTCAGCCAGAGTGGTGAATTCCCTTAGTCATATTCATGTAACACACCCAGAGGGCCTGGGTTCTTCCCTCACTCTTAGGAATATAGAAAGATTATGCATTTCTTGTTGACTTTTCCATCGTGGAGAAGTTAACAAACATTCATGGAATCACTGGTTAATAAGCTTCAAGGGTTAGAAGAGAGACCTTAGGAGATAACTAGTTCCCAACACAATCCTACAACATCCCTGATAATTACATTTGAGAGAAGCTCACATCATCTCAAGGCAACCAGTTATTTTGCTGGACAATAGTACTTGTACTACAGTACCAGACTGTACCAGAATCTATTTCCCTTTAATTTCATTGCAGGTATTAGTTCTTCCTGTTGAAGTAGCACAGATGAAGTCAGTCTTAAGTCCATATGATGGCTTTTCAAATATTTCAACATTGCTCTTTGGTTTTCCTTTTCCCAGGATGGAAATCTCCAGCTTCTTCAGATCTTCCCCCTAAGTTTTTAGTTCTTTATCCCATTCAGCCTCCTCTGGATGCTCTGCTCCTTGGGAATGTCCTTCTAGGATGTTACATTCAGCTGTGGTCTGACTTATGAAGGTAACTCTGAGACCATAACATCTTATAATTGGGTTATGATTTTTCTATCAAGGCAAACTAAAATTGAATTAGTTGTTCATAATGAGTGTACTGTCTAATATAACCTCTAAATCTTTTTCACATGAACCATTTGTTGACAAATGTGGCCTATCCTCATCTAAAATTTATGTAATTGATTGTTTTAAACCAAGTTCAGGACTTTCAATGTATTATTTAGTCTTTTTTTTTAAATTTTTTAAATTTATTTATTTTTGGCTGTGTTGGGTCTTCATTGCTGTGTGTGGACTTTCTCTAGTTGCAACGAGCGGGGGCTGCTCTTCGTTGCAGTGCACGGGCTTCTCATTACAGTGGCTTCTCTTGTGGAGCACAGACTCTAGACATGTGGGCTTCAGTAGTTGTGGCATGTAGGCTCAGGAGTTGTGGCTCATGGGCTCTAGAGCGCAGGCTCAGTAGTTGTGGAGCATAGGCTTAGTTGCTCCGCGGCATGTGGGATCTTCCCAGACCAGGGTTCGAACCCATGTCCCCTGCACTGGCAGGAGGATTCATAACCACTGAGCCACTGGGGAAGTCCCTTTAGTCTTGTTTTTTTTTAACCATTACTTTAGCCTATTATTTTTGGTGTACTTGTTTGCTATATTTTGCCTGCACAGAATCTCTTTAAAGAACAACTTACTCCCTTCTCTTCTCCTTGGGCTTTGAGTGGGTGGGTTCTCCAAGCTCGGACAATCAAAGCATTAAATCACTGAAGTTGGTTGAACGATGGCATTTGTCCCAAGTCAGGGCAATAAGTATCAAACCTAGGGCTTTGACTAGAACTCTTGGGCAAAAGGGACATTCTTTCCATTGTGGTTGTTGAGCTGCTAGAAGATAAACCTGGGAATCTACTGCCATATTTCACCTCATTTGGGAGGACCTGGCTGAAAATGAAGCAAACAAAAAGGAAGGCAGAGCCAAGATGTAGAGAGTCTGAAGCTTGATTTCATTACTTGAGCAACTATATCCAACTATGCCTTAAGTGCTTTATCCCCCTGGGTAGCTTGTTTTCTGAGGTTAATTTAAACTGGGCTTCTGTCCCTTGTAATCAAGAGTCCTGACAAATATATGGACTTTAGTTAACTCTCCTAGCATTGTGTCTTCCTTAAATTGAATAAGCATCTTTTCTATGTCTTAACCTTGGTAAGTAGTAAGAATGTTGATCATGACGGGATTTTGCCATTCTCTGAGCAACTCTATTAATAAGGGTTAAAGTCACATTGGTTCAGTACGTTCTTGGTGATCTCCTCTTGGTTCTAGTAAAATCACCACATTCTTTCTTAAAGTTTACAAACCATAGATTTATTCATTCAGGCTAGATTTCCACAAGATTCATTTACCATCCAGTGAATCCACTTTTTATTCTTACGGCAAATTGCATAATATTAATATTTCCCATTCTCATCCTCTTAGCTTTTCTCTTATTTTTAATAATTCCTCAACAGTGGCTGAGTGGTAACAGCCAAGTGTTCTTAGAGCACGCTGGCTGGGATTCTTAGGACCTGGAAACGTAAACTTTTATAATTTTTAACCATCTGAATGTTATGTTTCTTTTTATTATGATTATTTACCCTTTCCAGATTGAATATTATGTTCTTTTATGGAGAAGAAATGCAACCCAGAATTTCATAGCTCTGTCCTTCTGCCAAATTGTTAACCTATATGCCGTCTTCTGTGAGCTGTCACCTTTCCTTTGCTCCTTTTTCTTGCTTCAAACCAAGCTAAGAAAACTCCTTGTTGCTTATCTTCAGATTTTTTTTTTTTTGCAACCTCATCTCACTCTAATCTGTGGCCTCCCTACTGCCATGGACCATTTTAATATTTTACCTTGATCAAGAGCCTTGCCAGCTATTTCTTTTGATAATACTCTTTTAAAAAAAAGCCCCACAATTTCATTTGGGAATTCTCTGTGTAGGTGTGCCTTTTCTTTTACCGGTGTCCACACACCTCTTTTCTTTATCATTGATATCATTTGTGATAGCATATCAGATTTCATTTTAAAATAAGAATAATCTTTCTCTTCTGAACACTGAAGCAGCCATAGTGGTTATAGTGAGCTTAGAAACTGAAGGGTATGAAATAATTCAAATAGCTTCAAGAGTCAGCTGAATTTGTCTGGCAGCATTTTTCAGTCATTCATTCAACTCTCATTTAGTACCTACCATGTGCTTCCTCATAACAACACAGATTTGAATTAATCTAAGATTAGGCATAATAAAACTTGAGATCTTAATGCTGCAATGAAGTAAAATGAACATACCCTAACTTACATTTATTTTTTAGCTGTTTTCTATCATGTTATAAATCTTCACTAGATCTTTAATCTTGATCATACTTGAATTGATTCAAGTGTGCATTTAGGATATTTCTGCTACCTATGTAGAATCAGGTTATTGAATGGCTTTTTAAACTTGAATGATGAAGCTATGTTCAGTGTGTCACCAAACACATTAGGTGACTGATATTCAAATCATGACATAATCAGCATTGTATCTCTGGAAGAAACTTTAAACCACCTTGTTCAATCCCCTCATTCTGAGGATGAGCAAACTGCAGGTCTGAGACGTTGAATAATTTGTCCAAGAATATACAACCGTGTGAGAAATGACTAGAGAAGTTAGTATTTCCCCACTATGTAGCAAGGATGTTCAAGCCTCCCATAGCGTGTCCTACAAAAATGTTGCCACAATTCTTTTCAATGTCTACATTATAATAATTGAGCACTTAGCCTTTTGGAGTTCAGTTCCTTTAATGGGATAATCCCCTCTTACATTTTTGGGTCTCCCCAGGGGAGGCTAACATCCTCCCCCATCTGTTACCGCTGACGCGTGCGCTCCTCAGCCAGCACTCCCACTACAGCCTGCTGCTCCTGTTCCTGCTCATGACGCTGTGACACTCAGTGCAGGTCACCTCCTGCCATCTCAGGCTCTCCCTCTGTCCTGAGGTTACCCCTCACTTCCTGGTACTTCTCTGTGCTAGGAATGGGTCTAGGCCTTCCCTTTAAACTTCCCATTATGACAGCTGAGACCAAATTATAATATTTAACAAGATTTTACTGAAGGCTAGGCATGAGAAGAAAATTACAACATAGAGAAATTTAAAACCAAATACTAGGTAAGACCCCTCCCAGGACGCATGAGTCTAAGCCCCTCCATATATATCTGTCTGGGGGGACCTCTCTGCCCTGGTCTTTTCTCATGTCCTTCTGGGAGTGATTTTTATCATATCTCTCTTCTCTGGGGTGCAGGTTCCCAACTTTCCCAACTCCCTGTCAGAGAAAGAGGTATTTTCCTCTCCTAAAATGAACCCCTTATGGGCCACCAACTGAACTTTCACTTACTGTCTCATGCTCTCCCTTTATGTAAAACCATACACTGGTGGTGTCTGCTTTCCCCAGGGAATCCCACAGGGCAGGGTCTTCCCCTATGGCCCCAGAACAGAATTGTATACCATAAGTCTCATGTAACTCCTAAGAAGGGACAGAAAGTTGCAGTGTTTGCTGAAGAATATCAAATCCAGGTGCTTGCTATTTAAAAATAACAGCTTTTTAGAATCTCTATTCCTTAAGGGTTTAAAAATCATGGGGTCCTAGCTCTGTCAGTGTTACCTTATTAGATTAAAAATTTCTAACTGTAATAAAAACAAAACAAAGTGCAGCCAGTAATACAGAGAAATGCTGATTTGATTAAAATATTCTTTAGATAAAATATTCTTTAGAGTTTTTTCCAGATTAAAAATTAGACATGTTTTACAGTCATTTTTATATGTGCATATAGTCCACGAATGATAGCAATAATATTAAATGCCTATTATTGAGTTCCTAGTGTGTACTATGTATTGTACTAAGCACTTTATATATGTGTATGTTTCATGTAACACAATAATCCTTTGAAATGCAAGAATTAATATCCTTACTTCAAAGACAAGGAGATTAAAGTTCAGAGATCCTGAGTGATTTGTGCAAGGTCACACAGCCAATCAACAGTGGTGTCAGGATTTGAAAATAATTTGGTCCATCAGGTCTTGATGGACCAAAACCCAGGCAATTTCTACTACATCCTCATCATTACAACTAACAATCCAATCATCATGCCCTTTGGGCAGCTATTTTGTTTAAGACTGCTTTCCAGTGCCTACTGAGCACTTGAAATGCAGCTTGTTCCAACTAAGATGTGCTTTTAGTACAAAATACACATCAGCTTTCTAAGACTTAGTACAAGAATAAATAACGTAAAAAAATCACAGTAACTTTTTATATTGATTACATGTTAAAATGACAATATTTTAGACAGATTGGATGAAATAATTTATTATTAAAATTAACTTTAGCTGTTTCTTCTTATCATTCTTAATATGCCTACTAGAAAACTTATAATTGCACAGTTGGTTCACACCATATTTCTGTTGGCCAGCACTGATCTGGAAGCTTTAGCTTGATGAAGCATTTGGACTGAGGTGACTCAAAGGCAATACAGGGTTGTTTTCCTTTTTTTTAATTAAGAGCTTAAAGGGACATGACCTTACTTTTGCATGACCTTACTTCTGAAGCAAGAACCTTTTGTTTTAGGACTCAAATTTTTATGTTTACAGGCATGTGTTCACACTGTCTGTTGCAAATGATTGTTTCAGTGAAATAAACTTGCCTGTAAATACAAAACTAAGACACAGTTAAAGACAATCCCATCAGCCACTGTTTTGGAGTGAACACTGGGTTTTAGCTAATGCATGGCTGGAATGACCAATTGCTGAAATCTAGAGGATTGGAGAGGGGCATTGCTCATCTAATTTGTTTTGCCTTGTACCAACTATTTCTTCATAAACTTTAAATAAGGAGACAGCCTTTTAGATATCAGTGTATGGACTATGTTAAGCATATTGATTTTTATTAAGGTATAATCATTTTGTTGCCAGAAATTTGAGGAACAGTTTGGCCTCCATGCCAGAGACCAGGAGCCAGAAAGTTTGAAGTTCACTTTGTATCTCAGAGGGCACTTTGTATCTCAGAGGGCCCTCAGCCCTGGATGCACATAAGAAAAGAGCCTTTAAAACACATGGTACCTCCACCACCTCCACCACCACTTCTCAGCTCTAACGACCATGGAAACTGTTGTCATTGGCTTACAGACTTACAGAATCTGAGAGGAAACAATTGTTTTTCATATTTCAAAATAAATTGAAGAGACTTTGTTTTCCTGAAATGCCCTTGATCCTGAAAAGAGAGGAAGGAATTGGGGTTCCATACAGATTTGGTTTAAATCAACCTCTCTAGAGTGATCAAAGCCACCCAAGAAACAGAGTTAGAATATCAGTCGAGAATTTTAGTTAAGAAGATAACCCTGTCCCAACACTTCCTTCTTTCCCAGGTCTATGGGAGGCATGCATGGGTCTGAATCTGAGGAATATTTTCTTCACTTCAGATTAAGTTGGCATTGATTTGACCAAGAGATCCAGACACCTGCTCAGCAGTCCAACACCTAGTCTAGCCTGGCATTTGTCAGCAGTGACATTCCAAGGAGGAGGATGATAGCCCACATAGCTTGTCAGACTCCACTGAGTAAATGTTCAAAGAATGTCTCCCCTTCCCCTTTTTTTTTTTTTTTTTTTTTTGTTCTCACACCCTGGCCTGCAAAATCTTGCACAGCTTTTTCTTGTTCCAGTAACTGCTCAAGCGTGTAATAAGTTGAGTTCCAATGAATGGGGACCTCCTGTTTTAGGTGATGTTTCAGCAAGTTGCTTTTCTGGAACTGGGTCAGGAATATATTTTTCCTCAAACATTGACAGAATGGCTGAAGTGTTCAGATTTTCTGTGTAATCACCAAGATATTTGTAAGTGTTTTTGTTATGATGCAGAAAATAATTTTTGAGGATGTTTAAGGAGTAAGGGCAGCACAGCATAAAAAGGAAATCTTCCACAGTACTAGCTGCTTTCTAAGAACATACTGAGGCGTGGTAGCAGAAGAGAAGAAGAGATGTAAGAATGTAAGGGAGGCCATACAATGGGGTTCCCATTTCCTCAACATGCTAAGTGTTGCTTGTGTGTTCTAATGAAGCTCTCTAGCAAGTAAAAATGGCTTTGACAATATTAGTAGTTCCTGAGGAGAAATGGATCTTGCCTCATCTGCAGGAAGTTTCATTTTCCTCGCAGATGTTTCTGTACTGACTGTCTTAGTCCATTTGGGTTGCTATAAAAAGAAATAACAGAAACTGAGTGGTTTATAAACAACAGACATTTATTTCTCAAAGTTCTGGATGCTGGAAAGTCTAAGATCAAGGTGCTGGCAGATTCAGTGTCTGGTGAGAGCCCACTTTCTGGTCCATAGACAGCTCATGTTCTGGTGTGTCCTCACATGGCAAAAAGGGGCATGGGAGCTCTCTGGGGTCTCTTTTATAATGCACTATCCTATCATGGGGGGGCCTCAACCTCATTACCTAATCACCTCCCAAAGGCCCCACCTCCAAATAGCATCACCTTTAGGGTTAGGACTTTAGCATACAAATTTTGGGAGAACACAGACTTTCAGCCCAGAGAACTGATTATTGCATTATTTGGTTCTGTTGATACAATTTACCCAATATACTACCTATTCAATAAGAATTCACCAGACTCACAGTTATTTATCATGTTTACAAGGGCAGTATATTACATTTAATCTGTTCATTGAATTAAAAAAAACAAACCAGAGCTTCCCTGGTGGCGCAGTGGTTGAGAGTCAACCTGCCGATGCAGGGGACACGGGCTCGTGCTCCAGTCCGGGAAGATCCCACATGCCGCAGAGTCATGGCCATGGCTGCTGAGCCTGCGCATCCAGAGCCTGTGCTCCGCAAACGGGAGAGGCCACAACAGTGAGAGGCCCGCGTACCACAAAAAAAAACAAACAAAAAAACCAAAAGCTAATGTTTTGGTGAAGACAATGAAAGAAACTTTATGCTATAGTTAGATAGATGATCTACAGCAAAGGTCTGCCGATAGTTCCAGCCAGGATCCTGCCCTCTGCAATTTCACTCAGGGAATGCAAGCCAAAGAGTCAGAGCAGCAGAGAGGAAAAGGTCAAAGGAGGAAAGAAAGCTGAAGAGAGAGGACAGGAGAAATCCAAGTGTGAAGAACAGAGTGGGCAAGTGGCCTAGAGAAAGGTATAAATCAGAGACAGTGAAAAATGAGAGAAGAGCAGGAGACCTGGAAAGAGGAAATAAAGAAAAAAGTGGAAGAAAAGTGCTAAATGGAAGTAAGGAAAGGAAGCACGAGGTTTTGAAACAATCAGGCAGTAGGATTGCCAGCTGTCAATTTGATTTTTTTGCCTGACAGAGAAGCCTTCTTATGCCTCTACACCTCTTAGCTATAGGGGTCTGAGCCTGGAGGCAGGTCTTATACAGCCAGGTCCTGGCTGGTTTGAGGCTGGGGAGCGTGCTCTGGAGAATGTGCTCTGGTGACTTGAGTATACATTCAAGAATCTTTGGGTTTCTAGAGAGGTCTTCCTTCAGACACAGCTCTTACACACATGCCGTGACAAGCAGAGCAGAAGGGACCTCAGCATGACCCTGTCCCCATACACAGATGAGTCGCTCACTGCTCTCCAGCTGGTCCCCTTGAATCCTGCGCACAACTGTTGAGGCTGCAGATTATAATTCACTCTGAAGGCATCCTGTCTATGACCTAACTAGTTGATGACCCAATCTACCCAGAGACAGCTGCAGCTTCTGGGACCACATATGAAGGAAGTTGCTGTGGACACTCTTTTCTTAGTGGCAGAGAAGAATTGTTCACTCGTCTGCATGAAAACACACTCTAACTTACCACCCCCAACCCCAGCACCTAGGAAACCACGTTTAGGAAACTGGCACTGATATCCTTGAATGTCGATAGAACACATCTGGCTGTTTAGGCTGTGTGTGTATGTGTGTGTGTGTGTGTGTGTGTGTGTGTGTGTGTGTGTGTGCATGCAATAATGCATACATTTTGCAGCAACAAATTCTTCCTATATCGGTCTACACTGAGTTATCTCCAAGAGGGCAATGGCTGTTGACCAGTTGATTTTGGTTCATCTATAGCAGGTAGCAGCCATCACCACACAGCCTGCTATCCTTCTCTTCTGAGTTAGCAGGGAAAGGCTGAATTTCAAACTAACCTGTGGGAAGTTCTGACTTCCCTGTTGTCCTTTTGCTGACCAGCTGCCAGTCATTCCCCTTATGTCTGGTTTTCTTGGATCCTCGGCAGTGTAGGAAATATGTTAACAGTAGTATTCCTTGATTTCACTCCATTACCACTATAGGTCAACAAAGAATGATCAGATTCCATGGGAATTACAAACGATGTCTCTGGAAGGCAGAATTCTAAGACCCTTAATGATTCATGTCCTTGAATATGAGTGGGAACTGTAACTTGGTTCTAACAAATAGAATATGGAAAAAGTGATGGGACAGTACTGCTGCGACCAGGTTGCTTTCTATGGCAAAGGTGAAAAGATTCTGCAGATGTAATTAAGCTCTATTCAGTTGACTTTATGTTAAAAAGAAAATTATCCTGAGTGGGCCTGACCTAATCAGGTGAATGCTTGAAAAGAGGATCTAGAGGTCAGAGATGGAAGAAATAAATTTCTCTCCTCCTGGCCTTGAAGAAGTAAGACACCATAAGTTCTACAGCTTCAAGGAAATGAATTGTTAACAACCATGTGAGCTTGGAAGGGGCCCCGACCCCAGAATTAGACTTTAGCCTTTGGCTGAAAACTTAATTGCAGCCTTGAGCAGAGACTCCACAACCCAGGAGTCACGCCTGGACTCCTAACCCATGGAAACTGTGAGAAAACAGATGTGTGTTGTTTTAAGCCAGTGAGTTTGTGGTAACTTGTTACAAAGCAGTAGAAAATGAATACAGCATCTCCTAAGAAAGATAGTGTAGCTCTCCTTAGATTAACCTGCACAGTCACTAACTACCATTTGTGACTAGTAATAACTAATCTGTGGAGCACTTAGTCTGCCAGAAACTGTGTTCAGGGCTTTGTGTACATTTTCTCTAATGCTCGCACCCAGCAAGGCAGATCTTATTTTACAGCTGAAGATAGCAAGACTTAGCAGTGGTCAGTGGTTTTCCCAAAAGAGTGGAGCCATGATTCAAACTCAGCTTCCTCTAAGAAGCCTGGGCTTCCCTGCCCACCATGCTAGACCATTCAGGCCTATATTTGGTAGCTGACGAATGTTTCTTTATTCGTAGGGCCCGCCTACCATTATTTACCACTGGACCACAGAGATTCTTCCAAAATCAATGCTTTCTGAGAATCTTTCTTGGGGCGAGCCCTTTCAAGTGGGAGAGAGCCTTGACTGTGGTTGTGCAAAGAGGCTAATAACTGTCTAAGTCTCAGAACGCACCTGACCACCCACAGAGGGTCATCCATTCGCTTGCATTTATTTACTTGCTTGGCAAAGAAACACATCCCAATGAAGAAACCAAATGAAAAGTTGCTGAGGGGGAAAGTCAGATTTCCTAAAGTGCTCGAAAGAGAGTTTCCTGGTGATTATGCTCATTAAGGAAAACTGTCCTATTCTGAATAAAATGGAATGAGTCCATAAATCTGTGTAGGATGGGTTAAAAGGATGCCTCCTGTTCATTAGTCAGGGAAAAGTCCTCAGTTAGGTCTAGTACGTTTTCTCCAAGTTCACATTCTTGACGGTGGTCATGAAACAGAGCATCCAGTTTTCATATCTCCCCGGCAACTGCAGGTGCAAGTAGAAAACTCCCCTGAGCGCCGCAAATACTTATGGCATGTCTACGGTGTGCCTGACACTTTTCCAAGTGCCAGCGACACGGTGAGGGACAACAGAAGCAAAGACCCTGCCTCCTGGAGCTTTTGCTTTAGTTGGGGCCATGGGTAATAAACAAAAATCTGTGCTGCAACATCAGGATCAGCTGCCTGCTTTGTTGGAGACCTGAGGCAGGGGGTGGGCGTGGGCATGGGGAGCGCTTGGAAGATTTTGCAGCAATCCTATCCAGGTGAGAGAAGGTAGTGGCTGAGGCAAGCGCACAGCAGTGGATGCAGGAAGAAATACTTGGGAATGAATGATGTGGACTCGCGGAAGGCTGTTGCTGAGGAAAGGTGTCACAGCAGCTTCAAGAGGCCTGCCAGGGGATCAGCAGCTTGTGGATGAGAGGACAGCGGTCACGAGTGAAGTCAAAGCAGCTGCAGCTCCCTCCACCTTAGTCACACACACAGGGGTCCTGTCCTCCTGCAGACTGAGCCCATAGGCAGGGATCAGCAGCTGCTGGCCTCCAGGTGTTTGCTTGGTGGAGACTGTTTACAGACTTAAAATTCAGTTTGAATTGAAATAATTTCCCCAGCAGCAGAAATCACAGTGCAGGTTTCTCTTCTGACAACTGAACAACCGTGTTAGAGGAAATTTTCATAATGAATATTTAATACAAACATGAAATCACTATGATTCCAGTACATGCCAGCGTAACCAGGTTCCAGGTTTCAGCCAGAATTTTATACTTTTGGTGAGAGTACGAAGAAAGGGAGGAGGGGCCCAAGATGAAGCTTGATATGTGGATTGTTATCCTTTGGCACCTTCATTTTTAACTAGACATAGGGTGCCTTTTTAGTACAAACTCTGCAGTCCTTTACCACATCTTTACACCTGAGATACTCTGTTGCTGAAATGCCGCCTTTTTATAACCTTCCCAAATTTCTGAACCATGTGAAATACTCTGATGGACCTCAGAGGTTATGCAATGCCATCCTCACGTGTTCCCACCCGAGTCTCTACTTGAACCCCTCTTGTGTCAGGGAAGCTTCTTTTTTCCTGTGGTATCCCTTCTATTTGTTTTAACCATTAAAGAATGCTTCCTTATGCTGAGTCCCAACCTGTTTTTCTGTAATTCCCACTCATTCCTCCCAATTCTTTCTTTGGAAGATAACTTTTACTTACAAACTAAAAAGTAGAAAGCAAAGTACTATTCTTGCTCTCGCATCTGATTCTGCTTTTTGTTTATAAACCAGGAAACCTTTGAAAAAGTGTGGAAGAGGAATGATTAGGGTTGGCATTAAATGCTTATATTTCTAAATTGTCTTAGAAGTCTCATCAAATTAAATCAAATCTGTGGTGTTAAGTGACAGGAAAAGGAGCTTAGATCAGTCAAAGGGAGCTGGAATGGGATTTTATGTTTCACTCCCAAGGTGGTTGTCAGCTAATATTGTTCTGGAGGTGAGCTTAGGTCACTGTTGTACGTTTACATTCAGGGTTCTCAAGCCAAAAAATGTCGTTTCCCTTTTGTTAAATACAAAATAAACAGATGTCCCACTGAGATGGACCTCCTCCTTCCCCAGCCTCCCTGCAATACAGGAGCTGCTGGGACAGAATTTACTCCAATGGTTCAGATACATATTGCTGAGAAAACTGTAGATTTCTTAGAATGGTAGTTGATGGAAGCAAAACTTTGCTGGGGAGGGGTCCAGAAAAATAGCCTACCACAGAGGAAAGAGACGAGAGGACAGGAAAGGAAAGGAGAGGAGAAGAAAAGAATGGAGCACAAGGATCATATTTATAAAGATTTCCCCCCAATTTATGGAGATTTCCAGCAAATTCATTTCAACAGAATGTGGGACAGATAATATTATATATACTTATATATGTGTGTAGAAATATATACCTGTGTGTGTGTGTGTGTGTGTCTATTCGCTGTGATGGTGGAGGTAGTGGGCTGGAGGTGCTGTATTTAGGATTAGGTGTTTTGGTTATCCATGTGACAATGCTTTCATAAAACAGACTCAATAGTTTTTGTTTGTATATTTAATCATTTCTTAGAGAGAAATTCTAGGTATTAAGTTACCATATACATCACACATTTGAAACCTTATGTTCCGCATGTTCAGATGACCAGTGGGATTGTGACAGAGCATCATCCCTTCTCTTAAGCCCTGCTGGGTTCAGAACAGAGACATTCTTTCTCCATGGAATCAGTGTGTATGTCAGTTGTCCTGCTTACCTTGACCTTCATGTTAGGAGAAGCTTTTATTGCTATTTAAACAAAGATGCTGAGGGTAAACCATTTTATCTTCAAGGAGCTTAGGGGGAACCATAAGGCAAATTATTTTGCCCTCAACGTAAATGCATCTCTCCGATGATTTACTAGCAGATGTATCTGGGTGACAGTAGATTTCTAAATTGAGTATTCTGCCTGAGGAATGGCCTCTGATGTGCATTAAGACCTTTATTGTTACAAACACACCTCTCAATTTGTGGGACTCTACTCTCCTGATTATATTATGCAGCAATCTTTAGGACAATTGTCAGACTGTAGCTTGCTAGCTGAGCAGTCAGAGTAAATGGATATTTCTTGGCACAAACCTTACTTACTTCCTTAGTCAAGGAAAAAATTTTAAGGCATCTGAGAGGGATGTGTCTGATGCTTTTTAAGATTAGTCTTAAAAAGACTCTGATCTTTTTTTCTAAGTGCCACATCATTTAAGACATTTACTCCTCCTAGCTCTAGTTGCTGTTATCCTTGTGTGAAAGAAATAGAATTCTGATAGGTGCAGACATATTGTCCTAGGGACTCCTTCCACTAGAAGTTCCCTCCCTCCCTTGTTTCCTCCTTCCTTCTTTCCACAAACATTTATGAGTGCTTAATAAGTGCCAGTTGCTGTGCTAGGTGATGGTATCCAGTGACAACCAAAGCTAGTACAATGCTGCCCTCTTTGAGCCTACAAAACAGTGTGACATCAGCTCGACTTGCTGGCCTCTCTCCCTCCCTATCTCTCTGTCAGAGGTCTAAACTTAGCTTCAAGCTCTGGACCTCATAGCCATAAAAAACTGACTTGTTACTGGACTCTGCTGGATTATCTCATATATCTATGTACTAGTGTGGTAATGGGTTGATGTGTTTCACTTTTAGGAATCCCATTTGTATTTTTGTCAAGACCAGTCCTGCTTTAAAAGTGTGGTTAGACTGACTATAGGACATCCTAAGTTTAGTTCTGAAAGCCTAGTCCTTCAGTGGAATCTGCAGTGCTTGGTTAAAGGCAACAAAATTGCTTTTAAATCCCAAGGAAACACTTTACCCTTTCTATTTCTGACTGACTGGGTGTTTTTAATTATTCCATTTTATCTCCATGATTGGTTTAATGGCCATAGCTCTTTGTTTCATTTTTTGAAAACTGTTGCCCTAGAATGTACAATATACCTCTTTAATTTGTCACGCCCTACCTCATACAATCCTGGAGCACTTCATGTGGAGCATGAGACACTTAACAATATTTTGATATATCCATCACATCCTTTTTGCTATTTTTGTCATACATTTTATTTCTACATATGTTAACAAACCCTGTAATATATGGTTATTATTTTTGGCTTAAACAGTTAATTATCTTTTAAAGAGATTAAAAACTGAGAAAATTGGTTTTTTGTAAGATGTCTTGTATGTTTCCCATAAATTTATTATTTCAGATGTTCTTCATTCCTTTGTGTAGATCCAAATTTCAATCTAGTTTAATATCCTTTTGCCTGAAAAATTTCCTTTAACAATTTTTTTTTTTAGCACAACACTACTTATGGTGAATTCTCTCTGCTTTTTTTCATCTGATAAATTCTTTATTTTTGAAAGATGTTTTCACTGGATATAGACTTCTTTCTAGAAGTTTAGATTGACTGTTTCCTTTCAACACTTAAAAGATGTCTTTCCATTGTCTTCTGGCTTACACAGTTTCTGAAAAGAAGTCTGCCTTATTTCTTATCTTTGTTTTTCTGTATGTAGTGTGTCTTTTTTTTTCACTCCTTGATTTTTAAGATTTTTCTCTTTATTACTGGTTTTCAGTTATTTGATTATGATGTGTTTTGTGTGATATTCTGCTTGGGGTTCATCACAGTTATCATATCTGTAAGTTCATAGTTGTACATCCCATTGGAAAATTTGGGCCATTATTTCTTTTTCTCTTCTCCTCAAATATTTTCATCATTTTGTCCCTTTCTCCCATTTCCTTCTGGTATTCCACTTACATGTAGGTTAGGCTATTTGATATTTTCCCACAGGCCACTAAGACTTTTTTTTTTTTTCCCAGTCTTTTTTTTTTTCCTGTGTACTTCATTTTGTTTAGCTTTTACTGTTGTCTTCAAGGTTACTAATCTTTCTTTTGCAGTATCTAATCCATTGTTAATTCCTTCCAGTGTATATGTTTCATATCTTACATTGTTATTTTTTCATTTTGGAAGTTCTAATTGGGTCTTTCTTTCCTTATTGTGTTCATGTTTTTCTTTATCTCCTTGAGCATATGGAAAATTTTGAACTGTCTTAATTCCATTTATCTGTGCTAATCATATCTCTCATTTCTGGATCTGTTTCTATTGAATGATTTTTATTGTGGTTATGGGTTTTTTTTCCTTGCTTCTTGTGTATCTAGTTTTACTCACAGTTGAACACTGTAACTTTTATATTGCTATGCACCATACCTTTTTGTATTCCTTTAAAGAGTGATAGGCTTTGTTCTGACACACAGTTAATTAGGCTAAGGTGATATTTTTAAGACCTGTTTTTAAACTTGATTAGGGCAAGTCTAGAACAGCTATTATTATGGGGCCAATTTAGCTCCATTTCTAAGGTGTGGTCTTTCTAAGGAGAAGTTAACCGAATTCTCAGCCCTGTGTAAATTCTGGAATTTGTTTATCTTATAGCTACCCAATAACTGTTCTTTCCTCTGAAGTTGTTCTTTGCTGGTCTCATGGGGTATTGACCTGTGCATAAATAGATCAATCAAAGCTTTAAGGGGATGCCTATGCAGATTTCTGGAATTTTTTCTCTGCATATCTTCCTTTGTCCTGGAAATTCTAGCTGCTCTGGCTTTCCTGAACTCTGGTCAATGTTTTCTTAACTCTATGGAGAACTTCAGGCTTTGTTTGAGTTTTCATTCCTTGGCCTGGAAACTGCCTCCAGGTTGTAAGCAGGGACAATCATCTTTTTTCTCAGGGATCACAGTTTTTCATTGTCTCTGTTCAATGTCAGAAAGCAGTTATTTAATATGTTTTGTTTTAATTTCTGTTGTTTATGTTTCTGTAGTAATTACTCCTTCATGAGGGGGAAATTGAATGATATATTACATTTTAAAACCTGTGGCAGATGCAGTTAGTTGTGAAAAAAATGGAACAATTTTACTTTCTTCCATTTGTAAAAGGACATTATAACAGAAGTTTCAGTCAAGACCCTTAGAAGATAGATATAGAATATCAAAATGAGTAAGAAGGCAGATTTCTCTGTAGAATGTGATAAAAATGAAGTAACTGAAAACCAGTTTTATGACTGTTAAGATCCATGTGGTGTGTATATAGGAATGTATAATAGAGATTGAGAACGCATGAGGGAAGAGTGTAGTAACTGCTAGTAGATGAGCCAAAGGAGAAGTGGTTGTATTGTATTGCAATGCCTGTTTTCTTAGAATTTTCCAGGGTAAAGAATGCATGAGTGTTCCCTATGGGCCAGATGTGGGATACTCATGAGAAAATGGAAATGAGAGAGGATTTAACACAAGACTGTAGTTTGACTATATCGTGGAGCTGAGCATTCTAATTATGAATTGAGGCAGTGTGACATAAGTGATGAGAAAATTCTGCCTACTTGAGTTTTTTAAAAATTATATTTAGAAGAACTAGCACCAGTGAACACATATAAGAGATCAGTGGTTTGTAAAATAAAGTACTTTAACCAGTGGGTCATGCTTATTCTATATAGTTGACAACAGAACTTTAAAGATTGTCAATGTGCCCATCCCTAAGGGGTGACTTCACCCCATTTCATGGACATCCTCTTTTCCAGATTACCTCAAACACTGAGAGAGGTTAAGGAACAGTTCTGGACAATGAGAAGTAAAGGAAAGTCTACTTGGAAAAAGTTTGCTTCCTGATAAAAGGGGAATATGAGAGAGGAACTCTCACTAGCAACAACTCTTGCCTTTGCATCCTGATTTGAACATGATTGTGTTTAGAGCAGTGGAAGCCATCTTGTGACCATGAGGCAACAAATCTAAGGACAAAAAGTTAGCATGCTGAAGCTGGCAGGAGGGTTGACTGCAAGTTTAAGTACTTGTTACAAAAATAACATCAGTGCTGATAAACTCAACCTCCTCATGCAGAAGAAGGCTCAGTGCAAATCCAAGGTCCCATGATCAGTGATAGTGGCAGTGGAACTTATTTTCCTATTAGATCATTCAAGATTTTGCTTAGAGTATGTTTCCTGGAAACTAACCTCAAGTCTTATTTTCACCCTTATATCATTCTGTAAGTTACCCAGTATCCTTATGGTAGTATTATCTTCTCATTAATCAATAAGAGTCAACTCCTTTTACTTGCAGTTGAGGACCTTGATGGATACAAAGCATATAGAATTTCTCATATATTGGCCATTTGGGTCAAGAGCCAAGTGTTCTACATGTGTTGAAAAGAACTGTGACTCAGGACCAGAAATCTGGCTAACTTTCCTGGTTTAGGTGGCATACTAAATTGACAACAGCCATAGTGTCAGGGAAACCATCTCTTGAGATGTCTCAAGAGATAAGAAGTAACAAATAGCTCTACTATTTACTTCTTGGCTAATTTTGAATTTGTGCTTCCATATATGGCTGTTGCAGTGGTCTCAGGTTCTAAACAAAATGTCCAGTGTGTCCAAGACTATTTCCTCTCTCTCAGTGTAGTATGTTGCATCATTAAACGTACTCTTTTAAATTCATGGGTAATATGATTAATGTGATCCTTGTGGTATTTACCCACACAGCAACTGCGACTTTGTCATACTTGTGAATAGTAGTTTTGTTTGTGAGTTTATTTGTAAACCTTCCTTCTTATAAGGTAGTAGATATATCTATACTGTCCTGACATTTGTGACTGTGGAACCCAGAGATGCTCTCTTGGCTGTTGGCCAATTGTCAGATCATCACAGTCCTGGACAGTTGAGAAATGGGAGGGATCAGATGGCCATGTGGTGGGTGATGGGGACAGGAAGGCCAGCACCAACAGAGGCAATGGGAAAATTTACAGAAGAACCAAGTCTCTCATCTGAGAAGATCTTCTGGTCAGGGCTCTTGGGGCCACCTGTGACTGGTACTTTCCAGAACTCTGGATCTGTTGGTGCTGGCATTTCCCTCTGAGGAGGTAGGTTTGAAAATAGAGTGTGATACTATGGAGAGAGATCCTTGATGCTGTGGGTTTCACACAGCCACCCGACTGTCCCATTCTTCAGCAGTGATGGCCCATTCACTTTATTGTTTATCGTTGTCACAGAAGTGGTTTGCTTTCTTTTCTTTCAGACATTTCTGAGTTTTCTGAGCATGGCATTTGGACTAAAGCTCTCAATATATATCCTGTTAGTGAGGGAGATTTTTCTTTTAATGCTATTGAAATTATAGCCCTGAACAATAGGGTAACAGTCATACACTGAGGCCCCATTAAATTATTAATTTTAAGTAGTGGAAATGTTTCTGAAATTGGCTGGTACAATATATACATGCTGAGTATTCACTATATTATTACTTTTTGGCAGCAGGAAGGGCTGAGAAAATGGAAGAAAACAGTTCCAAAATCTCAGCAGTACATTATAGGAGCACTAAACACATACTTTCACTTTAAAAAAAAGATCCAGAAAATATAGTGGTGAGGGAGCTTTATCTGAGAAAGTTTACTTTGGAAGTAACATAGTGACTAAATTATTATTATTGACACAAAAGTGATTTAAGAGAAAGACTCACTCCCTAAGTGCTTACAATAAGTTAGTTGATTTTTATCCAGAGCAAGGCCTCTTTCCTTCTTGGCCCACATTTCAGGGTTTGCTCTCCCTAATTAATAACTTTGAAAGAGAAAATAGATTGGCTAGACAATATATCGGAAAACTTTGATTTCTCTGGTGATCAAGTAAATGCAAATTAAAATGATGAGAGATATTTTTGCTTATCAAATTAGCAAAGTTGTAGAGGTATTCTGATTTTTTACCCTTAGAAAATTTCCTAGTTTATCTGTGCTCTTCCTTCACTTTCATTTTGATTTTCAGTTCCTTTTGTTTCCCCTTCTTTGTTTTTAAGATTTTTTTTTTTTGACATGGACCACTTTTAAAGTCTTTACTGAATTCCTGACAACACTGTCTCTGTGTTTTGGTTTTCTGGCCATGAGGCATATGGGATCCCAGCTCCCTATCCAGGAATCGAACCCGTGCCCCACCCCATCCCCCATTTGAAGGCAAAGCCCTAACCACTGGACCACTAAGGAAGTCCCTGTTGCTCCTTCTTTTGATCAATAAATTTCTCTTCTTATATCCTTTGGAATTAATTTTTGTAGAATTATAAATATTGCTTTTGGAATTTATCTTTCCTAAATGTATCTGTCCTTAAAATTTCTTCCTCATTAAAAAAAATTTTTTCTGACTCTTTGAACCTGTTTACATTTGATTTTTAAAAAATAATTACTTTTTGAGTTTTCTTGGAATCTGTAGTGGATTGCTCCACCAGGATATTTTCAGGAGAAGGAGGGTAAGTATCTATACCATAGGATTAGCTTGAAATTTTTCTAACCTGTTATTTATTCTATTTTTAAGTAAGGCATACCTTGTTTTTTTTGTCCATAGTTTTTAAAATGAACTACTCTAGAATTGTATATTAGACAAATGTTCTAAAAAGAAAGACAGGCAGCTGAATTTCAGTTTTTTAATGTGTCTGTCGTGTGATGAGAGGTTTGGCAAATGCAGTTCAGCCAGAATATTCAGTGTAGCAAAAGTGGCAAATGCTTTACACTCAGTCCATCTGTAGTTAGAACACAGCTGTGAGCAAACACCTTGAGGAGCCTTATTTCACTGGCAGGAGAGGGACAGATGTGCCCTCTCCATCTCCAACTTTTGCAAAACTGTAGTGGCACAAATTCAAGTTTCAAAGAAGTATCCTAAGTTCCTTGTTCTTTTGGACTGTAACTGTCTATGGTTTTTAGATAGCCTGAGCTTACAACACTCGTGAGTGTAACAAGGACCTGAGGAGTTTCACACTGTGGCTAGTGCTGTTTACTCAAAGCCATCCTGGAAGTTCATTGAAGCAGGGGCCAGATCTTTTCTACACTGGATGCCTTGGGGGGTCATCACAAACACTGACTGGGATCAGAACTGCACTGATGTGGACAATATAGATACAATCATGTCCAGATTTAAAGTAAGGTACTGCATCATGTTCCGGATCAAATTAATACACTAGGTTTCGTTTATGTCTTTTAATGGAGAACAATAGTGGCTCTTTTTGCTGCGTTGTTCCCAGTGAAATAGTCTGTGTATAGAGTTTCCCTTTTCAACAACAGTTGTGTATAGAGTTTCCCTTTTCAGCAACAGTTGTGTCTACAAATGCTATTTTCTGAACGACAGCTATTCAGGCATGCTATTCCCCAAACAAAGAGGTGCATTAAAAGAGTCTTGACAATTTCAGCTCCTAGAAACACAGGGTTCACACAAATCTGCCAAGTTGAAAGAAAACAAATCACTAGGGCAAGGCATTTTATTTAGTTCTAAACAGCATCTAGCACATGGATAGCATTCAAAAGCATTAATACAGCCATAATGCAAATCAACATGGGCCTGCAGTCCAGGAGCTGAAAGAAATTAGGCTAAACCCTAAAGAAATCAGACCATGAGTAAAAAGGAATTTCAACAAAATATCAAACATTATTCACTAATATGGCAGTAGGTCATCCATGTATATCTGGTACACTGGAGTGAGTTACAAAAGAAGTCAACACTTATAGGAAGAGACTTAAAGTGTAATGAAGGAGACAGGACGAACGTAAATAAACAGAAACAAAAAGGGCAGAAACCATTACACCACAGGCAAAAACAATGTCAACTCTACAGATCTTGAGAAGGGAATCTTGGCTATTTACAGAAGTAGGGAGGTTGCTAGAAGGTTGGAGTTAAGATTTATATATTAAAGGGAGTGAGGTATGCTTCTTTTATTAAAGTACCACTAAAAATATGCGTGGGCTGCCAGGCACAGCTTAGATTGAATTAAACTGAAAACCTATAGGTTCTGAACTGATTCAGGGATTCAATAGGCTAGGCTACTAGGACCCTGGGTCTGCTTAGACTCATTCTTCTTTCCTTCATTCCTTTATTAATTCAAGAAAAACATTGGCAGCTTATTGTCTGCAGAAATGATGCTAAATGCTGGGGATGTGCAGAAAAATAATTTACAATCCCTCTTCTCAAGAAACTCATAGTCTAGTTGATGAGACAAACATGGAAAATAAATAATCATAATATAATGTTTAAGTAATAGAGGTGTTACAAAGTGAAAGAAGGGGGTGATGGCCTCCATCTGGAGGGTTAGGGAAAGCTGGGTCTTTAGAATGGGTGGGGTTTAGCCAGATACAGGGGAGCTGGAGGTGAGGACATAAAGGTCAACCATTTCCAGGAATGGTTGTAGTTTCCTGGGGCTGCCCAGAATCCAGGGTGAGAAAAAGTTAGGTATGTGGGAAAGGGACAAACAGTGAAGGAATTGGAAGCTCTGCTAGGAGATTTGGCCTTGGTAGTATAAGAAGTGAAGAGTCCAGGAAGCTCTAAAGAAGAGGAGGGGCATGAGCTGATCTGTGAAATCCAGAGATAAGCAACTGACTGATAACTAGGTGGACTATGTGTGGATGACTGACTGCTGTGTTAGTGAAAACCTCAGATAATTTTATTGAAATTTCTTTTTACCCATGGTCTGGTTTCTTTTGAGTTCAGTCTAATTTCTTTCAGCTCCTGGTCCACAGGCCCAGTTGATTTGCGCTATAGCTGTATTTATGCTTTTGAGTGCCGTCTGTGTGCTAGGTGCAGTTTAGAACTGAATATGCTGTCTTCTGTTGTGATTAGATTTCTCTCTGTTGAACTGTTTTCCTGAAATACCACCCATGGCTGGAATCCTGGAGAAGAAAGTGGCTGAGAATCCTCCCTTCCCTTTCTTTGCATGTTCTACGTGCTGAGTCTAGTCCTGGGCCCTCTAATCTTCCTTTCTCACGGCCTCATTGGAGAGAAGGATATGCTGCATTTGTGTAAAGCTAACTGCTGTTGGTTGTTCTGTGTTCTGCAGAAAAAAGGAGGAACTTTGATGCATCTAAAGTTCACACAATGGTAGTTCCTATAGTCACTGGGTCATAAAAATCATGAAATACTAAAAACACTAATGCAATGTTTACTACATATCAGCCTCTGTCCTAAGTCCTTTACTTTCATTCATTTAATCCCTTTCTATAACACTAAAAGATTGGTACTATTATCATGAAGAAACTGAAGCACAGAGAAAAGTTTAAGTCATGCTGTGTATAAAGCTGGAGTAGGATTCAAGCCCAGACAGTTTGGATCAAAAGGCTGTGCTGTTAACCACTTAGCTCTACTCTAAAAGTCATCTAATTCCACTTTATGTCAGAAATACGTATCACTACTACAATATCCTTTACAAACTTGATCGCAACCAGATAACATACTTCCCCAAACAGTATATTCCAGTGTTGGACAGCTCAATTTACTGTGAAATTTTCCCCCTATATGGGGCAATAATCTGCTTTCCTGAAACATCAAGAAATTCATTGTGTTGATTTCAAATCTCTGGAGCCATTCAGAGTTAGTCTAACCCTCTCTCAATATGACAGTCCTTCAAGTATCTGAAAGATGCTGTCTTTCTGCAAGCTTGCAGAGGTATTTATCTCCTTACAAGCTGGAGCTTCTCCTCTGGATGGCCACCCGTTTTTCTAAACTCCTCTGAGAACATTCTTTCCAGAATGGAACATAAATTCCCAAGTGTGGTTTGACCAAAGGAGAGTATTGTTAAGACCATCATCCCTCTTGTTCAGGGCATTTTTCTTTTTTAATGGAATCTAAGATCCAGTAGAAATGTCTGGGTTTTGTGCAGGTGGGCTGTGGCAGATTTCCTTGGCTGGAGTGAATACCATATGGTGAGATATAAATGAATAGAGAGAGGGATGAGAGCAGTTAGATACAGGAAAGGGGTGGAATTTAAAGCTCATGATGAGAAATTTAAATCTCATTGAGAATCATCTGAGGCCCACTGAAATGTTCCGAGAAAAGGAGTGACACCACCAAAGTAACTCTGGGGTTCTTTGGGCAAGTCCACTGCTCTCACCACATCAACATTCCAACACTGGTAAAGATGGAGGAGGCTTGTGAGCATTCTGTGGGCCTGTAAAAGGTTTTTTGTTGATAGGCTTGTTGTATCCTATCTTCAAGAGGGTAATAAATAAATGATAATGAGACTAATCTGGAAAGGTGTGTTGGTATTTGAGTTCAGGTATTGGGCTGGGAGTTAGGCATTGGATATTCTGTTCCTGAATTTGCTGTGTGGTTGGGATAGGTCAATGTACTTTCTCCATCTCCCCTATCACACTCACTTGTTTGTGAGGTACTTTGTACCCTTAAATAAAAGATGTCACTGAAAGATTTATTTGCTGAATATTTTTACACCTAAAAAAAAGAAAGAACTCAGGATTCATGAACTTCTGCAGGCAAACTAATTCACCATTTTCAAGAAGAATCACACCAAAAACTTTCTAAGCAGGTAGAGCATATTAAAGAAGAGGAAGAGGAGAAAGTAATGATGTTGGTGATAATGATGATGTTGATGGTGATAAAATGCTTATCAAACCTGATAGCATGTACCACATATTTTCACAAAGAATTTTCTCATTTAATCCCCCCAACAATTCTATGAGCAAGGTACATTTATTCCCTCACTTCATTAAGAAAACTGAGGCTCAGAAAGGCAAGTACATTGTCCAGGGTAAAAGAATTAGAAATGGTGGAGTTGAGATATAAATCCAAAGTTCTAAGATTCTAAAGGTTAAGCTTTAAAAAACTCTGACAGGGTTTTCCAAACTTTGCCTGATCCCAAGGCCACCTGTAGTGCCTATTGAAAATCCTGAGTCCCAGGTTCTTCCCCTAGAAATTCTAATTCTCAGGTCTGGGTCTAGAAATACATTCTTTTAAGAAACACCCCAGGTTATATTTATAATATGGGAGTTGGGGTTGCCAACTGTACAGCAAGTGTTGGCAAAGATTTTTCTTAAAGGGTCAGATGGTAGATATTTTAGAGTTTGTGGGCCATGCATTTTCTGTACAACTACATTGCCACTGTAGTAAAAAACAGTCATAAACAGGATGAACATGAACGAGTATGGCTGTGTTCCAATAAGATTTCATTTACAAAAACAGTAAGTTGGATTTAGCTTGCAGGTTATAGCTTTCCACCCCTTGCTGTATATCTTAATGTTTTCTAGAGGAATCATTCGTAATTTCCTTGGACCATGTGAAAATACACTCCAGGATTGTGCTCTTGTATAAGATTCTATCTAGAAAAAATTTGAATTTTAAGGTACAATTTTAGCCCATTTTCCCATATTTGTCCTGAGAACTTGCCTTTTGAGGGAAACTAAGGACAAATTCTGGCCTATGGTACTTCATTCTCTGGTTAGCCAGGGTCTCACACAATTATTATCTCTGTAGCTCACACGATGTATATTTTCATCTTTGTCCTTGCCATGGTGCCTAGCACATAATTAGTGCTTAATAAGTATTTACTAATTTCAATTTAGTAAATATTTAATAAGCAATAAATACATGCTAGGTACCATGGTGGCTTGGATTTTCAGGTAGAGAGTTGGAAATGCATGTCTAGCATTGAGAAAGAAGATGACAGGTGCAGATTTGAGATCACTGTGGGATAGGACAGAAGGTTAGAAGAGAAGAGAAGAGGTAGTGGAGAGAACTCTGGAGGAGACAGGTCAAGGCCAATCAGTGCAAAAGTTTGAGATGGAAGGTCAGAAAGGAAGACAACCCTTACCGGATGACAGAAACTAAGTGATGAGGGAGTTTCAAGAAAAACAGGCTGTTTGATACTGTCAGCTGTAAAGAGCTCTGGTAGAATGAGCACCAGCTATTAGGAAGGAAAGGAGGACATTCGTCATCCTCAAGAAGTTTCTGTAGAAACATATGAGGATAAGCCAAGTTGTTACAAATAGAGTCACTTATGGGAGGAAAGAAGTTAAAGAATTGAAAGCAGATCAGAGTTACAGATCTTGAAGATGGTAGAATTCAGGTGATGATGAAGTTCAGGGTGTAGTGGTTGAAGTAGAGAGGAGATAAACTTGGTTGGAATTGAGGAGGCATAGACAAAGGAAGAGGTGAGGAGAACAATTGTGATGTAATTGCCATGGTTCTCTTAGAAGATAGAGAAGTATCTTGGAGATCAGAAGGAGAGAATGCAGAAAATATAATACTAGATGACACGTTAGACTTCAGATGAGAGACTTCTGTTAAATACTAAGGCAAAACAGGGACTAGAAATTATGACCTTGTATAAAATGTTATCTCTTGGACGTGGGTTTCCACTAAAAGTTTCTGGGCCTGGAAAGCTCATGGTATATTTCTTTTATTTGTTTCACTTCCCACCACCTGAGTATCTAACTAGATATCCTGTCCTCTTGCAGTGTTTTTTTGTTTTGTTTTGTTCTTTTAAAAACTAAAAGAAAAGAAAAGAACAAGGGCAACAACAAGAACAGGAAAACAGCTTCCATCTCTCGAAACTCCAGTTCCTTAATAAGGAAGTTGAATATCAGGAATACTCAGAGACATATTTTTCCTAGGGAGATATTGTCTGTTCGTCTCTGTTTAATAACAATCTTACTGCTTGAAGGGGAATCCAAGAAATTGGAAAGATGCTATCATGAGCAACCTTGTACGGTTGAGCATCAGATAGTGTGCCTTGCTTAGTAAGGTCAAGGATGGGAGTCATCTGTAGAAGGGCTAAACACCTTGAAAGAATCTGAAGGAGCCAATGGAATGCCAAATTGTAACAGCTGCTAGAGACAGGAGGTTGTCAGAGAAACTTTATACTGATGAGTAACTGAACTATATATATATTCTATTTATCATCTATCTATCTATTTATCTATCTATCATCTATCATTTATCTATCTACCACTACTCATGTGCCTAGAGGGGACTGTAGCCAGGTGGTAGGTGAGGGTGGATGAACCAACCACAAACAAGGAATCAGGTGAGAGAATTGGATTCAAAGAGGAGGACCCTGAGGAGTGATGGCAGCTCAAACACTTGCAAATGCATGTATTGGTGCCATACCCATTGATTTCTGCATTGAGCTCTAGACATGCTGCTCCAGTTTTAAGCAGTCATCATGGTTGGGGCCAAAGTGGTCTGGCAGGTTTGGGCATCTTGCCAAAGGTTGCTAAGGCTGTTTAGGTGCTGAACACCAGCAACCACAGCCTAGCAAAGGAGACCTTCACAGCTCTAACACTTAGCTTCTTGGGATCTCTATTGAAAATTCTAGCTCTCCCAGCAGTAAAGATGGAATTCCATAACTTTTGCTAAAATAATAATAGTTAAAACTTATTTCTAAGGTTTTTTGTTTTGTTTTCAGCCTAGGATCTTCATTTTCTTTCCTTCACTCCTTGTACAACTTAATAAAAAATATGCTATTGCTATTTTGCCCATAATCAGGTTTCATAGCCAAAGTATGGTTCCTAAATCACCCTTCTTTCCCACCTCTGTGACTAATCCTCTTTTTACACTTATTTTCTAACCTTAGATTAAACTCTCATTCATCTAACTAACATCATTTAATACTTGGGAGAGATATAAAAGAAGCAGAACACATTGTTTCCGCTCTTGAAGATCTAACAACCCAATGCTTGATGTACAGATTCTTGGTGCACGTAAAAAAGACATAAACATACAAAAAAGTTAAACAAATGAAAAATCAATGTAGCTGCATCAAAGTAACTCAATCAATATGTATTTGTTTGTATTCAGAGGGAATGAAGGAATGCAGGACATTTGGACCGGAGTAGGCTTACAGGTGTGAGCCTCTGTAAAGAAGGATCCTTGAACAGGATTCTTTGTGAGGCAGGGACGTGAGCTCTGAGGCCAGATGCCTGGGCTGGCAGTGTCCAGGGTGGCTGGCCAGGGTGGGTTTCAGAATGCATAACAAAGATTTTAGTTCTAGTAGCTATTATAATTTTTCAAAAAGGGGTTTTGATTTATTTAAGCTAAGTTATTTGCATAGACAATCAACTAAATATGTAAGTACAAGTCTTGAGTAACTATATCTAATTTACTCTCACGATCTTTAAAACTCATCATTTCGTTACTTACAAATTTCAGGTTTTTTTTTTTTTTTCATCCTCTATGTATCCTTGCCTTGTATTTTTAGGTGAACATTTCATGCTTCCCCTCTTTCCCAAACGGTTGAGAAAACTTTTGTGGGTTCTTATGTAGCACCCATGTTGCAACTATGGATTTTCTCCTCTCATGACCTGTGTCCATCCCTTCTCTCCTGAGATTTTGCAAGGTGGTTGAAATGAGTGCCTCTTCCATGGGGGGTGCTTTGGGGGTGAGTCTTGTCTTATCAGCTCCATGTCTCTCTCAGGCAGCACAGTGCCTGCTACACAGCAGGTTTACGTGGTGCACAGTTGCCCAATTCTACTTGCCTTTCGTGATGTTACAGGACAGGAACGAATGAGGATTTTGTACTCTTATCTTGAGCAGATCATAGGTTCATCTTATTTATGAAAACGATGGTGATGAGTCTTTGAGAGTTGGAAGATGAATATGCACATTGTACATTGAAGTATAAAGTTTGAATGACTCTATCTTAACACTGGCGTCTCAAAAGTTGTTATTATCAGTCCTGCAATTTTTAAAGCATTGCATAGAGGTACAGCTGTTTGATTTCCATCGACTTCCAGCTATTGTACATTCACATAATGAAAGCAGTTTGTCCACATGAATAAAACATCAATAGGATGTATGTATAAGTACCATTTAAGAAAAAAATAGAGAAAGTAAAGCATACTTATATATATGAAAAAACAGAGAGACAAAGGGACCAATTTTCTGGTTAAAAAAATGTTCTCACTTAAGCAAATGTCTCAGGTCACTCCCCTAGATCATATTCAGGTAGGGACACCATTGCCCACATGTCTCAGGAAAAGCAAAGCCACCCTTGTAAAAACTGAGATCACCTAGAGAGTATTTTTTCCTACAATTGGTTTTTCATTTTCTGCTCTTGTTAATTGATTTTAAAGAAGGACATGGCTGCAGGAATCCCAGGACTGCCTCTTTAATCCCCCCTGAGCCGGAGTTAATCGCTGGCAGCCCCAGCTGGCTTTCCTCCGTCCCAGACAACTCTCGCTGAAATTAATGTGGCTCAAGCAGGGGCCGGGACTACCAGTTGTCCAAAGACAAATCATTGGTTTTAAGAAAAATCCCCCTTTTAATGATTCACAGTTGAATTTGGATTTCAACTCAGCTCAACAAGCAAACAAAGCAGAGAGCTCTTGGAGAGGTTAGGCTTGAAGCTGCCAATATGTTGCAAGTCATGGGAGGCTTTTGGCCCCATAACACTAGGGCATGTGGAATCAAGGAGCCAACAGTGACTACAGGTGACATTGTGGATCACATATGGGTGTGGTCATGCTCTTGCCTTGGAAGGTCCAGGTTTCATTTCTACCTCAATGTACCTTTACAAAGTCTGTTTTAGACACAGTGCATGCTGCCAGGTGCTGAGCAGGGGACACACACACACGTAAAACGCAATTTTTACCCCAGGAGCTTAATATCTACCTAGGAAAATTAGGCCTACACACATAAGAAGAAACACAAATTGAAATCCTGATTCTCAGATTGAAAGCCAGATTCTCAGACCTAGCTGTGTCAGAATTACCTGGTAAGCTTAATAGCCAGACACACATGTGGACATGTACACTTATGTGCACACACACACACAAGCACCAGCAACAACACAAATAATGACAACCACAAAACAATTCCCTGGCCTCACCCCAGACCTCCTACTGAATCAGAATCTCTGGAAATGGGATCAGAAAATTTGGAGATTTAAAATATTCTGGATGATTCCTATTCACAACCAGGTACGAGAACCACTAACTCAGGTGGCAAATGGTTTTGGGTAAGAGATATGGGTAATTCATGCCTAGGGAGAAGTCACTGGGCTTCTACTGGTGAGCAAATGCTTTCCAGGAGAGACAGGAGAAGACTCACATATGCACCTGCTCAGTCCTGTAAACCACAGAACATACCGACCATGTCCTGGATCTGGACCAAAGTGGAACTCCCCACACTGGGTAGAATTTGTACCTTCACATCATCTTATCATATGTGAGAGCTGGGGCAGGAAACACCATTCATGCTCCTTCCTGCTTCCTAGCCTTTGCTTGGCAGTTTCCCCTGTCAGCTGTGCACCCACTTCCACCCAAGTAAATTAATTCCGGAGCATCCTTTTGAATTCAGCTCAACAAAGAAGACTTTCCTCAGCTCTTGGAATGGGTCCAGTTACCTAGTTACTCTCATAGCATTCTGCCTACTCTTTTGTTATAATGAGAAATGGATGATCAAATAAATGGTTTAATATTTATCTTTCCTGCTAGAATGGAAACTCTAAGAAGGTAAGGACCAGATCTAGCGTGGTACCTGCACATGGTAAATGATTTATAACTACTGGACCAACGCACTCTTTTATTGAATTGATGAGGAACAGATTCTTAGAGGCATAGGGACTCAGATAGGTGCACAGGAAGCCTGGGACAGAATCTACACAATCAGCACAAGGAAGACAAGGGGGTGGGGGGGCTCCTGTTTGGCAGGAACCCAGCTCTCAGTACCGTTTACAAATTATGTGCTGTTTCTCAAATTCCCCTCTGTCAGGTTTTGATACCTCTTTTTATAATCCCATCCCAGCTGCTTTGGTTTCTCCCAGATATCTGCCTTCTTTTGGCTCCATCTTTTGGTTTTCTCCTTGAGTTTTAACAGGCTGGACCACAAGCTCACCAGGTACCCAATGCAGGTCCAGAGTCCAGACTCCCAGAATCTCAGTTCCTTTCCTGAAACTCTCTGCCTCCTTTGGTGACCTTAAGAAGGGTCAACTATCATAGCAAGGAATTATCTGCCTCATAAGCTGGTACCAAATCCTAACAATGGTTTTCTCATTTAAAGTATTCTTTTATTCAGGGGAAGCCAAAACATCTGAAATGCCTTGGAGAGGATAGCAGCAATTTGTATCAATTTCTGTAGTAAATATTAATCCTCTTCATTGTACTGCTTGTACAAAAGCACTTGTAACTCCACAAATATTCTGTATAAAAAATTCATTTCAACATTGTCTTCATAATGAAGAGAGGGCAGGAAACATACACGTATAGTGAATGTCTGTATTTGGGAAGAGATATCAACTTTTAAAAACATCTAGAATGCAATTATAAAAAAATACTAAAAAGTAGGATTCCTAACTCATATGATAGCTCAAAATAAATTCAAAATGGAGCAAAAATGTAAAAAAAACAGGAAAAACAAAAACTGTATAAACCTAGAAGTTATAAAGAAAAAAAATTGTTTATAAAAAATTTCTATATAGATTATAAAGTATCATAAGAAAGATTAAAAGATAAACTGAGGAAGTTTATGCAATACATATGACAAAGTGTGAATTCACAAAGCACTCTTAAAAATCAATCAGAGGATTCATTGGATTAAGTTTACCTGTTGAATTAAAAGATTCTGCCCAGCAGGAAAAAGCTTAGAGGGAAGATGAGGTATCAAACAAGTAAATAAATAAAGCTGCATTTTCTTTACAAAAAAAAAAAAAGAGAGAAACCAGAGTATCTTAGAAAGGAAAGAAATAAGTAATTCACAGAAAAGACAAATAGCAAGACATATAAAATGTAGTTACATAAATAGAAGTTAGAGATTGAGATATTCTTTTGGAAAACACAAACACTTTAACAATGTCTGGTATTAGAGAGGATGTGGAGAGACAAGCACACTCAGGCTTTTTGGTGGAAGTGTAAATTGGTACATACTTTGGGAGAACAGTACAGCAATTGATATGTATACAAAAAAAACTTAAAATTCATAACCTTTACCAAGCAACTCTACTTCTAGGAATTTCCTTGGCAGATAGACTAACAATCAGGCACATAAATGAAAATAAAAATGTTTGCTGCACTCAATAACAAGAAAAACAAACAACCCAATCCAAAAATGGGCAGAAGACCTAAATAGACATTTCTCCAAAGAAGATATACAGACTGCCAACGAACACATGAAAGAATGTTCAACATCATTAATCATTAGAGAAATGCAAATCAAAACTACAATGAGATATCATCTCACACCAGTCAGAATGGCCATCATCAAAAAATCTACAAACAGTAAATGCTGGAGAGGGTGTGGGGAAAAGGGAACACTCTTGCACTGTTGGTGGGAAGGTAAATTGGTTCAGCCACTATGGAGAACAGTATGGAGGTTCCTTAAAAAAATACAAATAGAACTACCATATAACACAGCAATCCCACTACTGGGCGTATACCCTGAGAAAACCATAATTCAAAAAGAGTCATGTACCAAAATGTTCATTGCAGCTCTATTTACAATAGCCAGGAGATGGAAACAACCTAAGTGTCCATCATCAGATGAATGAATAAAGTAGATGTGGCACATATATACAATAGAATATTACTCTGCCATAAAAAGAAATGAAATTGAGCTATTTGTAATGAGGTGGATAGACCTAGAGTCTGTCATACAGAGTGAAGTAAGTCAGAAAGAGAAAAACAAATACCATATGCTAACACATATATATGGAATCTAAGAAAAAGAAAAAAAAAGGTCATGAAGAACCTAGGGGTAAGATGGGAATAAAGACACAGACCCACTAGATAATGGACTTGAGGATATGGGGAGGGGGAAGGGTGAGTTGTGACAAAGTGAGAGAGTGGCATGGACATATATACACTACCAAACGTAAAATAGATAGCTAGTGGGAAGCAGCCGCATAGCACAGGGAGATCAGCTCGGTGGTTTGTGACCACCTAGAGGGGTGGGACAGGGAGGGTGGGAGGGAGGGAGACACAAGAGGGAAGAGATATGGGAACATATGTATATGTATAACTGATTCACATTGTTATAAAGCAGAAACTAACACACAATTGTAAAGCAATTATACTGCAATAAGGATGTTAAAAAAAAAAAAAAAAGTTTGCTGCAGGGACTTCCCTGGTGGTCCAGTGGTCGACTCCATGCTTATGCTGCAGGGGGCATGGGTTCGATCCCTGGTCGGGGAACTAAGATCCTGCATGTCACTTGGCATGGCCAAAAAAAAAGTTTGCTGCAGACTTATTTGTATATCATAAATAGCAAGAAAAAAGCCAAATGTTCATTTTTGGAGAATTAGTTAAATAGATAATGCAGCCTGTGACCTTAAACTAGTAAACAAATACCATGCAGCCATTAAAAGTAATGAGGTGAATACTAACTTAAAAATATATCCACAATATGTTGTAAAGTGCAAAAACATAGGTCAGTATATTTATGGTATGATTTAACTTATGTAAAGAAATAAGTGGAAATAAATGTTTGAATATGCATAGAAAATATATGGAAGGCCATATACCAACACAGCAGCTACCTCTGAAGTACGGTGCTAAAGAAAAGAGCAAGGAATTTTATAATAGCACAATATATACTATATGAGTTTGTATTTTTAAAAAGAAAATCATGCTTTTATTCCTCCTCCCCCCCCAAAAAAACCTACCCTTTATAAACAAACAAAAAGTTAACAAAAACAACAAAAACCAAATGTAAGTTACAAGCTTCTAAAGAGCACGGATACTGTACTATTCATTCAACAATTTAACTCAACATTTTTTGAATGAACAGTACTTCTCAGGAATAACAACAAAACCAACAAAAACTATGGATCTCACTGTCATGGAGCCCACTGCCCATAGCTGCATATTTCTCTAACAATACTAGTATTATTAAGTACAATAATGAGGGAGTCCACTGAGCATGGTAGTGCTACAAAGAGTGAAGTAACAAACTCCACTTGAGAAAATCAGAGTTTCACATAGAACATGCTTGCTCTGAGTTGTGAAAGAAGAGTATCAGTTCTAGGACTTGCTTTTACCCTTCTCAAACTCTAATAATTTTGTGTAATACTGTTTCATGTGTACTGGCAGAAGACATGAGACTCCTGGGTCAGAGACCAAGCACTTCATTATTCACTGCAGAGTAAGCAGCATGTATATCAGCATGTTTATCAGTTTCCCTTGTCGCCCAAGTCCACTAGGACAATGCCACAGGCATAGATGGGTTTGTATTGTAGCCGAGAAACACTGAGCTTTCATAACAAGCCACAAGCAAGCCTGCTTGCTGTCCCAGAGGGAGACACTACCTTATCCCTGAAGATTGTTCACTGCAAACACAAACCTGAGAAATGGCACAGGTAAAGAATGGTCAGGGCCTTGCATTCTTGGCATACCCAGCAAGATGTGTAGGCACTCAAGAACCTATGGAGGAGTATCTCCCAATGAAGACTAGGCAGGAGGAAGCTCTCTCAGAGGCATAGGGCATGTGAGAGGGACTGTACAGGAGGAAGAGCACAAGTGGGGAGGAAAGCAGCATGGCAAGAGATGAATGTGACTGGGTAAGCAAGGACCAATTCTGACATTCTCAGAAGACTCAACTTTGCCCTATTGAAGTTCGGAAGCCATCAAAGTGTTTTCGTCTTATTAGGTTGAACTATGCCAGATTGCTGCTTTTTGTAGGTCAGAAAGAGTTGAATAATGGAAATTTCATATCACTCAACCTAATAGATTTCTCTAATGCAGTGTGGAAAATGGATGGGGAAGTGAGGAGAAGGCAAGACCATTCATCTCTTTATCTCTGTGTTTAACATAGTGATGCCTGATGAATATTTTAGTGACTCAATGACGTTTACTGAATGAATGAATGAACAAATAGTGAATGAATGAACTGATTAAAATAGAGGATTGTTTTATAAAAATGGAGGATTGTTTTATAAAAATCAGGATATTGTTGTGTGGTTTCAATTCTCTTGAGGATCTGGGAGATAACAGGAAACACATATATATTGGTCTCTCCCCCTGGTTCCTGGCACAGCTCCTGAAACCCTTGTAATTTTTTTTGGCTGCGTTTGGTCTTTGTTGCTGTGTGCAGGCTTTCTCTAGTTGCAGTGAGCTGGGGCTACTCTTCATTGCAGTGGCTTCTCTTGTTGTGGAGCACAGGCTCTAGCTGCGTGAGCTTCAGTACTTGCAGCACTGGGGCTCAGTAGTTGTGGCAGTTGTGGCTTGCAGGCTCTAGAGTGCAGGCTCAGTAGTTGTGGCCCACGGGCTTAGTTGCTCTGTGGCATGTGGGATCTTCCCGGACCAGGGCTTGAACGTGTGTCCCCTGCATTGGCAGGCGGATTCTTAACCACTGTGCCACCAGGGAAGCCTCAACACTTGTAATTTCTTAAAGAATAAAAGCATTAGGAGCATCTTTTGTTCTAATATTTAGTCTTTGACCCCAGTTCCTTATCCTTAAATCCCTTAGAATTTACTGGGTGATAGGGGTGTCTTTTGTTGTAATGAGGTAACTCTTGGTGGGCTCCCGAATGGTTTCAGGATGGGGGCTGGTCACCAGAAAGACCAAGTCATGATTAGAAGCTTGGAACTTTCAGCTCCATCCCGTCCTTTGGAAGGGGAGAGGGGCTGGTCACAGTTAATAATCCATCATGCCTACGGGATGAAGTCTCCATAAAAATCCAAAAATATGGGGTTTAAAGAGCTTCTGGTTGGTGAACACATTCATATACCAGGTGGGTGGCACATCCCAACTCCACTGGGACAGAAGCTCCTGTGCTTGGGACCCTTCCAGACTTTGCCCCATGTATCTCTTCACCTGGCTGTTCATCTATATTATTTATCATATCCTTTATTATATAGTGAATTGGAAAATGTATGTAAATGTTTCCCGGAGTTCTGTGAGCTGTTCTAGCGAATGATTACATCCAAGGGGGCATAGTCACAGAAACTGACGATTTGTAACCAAGTCGGAAAGAAATTGGGGGTATCCGGGGGACCTACTACTTGTGATTGGGTCTGAAGCTGGGGGAGGCTCATGGGACTGAGCCCTACATTAACTCCTGTTAATGTTGGAATTGAATTGATTTGTAAGACATCCAGCTGGTGTCAAGAGAATTGCATGATGTGTGGAAAACCCACACATCTGGTGTCAGAAGTGTTGTGAGTGTGGTCTTAGTGTGTGGGTAAAGAAGAAACACGGTAGGATTTTTCCAACTCAGAGTCTTTTAAGCCATGAAAATGAAACCTGGAAGTACACAGTTTATATTATTTCAAACCCACTACCTCACTCCAAGTAATAACATGCCACTTTCAAAAACTGAGATTCTAGAGAGTCTGTCTAGCTAAGTTTGTAAACTCTAGAACAAAACTGTCTTAAGTTTAAATCTCAGCTACTTCTAGTAATATCACCTTTCAGTGCCACAATTTCTTCATCTGTAAAATGAAGGTGACAACTTACCCTCCTCTTGGGATTATGAGCATAACACAAAATAGACTATGAAATGCAGTTAGTACAATGCTTGGGATTATTATTGTACAGTTATTATCAATGAAGATTGGTTGAGACTGGTTCTCTTTGAGAAACAAAGTTTGCCCAAAAGACCTAGTATTTGCCCGTGGAAAGATTGCCTATGGAAATGAGGTCACAACCTGGGGTCACTCAGAGGGTGACAGTAGGACAGAGAATTAAGGTTAGATTTTTTGTATGTGTCTGTAGTTACTGAGGTAGCTCAGTTCTCTGAGAAGAGCCAGGTGTGTCTCCGTCAGATTAAATGATGGAACCAGGAAGTATGATCGAATAGGGAGGAAAGGAGAAGTTGGAATTTAGGCACAGAGTTGCCAATCTCTGTGTGCTCACAGATTTATCTGTTCCTGAGGCTTCTGTTGGGTCTGGCTGGGTGGTCAGTAAACATGGCCCAGCATGGCCTTCTCTGAGCTCTCCGGGGTGAGGACTCCAAATTGAAGAGCACACATCTTTCACATCCCAGGGCCATTATATAATTATGTTACTTCTTATGTGCAGAACAAAATGACATTGATTTTTTAAGGTGAAACCTGCTCAACCAAAGTGAAATAGAAGTTTAGGTACATGCTGGGCCACCCATTCAGAGAATTCAGGCTGCAGTGGTTTTTACTGCCTGAATTATGTATTGGAGCTGCTTAGTCAGCCCTAAATTCATCAGATGTTACCTGATCTTTCACTTGGCTTTGTCTGTGGGGCATTTACTTGCTGTTTGATTATATATTTCATTTTAGGGTTTATTTGATAAGATGATTAGTTAATATTTGCATTTGCTAGTCAGCAGCACTTCACACCATTTCCTGTCAACCCAATGTGTTATTTAATTTACACTTTTCCAGGAAGAATATTTGGTTATGCTTTGCTGGTCACACATAGGTGTGTGTTACATATAGGCCTATGTGGTCACACATAGGCCTTTAGTTATTCCTCAGTTATTCCTCCTGGTGATGGTTATGGTTATTTCCCAATTCACTTCTCACCCTTCCCGGGGTTTGTCTGAAGGTTCAGTTTAAAATATTTCTTTCTATGTATGTAACAGTGTATAAATATATACATTCTTAACTCAGATTTTGGGGAGGGAGGTTAAGGGATAAAACCCAACCCCGCCGAAGTCAATGCACCAACACGTTTGATGACCATGATGTTGCTTTTCCTGCAGTTGATGCCTCACTAGGAAGGGCAGCAAATTGTTACTCCTTCACTGTTGATTCCTTTGCAATGAGATGAAAATGGAGGGCTTAGAGCTGAGTAAAAACAAAGCACATAACCTAAGGCAAGTCACGAAGAGGCAATTTCAGAGCTGTAGAAATTGTAGCTGAGGCCAAAAGAGATGATTTCTAAGGCTTAGGACTGTTATTGGTCTCTTGCCATGTTAATAGCCTGCTTAAAAGCCAAGACCAAGAAAGGGGGTAATGTCACTTTAACCGAACCAGTAAGGAAGGCTCCCAGGCTTAGAACTGGCCAAGTGTAAAGCAGAAAGCCTAGCAAAAAATAATTGAAGCCCCTGTGAAATATTTCAGTTTCCTTTTATTGATTGAAGGCAATTATCCCTTAATTGCATATTTAAATGAGGTATTAGGAAGTTTAACTAAGCAATGCCTCTTAATTGCTGTTGCACACTAGGTGTCACAGATTGTGTTTATTTCATATGTTAATTAAAGAGAAAGGGGTATTTTATTTTATTGACTACAAGGTTCTCTAAGGCTGTGTTGTTTAGGACAAAGTATGTCTCAGGTGTTTATCGCACGCTGGGTATTAATATCGTCATTAACAAGAGGTTAAATTTTTTTAATGAAGAGGTGCATCTCCATTTTATGTGTTTTCAGCCAGAGAGGCATCCCTTAAGTGGGGGGAGGGAGAAAAGCCCCAAATCCCATGGAAACAATGATCTTTATGAAAGAAATATTGAGCCCCTTCCTCGACAACAGTAAAGCAAAGTGTAAGTCCCCATATAAACAGGAAAAACAACACCAAATTATTGAAGAATTAGGATCATGACATGAAATCCTAACGGCTGTAGGTGCTGTTTGTGTAACAAGCAGTGGTTCATGTATTTTGCAAGTTGCTGCATGACTCTGTGATAGTGCGTGTTGACAATAGAGTAAGGTAGAGATCTTTTATTTAAAAACTTACATTTTGGGGTTCCCTGGTGGCGTAGTGGTTGAGAGTCGGCCTGCCGATGTAGGGGACACGGGTTCATGCCCCGGTCCGGGAAGCTCCCACATGCCGCAGAGTGGCTGGGCCCTTGCGCCATGGCCGCTGAGCCTGTGCGTCCGGAGCCTGTGCTCTGCAACAGGAGGCCACAGCAGTGAGAGGCCCGTGTACTGCAAAACAAACAAACAAACAAAAACTGACATTTTCCCCTTGAAACAATATTTCAAATTCCTAGTGAGAAAGGTATTTGTAGACCTGAGCATTTGGTTGAGGTTTGATATCCTATGGTATGGAGTGGGGCAGTCAGCAAGGGTTAAGCATCATTTTCTAGTTTGCTTCCTTTCTTCACAGTGTAATAAAATGATCACAATTTTTTTAAAAAAATGCTATTTAAAGCTCTCTTAGACTGACGCAGATGCCTCCTCAGAAGATAAAGAAAATGCAGAATGCATCAAAAAAGTGGGTGGATGGGAGGGCCTTACTGTAGAAACTCCTTGAAACTTCAAAGTCTATTAAGATAGGAGTAAAAGTTCATAGCAAATAATAACAAAAGTATCATTCAATTGATTTTCTCCATCTCAGAACAAGAGATCCAAGAAAATAATATGTAATATTGCTATTGCCCATTCATTTATTTATTCACTTATTCATTCACTTGACAAGTATTTATTGACTCTCTAGGGTGTGGTCTGGAGTGGAAGTATGATGATGGGCAAGAAACACAATATCCCAGTCGGTGGAGCTTGCAGTTTGTCAGAGGACAGAGACATAAGACAATCACCCATATAATGCTATTGTTTCAAACAGTAAAGGGTCAGTGTGGGGTACCATAAAGCATCTTTTGGGAAGGTTGGCCTCCTCTGGAGGAGTGGATGGGTAAGAAGCAGTGATATTCCTACATTTAGACGGTGACTTAAAGACCTGGTGGTTGTGGATGGATTATTAGGACATCCTAACAGCATGCAAACATTTCTGAACAAAGTTATTGTCTCCAAAAAAACCTCAGTGACAACTGTATTATTTATTAAGCTTTATATTAGATTTTAATGATTTTCCTCAATCCGTAGAAATAGTATTGTATATTCTATTGAAATGCTTTGATATGTATCTGAGTCTGGAACTGATAAAAACTTAACCAGTGGCTATTTTGTAGGCTATAGATGATGTGCATATCTTTCTGTCATAGTCTGTGAACAAGCAAGAGTCAAACAGTTGAAAAGCTTCAAGCAGTTGAAGAGAGGAAAATTCTGCAAGAGAAAACTCCTGTCTTGCCTTTAAGAAAAATTTGTGGAAGGGTAAAATGCTTTGTGTTATGAAAAATAGTTCTAATTTACTGGCTTATGAGCTTATGAGTGGAATTTGCTTCAATCCTTATCTTTATGTTACAGCAATGGCACCCACATATGATAAGTCTTAACTGGCAGAATTTTGAAAAAGTAATTCCAATGCAGTGAATATAAAAAAGTGCTGTCAAGGAAAAATATATTTTCTTCCCTGGAATAGAAACCATTATTTAAACTGTTAGATGCCTCAGGGTTCTATTCATACAAAATTCATCCCTGCAGTCAAAATATATTCTTTTCCAAAGATTTCATATGTGTGTGTGTAACAAAGACCAAATACTCATAAAAGAAAATAATCAAATAATCATTTTACTTCAGTACAGGTCTTGGGAGGGCCACCGATTCTCAAATAAAAATAACTACAATGATTTTGGTATTTTGAAGTGGATAATTTTGCACTCAAAGACTAATTTTGGGCTGAGCATCTGGAAGTGTCTCTGTGCAGATTTTTACCCCAAACAGAATGCTACATATCCACAAAGAATAAACTAAAGCTCAAAAGAGAACCACATAGTGTAATCTGTCATGCCTCTTTTGCTTTGTAAAGAATGGGCATGAAGGGGTTTGGAAAGAAAAAAAAAGGGGCTAAACTGACAGGGAAAATAATTCAGGTAGCTCTTCCCACTGAAGGGAATTACCTATCTGTTAGATGGTGAGAAACAGATCAATATCAAAGTTTTCTAAATTTCGTCTTTGGTCATGGATGTAGGGTTTAAGCTTATAGGTTGAACCTGAAGAACTTATTTTAAACTTATATAATTTGGGGGGATTTTGTATAAAAACAGTGCATAAATAGCTTACTTTTGTAAAATTTACAAAAACATATACAATTTTGTTAGCACAGTGCTGGGGAGCCTCATCTGACCTTGGAAGAAGCTGCAGGTGAGGGGCCCCAGAAGCTAAGCATCATTGCTTTCTTGGTAAATCCACTTCTGTTCTGCTTATCTCTATACACATATTCCTCTTGTTACACAAAAGTCCTCTAATGTGCTTGGTGTAGAATGGCTTACATGTTCAGCGTCTGAAATTAGGAAAATTTTCCTAGGGAATTAAAATGAACATGCTAAAGTGTGTATCACAGTAGATTAGAATGCTATAATATAGAACTGGATCCTTTAGTGTTTACTAAAATTTTACATTATAACTTGGAATGGCAATAACATTAATGATGTAATCGTGACAAATTCAAATGCAAATGATGAATGAATTCTATATTTTAAGATGTTCTTTGATAACCAGTAAAGGAAAAAAGACATTTTGAATATGTTGTACTTTGTACACTCCATTCTAAGAGCGTCTTGGATATTGCCAACCAATACCGTCTCTGGGCAATTTTGGAATCTAAGTAACCCCAAGCTAAGCTTAGGTACAATTGACTGCACAACCCATGATATCAAGGGTCTTCCTCTTCTTTTTTTTTTACCTTTTATTTTCTGTTGGTATTGGGAGTATAGTTGATTAACAATGTTGTGTTAGTTTCAGGTGTATAGCAAAGTGATTCAATTATACATATACATGTATCTATTATTTTTAAAATTCTTTTCCCATTTAGGTTGTTACATACTATTAAGCAGAGTTCCCTGTGGTATACAGTAAGTTCTTGTTTATTATCCATTTTTAATATAGCAGTCAAGAGTCTTCTTAAATAGAGAGGGCTAGAAACTGTTCCTTGACTTGGCAGGGCAATGGGAAGAGGATAGTATATTCAGGGAACAGAGTCAAACATTAACCCACACACGGGCAATTTGGAAAAGAGATTCTAGTGTGTGTTGTCTCTGATGTTGGTAAGCCTAAAAGAATTCCCAATTATCTACCGATATGGTCACAGAGAAGGTGTACAGGTAACCAACTTACTTTACAGTCTCAGAATTTCTATTCTCCAGGGCAAGGACATGTTCTAAACTAAGAGGTCAGTTTTCCATCTAAATTTTTCATGACCTAATGAATGAATGAAAACATGCATTCATTCATCCACTGGGAATGCCTTGATGAGCAAAACTGATAAGGTTTTGCTCATCATGGCAAAACTTTTATGTGTCAAATACAAACCCTAATGACTATTGAGTAATAAGCTATGATAAATGGCATGAAAGAAAGAAAACTGCTGAGTGCTACAAGAATATTTAACAGGGAAACCTAATTGAATCTGGGGTGAGGGGTTAAGATTTTTGTGTTTGTGGTAGGCCCCTTCAGAAAGTTCCATTTTTTTGTTTTTAACTTAATTAATTTATTTTTTGGCTGCCTTGGGTCTTCGTTGCTGCACGTGGGCTCGCTTTGCAGTAAGTAGGGTCTGCTCTTCGTTGCGGTGCGTGGGCTTCTCGTTGTGCTGGCTTCTCTTGTTGCAGAGCACGGGCTCTCGGTGCGCGGGCTTCAGTAGCTGTGGCATGTGGCTTCAGTAGTTGTAGCTCGCGGGTTCTAGAGTGCAGGCTCAGTAGTTGTGGTGCACTGGCTTATTTGCTCCGCGGCATGTGGGATCTTCCTGGACCAGGGATCGAACACGTGTCCCCTGAATTGGCAGGTGGATTCTTAACCACTGCACCATCAGGGAAGCCCGAAATTTCCATTTTTAAGTGTCTTCTCCCATGAGCCATCAAAAAAGGTAACAAATTTGAGATCTCTACGGTCCTGCTCAATTTATGCCCAGAGAGCGTGAGCACCCTTAGAGACTTGAGCTAGAAATGTCCTGGGAATTGAGGCTTTTATAGAGATTTTGAGCATTTTGAGGTTTAGCTACATCAGAACTACCCTAGGCTAGCTGTCTGGGAGTTTTGCAAGAGGAAGGCGATCGGCAGTTAGAGGAATTGATCCCAAGGGACCAGACATTGTTCTGGAAGTCGGGTATTTCCAGTCTGAAAGCAGGTGTGTGTGGAAAATGCCAGTTAGAGCAATACATCCTCTCTATGTTTTCACTCCTCAGACAAGGAGTGCAATTGGGGCCATGATCTGGACAGGGTGAATGAGTTTTATTTTTATTTATTTTTTTATTTTTCTATTCTATTCTATTCTATTCTATTATTTTATTTTATTTTTTTTACCCCTGTGGGCATTAGCTCTTGAAATCAAGCTCTGAGAATTAGAAGAAAAACCGTGGCCACTGAAAGTGAATTGCTTTGGGGCCTTGAGCCTTTCACACTCATTTAAAACAGTTTCTTTCCATTTTGAAGCTCTGCCATCCTCAGTGTACTGACTTTTGTCCCCAGAGGGGCACCACGACCTTACACAGCAGCAGCCAAGAGAAGGTTGGTGAAAGACATCTCATTATAATATGTGTTCCTTGAGGGCAAGACTTTGAAAGTTGGGTTCCTTGCTGTGTGTCCTCTGTGCCTGGAACAGTGCCTGGCACCTGGTGGGTGCTTAATATTTATTTGTAGAATGAATAAGTTACTCTTTGGTTTGGTGTTATTTCATTTTAGAACAAAACTTACGGAATTCAAAGGTCTGTAGCTCTTCTTGGCCAAGAGCAGTATCGTGATTCTAATGATATAGTCCATGTCCAGCTCTGGGGAGAAAAAAAAACTCTTCTCAGCAATGTAATAAGGACAGTATCACTTACTATACACACTACTTCCTGAGGCTTTTCAAAATGGTTATTTATTTAAGAAAGTATTATGTAAGGAAAGGAAAGATTGATATTTATCAAGGATTAACAATAATGATATGTGTAACTTCAATTAAAAAGGAGTGAGTAACAAAACAGGAAAAAAAATACAGTGTTCTAAAATATAGTCCATTGTAGGAGTAGTTTTAGTGAATGAGCTGGAAATGTTAATCAAATGTCTCCCTTAATTAATCGAATTAGCTTGGTTAAGAATATAGACCCCATTTTAAAAGACCAAGTGATCCATAGATTTCTTAAAATGTTGCAGAAACTAGAGTTCATGGGTGGGATGGGTCAGTTTTATTGCATTTAAAATTTACAGTTTTCAAGGTCACAGCTACCTTTCTTTTTCTTTCTTTTCTATTTTTAAACTTAAAACAAATGAACTTCATCTTACAATTCTGGAGGTCAGAAGTCTGAAAAGAGTCCTAAGAGGGTGAAAGAAGTTGTCAGGACTGCATGCCTTCTGAGGCTACAGGGGAGATGCCATTCCTTGCCTTTTTCCAGCTTTCAGAGTCTGCCCATATTCCTCATGGCCCGCTTCAAGCAATTGTGTCACTTCTACTTCTACTTTGCTCATCTTCTTCTCTGACTCTTTGTCTTCCTCTTCTAAGGACCATTTTCCCCATTGGGATAATCCAGGATAATGTTCCCATCTCAAGATCCTTAATCACATCTATAATCTTCTTTTTGCCATGTAAGGTAACAAGTTTACAGTTTCAGAGATTAAGGTGTAAACATATTTGCAGGATCATTATTCTAGCTAACACATCAAGCAAAACTTTAAAAATAAACTAGTATAGCAATATTAATGCCATAAGAAAGAGTTTAGTGCAGACACAATTGGGATGAATAGAGACATGGCATAGTAATAAATGAAATATTCCACCAATTAGATAAAACAAAAACTCATATACACTTAACAACATATCCTTAAAAGCAGAAAAAAAAAACCTGACAGAATTATAAGCATAAATGGACAAATCTATGGAAGATTTTAACACATTTCTATCAGAATCTGATAGGTAAAGCACATAAAAAAATTGTAAGGCTGGGGTTGCTTTGGACAACATAGTTACATACATTATTTTTTTTAAGTTTTTCAAAATTATTTTTCACTATATTTTCTTAAGTTGAAAAAAATAAAAAGGTATCTCTCCCACAATTTTACTGAGATATAATTGACATATGACATTTTGTAACTTTAACATTGTAGTAACAATGTGTTGATTTGATACCTTTATATATTATAATACAATTACCATCACAGTGTTAGCTAACACCTCCATCACATCCTATAATTACCATTTCTTTTTGGTGGTGAGAACTTTAACATTTCCTCTGTTAGCAACTTTCAGGTATATAGTACAGTATAGTTATCTATAATTACAATGCTGTGCATTAGATTCCCAGACTTATTCATCTTCTAACTAGAAGTTTACACTCTTTGACCAACATCTCACCATTCCCCAGCCCCTGGTAACTACCATTCTACTTTCTGTTTCCATGAGTTTGACTTTTTTAGATTCCACATATAAGTAATATCATACAGTATTTATCTTTCTCTGTCTGACTTATCTCATTTAGCATAATGTCCTCAAGTTCCTTCCATGTTGCTGAAAATGACAAAATGTCCTTCTTGTTCATGGCTGAATATCATTCATATCTAAATCTATCTATCTATCTATCTATCTCTCATCTTTTTTATCCATTCATCCATAGATACTTAGGTTGTTTCCATATCTTGGCTATTGTGAATTATGCTGCAATAAATATGGGAGTGCAGATATCTCTTCAATACCCTGTTTTCGTTTTCTTTGGATATACACCAAGAAGTGGAATTGCTGGATCATATGGTAGTTCTACTTTTAATTTTTGAGAAACCTCCATACTCTTTTCCATAGTGGCTATGTCAATTTGCCTTCCCACCAACAATGCACAAATCTTCCCTTTTCTTTACATCCTTGCCAACCCTTGTTAGCTTTTGTCTTGTTGATAATAGCCACTCTAACCACATCTCATTGTGGTTTTGACTTGTATTTCCTTGATAATTAGCCATGTTGAACATCTTTTCATGTACCTGTTGGCTATTTGTATATATTCATTGGAAAAATGGATGAATTAAAAAATAAGACCTAACTATACAATGTCTATAAGAGACTCACTTACACTTTAAGGACACCCATATACTTAGAGTGAAGGGATAGAGAAAGATATTTTATGCAAGTGAAAACCAAAAGGGAGCAGAGGTAGCTATGCTTATGTAAGTCAAAATAGACTTTAAGTCAAGAATAGTAACAAAACACAAATAAGGTCATTATATAATAATAAAGGGATCAACTCATCAAGAAGACATAACAATCACAAATATATATGCACTCGACATCGGAGCACCTAAATATGTTAAGCAAATACTAACTGAAGGGAGAAATAAACAACAATACAATAATAGTAGGAGACTTCAATACCCTACTTTCAGCAATGGATTGATCATCCAGAAAGAAAATCAAGAAATCAAGAAAGAAAATCAAGAAAAAGGAAACAGTGGACTTGAACCATACTTTAGACCTAGTGGAAATAGTAGACATATATAGGACATTTTATCCAACAACAGTAGAATATACATTCTTCTCAAACATGCATGGAACATTCTCCTGGATAGATGAAATGATAGGCCACAAAACAAGTCTTAGCAAATTTAAGAAGATTGAAATAATAATCACATATCCTTTCCAACCACAATGGTATAAAACTGCAAATCAACAAGAAGAAGAAAACTGGAAAATCTACAAATATGTAGAAATTAAACAACACACTCCTGGATAACCAGTGGGTCAAAGAAGAAATCAAAAGGGAAGTAAAAAGGTATCTTGATACAGTTACATTTCTAAATGGAATGGTTGCTTACCTTTTACATTGTGATTTTTATGCATTTTATCAGAGAACTGGAATGCTCATCTGTGTGCAAATAAAATTAGCTATCTTTCATGTTTTATTCACTGAAAATAAAGATTAATATTTAGTTTGTATTAATAAATTATTTTATTAATGTTAATCAAATAACTATTTAGCTTTTAAAAGATGTTGAATAATTAGGAAAATGGAAATGTAAATCAAACGCAAAATGAGATACCACTTCACAACAGGATGACTAAAATTAAAAAAGACAGATAATAAAAAGTACTAGAGAGGATGTGAAAAAATTGAAGCCTTTGGATAGCCCAGCTAGTGGGAATGTAAAATGGTGCAGCTACTTTGGAAAACAGTTTGGCACTTCTTTAAAATACAATCACCATATAACCCAGTAATTCTACTCCCAGCCTCATGCGAAATGCAAACCTGCATACACACAAAAACTTGTATAAGTATTCATAGCAGCACTATTCAAAATAACTAAAAAAGGGAAAGAACCTAATGTCCATCAACTGATGAATGGATAACCAAAATTTGGTATATCCATACAATGGAGTATTAGTTGGCCATAAAAAGAGTGAAGTATTGCTTCACGGGTGGAGACTGCGGGTGGCAGGAGGGGAAAACTTCGGAGCCGAGGAGGAGAGCACAGCCACAGGGGTGCGGAGGGCAAAGCGGAGAGATTCCCACACAGAGGATTGGTGCCGACCCGCACTCACCAGCCCGAGAGGCTTGTCTGCTCACCCGCCGGGGCGGGCAGTGCTGGGAGCTGAGGCTTGGGCTTCGGTCGAAACGCAGGGAGAGGACTGTGGTTGGCGACGTGAACACAGCCTGCAGGGGCTTAGGGCACCATGGCTAGCCAGGAGTGAGTCCAGGGAAAAGTCTGGACCTGCCGAAGAGGCAAGAGACTTTTTTTTGCCTCTTTGTTTCCTGGTGCGTGAGGAAAGGGGATTAAGAGCGCTGCTTAAAGGAGCTCCAGATATGCGCGCGAGCCATGGCTAAAAGTGCGGACCCCAGAGACACGCATGAGACGCTAAGGCTGCTGCTGCCGCCACCAAGAAGCCTGTGTGTGAGCACAGGTCACTATCCACACCCTCCTTCCAGGGAGTCTGTGCAGCTCGCCACTGCCAGGGTCCCGTGATCCAGGGACAACTTCCCCGGCAGAACGCACGGCACGCCTCAGGCTGGTGCAATGTCATGCTGGCCTCTGCCACCGCAGGCTCGCCCCACACTCTGTACCCCTCCCTGACCTCCCACCCCGCCTGAGTGAGCCAGAGTCCCCGAAGCAGCTGCTCCTTTAACCCCGTCATGTCTGAGCTAAGAACAGACGCCCTCCAGCAACCTACACGCAGAGGCGGGGCCAAATCCAAAGCTGAGCCCCGGGAGCTGATAGAACAAAGAAGAGAAAGGGAAATCTCTCCCAGCAGCCTCAGAAGCAGCGGGTTAAAGCTTCACAATCAACTTGATGTACCCTGCATCTGTGGAATACATGAATAGACAACGAATCATCCCAAATTGAGGAGGTGGACTTTGAGAGCAAGATTTATGATTTTTTCCCCTTTTCCTCTTTTTGTGAGTATGTGTATGCTTGGTTCTGTGTGAGATTTTGTCTGTATAGCTTTGCTTCCACCATTTGTGCTAGGATTCCATCCGTCCATTTTTTTTTCTTTTTAAAAAAATTTTCTTAATAATTATTTTTTATTTTAATAACTTTATTTTATTTTATCTTTTCTTTCTTTCCTTCCTTCCCTCCTTCCTTCCTTCCTCCCTCCCTCCCTTTCTTTCTTTCTCTCTTGCTTTCTTTCTTTCATTTCTTCCTTCCTTCCTTCCTTCCTTCTTTCCTTTCTTTCTTTCTTTCTTTCTTTCTTTCTTTCTTTCTTTCTTTCTTCCTTTCATTCTTTCTTTTCTTCTTTCTACTTTTTCTCCCTTTTATTCTGAGCCGTGTGGATGAAAGGCTCTTGGTGCTGCAGCCAGGAATCACTGCTGTGCCTCTGAGGTGGAAGAGCCAACTTCATGACACTGGTACACAAGAGACCTCCAAGCCCCACATAATATCAAATGGTGAAAAATCGCCCAGGGATCTCCATGGCAACACCAGCACCCAGCTTCACTCAATGACCAGCAAGCAACAGTGCTGGACACCTTATGCCAAACAACTAGCGACACAGGAACACAACCCCACCCATTAGCAGAGAGGCTGCCTAAAATCATAATAAGTCCACAGACACCCCAAAACACACCAACAGACGTGGACTTGCCCACCAGAAAGACAAGATCCAGCCTCATACACCAGAACACAGGCACTAGTCCCCTCCACCAGGAAGCCTACACAACCCACTGAACCAACTTTAGCCAATGGGGACAGACACCAAAAACAACGGGAACTATGAACCCACAACCTACAAAAAGGAGACCCTAAACACAGTGAGATAAGGAAAATGAGAAGACAGAAAAACACACAGCAGATGAAGGAGCAAGATAAAAACGCACCAGACCTTACAAATGAAGAGGAAATAGGCAGTCTACCTGAAAAAGAATTCAGAATAATGATAGTAAAGATGATGCAACATCTTGGAAATAGAATAGACAAAATGTAAGAAACATTTAACAAGGACCTAGAAGAACTAAAGATGAAACAAGCAATGATGAGCAACACAACAAATGAAGTTTAAAATACTCTAGATGAGACAATAACAGAATAACTGAGGCAGAAGAATGGATGAGTGACCTGGAAGATAAAATAGTGGAAATAACTACTGCAGAGCAGAATAAAGAAAAAGAATGAAAACAACTGAGGACAGTCTCAGAGACAACTGGGACAACAGTAAACACACCAACATTTGAATTATAGGTGTTCCAGAAGAAGAAGAGAAAAAGAAAGAGACTGAGAAAATATTTGAAGAGATTATAGTTGAAAACTTCCCTAATATGGGAAAGGAAATAGTTAATCAAGTCCAGGAAGCACAGAGAGTCCCATACTGTGGGAATAAATCCAAGGAGAAATATGCCAAGACACATATTAATTAAACTGCCAAAAATGAAATACAAAGAAAACATATTAAAAACAACAAGGGAAAAACAACAAATAATGCACCAGGGAATCTCCATAAGGTTAACAGCTGATCTTTCAGCAGAAACTCTGCAAATCAGAAGGGACTAGCAGGACATATTTAAAGTGATGAAGGAGAAAAACCTGCAACCAAGATTACTCTACAGAGCAAGGATCTCATTCAGATTTGAAGGAGAAATTACAACCTTTACAGACAAGCAAAAGCTGAGAGAATTCAGTACCACCAAAACAGCTTTACAACAAATGCTAAAGCAACTTCTCTAGGCAAGAAACACAAGAGAAGGAAAGACCTACAATAACGAACCCAAAAATTAAGAAAATGGGAATAGGAATATACATGTCAATAATTACCTTAAATGTAAATGGACTAAATGCTCCCACCAAAAGACACAGATTGGCTGAATGGATACAAAAACAAGACCCATATATATGCTGTCTACAAGAGACCCACTTCAGACCTAGAGACACATACAGACTGAAAGTGAGGGGATGGAAAAAGATATTCTATGCAAATGGAAACCAAAAGAAAGCTCAAGTAGCAATTCCCATATCAGACAAAATAGACTTTAAAATAAAGACTATTAGAAGAGACAAAGAAAGAACTACATAATGATCAAGGGATTGATCCAAGAAGAAGATCTAACAATTGTAAATATTTATACACCCAACATAGGAGCACCTGACTACATAAGGCAAATACTAACAGCCATAAAAGGGGAAATTGACAGTAACACATTCATAATAGGGGACTTTAACACCCCACTTTCACCAATGGAGGGATCATCCATAATGAAAATAAATAACAAAACACAAGCTTTAAATGATACATTAAACCAGATAGACTTAATTGATATTTATAGGACATTCCATCCAAAACCAACAGAATACATATTTTTCACAAGTGCTCATGGAACATTCTCCAGGATAGATTATATCTTGGGTCACAATTCAAGCCTTGGTAAATTTAAGAAAATTGAAATTGTATCAAATATCTTTTCTGACGACTAGATATCAATTACAGGAAAAGATCTGTAAAAAATACAAACACACGAAAGCTAAACTATACGCTACTTAATAACGAAGTGATCACTGAAGAAATCAAAGAAGAAATAAAAAATACCTAGAAACAAACAAACCAAAAAAAAACTGACACTGCAGAAATAAAAAAGATCATGAGAGATTACTACAAGCAACTCTATGCCAATAAAATGGACAACCTGGAAGAAATGGACAAATTCTTAGAAATGCACAACCTGCCAAGACTGAATCAGGAAGAAATAGAAAATATGAACAGACAAATCACAAGCACTGAAATTGAAACTGTGATTTAAAATCTTCCAACAAACAAAAGCCCAGGACCAGATGGCTTCACAGGCGAATTCTATCAAACATTTAGAGATGAGCTAACACCTATCCTTCTCAAACTCTTCCAAAATATAGCAGAGGGAGGAACACTCCCAAACTCCTTCTACGAGGCCACCATCACCTTGATACAAAAACCAGACAAGGATGTCACAAAGAAAGAAAACTACAGGCCAATATCACTGATGAACATAAATGCAAAAATCCTCAACAAAATACTAGCAAACAGAATCCAACAGCACATTAAAATGATCATACACCATGATCAAGTGGAGTTTATTCCAGGAATGCAAAGATTCTTCAATGTATGCAAATCAACCAATGTGATAAACCATATTAATAAATTGAAGGAGAAAAACCATATGATTATCTCAATAGATGAAGAGAAAGCTTTTGACAAAATTCAACACCTATTTATGATAAAAACCCTGCAGAAAGTAGGCATAGAGGGAACTTTCCTCAACATAATAAAGGCCATATGTTACAAACCCACAGCCAACATCATCCTCAATGGTGAAAAACTGAAAGCATTTCCACTAAGATCAGGAACAAGACAAGGTTGCCCACTCTCACCGCTCTTAACCAACATAGTTTTGGAAGTTTTACCCACAGCAATCAGAGAAGAAAAGGAAATAAAAGGAATCAAAATTGGAAAAGAAGTAAAGCTGTCACTCTTTGCAGATGACATGATACTACACATAGAGAATCCTAAAGATGCTACCAGAAAACTACTAGAGCTAGTCAATGAATTGGTAAAGTAGCAGGATACAAAATTAATGCACAGAAATTTCTGGCATTCCTATACACTAATGATGAAAAAATCTGAAAGTGAAATCAAGAAAACACTCCCATTTACCATTGCAACAAACAGAATAAAATATCTAGGAATAAGCTTACCTAAGGAGACAGAAGACCTGTATGCAGAAAATTATAAGACACTGATGAAAGAAATTAAACATGATACAAATAGGTGGAGAGATATACCATGTACTTGGATTGGAAGAATCAACATTGTGAAAATGACTCTACTACCCAAAGCAATCTATAGCTTCAATGCACTCCCTATCAATCTACCACTGGCATTTTTCACAGAACTAGAACAAAAAATTTCACAATTTGTCTGGAAACACAAAAGACCTCGAATAGCCAAAGCAATCTTGAGAACGAAAAAAGAAGCTGGAGGAATAAGTCTCCCTGACTTCACGCTATACTACAAAACTACAGTAATCAAGACAGTATGGTACTGGCACAAAAACAGAAAGATAGATCAATGGAACAGGATAGAAAGCCCAAAGATAAACCCACACACATATGGAAACCTTATCTTTGATAAAGGTGACAGGAATGTACAGTGGAGAAAGGACAGCCTCTTCAATAAATGGTGCTGGGAAAACTGGACAGATACATGTAAAAGTATGATATTAGATCACTCCCTAACACCATACACAAAAATAAACTCAAAATGGATTAAAGACCTAAATGTAAGGCCAGAAACTATCAAACTCTTAGAGGAAAACATAGGCAGAACTCTCTATGACATAAATCACAGCAAGATCCTTTTTGACCCACCTCCTAGAGTAATGGAAATAAAAACAAAAATAAACAAATGGGACCTAGTGAAACTTCAAAGCTTTTGCACAGCAAAGAAAACCATAAACAAGACCAAAAGACAACCCTCAGAATGGGAGAAATTATTTGCAAATGCAGCAACTGACAAAGGATTAATCTCCAAAATTTACAAGCAGCCCATGCAGCTCAATAACAAAAAAACAAACAACCCAATCCAAAAATGGGCAGAAGACCAAAATAGACATTTCTCCAAAGAAGATATACAGACTGCCAACAAACACATGAAAGAATGCTCAACATCATTAATCATTAGAGAAATGCAAATCAAAACTACAATGAGATATCACCTCACACCAGTCAGAATGGCCATCATCAAAAAATCTAGAAACAATAAATGCTGGAGAGGGTGTGGAGAAAAGGGAACACTCTTGCACTGCTGGTGGGAATGTGAATTGGTTCAACCACTATGGAGAACAGTATGGAGGTTCCTTAAAAAAATACAAATAGAACTACCATATGACCCAGCAATCCCACTACTGGGCATATACCCTGAGAAAACCAAAATTCAAAAAGAGTCATGTACCAAAATGTTCATTGCAACTCTATTTACAATAGCCCAGAGATGGAAACAACCTAAGTGTCCATCAACAGATGAATGGATAAAGAAGATGTGGCACATTTATACAATGGAATATTACTCAGCCATAAAAAGAAATGAAATGGAGCTATCTGTAATGAGGTGGATAGACCTAGAGTCTGTCATACAGAGTGAAGTAAGTCAGAAAGAAAAAGACAAATACCGTATGCTAACACATATATATGGAATTTAAGAAGGGAAAAAAATGTCATGAAGAACTTAGGGGTAAGATAGGAATAAAGACACAGACCTACTGGAGAACAGACTTGAGGATATGGGGAGGGGGAAGGGTGAGCTGTGACAGGGCGAGAGAGAGTCATGGATATATACACACTAACAAATGTATGGTAGATAGCTAGTGGGAAACAGCCGCATGGCACAGGGATATCGGCTCAGTGCTTTGTGACCACCTGGAGGGGTGGGATATGGAGGGTGGGAGGGAGGGAGATGCAAGAGGGAAGAGATATGGGAACATATGTATATGTATAACTGATTCACTTTGTTATAAAGCAGAAACTAACACACCATTGTAAAGCAATTATACCCCAATAAAGATGTTTAAAAAAGAAAGAAAAAAAGAATGCTCAACATCATTAATCATTACAGAAGTGCAAATCAAAACTACCGTGAGGGAATTAGGAGGGGAAGATGGCAGAAGAGTAAGACGCGGAGATCACCTTCCTCTCCACAGATACACCAGAAATACATCTACGCGTGGAACAACTCCTACAGAACACCTACTGAACGCTGGCAGAAGACCTCAGACCTCCCAAAAGGCAAGGAACCCCCCACGTACCTGGTTAGGGCAAAAGAAAAAACTAAACAGAGACAAAGGATAGGGACGGGTCCTGCACCAGCGGGAGAGAGCTGTGAAGGAGGAAAAGTGTCCACACACTAGGAAGCCCCTTCGCGGGTGGAGACTTCGGGAGGCGGAGTGGGGGAGCTTGGGAGCCGCGGAGGAGAGCACAGCAACAGGGGTGCGGAGGGCAAAGCGGACAGATTCCAGCGCAGAGGATCGGGCCGACCGGCACTCACCAGCCGAGAGGCTTGTCTGCTCGCCCGCCGGGGCGGGCGGGACTGGGAGCTGAGGCTCCGGCTTTTGTCGCAGCGCCGGAAGAGGACTGAGGTTGGCGGCGTGAACACAGCCTGCAGGGCGTTGGTGCGCCGCGGCTGGCCGGGAGAGAGTCCGGGGAGGGGTCTGGACCTGCCGAAGAGGCAAGAGACTTTTACGTCCCTCTTTGTTTCCTGGTGCACGAGGAGAGGGGATTAAGAACGCTGCTTGAGAGAGCTCCAGGGACGGGCGCGAGCCGCGCCTAAGAGTGCGGAGCCCAGAGACGGACATGGGACGCTAAGGCCGCTGCTGCCGCCGCCAGGAGGCCTGTGTGCGAACACAGGTCACTAGCCACACGCCCTTCAGGGGAGCCTGTGCAGCCCGCCACTGCCAGGGTCCCGGGATCCAGGGACGGCTCCCCGGGAGAGCGCACGGCGCGCCTCAGGCTGCAGCGTCACGCCGGCCTCTGCCGCTGCAGGCCCGCCCCGCACTCCGTGACCCTCCCTACCCCACCCCCGGCCTGGGTGAGCCAGAGCCTCCGAATCAGCGGCTCCTTTAACCTCGTCCTGTCTGAGCAAAGAACAGACGCCCTCCGGCGACCTACACGCACAGGCGGGGCCAAATCCAAAGCTGAGCCCCTGGGAACTGTGAGAACAAAGAAGAGAAAGGGAAATCCCTCCCAGCAGCCTCAGAAGCAGCGGATTAAAGCTCCACAATCAACTTGATGTACCTGCATCTGTGGAATACCTGAATAGAGAACCAATCATCCCAAATTAAGGAGCCCTGTGGATGAAAGGCTCTTGGTGCTGCAGCCAGGAGTCAGTGCTGTGCCTCTGAGGTGGGAGAGCCAACTTCAGGACACTGGTCCACAAGAGGCCTCCCAGCTGCACATAATATCAAACAGCAAAAATCTCCGAGAGATCTCCATCTCAATGCTAGCACCCAGCTTCACTCAACGACCAGCAAGCTACAGTGCTGGACATCCTATGCCAAACAACTAGCAAGACAGGAACACAACTCCACCCATTAGCAGAGAGGCTGCCCAAAATCATAGTAAGTCTACAGACACCCCAAAACACACCACCAGACGTGGACCTGCCCACCAGAAAGACAAGATCCAGCCTCATACACCAGAACACAGGCACTAGTACCCTCCACCAGGAAGCCTACACAACCCACTGAACCAACCTTAGCCACTGGGGACAGACACAAAAAACAACAGGAACTACGAACCTTCAGCCTGCAAAAAAGGAGACCCCAAACACAGTAAGATAAGCAAAATGAAAAGACAGAAAAACACACAGCAGATGAAGGAGCAAGATAAAAACCCACCAGACCTAACAAATGAAGAGGAAATAGGCAGTCTACCTGAAAAAGAATTCAGAATAATGATAGTAAGGTTGATCCGAAATCTTGGAGATAGAATGGACAATAGAATGGACAAATTGCAAGAATCAGTTAACAAGGACCTAGAAGAACTAAAGATGAAGCAAGCAACGATGAACAGCACAATAAATGAAATTAAAAGTACTCTAGATGGGATCAATAGCAGAATAACTGAGGCAGAAGAACGGATAAGTGACCTGGAAGATAAAATAGTGGAAATAACTACTGCAGAGCAGAATAAAGAAAAAAGAATGAAAAGAACTGAGGACAGTCTCAGAGACCTCTGGGACAACATTAAACGCACCAACATTCGAATTATAGGGGTTCCAGAAGAAGAAGAGAAAAAGAAAGGGACTGAGAAAATATTTGAAGAGATTATAGTTGAAAACTTCCCTAATATGGGAAAGGAAATAGTTAATCAAGTCCAGGAAGCACAGAGAGTCCCATACAGGATAAATCCAAGGAGAAATACGCCAAGACACATATTAATCAAATTGTCAAAAATTAAATACAAAGAAAACATATTAAAAGCAGCAAGGGAAAAACAACAAATAACACACAAGGGAATCCCCATAAGGTTAACAGCTGATCTTTCAGCAGAAACTCTGCAAGCCAGAAGGGAGTGGCAGGACATATTGAAAGTGTTGAAGGAGAAAAACCTGCAACCAAGATTACTCTACCCAGCAAGGATCTCATTCAGATTTGATGGAGAAATTAAAACCTTTACAGACAAGCAAAAGCTGAGAGAGTTCAGCACCACCAAACCAGCTCTACAACAACTGCTAAAGGAACTTCTCTAGGCAAGAAACACAAAAGAAGGAAAGGACCTACAATAACGAACCCAAAACAATTAAGAAAATGGGAATAGGAACACACATATCGATAATTACCTTAAATGTAAATGGACTAAATGCTCCCACCAAAAGACACAGATTGGCTGAATGGATACAAATCCTTACATCCAAAATTCCAAAGGAGAATTCTTAAATTTCTTCTTGGCTATTTAGTATAGAATAAACTTAAAATGTCATTTCTTCTTAAGAGTAGAAAAATTCTGGAATGTATGAGAGAGTGAGTCTGCTGGACCATCCTGTCTGTATACACATGGTTCAGAGCCAAGGCAGGAAGCACCCTTCCACTCTCACTACCTCTGTTCCAGCCTGTCTACCTCATAGATGCAAGGGACCACACGCCCATGTGAACTGGACTTAGAGAAGGGCCTCAAATCAGGCCTAATGAATTGAGAAGCATGAAATATTTCTGTGCTCTAACTCTATATTCAGCCCTTCTTTATACCATCCCTCAAATGAAGTGGCAACTTTAGAAAAGTATTGTTTTTAAAACTAGCAAATTCCAACAAAAGTTACACTGTATGTTTTTATCAATTTAAAAATCTTTTGCTTTAGTTTTTTGTTGGACATGTAAGGCTATTAACACAGATGTTCTTTATTAGTTCTGTAATTTCAAAATAATCTGCAATATGAAATCAGGACTTCAAATGGTACACCAGAGTCAGAAACCACAAATTAAAGACATTTTGAAAGTATATCTCTTCTTTAGAGACATGGGCAAAAATAAATTTCTCTTTTGTAGTTAGTTCTCAAGATCGTATGGAGAATTCAGTGTACACAAACCTATACTAAGCATCTCATTCAGTCTATAATCTAAGATTTTAAGCTATGTTTTTATTTTTCCATGTAAAAAAAAGTTGAAAACAATTAACTTCTTAAATACTGGTAATCATAGTAGGTTGCACTAGTTGACTCTAAACTGTCATTATTTTAGCTAGCAAAACAGATAGCATCTTTGATCTGATCTGCATTAAAAATTCTCAATTTCAGAAAACTTATCCATTTTCTTTAGCCAGGCTTTTATTCTGGATACCTATCTGTCAATTCTTTAAATCCAAGATTAAATGCCACACCCCCTTACTCATCACTTCAAAGTCCAGAGCAAATTCTCTTAAAACTACTTTAGCCTACATTGGCTTCTCTGTTCTTGATACTTCAGAGTTTGTCTCACACAATTTTTCACTCAGTTTCATCCTCCCTATATTTTTCTCTTGTTTCAGAAATGCAGTCTTTTCCTTTAAATTTCTAGCTCTTTGAGGTCAGAGACCCTATCTTATGTCTTCCTTAGTCTCCACAGTGTCTTATACAGTTCTAGACATATATTAAGTGCTCAATAAAGACTTGAATTTTTTAAAATTGCAATGATCCTTATTAATAAGAGAATACAATTATAATGTGGCAGGGTAAAGGAAATAATTTGGACAGTGATTCTCTGAATACAAATTAAGAAATATTTTAATCTGTTTAAGGATGTAACCGTTTTATTTTATTGAATAGTATAATTTCAACCAAAAGGGCATGGTTTAAATATTGCATAATAGCTCTCAATACTGTGATAATATATAAGTTTAATAAAACCTAAAAAGATACTTTTTTTTAAAGAATGTATAAAGTTATATATGTACTCAGTTATCAGGTTCTTTGGAGTGGCCAAACAGATAAAAGAGAATATATAGTATTGGTAAAATACACTAAATAAACACTAATTCCAGGGGAATTGTTTATGGCCATTCCACATGTTTCTGGGGATAGGAGGATTATCAAGGTGTGAGTTGATACTCTGCTTAGAATATATCAACTAACGAGCTGCATTTTGATACGTTATCAAAGTAGTCTAAATAACCTTACAAAATTAATATTTGTTACTGTCCTGGGAACCAAGATGTAAAGGTAAAGGAAAAGGAGGAATAAAGATATCTTGATGTGATTCCTAGGCAATAATGGTCACACAGGAACTCCGTTCTTTTCAGTATGTGTTTTTAAATTTATTAGTATTAAAAAAAGTTTAGCTGTGCCTAGATATGTATACACTAAAAAAGTAAAGCCTATTCATTATAGTGTGTAATACAGGATATTTTGTCTATTGTAGACAAATACATAGTTGTAAATATACCATTGTTGTAATACATAGTTGTAAAATTCTAGTAATAAAGGAAATCAGTCAAGTTATGTAGTAAAAAAGAAACTAAAAAAAAAAAAAAAAAAGACATAATGGGAGGGTCAGAAACATTAAAACACTTAGAAGAAAACCTAGGCAGAAGACTCTATGACACAGCTTTCCTGGTGGCTCAGTGGTTTAGAGTCTGCCTGCCGATGCAGGGGACACCGGTTCATGCCCCAGTCTGGGAGGATCCCTCATGTCATGGAATGGCTGGGCCCGTGAGCCATGGCTGTTGAGCCTGACCATCCAGAGCCTGTGCTCCACAATGGGAGAGGCCACAGCAGTGAGAGGCCCGCATACCGAAAAAAAAAAAAAAAAAAGAAGATTCTGTGACATAAATCACAGCAAGATCATTTAACCTACTTTCTAGAGAAATGTAAATGAAAAAAATTTTAAATGGTATCTAATAAAACAGAAGGGCTTTTGCCGAGCAAAGGAAAGGATAAAGAAGACAAAATGCATACCCTCAGAATGGTGGAAAGTATTTGCAATGAAGCAACTGACAAAGGATTAGGCTCCAAAATATATAAGCAGCTCATGAAGCTCAGTATGCAAAAAAACAACAAAATTCAGCAATGGGCAGAAGTGCTAAATATATAGTTCTCTTAAAAACTTAGAGCAAAGAAACACAGGAAAGGGTGCTCAACCTCCCATATCATAAGAGAAATACAAATCAAAAATAAAAGGAGCTATCACTGTACACTGCTCAGATTAGCTATCCTCAAACAATATATAAACCATAAATGTTGGAAAGGGTGTGGTGAAAAGGGGACCCTCTTGCACTGTTGGTGGGAATGTAAATCGATACAACCACTATGGAGAACTGCATGGGCTTTCCTTAAAAAGAAAACTCACTACTAGCCTATGCTCCAGGAGTCCAACTACTGGGCATGTACCCTGAGAAACCCATAGTTCAAAAAGAGTCAAGTACCTCAATGTACTGTGCACCACAGTTTACAAGAGTCAGGACATGGAAGCCACCTAAGTGCCCATCAACAGAGGAATGGTTAAAGAAGTTGAGGGCACATTTATACTCCTGAATATTACTCAGCCATAATAAGAAATTAAATGAGGTTTTATAGTGAGGTGGATGGATGTAGACTCTGTCATACACAGTGATATAAGGCAGAATTAGTAAACCAAATACCATATGGCAACACATATATGAAATCCAAAACAACAACTACCAAAAAGATGGCTGTGATGAACCTAGGGGCAGGACAACAATACAGATCCAGACCCAATGTACTATTGACATATGTACACTCCACAGTGTAAAACAGATAGCTCATGGGAAGCAGGTGCATAGAGCAGGGAGATTAATTTGGTGCTTTCTGATCACACAGAAGGCTGGCATAGGGAAGGTGGGAGAGAGAAGGAAAGGCAGAGGGGATATGGAGATATAGGTATACGTAGCTAATGTATATAGGTATACATTAGCTGATTCCCTTCCTTATATGGCAGGAATTAACACAACATTGTAAAGGAATCATACTCCAAAAAAGATGGTATAAAATAATGATGTCAGGAAGGAATGAAATAGAATCTCAGAAAACAATACCAAAGATCAATGACTCTAAAAGAATGTTCTTTTTAGAAAATTAACAAAATCGATAACTCTTTGGCCAGACTCATCAGGAAAAAGAGGAAGAAGGCTCAATTCAATAAAATTTGAAATAAAAAAATGAGAAATTACAATGTACAATGCAGAATTACAAAGGATATAAGAAACTACCTGAAATGGTTATATACAAAAACAATGGACAACCAGAAGAAATGGACCGATTCTTAGGACAAAGCAACTTCCAGGACTGTACCAGAGAGAAAGAGAAAAGATAAACTGATCAATCACAAGTAATGAAATTTAAACTGTGAGTTAAAATATTCCCACAACCAAAGTCCGGGTGGATGACTTCACAGTAAAGTGCCATGCAACTTTTATGGAAGAGCTAACTCCATTCTTCTAAAACTCTTCTCAAATATTCCACACAGAGGAGCACTCCCGAATTTGTTCTTACAGGCAACCATCAATCTGATACTAAAAGCAGACAAGGATATCACAACAATGGTAATTACAGACCATTATCACAGAAGAACACAGCTGCAAAAATCCTCAACCAAAAAATAGCAAAGAGTATCCAAAAAAACTTGAAGAGGATCATACACCAAGATCAAGTGAGATTTTTCCCAGGAGTGAAAGGATTCTTCAATAGAAGCCCATCAATCCTTCTGATACATACAATCAACAAACCTAAGAATAAAAACCATAAGATAATCTCAATAGATGCAGAAAAACCTCTTGACACGATTCAACAATCATTTAAGTTAAAAAATAAAGAAAGAGGAGAAGCTTCAAGATGGCAGAAGAGTAAGACGTGGAGATCACCTTCCTTCCCACTGATACATCAGAAATACATCTACACGTGGAACAGCTCCTACAGAACACCTACTGAACACTGGCAGAAGACCTCAGACCTTCCAAAAGGCAAGAAACTCCCCATGTACCTGGGTAGGGCAAAAGAAAAAACAGGGACAAAAGAATAGGGACAACACCTACACCAGTGGGAGGGAGCTGTGAAGGAGGAAAGGTTTCCACACACTAGAAGCCCCTTCATGGGCAGAGACTTTGGCGGGGTAGAGGGGGGATCTTCGGGGCCATAGAGGAGAGCACAGCAACAGAGGTGCGGAGGGCAAAGCGGAGAGTTTCCCGCACAGAGGATTGGTGCTGGCCGGCACTCACCAGCCCAAGAGGCTTGTCTGCTCACCCACCGGGGTGGGCGGGGGCTGGGAGCTGAGGCTCAGGCTTTGGTCAGATTGCAGGGAGAGGACTGGGGTTGGCAGCATGAACACAGCCTGAAGGGGGCTAGTGCACCACGGCTCGCCGGGCAGGAGTTGGGAAAAAAGTCTGGAACTACCGAAGAAGCTAGAGACTTTTTCTTCCCTCTTTCTTTCCTGGTGTGCACGGAGAAGGGGTTAAAAGCGCCGTTTAAATGAGCTCCGCGGGCGTGAGCCACGGCTATCAGGATGGACCACAGAGACGGGCATGAGACGCTAAGGCTGCTGCTGCCGCCACCAAGAAACCAATGTGCGAGCACAGATCACTCTCCACACCTCTCCTTCCGGTAGCCTATGCAGCCCGCCACTGCCAGGGTCCCGGGATCCAGGGACAACTTGCACCTCAGGCTGGTACAAAGTCACGGCGGCCTCTGCCACCGCAGGCTCGCCCCGCACTCTGTACCCTCCCTCCCCCTGGCCTGAGTTAGCCAGAGCCCCCGAATCAGCTGCTTCTTTAACTCCCTCCTGTCTGAGCAAAGAACAGATGCCCTCAGGAGACCTACATGCAAAGGCGGGGCCAAATCCAAAGCTGAACCCCTGGAGCTGTGCGAACAAAGAAGATAAAGGGGAATCTCTCCCAGCAGCCTCAGGAGCAGGGGATTAAATCTCCACAATCAAACTGATGTACCCTGCATCAGTGGAATACATGAACAGACAACAAATCATCCCAAATTGAGGAGGTGGACTTTGGGAGCAAGGATATATATTTTTCCCCATTTTTCTCTTTTTGTGACTGTGTATGTATATGCTTCCGTGTGTGACTTTGTCTGTATAGCATTGCTTTTACCATTTGTCCTAGGGTTCTGTCGGTCCTTTTTTTTTCTTTTAAAAATTTCTTTCATAATAATTACTTTTTATTTTAATAATTTTATTTTATTATTTTATCCTCTTTCCTTCTTTTGACTTTTTCTCCTTTTTTTTTTTTTTTTGTTTTTGTTTTTTTTATTTTTGCGGTACGTGGACCTCTCACTGTTGTGGCCTCTCCCATTGTGGAGCACAGGCTCCGGATGCACAGGTTCAACGGCCTCATGGGCCGTGGGCTCGTGGGCCCAGCTGCTCCGTGGCATGTGGGATCCTCCTGGACTGGGGCACAAACCCATATCCCCTGCATCGGCAGGCAGACTCTCAACCACTGTGCCACCAGGGAAGCCCTTTTTCTCCCTTTTATTCTGAGCCCTGTGTATGAAAGTCTCTTGGTGTTCCAGCCAGGAGTCAGTGCTGTGCCTTTGAGATGGGAGAGCCAAGTTCAGGACACTGGACCACAAGAGACCTCCCAGCTCCACGTAATGGCAAACAGCAAAAATCTCCCAGAGATCTCCAACTCAACACCAAGACCCAGCTTCACTCAATGACCAGCAAGCGACATTGTTGGAAACCCTATGCCAAACAACTAGCAAGACAGGAACACAACTCCATCCATTAGCATAGAGGCTGCCTAAAATCATAATAAGGCCACAGACACCCCAAAATGCAGCACCAGATGTGGACCTGCCCACCAGAAAGACAAGATCCAGCCTCATCCACCAGAACACAGACACTAGTCCCTGCCACCAGGAAGCCTACACAACCCATTGAAACAACCTTAGCCACTGGGGACAGAAACCCAAAACAATGGCAACTACGAACCTGCAGGCTGTGAAAAGGAGACCCCAAATTTGGTAAGTTAAGAAAAATGAGAAGACAGAAAAGCACACAGCAGATGAAGGAGCAAGGTAAAAACCCACCAGACATAACTAATGAAGAGGAAATAGTCAGTCCACCTGAAAAAGAATTCAGAATAATGATAGTAAAGATAATCCAAAATCTTGGATATCTAATGGAGAAAATACAAGAAACGTTTAACAAGGACCTAGAAAAAATAAAGAGCAAACAAACAGTGATGAACAACACAATAAATGATATTAAAAATTCTCTAGAAGGGATCAATAGTGAAATAACTGAGGCAGAAGAACAGATAAGTGACCTGGAAGACAAAATAGTGGAAATAACTACTGCAGAGCAGAATAAAGAAAAAAGAATGATAACAATTGAGGAAAACCTCAGAGACATCTGGGACAACATTAAACACACCAACATTCGAATTATAGGGGTCCCAGAGAAGAAGAGAAAAAGAAAGGGACTGAGAAAATATTTGAAGAGATTATCATTGAAAACTTCCCTAATATGGGAAATGAAATAGTTAATCAAGTCCAGGAAGCACAGAGAGTCCCATAAAGGATAAATCCAAGGAGAAATACGCCAAGACACATATTACTCAAACTATCAAAATTAAATATATAAAAAGCAGTAAGGGAAAAGCAACAAATAACACAGAAGGGAATCCCCATAAGGTTAACAGCTGATCTTTCAGCAGAAACTGCAAGCCAGAAGGGAGTAGCAGACCATATTTAAAGTGATGAAGGAGCAAAACCTACAAAAAAGATTACTCTACCCAGCAAGGATCTCATTCAGATTTGATGGAGAATTTAAAACATTTACAGACAAGTAAAAGCTAAGAGAATTCAGCACCACCAAAACAACTTTACAACAAATGCTAAAGGAACTTCTCTAGGCAGGAAAAAAAAAAGAGAAGGAAAAGACCTACAATAACAAACCCAAAACAATTAAGAAAATGGGAATAGGAAAATACATATCGATAATTACCTTAAATATAAATGGATTAAATGATCCAACCAAAAGACATAGACTGCCTGAGTGGATACAAAAATAAGACCTGTATATATGCTGTTGACAAGAGACCCACTTCAGACCTAGGGACACATACAGACTGAAAGTGAGGGGATGGAAAAAGATATTCCATGCAAAAGGAAAACAAAATAAAGCTGGAGTAGCAATTCTCATGCAGAAAAAATAGACCTTAAAATAAAGACTATTACAAGAGACAAAGAAGGACACTATGTAATGATCAAGATATCAATCCAAGAAGAAGATATAAGAATTGTAAATATTTATGCACCTAATATAGGAGCACCTCAATACATAAAGCAAATACTAACAGCCATAAAAGGGGAAATTGACAGTAACACACTCATAGTAGGGGACTTTAACACCCCACTTTCACCAATGGACAGATCATCCAAAATGAAAATAAATAAGGAAATATAAGCTTTAAATGATACATTAAAGAAGATGGACTTAATTGATAATTACAGGACATTCCATTCAAAAACAACAGAATGCACATTGTTCTCAAGTGCTCATGGAACATTCTTCAGTAGAGATTATATCTTGGGTTACAAATCAAGCCTTGGTAAATTTAAGAAAATTGAAATTGTATCAAGTAAGTTTTCCAACAAAAATGCTATGAGACTAGATATCAATTACAGGAAAAATATCTGTAAAAATTAAAAATACATGGAGGCTAAACAATACACTACTTAATAACGAAGTGATCACTGAAGAAATCAAAGAGGAAATCAAAAAATACCTAGAAACAAGTGACAACGTAAACACGATGACCCAAAACCTATTGGATGCAGCAAAAACAGTTCTAACAGGGAAGTTTATAGGAATACAATCCTACCATAAGTAACAAGAAACATCTCAAATAAACAACCTAATCTTACACCTAAAGCAATGAGAGAAAGAAGAACAAAGTTAGCAAAAGGAAAGAAATCATAAAGATCAGATCATCATTAAATGAAAAAGAAATGAAGGAAATGATAGCAAAGATCAATAAAACCAAAAGCTGGTTCTTTGAGAACATAAATAAAATTGATAAACCATTAGCTGGACTCATCAAGAAAAAAAAGGGAGAAGACTCAAATCAATAGAATTAGAAATGAAAAAGGAGAAGTCACAACTGACACTGCAGAAATAGAAAAGATCATGAGAGATTACTACAAGCAACTCTATGCCAATAATATGGGCAACCTGGAAGAAATGGACAAATATTTAGAACCTGCCAAGACTGAATCAGGAAGAAATAAAAAATATGAAAAGAAAAATCACAAGCACTGAACTTGAAACTGTGATTAAAAATCTTCCAACAAACAAAAGCCCAGGACCAGATGGCTTCACAGGCGAATTCTATCAAACATTTAGAGATGAGCTAACACCTATCCTTCTCAAACTCTTCCAAAATATAGCAGAGGGAGGAACACTCCCAAACACATTCTACAAGGCCACCATCACCCTGATACCAAAACCAGACAAAGATGTCACAAAGAGAGAAAACTACAGGCCAATATCGCTGATGAACATACATGAAAAATCCTCGACAAAATACTAGCAAAGAATCCAACAGCACATTAAAAGGATCATACACCATGATGAAGTGGGGTTTATTCCAGGAATGCAAGGATTCTTCATTAAAAGGATCATACACCATGATGAAGTGGGGTTTATTCCAGGAATGCAAGGATTCTTCATACACCATGATGAAGTGGGGTTTATACCAGGAATGCAAATCAATCAATGTGATACACTATATTAACAAATTGAAGGAGAAAAACCATATGATCATCTCAATCGATGCAGAGAAAGCTTTTGACAAAATTTAACACCATTTATGATAAAAAACCCTGCAGACAGTAGGCATAGAGGGAACTTTCCTCAACATAATAAAGTCCACATATGACAAACCCACAGCCAACATCGTCCTCAAAGGTGAAAAACTGAAATTATTTCCATTAAGATCAGGAACAAGACAAGGTTGCCCAGTCTCACCAACATTATCCAACATATTTTTGGAAGTTCTTTTTTTTTTTTGTTGTTGTTGTTGTACGCAGGCCTCTCACTGTTGTAGCCTCTCCCGTTGTGGAGCACAGGCTCTGGACATGCAGGCTTAGCATCCATGGCTCACAGGCCTAGCCGCTCTGTGGCATGTGGGATCTTCCCAGACAGGGGCACAAACCCGTGTCCCCTGCATCGGCAGGCGGACTCTCAACCACTGCACCACCAGGAAGCCAATATTTTTGGAAGTCTTAGGGACAGCAATCAGACAAGAAGAAGTCATAAAAGGAATCCAAATCAGAAAAGAAGTAAAGCTGTCACTGCTTGCAGATGACATGATACTATACATAGAGAATCCTAAGAATGCTACTAGAAAACTACTAGAGCTAATCAATGAATTTGGTAAAGTAACAGGATACAAAATTAATGCACAGAAACCTCTGGCATTCCTATACACTGATGATGAAAAATCTGAAAGTGAAATTAAGAAAACATTCCCATTTACCATTGCAACAAAAGAATAAAATATATAGGAATAAACCTACCTAAGGAGACTAAAGACCTGTATGCAGAAAATTATATGACACTGATGAAAAAAATTAAAGATGATACAAATAGATGGAGAGATATATCATGTTCTTGGATTGGAACAATCAACATTGTGAAAATAACTCTACTACCCAAAGCAATCTACAGATTCAATGCAATCCCTATCAAACTACCACTGGCATTTTTCACAGAACTAGAACAAAAAATTTCACAATTTGTATGGAAACACAAAAGACCCCAAATAGCCAAAACAGTCTTGAGAACAAAGAACAGAGTTGGAGGAATCAGGCTCCCTGACTTTAGAATATACTACAAAGCTACAGTAATCCAGACATTATGGTACTGGCACAAAAACAGAAATACAGATCAATGGAACAGGATAGAAACCCACACATGTATGGTCAACTTATCTTTGATAAAGGAGGCAAGAATATACATTGGAGAAAAGACAGCCTCTTCAATAAGTGGTGCTGGGAAAACTGGACAGTACATGTAAAATTAAGAAATTAGAACACTCCCTAACACCATACAAAAAATAAAATCAAAATGGATTAAAGACTTAAATGTAAGGCCAGAAACTATCAAACACTTAGAGGAAAACATAGGCAGAACACTCTATGACATAAATCACAGCAAGATCCTTTTTGACCCACCTCCTAGAGAAATGGAAATAAAAATAAAAATAAACAAATTTGACCTAATGAAACTTAAAAGCTTTTGCACAGCAAAGGAAACCACAAAGAAAACCAAAAGACAACTCTCAGAATGGGAGAAAATATTTACAAATGAAGCAACTGACAAAGGATTAATCTTCAATATTTACAAGCAGCTCATGTAGCTCAATATGAAAAAAATAAACAACCTAATCCAAAAATGGACAGAAGATCTAAATAGACATTTTTCCAAAGAAGATATACAGATTGCCAACAAACATGAAGGAATGCTCAACATCATTTAATCATTAGAGAAAGGCAAATCAAAACTACAATGAGATATCATCTCACACTGGTTAGAATGGCCATCATGAAAAAAATTTACAAACAATAAACGCTAGAGAGGGTGTGGAGAAAGGGGAACCCTCTTGCACTGTTGGTGAAAATGTAAATTGATATAGCCACTATGTAGAACAGTATGGAGGTTCCTTAAAAAACTAAAAATAAAACTACCATACGACCCAGCCATCCCACTCCCGGGCATATACCCTGAGAAAACCAAAATTCGAAAAGGGTCATCTCCGAAAGTATTCATTGCAGCTCTGTTTACAATAGCCAGGACATGGAAGCAACCTAAGTGTCCATCAACAGATGAATGGATAAAGAAGTTGTGGCACATATATACAATGGAATATTACTCTGCCATAAAGAGAAGCGAAATTGAGTTATTTGTAGTGAGGTGGATGGACCCAGAGTCTGTCATACAGAGTGAAGTAAGTCAGAAAGAGAAAAACAAATACCGTATGCTAACACATATATATATGGAAACTAAGAAAAAAAAAGTTAAAAAAAAAAAGGTCATGAAGGACTTAGGGACAAGATGGGAATAAACACACAAACCTACTAGAGAATTGACTTGAGGATATAGGGAGGGGGAAGGGTAAGCTGTGAAAAAGTGAGAGAGTGGCATGGACATATGTACACTACCAAACGTAAAATAGACAGCTAGTGGGAAGCAGCCTCATAGCACAGGGAGATCAGCTTGGTGCTTTGTGACCACCTAGAGGGGTGAGATAGGGAGGGTGGGAGGGAGGGAGACACAAGAGGCAAGAGATATGGGAACATATGTATATGTATAACTGATTCACTTTATTATAAAGCAGAAACTAACACACAATTGTAAAGCAATTATACTTCAATAAAGATGTTAAAATAATATAAAAATAAAGAAAGAAACACTCCACAAAGTAAGCATAGTGGGAGCCTTCCTCAACATTCTAAAGGTCATGCATGAAAAATCCACAGCAAGCATCATTCTGAAAGGTTAATAACTGAAACCATTTCCTCTAAAATCAGGAACAAGACAAGGTTTCCCACTCTCATCAGTATTATTCAATATTGATTTGGAAGTTTTAGCTACAGCAATCAGAGGAGAAAAAAAAATTAAAGGAAACCAAATCGGAAAAGAAGAAATAAAGTGTGAGTGTTTTTGAATGACATGATACTATACCTGTTTCGAAAAGGGACTACCAGAAAACTATGAGAGCTAATCAGTGAATTTCCTGAAGTAGCAGGATACAACATGAATGCACAAAAATATCCTGCATTCCTGTACACTAATGAAGAGAAATCTGAGAGAGAAACTAAGGAAACACACTACTTTCCATTGCGTAAAAAAGAATAAAATACCTATGAAGAAACCTACCTATGAAGACAAAATGGATTAAAGACAAAAAATGGAAGACCAAAAAGTTTAAAACTCTTTGTGAAAAACCTAGGCAGAACACTCTATGACATAAATCACAGCAAGATCCTGCTGATCTATCTCCTAGTGAAATGGAAATGAGAATTAAACAAAAATAAACAAATGAAACCTAATGTAAATTAAAATCTTTCACCCAGGAAAAGAAATCATGCAGACGACAAAAAGTAAAGTCTCAGAATGGGAAAAAAAATTTTGCAAAATAAGCAACTGAGAAAATACTAATCTCCAAAATATATAAGACTCACATGAATCTCCATATCCAAAAAGTAAATAACCCAATCCAAAATTGGGCAGATGAGCTAAATAGACATTTCTCTAAATTACATATGCAGATGGAAAAGTAACACAGGAAGAGGTGCTCAACATCACTAATAATAAAAGAAATGCAAATCAAAAAGAAAATGATGTATCACCACACACTACACAGATTAGCCATATTCAAACAATGTATAAAACATAAATGCTGGAGTGGGGTTGGAGAAAAGGGAATCCTATTGCACTCTTTGCAGGAATGTAAATAGTTACAGCCACTATGGACTAAAGTATGGAGTTTCCTTAAAAAATCAATATTCACTACTACCATATGCCCCAGTACTCCCAATACTGGGCATAATCCAGAGAAACCCATAATTCAGAATATGTGTAATACCACAATGTACATTGCAACACTGTTTACAATGGCAAGGACAGAGAAGCAATCTAAAGGTCCATCAACTGAAGAATGGATAAAGAAATTGTGACACATGTATACAGTGGATTATTAATAAGCCCTATTAGGAAAAGAAACTGAATTATTTGTAGTGTGCTGGATGGACTTAGTGTCTGTCATACACATTGAAAACAAATACTGTATGCTAACACATATAATGGACACTAAAACATCAGCCACCAGAAAAATGGTTGTGATGAACCTAGGGGCAGGACAGTAATACAGACACAGACATAGAGAATGGACTTGAGGACACGAAGTGAAAGAGTAGAATAGAAATATGTTCACTTCCCAGTGTAAACCACTTGGAGTGTCTGCATAGCACAGGCAGATCAGTTTGGTGCTTTGTAATTACCCAGAGGGCTGGCATAGGGAGTGTGGGAGACAGAGGAAAAGGGAGATGTGAAAGGAGGATATTGGTATACATATAGCTGATTCCATTTGTTATACAGCAGGAATTAACACAGCATTGTAAAATAATTATACCCCCATAAAGATGTTTATAAAGTAATCATGCCAGAAAGGAATGAAATAGAAACTAAGAAAACAATAGCAAAGATCAATGAAACTGAAAGTTGATTCATTTAGAAAATTAAGAAAATTGATAACTCTTTGGCCAGACTCATTAAGAGAAAAAGGAAGAGGACTGAAATCAGTAAAATTAGAAATAAAAAATGAGAAATTAAAACGGACAACCCAGAATTCCCAAGAATTCTAAGAGACTACATGAAAGGCTATATGCCAATATCATGGAAAATGAGGAAGAGATGGAAACATTATGAGGATACAACCATACAGGAGTGAACCAGAGAGAAATAGAAAAGATAAACCAATCAATCACAAGTAATGAAATTGAATCTCTGAGTTAAACTCTTCCAAAAAAACAAAAGTCCAACTGGATGGCTTCACGGGAAAATGTTATCCAACATTTAGGGAAGATCTAACACCCATTCTTCTCAAATCCTTCCAAAAACTGCACACAGAGGAACACTCCCAAATTCGTTCTTACAGGTGACCATCACCCTGATACCAAAAGCAGACATAGATATCTCAAAATGGTAATTACAGACAATTATTATTGATGAATATAGATGTAAAATCCTCAACCAAAAACTAGCATAGAGAATCTAACAAAACTTTTAAAAGGATCAAACACGAAGATCAAATGGAATTTTTCTGAGGGATAAAAGGATTCTTCAATAAACGACCATCAATCTATGTGACACAGTCAATCAATAAACTGACATATAAAAACCATAATCACAATAGATGTTGAAAATACTTTCAGAAGTATTCAACACCCATTTATGTTAAAAAGCAAATAAATAAACACTCCACAAAGTAGGCATAGTGGGAACCTACCTCAATACCCTAAAGGTCATATGTGAAAAACCCAGAGCCAACATCAGTTTCAAGGTTGAAAAATTGAAAAACATTTCCTATAAGATCAGGAACACGACAAGTTTGCCCAATCTCACCACTATTATACAACAAAGATTTGGAAATTTTAGCCACAGAAATCAGAGAAGAAAAAGAAATGAATCCAAATTGGAAAAAAGAAATAACAATGTCATTGTTTACAGATGATATGATACTATATGTAGAGAATCCAAAAAGGGCTACCTGAAAACTATGAGGGCTAATCAATGAATTTTCTGAAGTAGCAGGATACAAAATCAATGCACAGAATTCTCTTACTTTCCTTTTTACTAATGATGAAAAATCTGAGAGGGAAATTAAGTAAACACTCCCATTTAACATTGCAACAAAAAGAATAATATACCTACAAAGAAACCTACCTACAAAGACAAAGAGCGGTATGCAGAAAACTGTAAGACACCGATGAAAGTAACTAAGAACCATACAAATAGAGGGAGAGATATAAAATGTTCTAGGATTGGAAGAATCAACATTGTGAAAAGAACTATACAACACAAACAATCTATAGATTGCATAAAATCCCTATCATAATAACAATGGCATTTTACAGAAACTAGAAGAAAAAATTTCACAATTTGTATGCAAACTCAAAAACCCCGAATAGCAAGAGTGAACTTGAAAAAGAAAAATATAGCTGTAGCAATCAGGATCCCTGACATCACAATATACTCCAAAGTTACACTTTTCAAGACACTATGGTACTGGCGGAAACAGAAATATAGATCAACGGAACAGGAGAGAAAGCCCAAAGATAAGCCCACACATATATGGTAACTTATTATGGATTAAGGAAGCAAGAATATAATACAATGGAGAAAAGACAACTTCTTCAATAAAGGGTGCTGCGAAAACTGGATGGCTCCATGTTGAAGAGTGAAATTAGAACACTTAGTAACACCATACATAAAAATAGACTCATAATGGATTAAAGAAATAAATGGAGGGCAAGACATTTTAAACTCTTAGAGGCAAACATAAGCAGACTACTTTGATATAAATCACAGCAAGATCCTGTTGACCAACCTCTGAGAGAAATGGAAATGAAAACATAAATAAACAAATGGGACCTAATGAAACTCAAAAGCTTTGGCCCAACAAAGGAGACCATAATGAAGATAAAAAGAAAACACCCTGAATGGGAGAAAATATTTGCCAAAGAAGCAGCTGCCAAAGGATTATGTTCTAAAATATATAAGCAGATCAAGAAGCTCAGTACCCAATAAAGCAAACAACCCAATCCAAAAATGGGAGAAGGGCTAAATACACATTTCCCTGAAGAAGACATACAGATTGCAAAGAAATATAGGAAAGGATGCTCAACATCACTAATAATAATAGAAATGTAAATCAAAAAGAAAATAATGTATCACTGCACACTGCTCACATTAGCCATTCCCAAACAATGTATGAAACACTTCCATTTACCATTGTATAAAATAATATAATACCTACAAAGAAACCAACCTACAAAGACAAAGACCTTTATGCAGAAAACTATAAGAGACTGATGAAAGCAATTAAGGATGCTACAAATGGAGGAAGAGATATATAATGTTCGGATTGCAAAATACACATTCAAAAAAGGACTATATAACCCAAAGCAATCTATATATTGAATGCAGTCCCTATCAATCTACCAATAGCATTTTTCAGGGAACTTGAACAAAAAATTTCACAATTTGTATGAACACAAAAAAGACATGGAATAGTAAGAGCAAACTTGAGAAAGAAAATCACAGCTGTAGCAATCAGGCTCTCTGACACCAGATTATACTCCAAAGTTACACTACTCAAGACAATATAGTACTGGTGGAAACACAGAAATATAGATCAATGGAAGAGGAGAGAAAGCCCAGAGATAAGCCATCGCACATATGGTAACCTTATCTTGGAAAAAAGGAGGCAAGAATATAATACTATGGAAAAAAGAAAGTCTCTTCAATAAGTGGTGCTGGGAAAACAGGTCAGCTCCAGAGTAAAGATGAAATTAGAACACCTCTTAACACTATACACAAAAATAGACTCATAATGGATTAAAGACATAAATGTAGGATCAGACACTTTAGAACACTTAGAGACAAAACTAGGCAGAACCGCTATGACATAAATCACCACAAGATCTTGTTGACAGACCTCTTAGAGAAATGGAAATGAAAACAAGAATAAACAAATGAGACCTAATGAAACTGAAAATTTTTGGCCCAGCAAAGGAAAACATAAACAAATAAAAAGAAAACATGTAGAATGAGAAAGAATATTTGTCAAAGAAGCAACTGAAAAAGAATTATGCTCCAAAATATATAAGTAAATTAAGAAGCTCAGTATCTAATAAAGCAAAAAACACCATCTAATAATGGGGAGAAGAACTAAATAGACATTTCTCCAAAGAAGATATAAAGCTTGCAAAGAAACAGAGGAAAGGGTGCTCCACATAACTAATCATAAGAGAAGTGAAAATCAAAAATAAAATGATGTATCACTGCACACTGCTCAGATTAGCCATTCTTAAACTATGTATAAACCATAAATGCTGGAGAGGGTGTGGAGAAAAGGGAACCCACTTGCACTGTTGGTGGGAATGTAAATTGATACAGTCACTATGGAGAACGGTATGGAGTTTCCTTAAAAGAAACAAAACTCACTAATACCATATGACACAGCTGTCCCATTATTGGGCTTAGAGCCTGAGAAACCCATAATTCAGAAAAATCAAGTACCATAATGTACTTTGCAACAATGTTCACAATAGGGAAGACATTGAAGCAGCCTAAGTGTCCTTCAATGGAGGAATGGATAAAGAAGATGTGACACAGATATACACTGGAAAATTACTCAGACATAATAGGAAATGAAATTGAGATATTTGTAGTGTGCTGGATGGACCAAGAATCTGTCATACACATTGAGGTAAGTTAGAAAGAGAAAATCAAATACAATATGCTAACACATATATATGGAATCTAAAACAAAAACCATCAGAAAAATGTGTGTGATGAATAGGGGCAGGACACTAATAGAGATGCAGACGTAGAGTATGGACTTGAAGACACAAAGTGAAAGAGTAACACTGGCATATGTACACTCCCCAATATAGAACAGATAGCTCTTGGGAAGCAGCTGCATAGCACAGGGAGATCAGTTCGGTGCTTTGTTACCACTGAGAGGGCTGGTATAGGGAGGCTGGGAGGGAGATGAAAAAGGGGGTGGGGATATTGAGATATGGGTATACATAGAGCTGATTCCATTTGTTATAGCAGGAATTAACACAGCATTGTAAAACAATTATACTTCAATTACTATGTTAATAAAATAATCATGCCAGAAAAGAATGAAATAGAAACTAAGAAAACAATAGCAAAGATTAATGAAAGTAAAATCTGGTTCTTTTAGAAAATTAACAAAATTGATAACTCTTTAGCCAGACTCATCAAGAAAAAAAGGAAGATGACTCAAATCAATAAAATTAGATATGAAAAACTGAGAATTTACCAGGAACAATGCAGAATTACAATGGATCCTAAGAGATTACCTGAAACTGCTATATGCCAATACCATGGACAATCTGGAAGTGATTGACAAATCCTTAGGAGGATACAAACTTCCAGGACTGAACCAGAGAGAAATAGAAAAGATACACCAATCAATTACAAGTAATGAAATTGAAACTGTGAGTTAAGATCTTCTAAAAAACAACAGTCTAGATGGATGGCTTCATAGGTAAATTCTATCCAAACTTTAAGAAAGAGCTAACACCCATTCTTCACAAACATTTCCCAAAATTGCACTCCCAAATTCGTTCTTACAGGCGACCATCAACCTGATAACAAAATCAGACAAAAATGTCCCCCAAAGTAATTACACACCATTATCACTGATGAACACAGATGCAAAAATCCTCAACCAAAACCTAGCAGAGAGAAACCAACAAAACTTTTAAAAGTATCGTACACCAAGATCAAGTCAGATTTTTCCCAGGGATGCAGGTATTCTTCAATAAACTCCTATCAATCCATGTGATACCCCCAATAAACAAACTGAAATATTAAAAAAAAAATAAGATAATCTTTAAAACAATAAGATGCAGAAAAATCTTTCAATACAATTAAACACAGATTTATGTTAAACAATAAATAAACACTTCACAATGTTGGCATAGTGGAAACCGACCTCATCATACAAAGTGTCATGTATGAAACCCACAGCCAACCTCATTCTCAAGGGTGAAAAACAGACACCATTTCCTCTAGATCATAACAAGACTAAGGTGCCCACTCTAACCACTATTATTCAACTGAGATTGGAAGTTTTAGCCTAAGCAATCAGAGAACAAAAATAAATGAAAGGAATCCAAATCTGAAGAGAAGAAACAAAAATGTCAGTGTTTTCAGAGGACATGATACTATACATAGAGAATCCAAAAGTGACGACCAATAAAGTACTAGAGCTAATCAATGAATTATCTGAAGTAGGAGGATAAAAAATGTATGCACAAAAATCTCTTACACTCCTATACACTAAAGATGAAAAATCTGACAAGAAAGTGATGAAACACTCCAATTTACCATTGCAAAAAAGAATAAAATAACTATGAAGAAACCTACATCTGAAGACCAAAACCTGTATGCAGAAAGCAATGAGACACTGATGAAAAAATTTAAGGACCGTACAAACGGTGGGAGAGACATACAATGTTTTTGGATTGGAAGATTTAACATTGTGAAAAGGAATATACAATGCAAACAATCTATAGAGTCCATGCAACCCCTATCAAACTACCAATGGCATTTTTCAGAGAACTAGAACAAAAAAATTCACAATTTGTTATACCAATACAAAATACCCCAAATAGCAAGAATGAGCATGAGAAAGAAAAACAGAGCTGGAGCAATCAAGCTCCCTGTCTCCAGACTATATGCTTAAGTTACAATAATGAAGAGAGTATGTTACTATCACAAACACAGAAATATAGATCAGTAGAAAAAGAGAGAAAGTCGAGAGATAAGCCAACACAGATATGGTGACCTTTTCTAGGATAAAGGGGGCAAGAATATAATACAATGGAGAAAAGACATCCCCTTTAATAACTGGTCCTGGAAAAACTGAACGACTCCATGTGAAAGAGTGAAATGAGAACACTTCCTAACACTATACAGAAAAATAGAGTCCAAATGGATTAAAGACATAAATGGAGGGCAGACAGTTTAAAACTCTTATACTCTTGCCTCCTTTATCCAAGATAAGGTCACCATATGTGTGTGGGGCAATCTCTGGGCTTTCTCTCCTTTTCCATTGATCTTTTTTTTCTGTGTTTCCACCAGAACCATACTGTCTTGATTACTGTAACTTTGGAGTATAGTCTGGTGTCAGGGAGCCTGGCTGCTCCAGCTGTGCTTCTCTTTCTCAAGTTCTCTCTTGCTAGTCGCGGTTTTTACCTTTTGCATACAAATTGCGAAAGTTTTGTTCTGGTTCTCTGAAAAATACCATTGGTTGTTTGATAGGAATTGCATGGAATCTACAGATTGTTTGGGTTGTATAGACCTTTTCACAGTGTCGATTCTCCCAATCCAAGAGTATTGTATATCTCTCCTTCCGTTTGTACGGTCACTATTTTCTTCCATCAGTGTCATAATTTTCTGCATGGTGGTCTTTTTTTCATAGGTAGGTTTCTCCGTAAGTATTTTATTCTTTTTGTTGTTGTGGTACATATGAGTGTTTCCTTAATTTCTGTGACAGATTTTTCATCACTAGTGTATAGAAATGAAAGAGACTTCTGTGCATTCGTTTTGTATCCTGCTAATTCAGAAAATTCACTGATTATCTCTCATAGTTTTCTGCTAGCCCCTTTAGGATTCTCTACGTATAATACTATGTTATCTGCAAATGCTGACAGTTTTATTTCTTATTTTCCGATTTGGATTCCTTTCATTTCTTTTTTTCTCTGATTGCTGTGGCTAAAACTTCCAAGAATATGTTGAATAATAGTGGTGAGAGTGGGCTACATTTTCTCCCTCCTGATCTTAGAGGATCAGTTTTGTTTTTTCACCCTTGAGAATTATGGTGGCTGTGAGTTTGTCATACATGACCTTTAGTATGTTGAGGTCTATTCCCACTATGCCTAGTTTGTGTAGTGTTTATTTATTTTTTAACATAAATGAGTGTTGAAGTTTGTCAAAGGTTTTTTCTGCATGTATTGAGATTACCTTATGTTTTTTATACTTCAGTTTGTTGATCATGTGTATCACATGTATTGATGGGTGTTTATTGAAAAATCCTTGAAACCCTGGGAAATCTAAATTGATCTTTGTGTATGACCATTTTTAAAGTTTTGTTGGATTCTCTCTGGTAGTTTTTGGTAGAGGGTTTTTAATGTATGTTCAGCAGTGATAATTCAATGTGATTACATTTTTTGTGGTATATCTGTCTGCTTTTGTTATCAGGGTGATGGTTTCCCGTAAGAATGAATTTGGGAGTGTTCCTCTGTGTGCAGTTTTTGTGAAGAGTCTGAGAAAAGTGGGCGTTAGTTCTTCCCTAAATGTTGGATAGCATTTTCCTGTGAAGCCATCCACCTGAGCTTTTATTTGTTTGAAGATTTTAAGTCACAGTTTCAACTTCTTTACTTGTGATAGTTTGGTTCATCTGTCCACTTTCTCTCTGGTTCAGCCCTGAAAGGTTGTATCGTCCTAACAATTTGCCCATCTCTTCCAGATTGTCCATTGTATTGGCATATAGCTCTTTCAGGTAGTCTCTTGGTGTCCTTTGTAATTTTGCATTTTCCGTTGTAATTTCTCATCTTTCTATTTATAATTTTATTGATTTGATTCCTCTTCCTTTGTTTCTTGATGAGTCTGGCCAAAGAGTACTGATTTTGGTAATTTTCTTAAAGAACCACCTTTTAGACTCATTGATCTTTGTTATTGTGTTCTTTGTTTCCCTTTCATTCTTTTTGGGCATTATTATTTTACTATAATGTTTATTGGAGTCTAATTGCTTTACAATGCTGTGGTAATTCCTACTGTATAAAAAATGGAATCAGCTATATGTATCACCCTGATACAAAAAGCAGACAAAGTTATCCCAAAAAGATAATTACAGGACATTATCACTGATGAATAGAGATGAAAAAACTGCTCAACCAAAAACTAGCAGAGAGAAAACAGCTGAACTTTAGAAAGGATCATACACTGTGATCAAGTGAGATTTTTCCCCAGGATGCAACAATTTTTCAATAAATGCTCATCAATCCATGTGATTTACCCAATCAACAAAATGAAGTCTAAAAAAACCCAGATAATCTCAATACATGCAGAAAAAACTTTCTACACAATTCAACACAAATTTATGTTAAAAAATAAATAAATAAAAACACTCTACAGTGTAGGCATAGTGTGAATCAAGCTCAACATACTACAGGTCATGTATGACAAACCCACAGACATCATCATTCTCAGGAGTGAAAAAATGAAAACATTACCTGTAAGAACAGGAACAACATGGTTGCCAATTCTCATCACTATTATTAAACATAGATTTGGAAATTTTACCCACAGCAGAGAAGAATAAGAAAAGAAAGGAATCCAAATCAGAAAAGAAGAAATAAAAGTTCAGTGCCTGGGGATTTAATGATAATATACATGGAGCATCCAGAAGGGATACTAGAAAACTACAAGACCTAATCAATTATTTTCTGAAGTAAGAGGATACAAAATCATTGCACAGAAATCTCTTGCATTCCTATACACTAATGAAGAAAATCTGATAGATATAAAGGAAACATTCCCATTTACCATAAAAAGGAATAAAATATCCATGAAGAAACCTACCTACGAAGACAAAGACCATTTTGCAGAAAAGAATAAGACACTGATGAAAAGAATTAAAGACTATAAATGAAGGGAGAGATATACAATGTTCTAGGATTTGAAGAATCAACAGTGTGAAAAGGACTATGCAACCTAATCTATAGATTCAATGTATTACCTATAAAACTACCAATAGCATTTGTCAGAGAACTAGAACAAAAATGTTCACAATTTGTATGCAAAGGCAAAAGACCCTGAATAGCAAGAGTGAACTTGAGAAAGAAAATGGGAGCTGGAGGAATCAGACTCCCTGACTCCAGACTATACTCCAAAGTTACAGTAATGAAGACAGTATGGTAATGGCACAAACACAGAAATATGGATCAATGGAACAGGAGAGAAAATCCAGAGATATGCACATGCAGATAAGGTGACCTTATTCTTGGATAAAGGAGGAAATAATATAATACAATGGAGAAAAGACAGCCTCTTGAATAAGTGGTGCTGGAAAACTGGACGGCTTTATGTTAAAGAGTGAAATGAGAACACTTCCTAACACTGTACGCAAAAATAGACTCCAAATGGATTAAAGACAAAAACTGGGGGCAGATAATTTAAAATTCTTAGAGGAAAACCTATGGAGAACACTCTATGATGAAAATGACAGCAAGATACTGTTAACCAATCTCCTACAGAAATGGAAATGAAAACAAAAATAAACAAATGAGACATAATGCAATGTAAGAGCTTTGTTCTGGCAAAGGAAATCATACAGAAGACAAGAAGAAAACCTGCAATATGGGAGAAGATAGCTGCCAAAGAAGCAACTGTCAAAGTATTACTCTCTCAAATATATAAGCAGCTCAAGAAGCTCAGTATCCAGAAACAGCAAAAAACTCAATAAAAAAAAAAAAAAGGCAGATGAGCTAAATAGACTCATCCTGGAAAGGATATATAGAGATTGAGAATAAAAAGGAAAGGAAAGGGTGTTCAACATCACTAATCATTAGAGACAAGCAAATCAAAAATAAAATGATGTATCACTGCACACTGATCAGATTAGCGATTCTCAAACAATGTATAAACCCTAAATGCTGGAGAGAGTGTGGAGAAAAGGGAACCCTCTTGCACTGTTGGTGGGAATGTAAATTTATACAGTCACTGTGGATAACAGTATGGAGTTTCATTAAAAAAAAAAAACACTACTAAAATATGACCCAGCAGTCCCACTGCAGAACATATACCCTGAGAAACCCATAATTCAGAAAGAGTCAAGGGCAACAATGTACTTTACAGCATTGGTTACAATGGCCAAGACAGGGAAGCAACCTAAGGGTCCATTGACAGAGGAATGGGTAAAGAAGATGAGGCACATGTATACACTGAAATATTACTCAGCCATAATAGAAAAAGAAATAATTATTTGTAGTGTGCTGGATGGACCTAGAAATTGTTGTACACCGTGAGGAAAGTTTGAAAGCGAAAAAAAAATATTGTATACTAACACATATATATGGAATCTAAAATGATGGTTGTGATGAACCTAGGGACAGGACAGAAATATAGATGCAGACATAGAGAATGGAGTTGAGGACACAATGTAAAAATGTAGCATTGACATATGTACACTCTGCAATGTAAAACAGATAGCTCATGGAGACCAGCTGCATAGCAGAGCAAGATCAGTGTGATGTTTAATGACCACCCAGAGGGCTGTCATAGGGAGGGTGGGAGGGAGATGAAAAGGGGAAAATATATGGGGTTATAGGTATACATATAGCTGATTCCATTTTTTATACAGTAGGAATTACCACAGCATTGTAAAGCAATTAGACTCCAATAAACATTATAGTAAAATAGTAATGCCCAAAAAGAATGAAAGGGAAACAAAGAACACAATAACAAAGATCAATGAGTCTAAAAGGTGGTTCTTTAAGAAAATTACCAAAATCAGTACTCTTTGGCCAGACTCATCAAGAAACAAAGGAAGAGGAATCAAATCAATAAAATTATAAATAGAAAGATGAGAAATTACAACGGAAAATGCAAAATTACAAAGGACACCAAGAGACTACCTGAAAGAGCTATATGCCAATACAATGGACAATCTGGAAGAGATGGGCAAATTGTTAGGACGATACAACCTTTCAGGGCTGAACCAGAGAGAAAGTGGACAGATGAACCAAACTATCACAAGTAAAGAAGTTGAAACTGTGACTTAAAATCTTCAAACAAATAAAAGCTCAGGTGGATGGCTTCACAGGAAAATGCTATCCAACATTTAGGGAAGAACTAACGCCCACTTTTCTCAGACTCTTCACAAAAACTGCACATAGAGGAACACTCCCAAATTCATTCTTACGGGAAACCATCACCCTGATAACAAAAGCAGACAGATATACCACAAAAAATGTAATCACATTGAATTATCACTGCTGAACATACATTAAAAACCCTCTACCAAAAACTACCAGAGAGAATCCAACAAAACTTTAAAAATGGTCATACACAAAGATCAATTTAGATTTCCCAGGGTTTCAAGGATTTTTCAATAAACACCCATCAATACATGTGATACACATGATCAACAAACTGAAGTATAAAAAACATAAGGTAATCTCAATACATGCAGAAAAAACCTTTGACAAACTTCAACACTCATTTATGTTAAAAAATAAATAAACACTACACAAACTAGGCATAGTGGGAATAGACTTCAACATACTAAAGGTCATGTATGACAAACTCACAGCCACCATAATTCTCAAGGGTGAAAAAACAAAACTGATCCTCTAAGATCAGGAGGGAGAAAATGTAGCCCACTCTCACCACTATTATTCAACATATTCTTGGAAGTTTTAGCCACAGCAATCAGAGAAAAAAAGAAATGAAAGGAATCCAAATCGGAAAATAAGAAATAAAACTGTCAGCATTTGCAGATAACATAGTATTATACGTAGAGAATCCTAAAGGGGCTAGCAGAAAACTATGAGAGATAATCAGTGAATTTTCTGAATTAGCAGGATACAAAACGAATGCACAGAAGTCTCTTTCATTTCTATACACTAGTGATGAAAAATCTGTCACAGAAATTAAGGAAACACTCATATGTACCACAACAACAAAAAGAATAAAATACTTACGGAGAAACCTACCTATGAAAAAAAGACCACCATGCAGAAAATTATGACACTGATGGAAGAAAATAGTGACCGTACAAACGGAAGGAGAGATATACAATACTCTTGGATTGGGAGAATCGACACTGTGAAAAGGTCTATACAACCCAAACAATCTGTAGATTCCATGCAATTCCTATCAAACAACCAATGGTATTTTTCAGAGAACCAGAACAAAACTTTCGCAATTTGTATGCAAAAGGTAAAAACCGCGACTAGCAAGAGAGAACTTGAGAAAGAGAAGCACAGCTGGAGCAGCCAGGCTCCCTGACACCAGACTATACTCCAAAGTTACAGTAATCAAGACAGTATGGTTCTGGTGGAAACACAGAAAAAAAGATCAATGGAAAAGGAGAGAAAGCCCAGAGATTGCCCCACACACATATGGTGACCTTATCTTGGATAAAGGAGGCAAAAATATAATACAATGGAAAAAGCACGGCCTCTTCAATAGGTGGTAGGGAAAACAGTAATGCTCCTTGTTAAAGTGTGAAATTACAACCCTTCCTAGCTCCATACACAGAAATAGACTCAAAATGGATTAAAGACATAAATGGAGGGCCAGACACTTTAAAACTCTTAGATGAAAAACTAGGCAGAACACTCTCTGACACAAATCATGGCAAGATCCTGCTGACCAACCACTTAGGGAAATGGAAATGAAAACAAAAATTAACAAATGGTACCAACTGAATCTTAAAAGAGTTGGCCCAGCAGAGGAAAGTATAAACAGGACAAAAATAAAACCCTCAGAATGGGAGAAAAAATTTGCCTAAGAAACAACAGACAAAGGAATACTCTCCAAAATATATAAGCACTTCATGAAGCTCAGTATCCAAAAAAGCAAACAATCCAACATAAAAATGGGTAGCAAAGAAAAATAGACATTTCTCCGAAGAACACATAGAGGTTGCAAAGTATCTCATTCAAGTGTGCTCAACATGACAAATCCTAAGAGAAATGCAAATCAAACTTAGATGAGGTATTACCGCACACTGCTCAGATTAACCCTCCCCAAAAAATGTGTAAACCATAAATGTGGAGATAGTGTGGAGAACAGGGATCCATCTTGCACTGTTGCTGGGAATGTACATCAATACAGCCACTCTGGAGAACACTATAGACTTTCGTTAGAAAAACAAAACTCAATGCTACCATAAGAACCAGCAGTCACATTATTGGATGTATACCCTGAGAAACCTATAATTCAAGAAGACTCGTTACCACAATATACTTTCCAGCACAGTTTACAATACCAGGACAGGGAAGCAACCTAAGTGTCCATCAACAGAGGAATGGATAAAGAAGAGTTGGCACAAGTATATACTAGAATACTAGTCAGCCATAAAAGGAAACAAAATTGTAGTGTGCTAAATGGATGTAGAGACTGTTGTACACAATGATGTAAGTCAGAAAGAGAAAAACAAATACCATATGCTAAAAAAATATATATGGAATCTAAAACAACCAGCAGAAAAATGATTGTGATGAACCTAGGATCAGGACAGGAATACACACGCAGACATAGAGAAGGACTTGAGGAAATGAAGTGAAAGTGTAGAATTGACTTATGTACACTCCACAATGTAAAACAAATAGCTCATGGGTAGCAGCTGCATAGCACAGGAAGATGAGTTCCATGCTTTGTGACCACCCAGAGGGCTGGCATAGGGAAGGTGAGAGGGAGACGAAAAGGCAGAAGGGAAATGAGGATATAGGTATACATATAGTTGATTCCGTTTGTTATACAGCAGGAATTAACACAGCATTGTAAAGCAATTATACTCCAATAAAAATGTTAATAAAATAATCATGCCAAAAAGGAATGAGACAGAAACTAAGAAAACAATAGCAGAGACCAATTAATCTAAAGGCTGTTTCCTTTAGAAAATTAACAAAATCGATAACTCTTTTGTCAGACCCATCAAGAAAATAGGAAGAGAACTCAAATCAATAAGTTAGAAATTTAAAAAATGAGAAATAAAAACAGTCACCTCAGAATTACAAAGGATCCTAAGAGACTACCAGAAATGACTATAGGCCAATACAATGGACAATCTGGAAGAGATGGAAAAATTCTTAGGATGATACAGCCTACTAGGATGGAACCAGAGAAAAACAGAAAATACAAACCGAACAATCACAGTAATGAAATTGAAACTCTAAGTTAAAGTCTTCTAAAAAACAAAAGTTCAGGTTGGTAGCTTCACGGAAAAATGCTATCCAAATTTAGGGAAGAGCTAACACCCATTCTTCTCAAACTTTTCCCAAAAATTGCACATGGATGAATACTTCTAAATTATTTCTTCCAGGTGACCATCACCCTGATAACAAAAGCAGACAAAGATATCAATAAAAATGTAATTACAGACTATTATCACGGATGACCATAGATGAAAAATCCTCCACAAAACACTAGCTCCACAAAACACTAGCAGAGAGAATCCAAAAAAAACTTTAAAAGGGATCATACACCAAGATCAAGTGAGATTTTCCCCATGGATGCAAGGATTCTTCAATAAAGGCCAATCAATCCATGTGATACACCCAATCAAAAAACTGAAGAATAAAAACCATAGGATAATTTCAATACATGCAGAAAAACCTTTTGACAAAATTCAATACCCATTTATGTTAAAAAATAAATAAACAATACACAAAGTAGGCATAGTGGGAATGGAACTCAACATACTAAATGTCATGAATAACAAGGCCACAGCCACCGTAGTTCGCAAGGTTGAAGCACTGAAACCGATCCTGTAAGATCAGGAGAAAGAAAAGTTAGCTCATTCTCACTACTATTATTCAACATAGACTTGGAAGTTTTAGCCACAGCAATCAGAGAAGAAAAGAAATGAAATGAATCCAAATTGGAAAAAAAGAAACAAAATTGTCCGTGTTTGTGGATAACATAATACTATAAATAGAGAATCCTAAAGGGGTTACCACAAAACTATGAGAGATAATCAGTGAATTTTCTGAATTAGCAGGATACAAAATGAATGCACAGAAATCATTTGCATTCCTATACACTAACAATGAAATATCTGACAGAGAAATTAGGGAAACACTCATACTTACCATAGAAACAAAAAGAATAAAATACCTATGAAGGAACCTACCCACAAATACAAAGAGCTGTGTGCAGAAAAATATAAGACACTGATGAAAGAAACTAAGGACCATACCAAAGGAGGGAGAGATACACAGTGTTCTTTGCTTGGAAGAATCAACATTGTAAAAGATCTATACAAGCCAAAAAATCTATAGACTCCATGCAATCCCTATCAAACAACAAATGGCATTTTTCAGAGAACTAGAACAAAAATTTCACTATTTTTATGCAAAGGCAAAAGACCACAAATAGCAAGAGTGAACTTGAGAAAAAAAAATGGAGCTGGAGCAATCAGGCTCCCTACACCAGATACTCAAAGTTACAGTAAGGAAGACAGTATGGTACTGGTGGAAACACAGAAATATAGATCTATGGAACAGGAGAGAAAATCCAGAGATAAGCCCAAGCACATATGGTAACATTATCTTGGATAAACAAGACAAGAATATAATACAATGGAGAAAAGACACCCAGTTCAATAAGTGATGCTATATCCAATGGATGGCTCCATTTTAAAGAGTGAAATTAGAACACTTCCTAACACCATACACAAAAATAGACTAAAATGGATTATAGATATAAATGGAGGGAAAAACACTTTAAAACTCTTAGGGGGGCTTCCCTGGTGGCACAGTGGTTGAGAGTCCAACTGCTGATGCAGGGGACACGGGTTCATGCCCTGGTCCGGGAAGATCCCACATGTCACGGAGCGGCTAGTCCCGTGAGCCATGGCCACTGAGTCTGCACGTCCGGAGCCTGTGCTCCACAATGGGAGAGGTCACAACAGTAAGAGGCCCGCGTACCGCAAAAAAAACCAAAACAAACAAACAAACAAAAACTCTTAGAGGAAAAACTAGAAAGAAAACTGTATGACATAAATCACAGCACATCTTTTTGAACAACCTCAAACCATAAAGAAGACAAAAAAGAAAACCCTCATAATTAGAGAAAATATTTGCCAAAGAAGTAACTGACAATGGATTACTCTCCACAATATACAAACAGTTCATGAAGCTCAGTATCCAAAGAAGCAAAGAATCCAATCCAAAAATGGGCAGAAGTGCTAGACACTTCTCCAAAGAAGATATACACATTGCAAAGAAACACAGGAAAGGGTGCTCAACATCACAAATCTTAACAGAAAAACAAATCAAAGTTAAAATGAGGTATCACTACACACTGTCAGATTAGCGATCCTCAAACAATTTATAAACATAAATGCTGGAAAGTGTGGGTGAAAAGGAAACCATCTTGCATTGTTGTTGGGAATGTAAATCAATACAGCCACTCTGGAGAACACTATAGACTTTCCTTAGGAAAAAAATACTCACTACTACCATAAGAAACAGCAGTCACACTATTGGGCATATACCCTGAGAAACTGATAATTCAAGAAAAGTCATTACCACAATATACTTTGCAGCACAGTTTACAATACCAGGACAGAGAAGCAACCTAAGTGTCCAATGACAGAGGAATGGATAAAGAAGACGTGGCACATATATACACTGGAATGCTATACAGCCATAATAGGAAACGAAATTGAGTTATCTGTATTGTGCTGAATGGACCTAGAGACTGTCCTACACAGTAACGTAAGTGAAACAGAGAAAAAAAAATATGGTATGCTAACAAATATATAAGGAATCTAAAACAACAACCACAGAAAAATGGTTGTGATGAACCTAGGAGCAGGACAGGAATAGAGAAACAGACGTAGAGAAGGACTTGAGGACACGAAGTGAAAGTGTAGCACTGACTTATGTACACTCCCTAATGTAGAACAAATAGCTCATGGGTAGCAGCTGCATAGCACAGGAAGATGAGTTCCATGCTTTGTGATCACCCGCAGGGCTCTCATAGGGAAGGTGGGAGGGCGATGAAAGGGGGTAGACGATATGTGGATATAGGTATACATATAGCTGATTCCATTTGTTATATAGCAGGAATTAACACAGCATTGTAAAGCAATTATACTCCAATAAAGATGTTAATAAAATAATCATGCTATTAAGGATTGAAATAGAAAGTAAGAAAACAATAACAAAGATCAATTAATCTAAAGACTGCTTCTTTTAGAAATTGAACAAAATTGATAACTCTTTGGGTAGACTCATCAAGATAAAAGAAAGAGAACTCAAATCAATAAATTAGAAATTAAAAAAAGAGAAATTGAAATGGACAAGGTAGAAATAAAGTATCCTAAGAGACTACCATAAACAGCTATAGGCCAATATAATGGACAATCTGGAAGAGATGGAAAATTTCTCAGGACAATACAACCATCTAGGACTGAGCCAGAGAGAAACAGATGTGACCCATATATACACTGGAATATTACTCAGCCATAATAGGAAATGAAATTGAGTTATTTTTATTGTGCTGGATATACCTAGAGTCTGTCATACATAGTGATGTAGAAAGAAATAGAAATGAAGTGAAAGAGTACCATTGACAAATGTACACTCCACCATGTAAAACAGACAGCTCATGGGAAACAGCTGCATAGCACAAGGAGATCAATGCGGTGCTTGGTGACCACCCAGAGGGCTGTCATAGGGAGGGTTGGAGAGAGAAAAAGAAAGGGAGGGATATGGGGATATAAGTACACATATGGCTGATTCCATTATTATAGGGCAGAAATTAAACAGCATTGTAGAGCTATTATAGTCCAAAAACATTTCAATAAATTAATCATGCAAGAAAAGAATGAAATAGAAAGTAAGAAAACAATAGAAAAGATCAATGAAACTAAAAGCTGGTTCTTTTAGAAAATTAAGATAACAGACTCATCAAGAAAAAAAGGAAGAGGATTCAAATCAATATTTTTTAAAAAAATGAAAAATTACAATGGACAAGGCAGAATTACAAATGATCCTAGGAGACTACTGGAAAAGGTTATATGCAAATACCATGGACAATCTAGAAGAGATGAACAAATTCTTAAGATGATATAACTTCTAGGACTGAACCAGAGGGTAATAGAAAAGATAAACCAATCAATCACAAGAAAGGAAATAGAATCTGTGAGTTAAAATCTTCAAATAAACAAAAGTCCAAGTCAATGGCTTCACAGGAAGATGCTATCCAACTTTAGGGAAGAGATAACACCCATTCTTTTCAAACTTTTCCCAAAAATTGCACCCAGAGGAACACTTCCAAATTCGTTCTTACAGGAGACCATCACCCTGATAACAAAAGCAGAAAAATATAACAGAAAAAAGGTAATTACAGACCATTATCACTGATGAACATAGATGAGAAATCCTCCACCAAAAACTACCAGAGAGAATAGAACAAAACTTTAAAAAGGATCATACATCAAGACCAAGTGAGTTTTTTCCCATGGATACAAGGATTCTTCAATAAAGCCCCATCAATCCATGTGATACACAAAATCAAAAAACTGAACTTTAAAAATCGTAAGATAATCTCAATAGATGAAGAAAACCATTTTGACACAACGTAACACATATTTATGTTAAAAAAACAAAAACACTACATAAAGTAGGCTTATTGGGAACCCATCTCAAAATACTAAAGGTCATGTATGACACAGCCACCATTGTTCTCAATGGTGAAAAACTGAAACCATTTCCTCTCAGATCAGGAACAAGAAAAGGTAGCTCACTCTCACCAATACTATTCAACATAGACTTGGAAATTTTAGCCACAGAAATCAGAGAAGAAAAAGAAATGAAATGAATGCAAATTGGAAAAAAGAAATAAAACTCTCACTGTTTGCAGATAACATGGTAATATATAGAGAGAATTTTAAAGGGGTCCCCAGAAAACTACGAGAGCCAATCAGTGAATTTTCTGAGGTAGCAGGATACAAAATGAATGCACAGAAATTACTTGCATTCCTATACACTAATGATACAAAATCTGACAGAGAAAATAATGACACACTCCCATTTACCATAGCAACAAAAAGAATAAAATACCTACAAAGGAAGCTACCTACGAAGACAAAGAGTTGTATGCAGAAAAATATGACACTGATGAAAGATAATAAGGAGTATACAAACATAGGGAGAGATATACAACGTTCCTGGATTGAAAGAAGTAACATTGTGAAAAGGCCTATACAACCCACACAATCTATAAATACCATACAATACCTATCAAACTACCAATGGCATTTTTCAGAAAACTAGAACAAAAAATTTCACTATTTGTATGCAAAGGCAAAAGACTGCAAATAGAAATGACACACTTGAGAAAGAAAAATGGAGCTGGAACAATCAGGTTCCCTACACCAGACTATACTCCAAAGTTCCAGTAATGAAGACAGTATGGTACTGGTGAAAACACAGAAATATACATCAATGTAACAGGAGAGAAGGTCTAGAGATAAGCTCACGGACATATGGTGGCCTTATCTTGGATAAAGGAGGAAAGAATATAATACAATGGAGAAAAGACAACCAGTTCAATAAGTGGTGCTGTATCAACTGGACAGCTCCATGTTAAACAGTGAAGTAAGAACACTTCCTAACACTGTACACAAAAATAGACTCAAAATGGATTAAAGACATAAATGGAGGGCCAGACAATTTAAAACTCTTAGAGGAAAAACTAGGTAGAACACCCTATGACAAAAATCACAGCAGATACATTTGACCAACTTCTTAGAGAAATGAAAATGAAAACAGAAACAAACAAATGGGACCTAATGAAACTTAAATCCTTTGGCACAACAAAGGAAACCATAAAGGAGACAAAAAGAAAAGCCTCAGAATGGGGGAAAATACTCGCCACAGAAGCAACTGACAGTGGATTACTATCCACAATATATAAGCAGTTCATGAAGCTCAGTATGCAAAAAAGCAAAGAACCCAATCCAAAAATGAGCAGAAGTGCTAAATACATATTTCTTCAAAGAAGATATACACATTGCAAAGAAACACGGGAAAGGGTGCTCAACATCACGAATCCTAGAGAAAAACAAATCAAGTTAAAATGAGGTATCACAGCACATTGTTAGATTAGCCATCCTCAAACAATGTATAAAAAATGCCGGAGAGTGTGTAGAGAAACAAGGACCCTCTTGCTCTGTTGGTGAGAATATAAATCGATGCAGCCACTCTGGAGAACAGTATACACTTTTCTTAAAAACACAAAACTCACTAATACTATATGACCCAGCTGTCTCACTATTGTACGTATGCCCTAAGAAATCCATAATTCAAAAAGAGTCAATACCACAGAGTCCGTTGTAGCACTGCTTACAATACCCAGGACAGGGAAGCAATCTAAGTGTCCATTCACAGAAGAAAGGATAAAGAAAATATGACATCTGTATACACTAGAATAATACTCAGCCATAATAGCAATTGAAATTGAGTTGTTTTTCGTGTGCTGAATGGACCTAGAGACTGTCATACACAGGGATGTAAGTAAGAAAGAGAAAAACAAATACATATTTGCTAACAAATATGTATGGAATCTTAAAAAATAACCACCAGAAAAATGGTTGTGATGAACCAAGGGGCAGGACAGGTATACAGATGCAGTCGTAGAGGATGGACTTGAGAACATGAAGTGAAAGACTAGCATTGACATATGTACACTCACAATGTAAAAAAGATAGCTCGTGGGAAACTGCTGCATATCACAGGGAGATGATCTCTGTGCTTGGTGAGCATGGAGAAGGCTCCCATAAAGAGGGTGGGAGGGAGACAAAAAGGGGTGGGCGATATGATAATATAGGCACATATATAGCTGATTCACTTTTTTATACAACAGAAATTAACACAACCTTGTAAAGCAATTATACTCCAATAAAATGTTAATAAATTAATCATGCCAGAAAAGAATGATATAGAAATAAGAAAAGAATAACAAAGATCAATGAAACTAAAAGTTGGTTCTTTTAGAAAAATAACAAAATAGATAAATCTTTGGCCAGACTCATCAAGAAAAATAGGAAGAGGACTCAAATCAATAAAATTAGAAATAAAAAAATGAGAAATTACAATGAACAATGCAGAATTACAAAGGATCCTAAGAGACTACCTGAAACGGCTATATGCCAATACCATGCACAATCTGGAAGAGATGGACAAATTCCTAAGAGGATATAACGTTCCAGAACTGATCCATAGAGATACAGACAAGAAAAACTGATCAATCACAACTAATGAAATTGAAAATCTTCCAAAAAACAAAAGTCCATGTGGGTGGCTTCACAGGAAATGCAATCCAACAATTAGTGAGGAGATAATACCCATTCTTTTCAAACTCTTCCCAAAAATTGCACACAGAGGAACAGTTCCAAATTCGTACTTACAGGTGAATATCACCCTATACCAAAAGCAGACAAAGATATCACAAGAAAGGCAATTACAGACCATTATCACTGATGAACATAGAAGCCAATAGCCTCAACCAAAACCTAGAAAAGAGAATCCAACAAAATTTTTAAAATAATCATCCACCTAGATCAAGTGTGATTTTGCTGAGAGATGCAAGGTATCTGCAAGAAATGCCCATCAATCCATGTGATATAACCAATCAACAAACTGAAGTATGAAAACCAAAAGATAATATAAATAGATGCAGAAAAAAATTGAAACAACTCAATAACCATTTATTTTAAAAAATAAATAAATAATCACTCCACAAAGTAGGAAAAGTGTGAGCCTACCTAAACATAAAAAAGATCATGTATGACAAAGCCACTGCCAATATCGTTCTAAAGGGTGAAAAACTGAAATCACTTCCACTAAGATCATAAACAAGAAAAGGTTGCCCATTCTCATGACTATTATACAGCATACATTTGGAAGTTTTAGCCACAGCCCTCAGAGAAGAAAAAGTAAAGAATGGACTCCAAACCTGAAAAGATGAAATAAAAGTGTCATTCTTTACAGATGACATGACACTATATGTGGAGAATCCAAAAGGGTCTACGAGAAAACTATGAGAGCTAATCAATGAAGTTTTTGAAATAGCAAAAGATAAAATTAATGCACAACAATCTCTTTCATTCCTTTAAACTAATGATGAAGAATATGACAGAGAAATTGAGGAAATATTCCCATTTACCACTGCAACAAAAACAAAAATATACCTACAATGAAAGCTACCTAAGAAAACAAAGATCATTATGCAGAAATCTATATGACACGGATGAAAGAAATTAAGGACGATACAAATGGAAGGGGATATATACAATGTTCTTTGATTGGAAGAATCAACATTGGAAAAGTTTTATACAACCCAAACAATCTATAGATTCCATGCAATCCCTATCAAACTACCAATGGTATTTTTCAGAGAAGTAGAACAAAAAATTTCACCATATGTATGCAAAAGCAAAAAGCCGTGAATAGAAAGAGTGAACATGATAAAGGAAAAGAGAGATGGAGCAATTGTGCTCCCTACATCAGAATATACTCCAAAGTTACAGTAATGAAGACAGTATGATACTGACCAAGTTTGTATAAGAAATCTTACACTATCACTTGGCTGGAAAGAACCTTACAAAGTATTGTTGACCACCTACACTGCCATCAAAATAAAAGAAAAATCCTTCCTGTCAAAGCTACACCATGATGTTTACTCCCAGGACAATTGGAAAACCTTTCCTACAGGTGACCTCAAACCAAGGATTTCCAGAGTTACTTCCCAGACACCTGAAGCAGACAACCCCATGAAGCAGAGAGCTTTTCTCAAGATCAGAGATCAAGAACTTCATCACCACCAATGTTTTCTCTCCCCTTGAACACTTTCTCCTACTTAAAAAATGTTTTTCTTTAACACTTTTGAACTTTCAAGTGAAAAATTTCCCCTTTCCCCCATTTATTGAAAGGCTGACTGGAGATGGCTTGCCTTGGTTTGTCCTATTTTCCCTCTGATCCTGCACTAATGGATTCTCTTTCAAACTACATCTCACTCCTACTAACCCCTACTGTTTTCTCAACAAGTGAAACACAAACCAAATACTCCACTTGCACCTGTATTCCAAAGACTGGCCAAGTTAATTAATTAATCTTATTGCTGATTATGTCAACATCTATCAATAGATAGCAAGAAAGAAACTGAATTAGTTTTTATTCCTGCAATGTGAGCATCTGGTGGAACAATAATTGAAGAGGGATGAAAAAGCTGCTTTGTCATCCACAGCCAGAGACATCATGTCCTACTACTTCTCCTTCTGGCATGTTAAATGGATGTGGAAAAACCTCAATGGAAGTTCAAGGACTGCCCTCATTTGGGTAGACTCATTGGAGGGGAAATTTTCTCCTTGCTTTGAAAACAGGCATGATGAGGGATCTTTCCTAGGTGACAGACATATGTTGTAATCCAGTTTTTGCAAGTCAAAATTGCAATTGTGGTATTTTTCTTCCAGTTTATTGAGATATAATTGATATACTGTGTTGTATAAGTTTAAGGTATACAGCATAATTATTTGATTTACATACATCATAAAAGGATTATCACAATAAGTGTAGTCATTTTCCATCATCTCATACAGATATAAAACTAAAGAAAAAGAAAAAATGTGTTTTTTCTTATATGAGAACTCTTAGGATCTACTCTCTTACTTTTCGTAATAACATATAGCAAGCAGTGTTAGTTATATTTACCATGTTGCACATTATATCCCTAGTACATGTTTACCTTACAACAGGAAGTTTGTACCATTTGACTGCCTTTGTTCAATTCCTCCTACCCCACCTCCCACCTCTGGCAAACACAGATCTGATCTCTTTTTTTGAGAGTTTGTTTGTTTGTTTGTTTTTGAAGCTTAATTGACCACTACACTATGTTAGTTCCTTTACATAACTTAATGGTTCAATATTTCTATACATTTCAAAATGCTCACCATGATAACTCTAGTTACATATGTCAGGAAAGATATTACAAAGATGTTACATACATTGGTTATATTCCTCACCCTCCTATTCATGCCGGTGAGTCATTTATTTTGCAACTGGAAGTTTGTAACTCTTAGGCTCCCTCACCTATTTCTTTCCTCCCCCTGCTGCCTTCTGCTCTGCCAAACATCTAACACCTGTTGGTTTTCTGTATCCAGAAGTCTGTTTCTGTTCTGTTTGTTCACTTGTCTTCTTTTGTAGATTTTTCATACAAGTAAAATAATAAAACATATGTTTTACTCTGTCTTACTTATTTCACTTGACATAATACCCTGTGGGTTCATCAGTGTTGCTGCAAATGGCAAGATTTCATTCTCTTTTATGACTTATTATGTGTGTGTGTGTATATATATATATATATATATATACTCACACATATAAATATATAGAAGACATATATATCTATCCTCTTTATCCTTTAATCTGTTAATGTGCACTTAGGATTCTTCCATATCATGGCTATTATAAAGAATGCTGCAGGGCTTCCCTGGTGGCACAGTGGTTGGGAGTCCGCCTGCCGATGCAGGGGACGCGGCCTCGTGCCACGGTCTGAGAATATCCCACATGCCGCGGAGAGGCTTGGGTCCCTGAGCCATGGCCCCTGAGCCTGCGCGTCCGGAGCCTGTGCTCCGCAACGGGAGAGGCCACAACAGTGAGAGGTCCGTCTACCGAAAAAAAAAAAAAAGGGAATGCTGCAGTGTACATAGAAGTGTATGTATCTTTTCTAATTAGTATTTTTATTTTCTTTGGATAAATGTCCAAAAGTGGAATTGCTGGATCATATGGTAGTTCCATTTTTAATTTTTTTGAGGAACATCCATACCGTTTTCCACAGTGACTGCACCAATTTATGTTCCCACAAACAGTCTATGAGGGTTCTGTTTTCTTCAGATCCTCTCCAGCACTTGTTATTTGTAGACTATTTGACGATAGCCTTTCAGACAGGTGTGAGATGATATCTCATTGTGGTTTTGATTTGCATTTTCCTGAGGATTCTGAGCATCTTTTCATGTGCTTTTTGGCCATCTGTATGTCTTCTTTGGGAAAATGTTTATTTGGGTCCTCTTCCTATTTTTCAATTGGGATGTTTGTTTTTTGATGTTGAGCTGTATATTTTGCATATTAATTCTTTATCTAATACATTGTTTGCAAATATCTCCTCCCATTCAGTAGATGGCCTTCTCATTTTGTTGATAGTTTCCTCTGATGTACAAAAGCTTTTTAGTTTGATGTAGTTCCATTTGGTTATTTTGCTTTTGTTTCCCTTGCCGGAGGAGATATATCGAAAAACAATATTACAAAGATGAATGTAGAAGAGTGTACTGTCTATGTTTTCTCCTAGGAGTCTTGTGATTTCATGTTTCACATTTAATTTTAAAATCCATTTTGAATTTATTTTTGGTGCGTGAGAGAAATCTCACCCTTTAGTCTCTCATGGCAGTCATAAGTAGTTCTAGCACTAACACTTGCCAGATTATCAAATATTTCAGCTGGTTTACAGAACACTGGGGTCGCTCATCCCTATTAGGCTGCCCAACAGCACATATTATATATCTGTAGACCAAAATCTGGACTAAGTTTGTCAGATCACCAAGCTGAGCCTTACAGCTGTCAAAGTGAGACTGCAGGCCTCCTGTAACAGGCATTTCACAACATGTTCTTCTCTTATAAACTGACAGGAGTACAGCGAAAATGGAGGTGTGCAAATGTCAATACGACCAGTGACAAACATCGTGAATCCCTCAGATCCAGTGAACTGTAGGCTCCAATTTTACCTTGTCCATGAATCACCTTAGATGTTTTATCTTATGTGGCAATAAAGCATATAAAGGATTCCCTCATAAATGGTCAGGACAATGTGGACTCTGACTCCTGGCTTCTTCTGTCACCAGGTGCTTCACCTTGAATACCTGTCAAATTACAAACTTCGGCACTTTGTTCATAAGGTAATGTCAAATAAATGCACGAGGTGAGACATCATAAGAAACCCACTTGAATATCACAGCTCCAAGTTATTTTCAATGTTTCTTTTTTCAAGTCTTTGAACTTATGATATGATAAAGAGTATACTAATTCTCTCCAGGGTAATAGAACAAGAGTTCAATGCCAATATTGAACAAGTGTTGGAAATACTCAGGTCAGAAGTTCCAATGTCCTCCTGGAAAAATCAATGTCCTCCTGGAAAATGCAGCTTCTACATAAATTGGATGGGGCAAATATTGTCTCATTTACACTTTTTAAAATACAAGATAAACATTTCCCAGCAGGTAAATGAGCCTCAGTCATTTTATTGGACTGACCTATTCCTAGGATTGGGAGATTCCTTTAATGGGTTTAGGGAAACCTACTTTGATTTGTTCTTTTCTGATGGTTTACTCTTTTCTAATCTGTGTTCTTTGAAGATCTCTTGATACTCAAGTACTACAGCAAAATTTTTTCTTGACTGCCATCAACATGGCTTCTAATATGTGAAACATCACATGAATTATTACATGGGGGGAAATGTAAGAAATCAGACTATGTCACCCCAAAATGTGCCATTCTGGCAGAGAGATTATTTTGAGTTGAAGGTAATTGAGAAAAAGCAGACACAGGAGGAGCTCTCTGTCCTCCTATTACTGAGTCGAAGCTCATACTGCTCGCTGCATGACAGGCTGATAAACTGAGATTTGAGGTGTTGGGACAAGGAATAGTGACTTTATTCAGAAAGCCAACAGACTGAGAAGATGGCTGACTAGTGTCCCAAATAACCATTCTACCAGAATTAGAATTCAGGCTTTTTTCTTTTTTTTGCAGTACGCTGACCTCTCACTGTAGTGGCCTCTCCCGTTGCGGAGCACAGGCTCAGAGGTCATGGCTCATGGACCCAGCCACTCCATGGCATGTGGGATCCTCCCAGACCGGGGCACGAACCCGTGTCCCCTGCATCGGCAGGTGGACTCTCAACCACTGCGTCACCAGGGAAGCCCCACGCTTATTTTATATGAAAAGGGAAGTGTGTGTAGGTGGTCCTTGCAGACTTCTTGATTCAGGAATCCTTTGTTCTTGTAGTTGTTGTGTAGGTCCAGTCACAATGTTCCTGTAACCTCCAACAACACAAATGTTATTCCCTGTTCCGAAATTTTTTATCTCTACATGAATGGAAAAATATTATACTTTTAAAAGTCAAGCCTGAGAGGCAGAGCCTATAGACAACATTCTTTTCCAAAGATGCACAGGCAACAAAGCACAAAGAGTAGAGTTAAAGGAATAGATCCAACATGGAGTCAGGTTTGTTCTTCTCTGTTACACTCCTGCTATCCACCTGAAAATAAAATAAAAGTTTTCCCTTGTGATGATGTCCTTGCCACCCCCACAGCCTCCACATACACTCACATTACTGGAAATGAATTGACACTGAGAAAGTGTATACCCAAACAAACCTTACTAACAATCCCTCAACTAATATCAGTTTACCCACATATTTGCCTTTCCACAATTTGCTCCCCACTAGAAGCTCAAAGTCTCTTTTGTTTGCCTTCTCACTGCTCTTTATTTATTTTCTTATTTGTTGGCCACACCATGTGGGTTGCAGGATCATTGTTCCCTGACCAGGAATAGAACCCAGCCCTGGCAGTGAAGGTGCCTAGTCCTAACTACTGGATCTCCAGCAAAAACCCTTATTTCTCTTTAAAGCTGTAATCCTTTGTCAAAAGCTTAGCCTCCTAGCCTCATTTTCTTTCCTTCTTTCTTTTCTTTTTTATTCTTTTTTTTTTTTCAGGTTCTCTTTTCTCTCTCTGAAGCTCTACCATGCTAGGTAAAACCCTTAACATTAAATAAATTTGTATGCATTTTCTCCTATTAATCTGACTGTTGTCCATTTATTTTGTAGTCCCAGATACTGAATCTAAAAGTATAGAGGAAAAGTTTCTCTCCACTACAGTAGCAATCTCACTAATTTTTCTGATAAACCTACTGAAAGCTATAAAATACTTTGTCATCTAAAACCTTGTCTCCTGTAAGCACTAAATTAGGAGTACCCAATGATGATATTTCATCCATCTCTATTGTCACATCATTCCATAGACTTCCAAAGCCTTCCTTACTACTGGAAATAGAGCCATTAGTGTCTTCATGTTTAATCAAGGCATTCTCTAATTTGTTCCAGAAAACCCCAGAAGTAATTCAGAAAGCACATCCTTAACACTCTGTTCTTCTAGAACCACTCTCATTAATAAAGTTTGTATTAATCAAGGTTCTTCAGAAACACAGAACAAGTAGCATGTGCTCAGAAAGATTAAAGAGAGAGACAGAGAGAGAGAATTTAAGGAATTGGCTTACATGATCGTAGAGACCGGCAAGACTGCAATCTGCAGGGCAGGCTGAAGACCCAAGAAAGTACTGATATTGTGGTTTCAAATCCAAAGGCAGTCTAAAGGCAGACTTCCTTTTACCTGGGGGATTCCAGCCTTGCCTCTTACTGATTTTAACTGACTGACAGAGACCCACTTTTATGTTTTATGGATGATAATATGCTCTATTCAAAGCACATTGAGGTAAATGTTAATCATATCTAAAACACCTTCACAGCAATGTCAAGGCTGGTGTCTGATCAAACAGCTGAGTTTCAAAGCCCAGCCCAGTTGACACATAAAACTTAACCATCTTGTTAAGTGAGGTTTATGGGGGGGAGATTGCCCAGGGAAGAGGATTATGATATGTATACTAAAATTTGGTTGGCAGAAGCAAGCCAGCCTGTGGGCTGCTTTTGCCATGTTATGATTGTGTCACTGAAGGTATAACCAGGTTTGCTTTAGTGAGCAGTTGTACATTTCTTCTGGTTCAGAGTAGTGTGCATTGGTACTTGAGTTTCCTGCTGATTGCCATTTTTAACAGCACTGGTGTGTTTTCATGAACATGGGAGGTTTTGCAGGTGTCATTGGTGTCTGAAAAAAGAGTTGTTAGTTTATTTGCATACCAAATTAGGTCCTTGACAATGGGTTACTCACACATTCGATTGTCCCAGGTCAGTCAAGTTATTTCAAAAATAAAAATCAGTTGTATTTTACCTTTGGCTCATTTCTGTCCCTTTCCTACCAGGTTGCTGTTTCAGTGGGAGAACACCTAGTCCGTTGCCTCAACTCCAGGGTAAACTTTTCATGGGCACTGATGTAACCTTAAAGGTCTCAGTGGGAGGTGGTAGTATATCTATACCAATAAATCTCTTCCCAAGTTACTGATTTTCTAATTTTTATAATTGGGGAGTGTATGACTTTAAGGATCCCCACAGAATGGTAACACTGGGTGACAGTTTCCCTCAAGTATTTACCAAGTCCTTATTAATGGGGGCTATTTTAGTTACAGAAAATTATGTGATAGCAAATGGCAAGTAGTTGTCATTTGGGTGAAGAATGTCCCATGCAGAGAGCAATTTGATTTCTCCATGGAATCAGATATGTTTTTTGGAAGAATTGTCTTTGCTGCTGCACACAAGAATTCTGAGTGTTTACTGTGAGCAGCCAGCATTTCTGTAGAGCTGTGTTATGTAAAATTTGCAGTTGGCAGTGTAAGAAGTTTAGGTTAGGAAGGAGTTCCTAAGTAGGCTCTAGTCCCTGTCTTTTTAAACGTGTGTTGTCTTAGGTAACATTATGTAGTACACATCACATTCCATTTATCTATTTGTTAGTGGCTTGGGAAGGAGTCCACAATAAGGTGTACTTTACTCGGTTAGTGAAACATTTCCACCTCAATAAATTGGGCTTGTACTGGAAGGATAGAGAGATCATTATAATTAGTGGCCAAAATTTTTAAGGGCACCCATTGTGGGAGAGATTTACATTTATGATTGTCCTAGGGATATATAAGAGCTGTAATTTTATTTTTGTAATGGTGTAGAGTTTTGTGGTATTGGCTTTAGATTTTATCATTTTTATTCTGCCTGTACCAATCACAAGCATTCTTGTTGTAATACTGGGTACACACTATCTCTGAGCATATTCCTTAAATGAGACTAGTTAGTGTTCATTTCTCTTTTTATGATGGCAATAGTAACAATGGGTTTCATCCAATTTGAAGTTCAAGTTAGCTCTTAGCATTTAAAAGTCACAAGCACAGGAACCTTGGCTTTGCTGGAATGGGAGTTCCTTAGAGTAGTGAAAATGAGAGGAGGAGCACTGGCCTCAGTATGGTGTCTGTGGTCATATTGGTAGAATCAACCAACTCAAATAGTCATCAGTGTGTTTCCCATTGCCCCCATTTTGACCTCTATTTTGTGTCTCCTTAGCTGGGTGCATGTGGGATGTTGTTTCCATACAGACTTTTTCAGATTACTGAGACTAGGGTGACCCATCAACTGCCTGGATATTCAACACTTCTGGGCGTAGGAACTTCTCTGGTAAGAAAGCAGTTTAGCAACGGGGTAGGAGTTGAACTCTGAAGTCATCTATGGCCAGTAATAGTAAGGGATCTGATTGTTCCCTGGAGTATTGACCAGGTCTGGAATCAATGAGTTCCACCTCATGGGTGTCAGGAGCACATCCACGTTTATTCTATATTGACTTTAGTGGAGAAAAGTACGTGGATGGCAGAAGAGGATGTCTCTCTCTCAAGGTGGTGATGGGTGGTTTGCTCAGCTTACACCAGATGGTGTGAGGACACAGGCTGAAATTGGTAACAAAGTCAGTTGTCCATGTGAGGTTCTCATCAGAACTGAGGGGGAAGTCGTCAGACTCTGGATTTTTGATGAAGGAGAGGGAAGAGTGAAGGTACCACGTGGTTGTTCCTTTGCTGTTGGTGGCAATGTTGGGGCTCCCACATTGGTGAAAATTGATCATTCAGTTGTGTCTGGCATGAATATATTCACCAGCATAGTTTGCAGCGCCTCCCTTGTGGTCTCCACATTTGCTATAAACCTCATTGCCTTAGTTATACCACAGGGGTGTGAATTTAATGTAATCAAGACAATGGGCAGTATTTTTGACCAGGTAGGAGGACCACTGTCCTCCAATCTCTCTCAGTAGCCTCTGCCTTAAAAAAAAAAAAAAAAAAGCTATTATTTCATTCTATGATGCCACTGCACTAGGATGATAGATAGGTGGAAAGTGCAAGCAATGTTATCTTGTAATGCCCACAGTTGAATTCTATTTGTAGTAAAGCAGGAAACTTGATTTGATTGTGTAATTTGTGGCTCACCCAAAAGTTGTAAATGTTGTTTTGTTCAGCCGTTAGTAACATTAGTAGAGGTTGTTGCCTTATATATGTAAGCCAGTAGAAGACCTGTGAAAGTATCTACCATTGCTAAGGCATATATAATGGCTCCTGACACTGCAGGGAGAGGCCCAACGAAATCAGTTTGTCATTTTTAATAACCATTCCCCTCTGTAAATTTCTTCTCCCATGTGGGAGTCCCAGTGTGCAGATTTCTGGTGTGTGGTGCAGTCCCTCAGAACTTTGTGTAAATATCTCTCTGCTAAGTCTACTCCTTGATTAACAACTTATTTTCCTAATTCCATTATTCAAACATACCCTCACCTTATTGTGTGACCATGATAGAAGGGGTCTTGATGGTTCATCCCAAAGTCCCTTGGACTCGGCCTCCTTCAAGAGGCTTAACTTCTTCGGTCATTTGGCTAGTTTGCTTTTGGGATTGTATTGTGCCTCCTCTGTGTCTTGTTTGGTGTGAGTGAAGGTATGGTGTACCAGGACATGCACAGTGAGAGCAAGCACGACAATTTCCCCCTATACTTATTTACCCCAAATACCTCAGCCTTATGTTTTCCAGCCCTGATTACACCAAAGTCCCAGCCAATTAGTTAGCCCAAAATAAGAACCTTGGTGTAATGTTTGTTAAGGGCATATTTACTTACAGGACTATTGCTTGAATCTCAGCCCATGGGGTACATTGTCCAATCTCACAAACAGAATTGAGTGTCTGAATAAAGGTGATAGTCTGTGTCTTTCCATTGCCTGGTATAAGCTCCTTTATACTCCATGTTCCATGAGTAAAGAAAGACCATTCCTTTTCTTGTTTTGAGAGTGTTCAGCACCATCCTGCTTGTCTGTACTGAACACTTGTCTCCACTTCTTGACATGAAGAAGGCTTTTCTAGAAGTTTTAGCAAGTTAACTTCAGTGTCAGTATGTGTGGCTCTTTCCTCATGGAGGTATAACAGCCCAGTAGGCCTGAGTTCAGCTCAATCCATTTTTGTTTTAATAAGGAGGCCTCTGTTGCAAATCTAATTTTACAGGGAGTGTTTTCCATTACTCAGGCATAATAAGAATCTCAGTCTGTAGGGTAATTGGATCTACCCCAGTAAGGACTTCAGATGGATAAGTACTCAGCACACCACCAAGAGTTACCTTTCTACTGGCAAATAACCCTGGACTGAGTCTGAAGCTGCTTATACCAAAAGCCCATCAGTAGGTGTTTGCACATCCACTTGGTCCATAGGCTCCAGGGAGCCAATTTTGGGGTGGCTGAAACATCAAATTGTAAATGCTGTCGCTGAGACACTGGTGAGGAGCTGAAATAATAATCTGTTGTAGTTTACCTAGTGCATGTTCAGAAAGATGTGGTCCAGTAAATATCGAAGGTGAGGTCTGTGTTGGCACCAGAATCCAAAACAGTCTTAACAAATGCTGGGCTTCCTTTACCAAGGTGGGAACTTGGAATACTGGGTGCTCATCTTCTTCCAGATTAGGAAAAGCTTGCAATTATGAATTACAAGTGTAGCCCCCAAATTTAACAGTCTGGAAGGGGCCTTGTGCCTTTAGGGGAAGAGGGCAGAGAAATTGACCATCTCCTCTCAGTGAGGTACTCTAAGCAGTCACTGAGACATGTTCACAGGTGTGACAGCCTGTAAGACAGAGTCTTCCACAGAGTAAGATGTCATCAATATAAGGCCAAAGCTGAGTTTCTGGTTAGAGTGCAGGGCACGTGTTACGGCTGTCTACAAAACCTGTGGGCAACTGCAGGGCTACTTATGTACCTGTTAGGAAATCAGGGAAAGGTCATAAAGTTGACCTTCAAAGATGAAGATGAATTGTGGTAAACTTCTCTGTAAATTTTTACTGACTAGAACTGGATCACAAAGTCCGTAACCCCAAACCTTGTACCCCTGTTGTCTTGAATGTCATCCATTAAGAACATTATCTGGTAGAGCTACTCTAAGAAAAGGAACAGCCTTGTTAAACTCTGTATTTAGCTTCCAGTTTTTAGTAGTGGTTTTAAGTGCAGAACTTACTAGGGAATTGAAGATTGAAAAGGTAGAAATCAGCACCCTTCTTTAACGAAGTCAGCTATGACAGGTTTTAATTTCTTAGTATCTTGCTTCAAGCAGTACTGTGGTGTGTTAATCACCTGCAAGAGTAAGGAAAGGTTAATTTGTTCCCACCAGGCAGAGCTCACCAATAGAGTAGAAGTCTTAGGAGGTTGCCTGCAGAGTGTGGAGGTCCACTCAAAAAAAAAAAAGGAAAAGAGATATTTTCAGGGAGGAACAACCAGGACAAAAGCATCTTTTAGCAAAACTGGGCCAGTTTTTATAGTTAAGAGGTGGATTACTCCTTTGATTGGTCCTCCTTGCAAGCTGTTTACCTCTTGGGGTGTCCCTTTAAAGCATGAGTGCTCTCTGAGGTTAGAGATATTTGAGGTCAATGTCCAACAGTTGGGTAGAGAGCCAGCCAATGTTGTTTGTCTTTTGGAGCCCAAAGAGTTAATGTGGTAAAAAGGTCAATGTCTGCTGGAAGGGACCTATGTGAGGCAGGTCCCTGCCATTGGTAAAGGTCAGGTCCTTGCCACTGGTACAGAAAACACAGCTGCCTCTGAAGGGAAATCCTGCCATGAGCTGTAATCTAGTCATTAAATGTTGTCATTGTTCCATTGATTTACCAGAGATCATCCATTTGGGGACCCTCCTGTCCCCCAGGATGTAGCATAAATCCTCTTGTCTATCTCAGGGTTTATGCTTAAGTGCAGGATCTGACTAATGTGTTTGGCCTGAGAGATGGGCTCCCTATATCATCCAATATAACCAATAATTCCGATAATTGAAGTAAAGAAGCTTGTGTTAGTGTTACCAGGTCCAAGCTCACTCTGCTCACTGCACTACAGGCCAATAAATTGGGAGATGAGGTGTTGAGGCAAAGAATATGACTTTATTGGGAAAGCCGGTAGACTGAGAAGGTGGCAGACAAATGTCTCAAAATAACCATCTTATCGGGGTTTGGATGCCAGTTTCTTTTATAGCACAGAAACGGGCAGGAGATGAAGTAAAGTAAAAAGACCGTAAGTCTTGCAAATATCCCCTGGAATGGCCAACCTTGGGGAGGGACTGTGTTAATTTCTTATTTTTTTGCAGACATCCACCTGTGGACAGGGTCCAATGTTACCCTGAACAAAGACACTTTGGTTTAACATTCAGGCAGAGGGGAGGCTTCCCCAAGGCAGGCCATTATGTATAGACAGTATCCTTTTAAGTAAACAAAAGCAACAGGAAGCAAATGTTAAAGTAAAAGAAACAGATCCAACATGGATTCAGATTTGGTTCTTCTTGTCACAATCTCCCACTGTCAATGTCCATTCCACAATCTGGGGATTGTGGTCATCTAGGGGCAATGACCAATGACCTCTCTAACTTCTTTATGTAATGTAGGAGCAATGAGGGGTAATCGTGGAATGGAACTGATCGGCCTTAGGCTGGGAATAATTCTCAGAATCTTTTTAGCAAACTCATGGACAGAGTTTAGTACAGTGCTCAAAGTTTTAACATAATTAGCAACAGCTAGGTCTTTCAGAGCATTTACATATTCCCCTGTCTGGACAGACACCTGGAATCGCCTACCATACAATATTTCAAAGTGTCTTAATTGAAGCCTACTTCTGACAGCCACTCTGATCCATAGCAGGGCAACTGACAAAGACTTATCCCAAGTTAAATTAGTTTCTTGACATATTTTAGTGATTCTCCTTCTCAGTGTATGGTTCATTTTCTCAGTTTTTCCTGTTGATTGTCGTCTCCAGGATAAATGTAATTTCCAATAAATTTGCAGCACTTTAGACACTAGTTGGGTTATGTTAGAAACAAAAGCAGTCCCCTTATCACTCTGAAGGGTGTTAGGTAGTCCAAACCAGGAATGATTTCCTTAAGGAAAACTTCAGCCACTTTGGAAGCTTCTCCTGCCTCCACCCATCCTGAAAATGCATCCACTCACACTAACAGGTACCTGAATTTTCCTGTAACTTGAGGCATTTGAGTAAAGTCTATTTGTCAGTCCTCAGTGGGGCAGGTCCCTTTGTCCTTGGTCCCTATCTGGGGAGGTCTGGCAGCAGTTTTGGGGTTACTTTTAGCACAATCATGTAATTTCAAGTGACTTGTTGGATGGTCCTTTATAGGTGAGGTCCCATTATATACCTTGGAACACATTGCAGGGTGACATCTCTCCCGTAATGGATATTGTCATGAATATGCTTCAGCACAGTGTCCAAGAGGGCCTGAAGAATCAAAACTGTTCCAGTGCGTTAAATTTCCAGCCAGGTGAGTTATGGTCAAGAGTGAAACCACACTCTTTGTCCCTCTGCTTGTCCTTTTCTGAATATACTGGCTGATATTTTGATAAGCCACTCTGCAGGAGAAGTGACTCTATCATCTGCTGCTTTCGTGGCAGCTTGGTCAGATAATCAATTGTCCTTTATTATATGAGTCTCACACTTCTGGAGGCCTGGGCAGTGCATTATGGCCACTTGTGAGGCCTTATGGACTGCTTCGAATAGTGACAGGCTGTCAGGAGCATGTTTTAAGTCTTTATTGTTTCAAGCAAGAAGCCCCCTTTCTTTCCAGATTGCCCCGTGAGCATGCACCACAGAGAATGCATAGCAGGAGTCTGTATATATATTTACTCATTTCCCTTCAGCAAGGAGGAGGGCTCTTGTCAGAGCAATGATTTCTGCTTTCTGAGATGAGCCTCCTGTGGGCAGAACTTTTGCCTCAACCATCCTTTCAAGGGTTACCACTGCATACCCAGTTCATCATCTACCTTGGTCCATGAAACTTCTTCCATCGGTGAACAATTCCATATCTGGCTCTGTCAAGGGTTGGTCCATTAAGTCTGGTTTGCTAGAGTACACTGGCTCAATGACATGTAGGTAGTCATGCTCTGAGGATTGTGCAGCAACCATCGGGAGAAATGTGGTTGGATTTAGGGCTGAGGTGACTTGAAGTCTTACTTTGGGACTGTCCAGGAGAATGGCTTGGTACTTTCCCATTCTCAAAGAAGTCAGCCTATAACCCCCTTTCTGTTCCAGCAAAGAAAGGACATGGTGAGGGACATACAGAGTGGTGAGTTGCCCCAGGGTATACTTCTCACCTTCCTGAAGTATGTCACAAGTAGCTGCTACAGCTTGAAGGCAAGGAGGCCACCCCTTAACAGTCTGTTCCAGTTGTTTTGAGAAGTAGGCAATGGATGGAGGGATATTCGCTACAGTTTGAATTAACACCCCAAGGCTTATGCCTTGTCTCTCATAGACATACAGCTTGAAAGGTTTCTGTAAGTCCAGTAGTCCCAAAGCTGGAGCTGAGACTAACATAATTTTTATTGTTTCAAAGGCTGTTTGACACTCTTTAGTCCAAGTAAGGGGCTCAAGATCATTTCCTTTCAGTGCCTCGTAGAGGGGCTCTACTATGAGCCCATAGTTTGAGATCCAAATCCAACAGAACCCTGCCATTCCTAGAAACGGTCTCAGGTGTCTGCAAGTCTTATATGCTCTCAAGCCTGCAATTGCCTGTTTTCTGTCAGGCAAAAGATCTCGCTGTCCTTGGGAGAGGACAAAGCCCAGTTATGTGACTTGCTGTTCGCATATCTGGGCTTTTTTCTGAGAGACCTTATATCCACAATTGGCCAGATAGTTCAGTGTTCTGATGGTATTTTGTAGACACTTATCATACGTAGGGCATATATTTATCATAAGCAAGTCATGCACATATTGGAGTAAGAGCCCTTCATCCAATATCAAATTTCTAAGGTCCCTAGCCAGCATCTCCCCAAACAAGGTATGGGTGTTCTTAAATTCTTGAGGCAGGACTGTCCAACAACACTGTTGGACTACCTGTGTTTCTGGGTCCTGCCAATCAAAAGCAAATAGGAATGCAGAAGAAAGCATCTTTCAAGTCCAGGACTCAGAACCGGCCATATTCTCCTGGAATAGTTGTAAGTAGAGTGTGTGTATTAGGTACCACAGGGTGTAAGTCTTGGATTACTTCATTAATAGCCCTCAAATCTTGGACAAAGTGATACTCTGTGGAGTTTGGCTTTTTTACTGGGAGGATGGGAGTGTTATATGGAGACGTGCAAGGTTTAATCATTCCTGTTATCAAAATCTTTTCCAGAATTGGCTGTATTCTGTTTCGAGCCTCTTGTCTCAGAGTATACTATTTTAGATTAGATGTCCCAGCATTCCTTTTTAATGGGATTTGTATTGTTCTTGGGTTTTTGGCTTTCCCTGGAGTGCCATCAACCCATACTTCTGGCCTTACCTTTTCATAGACCTCTGCGGGAAAAAGCTCCTTTTCTGAGGTTTCTGTGAGCGCCATTTTTAGGCTTAAAGGAGGCTCTGGTGGGACCCTGATGTCCAGCTGTTTTGGTAAAAAAGGTTATTTTGAGCATTTAATTTACAAAGTAGTTCTCATCCCAAAAGTTGTATTCGACACTCTGTCATGTATACGAAGCTGTGTTTCAGAGTGGGATCACCTAAATGGGATTCTAGAGGTTGTAAAAACAAACAGTTTTGTACTCCTCGAGAAACTCCCATGACCGAGATGGACTGAGATGATTTCTGTGCCATCTTGACAGCGTATAAGGCACGCGTATCTATTAGAAAGTCAATCAACTTCTTCCCCCCTGTCAAAGTTACCCAGGGCTCCTGTGGGGAAATTAGAATTAGATGCCTCAAGTCCAAGTGTGTCCCTGAGCCTCTTCATTCATTATCAGAGTGTTCCACTCTTTTTACCATATGAGAGGCTCCTGTCTTCCTTCTATTATTCTTTAGTCTAGGGAAATCTTTTTCCAAATCCCTTCCTCCTTGAAGTAAGCACATTGTTCTCTCCCCAGTGGTGGCTTACCTTCCTTTAGGTCACTTGCCTTCCAGGAATTCAATGCTGCTGCCAGAAAAGCTCTGCATTTTGTTTCACGTCTTCTTCCTTCTGTCATTGCTTCCTGTTGTTGAACACTTTAAACAAAACATCCAGTAATTGAGAAGGGTTCATTACAAATACACCATCTTATTTCTGAAATTTTCTTCTTATATCTGGGGAACTTTGCCCGAAGAAGATCATACTTACCATCTTTACCATCTCTGGGCCTCCTGGCCTGCATCTGTGTAGTGCTTATAAGCTTCATAAATTCTTTCTAGAAATTCTGATGGATCCTCATTTGGTTTTTGTTTTATTTCCTGAATTTTGTTTAAGATCTTTTGTCTAGGTACACCATTCAAGACTCACTAAGATGCATCTCATCTCCTATAATGTTCTAGAAGTGGCATGGCACCATTATTAGGATCCCAGTTAGGCTCAGCAATAGGGAAAACCATATTTGTTTCTGGAGCTCCACCTTGATCTGCTAGATGGAACTGGATCTCTTCCTCTCTAGCTCTGTCAATGACCATTCTCCTTTCATCCCCAGTAAACATTATATTCATAAGAGTGTGAATGTGCACCCAAGCAGGATGGTGAGTGGCAAATACAGAGGAGAAAATTTCATTCATTTGGAGTGGGTCCTCTCGGTAATCAAGGAATGGTTTTTCCAGTTAAGCTAATCTGAAGTCAAGAATGGATTGTGCATCCATAGGAACCCAGCTGGTTGGCCATTTGCATTAAGGCCTTGTACGTGATATCAGCACAAGGGGAATTCCCCTGCTGCAGAAGTGGCTCTGGGTCTAAACTGAGTGCTCTGTTGGGTCTTAGATGGTGATACTAAACCAGGTTCCTGCTCCAGGGATTAACATAGAAACTACTATTTGATCCCCAGGGGTAGGGGAAACAGGAGGCGGTGAATATGTTGGCAGCATGGGCAGACAGTTGAGACAACTGCCACTGCAGCCTGCTTAGCCACTGGGGGAGCTGTATAGGTTGGAGATGGGGTTAAGTTTTGAAATAACATGTCCCCACTCTCATTTTCAACCTCGTTCCCCTGTAGAACAGGTTCCCTCTTGGGTTTCCTTTCAGAAAACCCACCATAAGGGGCAGCCCTCTGACTCCTTTTTCTCCTGATGCAATAGTGTAAATGCTCCTACATATGGAATCTCATCTCTTTCCCCTGCTTTTTTGTAGAACACTTCTAACTACGAGATTGTGTAATAATTGAGTGAGCCATTCAGGTGCCACCACTCTTCTGATCCTAATGTATATTGGGTCCACACCCTGTTACAATAGTATATCATGTCTTTCTTAGTCATAGGTCCATGGCTATGTTTTCCCCAATTCTCTAATATACATCCCAAAGGGCCCTCCTTCAGGATAGTTGGAATTTTCCCCATTTTTATAAGTTTGATAATACCAAAACACAAAAGATGCAAACAAATTCCAACAAAAATCCCAAACAAATTCTAAGATCGATGCACACAAAACCAAAAAAACCCAAGACCAAAACCAATGAACAGGTTCCAAATCAGGTAGAGTCCAACAACAATTCCCCCCCACAATAGGGTATGCCACTGAAACCAATGTCTTATCCCATAAAGGAGAAGCCTGAATTGAGTGGAATATGTTGTCAGTGTGTACGCTGGAGAAACTTACCCTACAAAATCGAGTCCATTGACTTACAACACAAAAGAACACACAAACCAAAACAAAACCCACACCAAAACAAACAAACCAGTTACTGAACTGGCGAGACTTACCCTACAAAATTGAGGCCATCCACTCGTAGAAGTTGGTCATTTCCTTGCTTCAACTGCCAAGCACTGGTGCCATCAGTGTCACTTCAGGGAATTTTGAGGATAGATCTTCAGGACAATTGGTCCTGGCAGCTGCTAGGGACTTGCCCTAATGTTCCCTGATCAGGGCTGGCTAACCACGAGCAGCAAGGTTTCTGGCTGGCTAAGCCAAATTTTTTACTGAGTCCAAGCTCACTCTGCTCACATCATTACAGGCCAATAAATCAGAGATGAGGTGTTGAGACAAGGAATACGACTTTATTCAGAAAGCTGGAAGACCAAGAAGATGGCAGACTAATATCTAAAACTAACCATCTTATCGGGGTTTGGATGCCAGTTGCTTTTCAAGAACAGAGTGGGGAATAGGAGGTGAGGAAGTTAAGTAAAAATGTCATATGTTTTGCAAATGTCCCATGGAATGGCCAGCCTCGGGTAAGGGATGTGTTAATTTCTTCTTTCCTGTAGCCATCCACAGGTGGACAGCGTCCAGATGTTTCCCTAAACAAAGGCACTTTGGTTTAACTTTCAGGCAGAAGGAGTGTTCTCTGAGGCAGGCCATTATGTACAGACAGTATCCTTCTAAGTAAACAAAAGCAACAGGAAGCAAAGGTTAAAACAAAAGAAACAGATCCAACATGGATTTAGATTTGGTTCTTCCTTGTAACATTAGGACTGCAGCCCAGGAAACACAGATCCAAGAAGTAATTGAGTTGTGTTCTACAAGACTACAAAATGCAGGAAGGTTTAGAAAGGCAGGAAAGGAAAAACAAAACAAAAAAAACAGAAAGCAATGTAAGTTGTCAAGAATTAGGATATGAGCTGGCAAGAAATGAGGAATCTTGTTAAGCAAGGAGTGGTTGGGGTTCAAAATGATTGCATAGTTGCAAAGAAGAGGACTTTGAAACTGCAAGGTCACAGCTAACAGCTGTTAGCAGATACTGTTTTGAAAACAGCTTGTGGTGTCCTTGAGTTTGATACAGTTGAGAAAGTCCTCAGTTGTTCCAAGACTTGTCCAAGACCACATCCACAATAGCCACCAGCTCCATTTTGAATGCCTAATCATAGTAACTTAATTTTAATTAACTTTAATTAACTAAAGTAACTTTAATTTTAAGATCTTAAAATGATCTTAAATGTCATCATTTCCCCTTTTGATTAAAAAAAAAAATTTTCTTTGAAAAGCATTTATGATCAACTTTTGGTCTTATTATGTCCTTTTTGTTACCCGAGTGACTTATAATCCACTCCCGTTACATCAAGACCCTTGGAGATAGGGTGGATTTGTCCAGAAAATCTGTATTGGGTGGAGGAAAAAGAGGAGTAGATTACAGGCTTGCGTCATATTTGAGCAACAAAGGGGCCTCAAGAATGTGGTCTCAGGCAGGTCATGTCTTGGTTAAGATGATAGTTAACTGAGCCCTCAGTGATCCTGCAGTGGCAGGTCATGAGGCAAAGGCTTGGTGAATAGTTACCCATCTCTGGTTCACCATTGTCCTAGTAGACACAGTATTTAAACAATTTAAAAATCACAACACGATTGATTTGAATAATAAACAAATATTTAAGGCTAAGATGACAATTAGTGATAAAAATTGTAGTCCTGATCTTAAAAGGAAGGTTACTTGAGAAGGCAACGAACTAATAAGTTCCCCTAGTCCCAAGAGATTTCTCAGACATTTCTTAAGATAGCAATGTTAACCTTCAATATTTCTAATTGTTGGACCAACTCTCTCCTGATTTATTTATATAACAACAACATTCTTCTCAAAGAAAAATGCAAGTTCCTTCTTGATGGGTGGTTGTCGACAAAGAAACAATAAATTTGTGAGGAATTGGCATGGCAAATAAACTTAGGTTCCAGGTGTATAATTGGGTGAAGAATCTGAACAGAATTTGATCTTGGGGTAGTAAGTTAAAGAAGGCTCAAGTTTGTTTAACTAGCCTTCTTGGCTTGAATTCCCTCTCTCTGGTAATATGGGTGTCCTTATTCTTTCAGGTGCAGGGAGTGCACATTTCTTATGGGACATTGTTTCCTTCTTTCAAGGAGACAGAAGGGAGGCTCAGACTGTCTGGTTGTTTCTTAAGTAATTTTAATTCTAAATAATTAATATGTCATTGAGGCACTATTTAGGGTAGCCTACTGTGGACTCCCCCCACACCCCACACACACAGTTTTCTCCTCTGAAACGTCCCTGGAAGATTCACATATTAAAAGCTGAGTTAGTGATTATGAGGAGAGAAAATAGGTTAGTAGGGTTCTCCATTTCATTGAAACATCTTCTTACTTCAATTAAACAGTTTTATCTCCTTTCAGGATTTACTCATACAGGTGGGTTCTCAAGGCTTGGCCTATGTTTCAAGCAATCAGTCATTTAATATGAGACATGTCTAAGGAAACAAAAGAAAAACAGAGGTTGATAAATGGAGCATATTCCCCAATGTTCATAGCAACACTATTTACAATAGCCAAGACATGGAAGCAACATAAATGTCCATCAACAGAGGAAAGGATAAAAAAGATTTATATACAATGGTATTGTATATAAATTCTATATATATTCACAATGAACAATTAAGCATTTACAAAAAATAAAATAATGTCATTTGCAGCAACATGGATGGACCTAGAGAGTATCATACTAACTGAAGGAAGTCAGAAAAAGTAAGAAAATATTATATGATATCAGTTAATCACATAGTGGAATCTTTAAAAAATGGTACAAATGAACTTACTTACAAAACAGAAATAGACTCAGACATAGAAAACAAATTTATGGTTACCAAAGCAGAAAGGGGTTGTGGAAGTGATAAATTAGGAGTTTGGTATTAACAGATACACACCACTATATATAAAATAGATAAAGAACACGGACCTACTTATGGCACAGGGAACTATATTCAATATCTTATAATAACATATAATGGAATATAATTTGATACATATATTACTTTACTGTATACCTGAAACTAATACAACATTGTAAATCAACAATACTTCAATGCAAAATTACATACATAAAAATATATATTTTTTTTGTCTTCCCTGGTGGCGCAGTGGTTGAGAGTCTGCCTGCCGATGCAGGGGACATGGGTTCGTGCCCCGGTCCAGGAAGATCCCACATGCTGTGGCAGCTAGGCCCTGAACCATGGCTGCTGAGCCTGCGTGTCCAGAGCCTGTGCTCTGCAACAGGAGAGGCCACAACAGTGAGAGGCCCGCGTACCGAAAAAAAAAAAAAAAAGAAAAAAAAAAAAATATATATATATATATATATATATATATAAAACATACAAATTTAAAAAGAAATATATGTCAGTCAAATAAATAAATGAAGAAAATTATAAGTCAGTTTATTTGAGCCCAAGGTACAGTTAGTCAGAAGATCTCTAGATGTCAGAACTGAGGTATCTTTCACACTTTGAAATGTCTTTGGTGATGTCATCGGGTGTTCAGGTAAAATTTCAGAGTGGCTCATACAGGCATGAGAATGGTTTAAATATGAGTGGTTGTGGCAGTTTCTCTGAAGTTTATATACAGTTAACAAGTTTCAGGGAAAGGAAGGTTTTAGTTTGAGAGTTTCTGAATTCTGAAGTCCAGCTGCAGGTGTTCAAAGGGCCCAGAGGAGAAGATCTGAGGTATCTGGGGACAAAAATAGTGAGTTTTCCTCCAGGGTTATGGACAGAGCAGCAAAGACATTGTTGGTAGCCTATTTTCACATATTCATAGGCATCTACCCAACAATAACTATTTACAATTTAAGTCATCTTAAATGTATTATGGTTGGTGAAGAAGTGTCAGAAAATGACAGTGGAATTTGGCAGGGAACTGGGAAGAATGAAACAGCTGCCTTGGGTTTTGCAGAGCCCTGACTGCTTAATTTACTGAAATTGTTTATCCATCCTTATTTCCCTGATTAAGGAACAGACTGTTGTCATGTGCTATAAAGACATCAGAATGGCAAAAGTCTGGAGTGGGTCAAGATGGTGGAATAGGACCTGGAGTTCACTTCTCCCCAGAAGTACATGAAGAATACATCTGCAAGTGGAACAATTGACACTGAGTATCTGCTAAACACTACCAGTGGACCTTGGACACCTAAAAGGACAAGAAAAGATCCCCACATAACTAGTTAGAACAAAGAAGAGAAAGGGAAGGAAATAAAAAGAGGAAATAGGATGGGATCCACACCCTTGGGGTGGGAGGATAAAGGAGAGGAGAGGTTACTGCACCCAGGTAGGACCCCTCACTTGTGGTGAAATATGTTGAAATGGGGGGGGGGGGCGCTTCAGGGGCTATCACAAGAAAGTGCAGTGGCCCATCTTTGGCAGCCAGGACAGATAGAGACTTGCCCAGATGGTCTGGGCCACAGTCCTCTGTGCCCCAGCCTGAGACAGGTATCTGCCAATGCTGGCAGGTGTTGGGTGCTGAAGTGTGGGGTTAGAGAGCAGACCTGGGGAGAGGACTGTTGTTGGCTGTGCAGAGAGCATGTGAGCAGACAGGAATGAGGAACTATGCAGCTGAGTATTCTCCTGTAGGAAGCATAGACTGCCATGGAAGCAAGGCACCATTGTTAAGTGGTGTGCAAGGGGCTGGGCCACAATCCCATCCTCTCTCCCCACACGCCAGCCCCTTCCTCTGTGGACACTGGGAAGGACTCCTAATAGAGCAAACATGTGTGCTCCAGTCATTGCCACTTCCTGTCGGGCCCATCCTCCATGGGCAGTAGAGGGGGATCCCACAGGAGTGAGCCAGCACACCCCAGTTGTGGCAGCCTTCTCTCTCGCCTGAATGAGTGTGCACCACATTTGTTCCCACCTTGTCCCCCTCACACCTGAGCAAGTGCTAGAGCCCCAGTCATAATTGCCTTATCTCCCTCCTGCCTGAGCAAGCACGCACACCCCAGTAGGTTGACAACTTTTGCCCCTCCCACCTAAGTGAACAAGCATGTCCCAGTTAATCACTGCCTTTGCCCACTCTCACCTGGGCTGGGAGCAGACACCTGAGGGTGACCCACATTCAGAGGTGGGGCCAAAACCAAAACTGAGACCCAGGGACTGTGCGACTAAAGAAGAGGAACTGAAATCTCTCTGTGCAGCAGCACAAGGCATGGATTAAACCCTTGTGATCAGCCTGGTATATCCTACAACTACAGAGCATCTGAATGGACAATAAGTGATCCCACAACTGAGATAGGTCTAAGTTCAGCAGCAGTGGACATGGGGATCGGTAAACATGAAAGTGAGGCCAGATCAGAGTCTGAACTGCCCTCACAGTGCCAAAGCAGATCTAGAGACCTACCTAGAGGTCGTGGACAGCCTCCTGGGGACATGGGGTTTGCCTGTGTTTAACCATGGGGACAAGGACACTGACAGAGAAAGCCAAAGGGAATTGTTTTGTTGTTTTAATTTATTTTATTTTATTTATTTATTTAATTTTTAAAATATATTTTTAGGGCTTCCCTGGTGGCGCAGTAGTTGAGAGTCTGCCTGCCGATGCAGGGAACACGGGTTCGTGCCCCAGTCCGGGAAGATCCCATATGCTGCGGAGTGGCTGGACCTGTGAGCCATGGCTGCTGAGCCTGCGTGTCCAGAGCCTGTGCTCTGCAGTGGGAGAGACCACAAAGGTGAGAGGCCCGTGTACCACAAAAAAAAAAAAAAAAGAATATTAGAAATGAAGAAATATTAGAATACTCAAATCATGAATACTAGGGAGGACTCAAATCAAGAATATTCTTAGAAATAAGAATATTATAAATGAAGAAGAAATTATAGTAGACACAACAAAACTACAAAGGATCACAAGAAACTACTATAAGAAAATGTTTGCCAATATAATGGACACCTGGAAGACATGGACAAATTCGAAGAAAGGTACAATCTCCCAACACTGAACCAGGAAGAAGTAAAAAATATAAACAGACCAATCACAAGTAATGAAATTGAAAATGTAATTAAAATCTTTCAACAAACAAATTCCAGGACTAGATGGCTTCACAGGCGAATTCTATCAAACGTTTAGAGAAGAGTTAACACTTACAGTTATTAAACTCTTACAAAAATGTGCAGAGGAAGGGACACACCCAAGCCACAACCACACTGCTACTAAAAACCAGATGAAGATATCACAAAAAAAAAAATTACAGATCAATATCACTGATGAACATAGACACAAAAATCCTCAACAAAATACTAGCAAACTGAATCCTACAACACATTAAAAGGATCATACACCCTGATCAAGTGAGATTTATCCCAGGGTTGCAAGGATTCTTCAATATATGCAAATAAACCACTGTGATATACCACATTGACAAATTGCAGAATAAAAACAAGATGATCATCTCACTAGAGGCAGAAAAAGCTTTTGACAAACTTAATCATCCATTAATGATTAAAAAAACAAACAAACAATTCTTCAGAAAGTGGGCTTAGAGGGAACTTACCTCACTGTAATAAAGGCCATATACAACAAACCGCCAGTTCACATCATTCTCAGTGGTGTAAAAGTGAAAGCATTTCCTCTAAGATCAGGAAGAAGACAAGGACATTCACTCTCAACATTTTTATTCCACATAGTTTTGGAAATCCTAGTCACAGTTATCAGAGAAGAAAAATAAATAAAAGAAAGCCAAATTGGAAAAGAAGAAGTGAAACTGTCACCGTTTGCAGATGACATGATACTATACTAAGAAAATTTTAAAGACGTAACCAGAAATCTACTAGAGCTCATCAATGAATTTGGTAAAGTGGCAGTGTACCAAATTAGTACACAGAAACCTCTTGAATTCCTATACATTAACAATGAAAGACCAGAAAGAGAGATTAAGGAAACATTTCCATTTAATATTGCATGAAAAAATAACAAAACACCAAGTAATAAACCTACCTCAGGAGTCAAAATACCTGTACTCAGAAATCTATAAGATGCTGATGGAAAAAGTCAAAGATGATGCACAGAGATGGAGAGGTATATCATGATCTTGAATTGGAAGAATCAATATTGTGAAAATGGCTATACTACCCAAGGCAATCTACAGATTGAATGCAATCTCTATCAAATTACCAAGGACATTTTTTCCAGAATTAAAACAAAAAATTTTACAATTTGTATGGAATCACAAAATACCATGAGTAACCAAAGCAATCTTGAGAAAGAAAAATGGAGGTGGAGGAATCAGGTTCCCTGACTTCAGACTGTACTATAAAGCTACAGTAATCAAAACAGTATGGTATTGGCACAAAAACAAATATATAGATCAACAGAACAGGATAGAAAGCCCAGAGGTTAAACCCACAAACCTATGGCCACCTAATCTATGACAAAGGAGAACAGAATGTACAATGGAGGAAAGGGAGTCTTTTTGATAATTGTTGCTGGGAAAACTGGACACCTACATTTAAAATAATAAAATTAGAACACTCCATAACACCATACACAAAGGTAAACTCAAAATGGATTAAAGACCTAAATGTAAGGCCAGATACTATAAAACTTTTAGAGGAAAATATAGGCAGAACACTCTCTAACATAATTTGCAGCAAGATCTTTTTCTATCCACCTCCTAGAGTAATGAAAATAGAAACAAAACTAAACAAATAGGACCTAATTAAACATAAAAGTTTCTGCACAGTAAAGGATATCAAAAAAACAAAAAGAAAACACTCAGAATTTAAGAAAATATTTGCAAACTAAGCAACCAACAAGTGATTAATCTCCAAAATATACAAAGACCTCATGCAGCTCAATATCAAATGAAAAACCAAACACCCAATCAAAAACCAGGTGGAAGATCTAAATAGACATTACTCCAAAGAAGATATACACATGGTTAAAAAGCACATGAAAAGATGGTCAACATCACTAATTATTAGAGAAATGCAAACCAAAACTACAATGAGGTGTCACCTCACACTGGTCAGAATGGCCATCATCAAAAAATCCACAAACAAGAAATGCTGAAGAGGATGTGGAGAAAAGGGAACCCTCCTACACTGTTTGTGGGAATGCAAACTGGTATAGCCACTATGGAGAACAGTAGGATGGTTAATTAAAAAAACTGACAATAGTGCTACCATATGATCCAGAAATCCCACACTCGGGCATATAACCAGAGAAAACCATAATTTGAAAAGATACTTGCACCTCAATATTCATTACAGCACTATTTACAATAGCCAGGACATGGAAGCAACCTAAATGTACAGCAACAGAGGAATGGATAAAGAAGATGTGGCACATATATACAATGGAATGTTACTCAGCCATCAAAAACCCTAAATAATGCCATTTGCTGCAACATGGATGGGCCTAGAGAGTGCCATACTGAGTGAAGTCAGACAGAGAGAGGCAAATATCATATCATATAACTTATATGGGGAGTCTAAAAAAATTACAAATAAATTTATCTACAAACCTGAAATAGAGTTACAGATGTAAAAAATAAACTTATGGTTTCCAGGAATAAGGGGGTTAGAGGGATAAATTGGAAGATCGGGATCGAAACATCCACACTACTATATATACTATAGATAACTAACAAGAAGCTGCTGTATAGCACAGGGAACTCTACTCAATACTCTCTATGGTCTATATGGGAAAATAATCTAAAAATAAAGTGAATATATGTATTTGTATAACAAATTCACTTTGTGGTACACCTGAAACTAACACATTATAAATCAATTATACCCCAATAGAGTTAAAAAAAAAAAAAAAGAAAAGAATTGCAAAAGTCTGGTGATAAGAGATCAGGGGGGTTTTTTGTTTTTTTTTGTTTTTAAAAATGTTTTGTTTGTTTGTTTGTTTTTTCCAGAAACAGAATGGGCTTCATCAGCACGTGCAGATTCTATTGTTGTTTATGCCTTTACAAGAAAGTCATCTGAGGCATTTCCCTAATACTCAGGTTCAGTCCCTTAGTATGAGCTTCAATTGATGTCAGACAACATTTTACATTGGGACATGTAAGATTTCCAGAAATTTCATACACTTTCTTGAACACTTATAACAAATACCTATACAGCACAAAATAAAGAAGCCTTAATATTATTTCTTATTTGATAATACCTCTCATGTAATTTAATATATCAAATGTGCCTAATTAGTTTAAAACCTCTCTTTTTGTAAGGAGAGAGGTGTGAACTATAATATTGCCTGCCATATTAGTAAACAAATGACATTGTAGCCGTCAAGCCACCACATTACAGTCACAGCAATGGTGAATCTTAAGGAAACTCAGGATAGAAACAGGATGCCCACCATGAATCTTCCTGTACATAGAAAAGCACTAAATTCCTTAACTTGAGATATCTGCTTTTCTTTTATTAACAGTAGTCTTTTGATTTCCTGACTATCTCTTTTGTTGCAAAAACTCCTATATATCCTGGCTTCCTCCATCCCTCCCACCTTGTCTCCTCAGAAGTTTCTCAGCATTATCTGAGATGCTGTGTCTCTGGCTTGAAGTCCTCAGAATGTATACTGAATAAAACATAACTCTCAACTTTTAGGTTGTGCCTTTTTTTTTTTTTTTTCCTGTTGACAGAATGATAGGAAAACACAGGATCCTGTTTACTTACTCCAAGTTACTTCTAACTAAAAAGGCTTCATTTAGAATTTAATTTGGGGGAAGTTTGTCCAAAATATCAAGAACACTTAGTCAACTGCTTAGTTATTCATTTAGCCAAATAAGAAATAAAACTTTAATTATAGAGGGGTATATAATTTTGAACAAAAGTTAGCTCTTTTAATATTGAGAAGACTAGTTTTACGTAAGTAATCATAGACCTGATAAAAACAATAGAACATAAGCAACTATTTTGACAAGACATAGATCTTAGCTAATTTTTTTTCTATATAGATTACTTAGAGGTAAAGACACTTTTATAATCACTTATTATCAACAGCAGATAAACAGAAAAAAAATTGTCCTTTTAACAGAGAGAAAACCAAATTCCAGTTTATTTTTGACATTAGACTCAATTACTTAATTAAATTTATTCTAATTCTTATCCAGTACTGACTATAAGCATTTAGAGTAGGGGATACTGAGAGAAAGGGAACAAAGAATGGCTTTGTTGAAATTTAAAGAACCCAATTTGGCTTAAGGCATTTTGTGATCTAAACCTGGCTGCAAAGCTTGCTCTTGAGCAGGTCTCAGTAATTGATGATCTTAAGGGAGTGAATGCAGAAACTAGAGAAGAACAGTCAAGAAATAATAGTGCAGCCTTGAGGCAGTGTTCTGGGTCCTCGAGGGATATACACAATATATCTTCAGCAGGAACTAAGGCTCCTTCCCAGGTGGAGGATGGAATGAACCCACCTGGCTTCAATCAACTTGGACTCTGTTCAAGTTGGACCTTTCCCCAAATTCTATGCTGAATTCCAATCTGCTCAAGCCCCCTCATGAATATGCATGTACCCTTAGCTTAAAAATTCCCCAGTTATGTTGTTTTGGGAGACAATGCTTTGGGACAATGCCCAGTATTCTCCTTACTTGCTACAAGGAATAAATCCTTCCTTCTCCCAATCTTTGTCTTGGTTGTGTCTATTGACTCAACACCCAGCAAGAGGTGAACCCAGGTTTTGAATAACATGACCACACATAAAATTTCTTTCTAAAGATTTCCTTTTCTTCACAAACCTTTTAAAACTCTCTGTTTCCATTTTAGTTTGCCCCTTTATTTTTTGTTTGTTTGTCAGATTGTTTGTTTTCCTATTAGAAATCACCAGCTTTGGGATGGAATCACTTTCTTTTTCTTTAACAGATTCATCTCCTTACCTTATATATTTTCTTACTCCCAAAAAATATCCTATTCAATTATCATACTTGGCACCATTAACCACATATATTAATTAGAATTCTTAATCTTATGAAACTTTTTTTAGTAAAACTAGATAACTGTTTATACAATTGTAAACTTATTTACAAAATAAAGAAACAAAATATATTTACTAATAGAGCCAAACATACTTAGCCTCTCTGTAATAAGAGGTAAAAAATAGGTAAACTTAGACTAGTTAAGTAATTACTGTTTCAGTGTTTTATCTTACATGAAAATAATCTAAACCATCAATGAATTCCCATCATTTAATTTAACTTAGGAAAGCTGTAAGGTTTTAAGTTACCAAAATATTTGGGGAAACTATTTTTAATAGATATCACATAAAACATAATTTTTCTTAAAGAGTTGACAAAAAACTATTATTTATATCTATTTTATTATTTATGAAAATTTATTCATATCAAGTTAATTTTCTTGCTGACAAATTTTGTAACAGAGATAACGATGCCAAATCTCAGCTTTTCTGTACACTGGTGTCAAATCAAACCTTGGAGACAAGTTTTGTGTGCAGTAGAAAAGAATAGCTTTATTGCTTTCCCAGGCAAAGCGGAACACACTGGGTTCCCACCTGGAAAAACTATGTGTCCCAACCTGGGAGGATATGGTGAGGAGTTTTATAACAATAGTTCAAGGGTGAGGTTGCTGAGATTACAGTGTGTGCGGGTTCTCAGGTGGTTGATCTCCTAACATTTTTTTTTTAACATCTTTATTGGAGTATAATTGCTTTACAAAGGTGTGTTACTTTCTGCTTTATAACAAAGTGAATCAACTATACATATACATATATCCCCATATCTCCTCCCTCTTGCATCTCCCTCCCTGATCTCCTAATCTTTTTGAGTTTCTCTGGACACTTTAATCTTGCCTTAGGTCGTTTCTTGGCAGTTCCTCACTTGATTAGCAACAGTTTGAATCTGCTCTTTGGAACTCAGGGAGGGTCGTGGAGGCTGGGGTTGTTCCTCCAAGAAATGGGGGACAAAAAATTCTTCCGTGCCCAGGAGCCCCGCAGGGTCCTCCTCAGTTTCAGAATCATTTGTCAAGGGAAAAGACAGATTTTAAAGTTCTTCTTCACAAAAATTAAAAGACTTTAGCCACTTGAGCAAGTAACTTAATTTATTTCAACTCATTTTTAATCTAGTGTGTTTTTTATTGTACCTGACTCGCAGCTAAAGTTTTAAATAAAAACTATGAAATTTCTAATTATGTCTGTCTGTATGTCTGCATGTGTGTGTTTTAAACATGGTTTCTTCCTGCCCTTAGGTATTACTGCCAAAATTGATTTGTAAATTGATTTAGATTTAATTGGATTTAAGAAAAGTAAGGGTTTATATAAATTCTCAGAAATAGAATAGAAACTAACTCAAATGAATTTGACATACTTGTGATCTCCGAACATATTTGATAATAAAATCAGACTCGGTTTGTTTAATTAATTAATACACACATGTCTTTAGAGTTATAAACATTAAGTATAATACTTTTACTGTGACTAGTTTTGCTAAAAGTTAATAATCTTATGTTATTGAAAGCAAGGAAGACCCTGTGGGGCTCCTGGGCACGAAGCCTTTTTTATTTCTGATTTCTTGTAAGATTCCAGCCTCCATGACCTCCCCTGAGTTCCAAAGGGCAGATTCAAACAGTTGCTAATCAAGGGAGGAGCAACCAAGAAACCACCTGAAACATTAAAGGGTCCAGAGAAACTCATCAAGATTAGAAGATCGACCACCTGAGACTCTGCATGCACTGTAATCTCAGAAATCCAACCCTTGAACTGTTGCATAAAACTCATCAAATCCTACCAATTTGGGACACAAAGTTTTTCAAGGCAAGAGCCAACTGTGTCCCCATTTGCCTGGCAAAGCAATAAAGGTAATCCTTTCTATTTCACCCCGAACTCTGCCTCTGAGATTTGATTTGGCACCACCGTACAGAAAGGCTGAGCTTTCAGCATTAATTTTGGCAACCAATGTGGGGCCAACTTGGGGACGTTCCCAGGGGCAGGGTTCCCTGGATTGATTGGGCGCTTCGAGGTTTTCTCCACAACAGCCTCCTTTGAGAGACTGGAGGGTTAGAGAATTCCTTTAGAGGTCAGATCATGGGGGACCCTTGCCTGGAAAGTCGAGGCCCAGTCTTATCCAGTCCACCATTCCTGCAGCTAGAACTTCGAGGCAGAAGTAGACAGCAGAAAACGGACTGCCCTAGCAGCTGCTGAGGACATCTTTGCCTTGAGGACATTCTTTTCTTCTTCCTACCTAGATTGCCCTGGACTTCCCACTCTGAGGGATTATTTTGAGGAAGCAGAAATGATACAGTCTGATGTCACAACAGCTCTGCCAGATTCTGGGTAAGTCCCCGGGAGTGCACTCTCAGACTCCTTCAATCTTGTCCCTCTAAAGAATTTTAGGTTGCTTCTGGAAATTTTCTGTTTCAGAAATCCCAGTGATAAGGTGATACTTGGACAAAGGCCATGGGCTAAGTGGGACTTGGAGGCGGCCACTTTGAGCTTTGTGGGGTCTGTCTTTGCCTGGCATAAAGCTTGTGTCTGCTGGCGAGGGTTTGGTTCTGTTTCCAGTCCGTGGGTGAATATTTTTTGATTGACTGTAGGAAGTGCTACTTTAATTCCATCTGATAGCACCCTGGCCCCGGGCATAATTAAGGCAGACTGGTCTACCTATAACTATAAACGTATGACTAAGAACAAAGGAGTGAGACCCTATTATAAACTGGTCAATGCACATTCTTGAAAATGAGGAAAGGTTGTTTTCGAATGGTAGCCTAAATTACTATACTATTCTCCAGATGGAGTTGTATTTTCTCAGGAATAAAAAGGCTGTGAATTCTCTCTTCTCCAACTGGGTTAGCCACTCTGCGCTCTCTGAGAACCAAACTCTGGGTTTGTTCTCTTTCAAGAACTGAGACAATCTATTGGAAGCCTTTGTCTGGGAGTGAAAGTGGAATTTTAAAAATATACCTCCTGTGATTTTCTGTCTATGTGGCTGTAGCTTATCTGTCATTTGTGTTTATTTTTGTGTATTGTTTTGGGGTGAGCCACTCTGGCTTGTGTAGGGTGGGAAAATTCTACTGGCTCCTTGTGAGCCACTTTGAGTCCTCTGTCTGGGAGTGGAAATGGAATCCTTGGGCTACACATTGTCTTACCTTTTGTTTGTGGGATGATGTTTGTTGTTGGTATGTATGTGTGTCAGTATTTGCATTGACTGGTTGAGCCATCTTTGGTGAATAAAAGGGTTCCTGTGTGACAACACCAGGGTACACTCCCCTATTGCATCCGGCTTTGCCTGCGGCTGAATGCTGGTTTCTCCTTTGGACGAGCTTTGTTATGGGTGACCAGAGCTCTGTTCTGTCTTGTAACTGGGTCCCCCACCCAGGTTATTTTTACAAAACTGGTGTATCTTCAGCTATGCCCCCACAAAATGGAATTGTTATTTCTCTCTCCTATGCCTGGGCCCTCCAAAACATTTATCTTATCCAGACCATCTCTAGTTCTTGAGACTAAAGAAAAAGATGGGGAAAAATATTTTTTAAACTCACGCAGAAAAACTGTGAGATCTCTGCTCTGTCTTTAGGTAAAAGTTAACTTGTAAATGAGCTCTATTTAATTGACTTAAATGTTAAGTGTTTAGAAATGAAATTTAAATTTAAATCTAGAAAATTGGCCAACAAAAACTTTAGGACCACATGATCTCTGAAATATTCAGTACTGAATTGATGTCTACCATTGAAGGTGGCTTAAGCTTGTTTGTCTGATTAATATAGAGTCTTTAGAGTCATCAGTGTTAGGTAATGCAAATGAGGTAAAATCTTTTGGGTAAACTCTTTAGCAATAATTGTTTTAGGAATGTCTGCTTAAGAATAATCTTTTCAGCTACTTGGTAACTTAAATATTTAGAGTTTCATTAAATGAGGGAAGTTTATTGAATAGGTAGGACATTTCCAAATAAAATAAGATACTGAAACATTAATTACTTAAAACTGATTTCCCTTTGCAGGAAGACTAAAGATATTTAGGATACTAAATGTATTTGATGCCACCCTGAGATATTCTCTGTAAAAAAGCACAAGTTTTTAGGTATGTGCATAATCAGGATTTTCTAAGATTAGGTTAAATCTAGTTGGGTAAATGGATTTTGCTGTGGGTGAGCCAGGGCAAGACCAGATATAGTTTCTCCCTTCAAAATTTTCTTCTTAGAACACTGCTTTTCATAACAGCTTGTGAGTTCCTTTGTCTTTCAGTGATTTGTATTTTCTGTTGAAGTCTCTTCACTTTGGTTAAATGAATGAGTATTGTTTGGCTTTTTCTAAAATTCCTTTGATCTCCAGCTAACTTTGAGATGCTTCAGAGAGCCCCTGAGGCACCTCAGAGAGAAATATTTAACTACGATTATTTGGTATTTTCAGTTAAAGGTAATAAGTTAAAGTAAACATAATTCCAGTTATTGTAACCAAGTTTCTTTACCAATTACATTGCAGTCAGATGTTTAACTGTGCCCTTTTAAGTCTTTCTGTCATTTACAGATAATTTTTGTACTCTGATACCTTTGCAAATGTGTTTCATTTTCAAGAAGACTTAGGCAAAGGACCTTTTGACAAAGGCAGGTCTCCAATAAATTCTGAGCTAGTAAGAAATTTTAAAAATCTTAATGGAGAATCTGATGGCCTCATAATATGTTAACAAAAGGATTAGTTACTAAATGAGCTGGTAAATAATATTTATGGATTTCCAGACAGAAGGAAACCCTTCCCTTAAAGATACTAATGACTTGGAGCAATTGGGTAAATTCCACCTCTGTAGGTAAAATTGAAATATTCTCCTTTTGTCTCTGCCTGGTCCCTCTGGAAATTGGAAACTCTTGAGTTCTGAGCAACCTTATAATGTGAATGAGAAAGACAGTCTCCTGGAATATGTAGGAATCTTGATATTTGGAGGAATTCTGTAAAAGAGAAATCCACCAGGGCAAAATCTGATGGAAGGCCTTTGGCATGGCTTTCTGGGCCTCTAGAGGGGCTTTTGAAATTTAGTCTGAGGATCCTTTTGAGGAATTACACCAGAGTCAATGTGGAGGAGCCTATCTGGTCCTCTACAGGGGGAGGACCAGACATTTTGAAAACAAATAACTTAAATTTGGCTGTGCTCAATGGATATGAAGGTCATTTTAGGAGAAAAAAATAGGATTATGTTTCAACAGATATAAAGTTATAGTTCTGTTAATTGAAGTTTGTATTTATGAAAGTTATTGTGTTAAGTACATATTTGCCCTGATGTTTAGGAGGAAAGAAAAATTACCTAGTGAAGTTATCAAATTACTCATGACGTATCACTGTTTATTTTAGATCTACTGCTGAAAGTACATGTACAATGCTTGTGTGACAATTGGGTATAAGTGATCAAATGTATGGCCTATTAAGCTTTCCCTTATTAACATACCTCTGAACTTGTTTACCATACCTGATGAGTTTTCCCCCTATATGGATTAACTAGGCAAGTATAAAGGAGGCCTAGCAGTGACAGACATGATCTGCACCCAGAGCAAACAGCTGAATCACCACAACATCGAGGGACAGATATTTTGATCATCAATGTCTTCTACTGAAAGAATTGCAATCAAAAGGGGAAATGAAAGAAAAATATCTGCATGTATTGAGGTACGAGGAAGTCACTCTGGCTTATACATGGCTTAACTTTAAAGAGAGGCCTGTTTTGTGGTTTTTCAGACATGCATTGCACATCTACTTGACACTGAGGAGGGGAACACATTTGAAAGTCAAAACAGCGTAACAATGGTAAAAATAGGTGACCATTGTGAATGTGATTTCAGGTGCATTTCTGTATTGTTGCGAACTTGAATTTTCTGGGCTATGTCAGATCCCAGATGCCACAGCATTTAAAAATTCTTCCACCCTATCTTTGATGAGGTTGAATAGAGGCCTTCCCATCTATAATGGAAAAAGCATCTGGAGTGGCAAAAACCCTTCTTAAGGACGTTATTCCTAAGTAGACAGCCTTCCCTCTATTATTCAACATGACAATGGATCTGCTTTCATCACAGAAAACCTAAGAAGGCGAATTACACTCTGGGGCAAACTCTCCCCAATCTATACCAGGAAACTCATCTCAAATGGAACAAAGTCTTGCCGACTGCTCTTCTCTGTATACTGGTCGTCCCTAGGAGTGGGCCATTCTTAGCTCCAAAGAGAGTAAAGAAAGAGAAACATTTTTAACACAGGAGGTAAAAATTAAGCAGCATGTACAACAGATTGGTCAACTGTTAATTGCTATGCATGGGTTTATTTCCCACAGGTCTCTCCCTCACCTGGAAGCTCCCTTGCATCCCTTCAAAGTAGGAGACCAGATGCTGCTGCAAGTATGGAAAGAGCAAGGACCTGAGCAGCAGCTTGAAGAGAAATGGAAGGGGTCCTGTGACATTCTTCTTACTATTCATGACTCTCTAAAATTGGCTGGAGTAAAACCATGGGTACATCACACTAGAGTAAGAAGATTAGCAGAGACTGAACAGCCAAGCCTGCCAACAGCCAGCAAGCAGACTCCCAAAGTGAAAGTGAATATCTTGCCCTTTGGGAGACCTTTAAGTATTTGTTCAACAAGCAAAATAAGAGTTCTGTTCTTTTATACTTTCTCGTACTTTTTACATTTCCCCACAAAATTATGGATTCTTATGTTGATTATTTTGATAATTCTAACTGGGTCTTCAGGATTGCTTTGGTGGCTCTTCCCCTCTTCCAAACCATTCCCCTTTCAGAGGATGGTTTGGAAACAACTGGCTACAACATATCTCTTCTTAGTATCAGGTCCGAACTGGGTTTCAGGCTCATTATTAAGGAATTGAGATATTAATCTTATAAAACTTAGATCTGGGCCTTAAGACTCAGGTATTATTCAGTTTCTATTCCTTCAAACTTAGGCAAGACTATGTTCCATTTCAACAGGAAGTAGCCAGAGCAGTTGACACCCCATTCCTGAAAGATTTGGGGAGAGATAACACCAAAGTGGGGATTAAAACCTGTGTCTACCTAGAACTGAGTTGCTCTGCCATGTTTATGATTAACATTTCTATCCAAAACAATTATTCCCTTTCTTGACCAACATCCATTCTCCTCAAGATTGAGCAGTATCAAAGAAAAGGGGGGAGTGAAGGACCCTGTGGGTCTCCTGGGCACAGAAGGCTTTTTTTATCTCTCATTTCTTGTAGGCAAGATTCCAGCCTCCATGACCTCCCCTGAGTTCCAAAGGGCAGATTCAAACAGTTGCTAATCAAGGGAGGAGCAACCAAGAAACCACCTGAGGCAAGAGTAAAAGGTCCAGAGAAGCTCATCAAGATTAGGAGATGGTGCCACCACCTGAGATGCTGCACAAACCGTAATCTTCTCAGCAACCCCACCCTTGAACTATTGTTATTGAACTCCTCATCAAATCCTCCCAGGATGGGACACAAAGTTTTTCAAGGCAGGAGCCGACTGTGTCCCCTTTCCCTGGTAAAACAATAAAGCTATCCTTTTCTCCTTCACCCAAAACCCTATCTCTGAGATTCAATTCAGCACTGGTGTACAGAGAAGTTGAACTTTCAGCATTTATTCCAAGGAGGCTGGTTGGGCAAGAGAGTCCTTATTTGTTCGTGTTTTAAAAGACTTTTTTTTCTTTCTTTCTTTTAGTCTTAGGGAATTGGAACTTCCCTTCTTAAGGAAGTCTTATCAACAAAAGAGTTAGCTGAAAAGACCAGTTAGAACATTTACATTGCAAAGATACAAGGAGAGAAATGGAAGCTTTGCCTAGAAAGACTTCTGATTCTTTAAGGTCAAACTCTTGGTAAAACTGTTTTTTGTTTTTCAGAATGACCATAATAATCATAGCCATTTTCATCAGGCCATTGGATGCATTGTTACCTTCTGTGGGGAATCAATCTCAGTGTTATAAAAAGGAACTTCAAAGAAAGATGGATAGCAAGGAGAAGACATTGCAGTGAACATTTAGAGGAAAAGAATGAGCAGTGGGAGAGAGAGAGGGACAGAGAGAGAGAGAGAGAGGAGAGGAGAGCTAGAAGATTTTTCCAGTTTGGAAATCCTTTGAGATACTCGTGAGTTAGTTTCTCTGAAAGAGGCAATAACATATACATCTGAAGGCCTCGAAATACCAATTGGAATAGGCTTCCGTCTTGCCTTACATACTATTTCTTTGCAGATAAACTGTTCAGATAAACTAATGGAGGAATTTAAAAATTGTCCCTGGTTGGCCAATTTAATTGTAGACCATTTCAGGAAATCTCACTCCAGCAAGATACTCGCAGAACTAGGGCCCATAGTTCATAAACTATGAATTTCACCAGAAGTCCTAGGAGGAGGCTATCCTGCAGTTTTGCCCTTACAGAATGAACTTCCCATATTTCAAGAGTAATCATGCACCAGAACAAATTGGGAAATGAAATCCCAAAGGTCACCCAAACAAAATGAGAAACGAATCCCAAAGGACACTGAGGAAAAACCCTGAAATATGAATCTCCTTACAAGTGCTAGAGACAGAAATCCTTGAACAAAAGACAGATCTCCTACCAAGTGGTAAAGCAGAATGTCTTCCCCCATGGAGAAAGGACAAAAGTCGACATCTGGAAACACCCAAAGACCTTAACCTCAATCAAAATGTGAGTTTTGGATCCAGGAGTTACTCATGCAGCAGCCCTGATTCAGCTGGAGGGACAAGCTGGACAAAATGGGTCTGCATAGGTACATTACACCAAATCTGAAGAAACATTGGGTAACCACCAAGGGTTGCTCTTGATCCTATTGACTACATCAAATAATGTTAGCCAGGAATTCCAGGAATGGAACCTTGCTAAAAATAAATAAATAAATAAATAAAAAAGAGGCCTTTGTTTGGGGTTTGTTATGATGGCAGCCCTGGAGATACAGATCCAAGAAGACCTCAAATTTTGTTCTGCTAGACTATAAAGTGGTGGAGACTAACAAAGGTAAAAAACTGCAAGGTAACTTTGTCAAGAATTTATATTGGAACTGGCAGGAAATGAAGGGGCTTGTTAAGCAAGAATTGGTTGGGGTTCAAAATGAAGCTTTGAAGTCACATAGTTTTGAACAGGGAGGGGGACTTTAAAATACTAGGTTGCAGCCAGCAGCTGTGTAGGAGGTGCTGTTTTGAAAATGGCTGTTGGGGTCCACCAGGCTCCATTTTGGATGCCTGAACCATAGTTACTCTCTTTTGACTTATAAATTATCTTAAATATGTTTCATCCTTAAGAACAGTCTGGGCCTGAGAGTGAGAAGACATAGCTCCTCCTTCAAATGAAAATGGGCCCCTCCTTGTTGACCTTCCTTTCTCCTTTCTTCGTCTTTATTACTTTTCAGATGGTCACTAGAAAAGAGGAGGGTAGATTATCTTCATTACTGTCATGGTAGAATTGTAAAACCTTTTTTTTTCCTCTTCTGCAGGGTTCTAGCATTAGACTTGTTTACCCCAGGAGATTAAGGTCCTACTTCCTCTCTGGGTGGCAACCTGGAAAGAGTTTTGAACACCAATTCAATGAGATAGTCACCTCCTTTGGAGTTCTGGAAAGCATAGGAATAAAAGCTCCATTGTCTTTAGTCATTTTAAGTAACACTTTAGCAATTCAGCCCAAGAGTTGGAGGAAAGAGCAATGATGAGGTGGTCCCCAAAGCAGATGAGAAGTTGTTTTCAAGGCACCTCCACAGCTGTGCTTAGGAGACCATCCCTCAGCACCAGTGTCTGCCTTACCATCTCCTTCTTTGTCACTGTCACCAGGGACAAGGACTTCCCATCATCCCAGAGCTATCCAAATCAGCAGCATGAGATGAGGCGATTCCTCCACTCTAGACCAGGGTCAGGGCTAGTTCACGCACTCCTCCTCATTTCCTGTTCAATCGCACAGGTCTTACAATGTCCTGACCTGACCACTAGGGGACTCAGATAGGCAGATTGATATCTGTCAACGGCAAAAAAAAAAAAAAAAAAAAAAAAAAAAAAAAAGCATGACCTAAAATTTGAGAATTATGTTTTATTTGGCAGAGTTTCTGAGGACTTAAGTCTGGAAGATAGTCTCTCAGATGGTTCTCAGGGACTATTCCAAAGAGGTAAGGGAGGAGCCAGAATATACAGAAGTTTTTGCAATAAAAGTCAGGTAGTCAGGACATCAAAAGATTACTGTTAATTGAAGAAAATCAGACATCTCAAGTTAAGGAATTTAGTACTTTTCTGTGTATGGGAAGATGAAAGAGTTTAGGCTTATAGAAAATCGTTCCTTTGATGCGCACCTTGATAATGACCTAAGGCCAATTTTCTGCTTCTCTTCATCCTGAGTACACTCAGGGTGCACAGTGCAGGATGGCTGCAGTGGCTGATGGTTTGATGGCTGAAACATCCTTTATTTACTGATATGGTGGGTAACATTCTTTACCCACAAACTTCCTCTAGGTCATAAATTTAACCAATGCCTGGGAGGCATTTCATGGTAAATTTTTGTCCCATGCTTCTAGGAAGGCTCGTTCCTAGATCATGTAAATATTCTGTTGATAGGTCCCTCAAGCTGTCAATTTTTGCATCAGACACTGTTGATAACCTAAAATTCTCTGGGTGGCCTGTCTTACTAGCCTACTATGATCCAGAAAATATTTTCCTGTGTTGCTTCCTCCAATACCTAGAGTTGCACTATTATAGAGGTATGTATGATCAACTGTCTCAAGACTTAGTCATCATTAAGTTTTTCAGAGACCTGGTTACATTTTGGGCAATGTAAGAGGCAACAGTCTTGTAAAACAGACAGGATATAAATAGTACAGCTATTAATGTTAATGAAGTCACAGTGCAGCAGAGAGGGATATGAGGCATAAATAATTTGAAAACAACAAGAGAGAACAAATTAAAACAATGGTAGGTATAATGACTTGTAATCTGCTCCCAAAAAGCCATCAATTCCATATGGGGACCAGATAAAGAAGCCAAATTTTGGAGAGATCAGGTAGAGGAAAAAAATTAAATGTTCCTTCTTTGTTTACAAGGGCATACTTTATAAAATTGTAATAGGTCCTAGTTAGTGTCAGAGAGATTTCTGATTTTGGACGTATGCAGCAGTGAGCAGTAACTTGCAGTGAGCAGCAGCTGGAAGTGAGACCTTAGTTCCTTGACCAGGAATCAAACCATGGTTGCCTGGGTACAAACCATGAATTCCAACCACTAGACCACAAGGGCAAGTGGCTAGAGTCTAAACCCCCAGCCCTTGTCTGCCTTGCAAAGAAAGTTCTGACAAGGAGACTGAAGGTAGAGAGGAAATCAAAGCATTTATTAGAAAAGCAGAGTACATGCAGAAAGACACACGGGCAAACTCAGTGAGACAGTCATGCCTTTGGGAAGTTTAAATCCTTTATAAGGGGGCAATCTTCTGGGTCTTTGTTTTTCTTCTTGCCAATTGTCTTGCTTTGACCCCATGGATAATTTGTCTCAGGACCCTCCCCTATTTGCACACACACACCTCAGCAAAGATGGATTTTAACACAAGGGCATCTGGGGTGGGGGGGTTGGCTTGACTTATTCTGGTCTGGTGTCCCCTGCATTTTTGACTCCAAGGAACTTTTCTGCACATGTGAAGTGTCTCTCTTTCCCCAAGGATAGGAAATATGTGACCTCTTGATCTTCTAAACAGGGTTTAGCCCCTTTCTCTTCCTGTCAAAAATGTGATCTTAGGGCTGGTGGTGCAGTGGTTGAGAGTCTGCCTGCCGATGCAGGGGACACAGGTTCATGCCCCGGTCTAGGAGGATCCCACATGCCGAGGACCGGCTAGGCCCGTGAGCCATGGCCACTGAGTCTGCATGTCCGGAGCCTATGCTCTGCAGCGGGAGTGGCCACAACAGTGAGAGGTCTGCGTACAGCAAAAAAAAAAAAGTTATCTTAGAGTTGTCCAAAGTCCAGCTATTTACCCTGTTCCTATTGTTATTTCTATCTCAAAGTGCAGATCTCGAAGTGCAGTCAGGAGGCTGCTTATAAATATAAAATTGGGCCTGGGACCCACTTGCCTCCTGCCTCAGGAAATGTAAACAGAAAGCTGGTAGGAAATGTCCAGCCTGGAGCCCATCTATCTTCTGTCCCAAGAGAAAAGGATTTCCTGGAAAACAAAGGAATAAAAGTCAGTATATTTCAGAAAAAAATTATAAATGTATAAATCATATTTATCAGTTCATTCTGTCCCAGGTAATTAATTTCTGTTGATTTGGATGAAGTCCTAAGGTCTTCCAATAGAGTTTTGTAATTTCTTACCCAGTTCAGAGATATGACCTAAAAGTTATCAGAAACTTACATTTATCAAAAAGTACTTTTTTATGAATCTTCTTGAAGATCTTCATTTTATAAAAGCATTAAAGTAAAATAATGATTGTCTATAAACAACAAGACTTAAAATGACATGATTAAATATCTGATTACAATGCAATTGACAAGAAACCAGTATTTTAGTGACATACAACATATTAATATAATAGCTAGAATTATGACATAATATTATACCAGGACATGTTAAATTTTTAGGAATTCCATATAAATTTTGGAATATCTATTAATCACATTTACCCATACCATAAAACTTAAAAAGATTTACCTTCAATCACTTGACATTGCTTCTCCAGTAATTTAACATATGAAATAAGCCTGTAAACAGGAATCTGGTAGCAAATGTCCAGCCTGGAGCCCATCTATCTCCTGCCTCAAGAGGAAAGGTTTTTCTGGAAAATAAAGGAATAAAAGCCAGTATATTTCAGAAAAAATAAATTAGTTTCACATTCCTCTCTGAGATACCTCAGGATTTCTTTGAATCACAGCAGAATTCAAAAGAACTTCAGTTAAAGTTTGATATTTGGGAATTTTATCCAAAACATCAAAAAGGTTTCAAAACAGTCAAATATGATCATATGTCACTGTAAGACAATACTTACTCACTTCACCACGGTGACAAAAGATTTAAAGAACATATAAAGCTCACTTAAAGGCAAAGAAACTCACACAATCTGTTATCAAAATCAACATTCTAAGAAAATTTTATTCTCTTTACAGAGAAGAACCAAATCGAATCTTGGATGAGCCTACTTTTAATGACAAAATCTACTTACCTAATCAAAATTCACCTAATCTCAGCCTATGTACAAAAAACTTTCAGGGCTTCTATTTTACAAACCTTCCAGGACTTTCTGTATTCATACTAGTTTGTCCTTTGTTTTTCCATCCAGAAACAACCAGCTTTAGGACCAAAATCACTCTTTCCCCTTAACAAAATGTATTTTCATCCCTCATACCTTCTTTTGCTGAAAACACACATCCTACCTCCCTTGCATACTGAAATGTTTCCCTTATTATTTTTGGTAGCTTTAATTACATATTATAATTTTAACCTCTAGTGCAAACCAACGAGCAGCAAGTAATTGTGAACTGTTGGTCACACCAGCATTTCCTGACTGGAATATTCCATAACCTCTAGAAACGTATTTCTTTCCCTATTGCACAAGACATGCCTCTAATTAGCCCAAACATCTTTAGTTTCCCCCTTATATGGATATAGAAGTAGGCAAATTTAGCAGTTAATTTTCCAGTATTTTATCATACTTGAAATGACCTGGATATTCAATGGTTTCCCATCATTTAACTTAACTTGGCAAAACTCAAGTTACCAAAAATCTGGAGAAACTATTTTACATAGAACATACCCAAAACATTATTATTCCTAAAAGAGTTTGCCTAAAAACTCTTTTCTTATTTACCTTTATTTTATAACTTACAGAAATCATACCAAGTATTATATTTTTCCTTGCTGACAAATGCTGCAACAGAAATAACAAACTTATTGACCTTCAATAAAAGTATAATAAATGTTAGACAGGTGTTTATTGATTAAACCAGCAAGCTTGGGCTAGCTTTAATTCCAGACATTAATTTAATATTAAATATATCTTAGATCATAGGAACCTGAAATATACTCTAATCGAGGTATTCCACGACCAAAACCAGTTTCGACCCTTGTAGTAACAACAGTTTAGACTGAATGTGTTGGATCGTGTCATAGATAAAACTTATGTGCAGTTGAAACAGACAGGGGCCAAACAGGGGACCTAACAGGATGGTCAGCACTGGGCTCAGAAAAGGAAGGAAAAACTTGGGGTGAGGGCTGCAGGGTGTGTGATCTTCTTCTGATGTGTTGATGGTGAGTTATCAGGGTGGTACTCCAGGAATCTTGTACTCAGCCTGAAGTTAGGTGGGGGGTTCCTGTTCTGCAGAAGAACTGAAAGATATTGTCATGCACACTCCTAAAGGAGGAACCAGGACCCTGCCCCAAGGCTGTACCACATCTTATTGTCTCCTCCCCCATTTCTGTATTCCCTCCCTTCCATGATTAGCAACTACTTGCATCTGCCCTTTGGAACTAGGGAAGGTCAAGGAAGCTGAACGAAGCCTATATCCTACAGAAGAGAAACAGGTGACACAGAAGTGATTTGTACCTGGGAGCCCCACAAAGTCCTCCTCAGCTTCAATCTCTCCTTTCCTCTGATACACCCCAATCTTTCAGGGAAGGGGGCAAAGGTGGCTCTGGTCACTTCCTGCTGAAATGGGGCATAGTCCTGTCTCAATTTGGGGAATAGACACTAAATCAGAAATATTTCTGAGGTCGACATCTTGGATTTGAGTCTAGTATGATTAGGATCTCAGTCCTTTGGCCTGACATTTTGATGTAACAGACACAAACAGAAGGAGATGGAAAAATGACAACTGGAATTTTAATAGACAAAATAAATCTCATTCCCTGAGGAATTCAGGAGAATAAGCTTGAAACCCAGTCTGGACATTGCACCTTGGGGAGAATTGTAGCCAGGTAAACAGTTGTCTACTTTTATCTAAGTAGGTATTAACTTCTGATGTGATATTGACATATACATAACAGGAGCTATTGGCCACTACCTGTGTCCTTTTTTCTGCTAATATCTGATCTAAAGCCATTTCATTTGTCTAAAAATTGAATAGTTACAACAGGATAGCTTGAAGCCATAAGGTTTCTTGGTGATAAATTTGACTATGGTTTGGGAGGAATTTCATGACCATTTCATCCTACAATGCTAGGAATCCTCATTCCCAGGTCTGGTGAAGATTTCATTGATAGGCCACTCAGTGAGCTACTACTGCACTAGACCTTGTTAACAATAGCCAAAAGTCTCTGGACCACCTGTCTTAATAGCCTCTCATGGTCCAATAAATTATTTCCGCTGGTTGCTTCTTCCCATATCTAGAGTTACACTATTACAATCATTGATCTCATGTGGAACTTTATATGATCATTTTATCACAGGCTCAGTCACACATTTGGAAATGAAAGCAACAACAGTTTTATGAAACAGACAATAGAAAAAAATAATATGGCTAGCACTGTTAGTAAAGTCATAGGCAAGAATTTAAGTCAAGAACTTACACTAGGTGCAGTTTGGTATATTCCCAGGACGTCTGACTTAGTGTATTCTGTACCAATCCTTATCTTTAAGGAATATTATATATTGGCACTGTCCATAAAGCACCCAGACCCATTTCCTAGTGTCCCTAGGCTGGTTATCCCTAGTATAGTTTAATTGTCCCTAACATAAGGGAGCCTTTAGATGTAAATGACCATAGCCTGATGTTAAACTCCTGGTTGCAGATCATGGAGCATCTGATCTTCATCCAAAGACAGATTACTGAGTTAAGCTTCAGAAACAAACTTAGAGTGTCTGCTTAAGATTCAGTTAGATAGAGGGGACCTTCAAGATGGTAGAGGAGTAAAACTTGGAGATCACCTTCCTCCCCACAAATACAACAAAAATACATCTACATGTGGAAAAACTCCTACAGAACACCTACTGAATGCTGTCAGAAGACCTCAGACTTCCCTAAAGGCAAGAAACTATCCACATACCTGGGTAGGGCAAAGAAAAAAGAAAACAACAGAGACAAAAGAATAAGGATGGGACCTGCACCAGGGAGAGGGAGCTGTGAAGGAGGAAAAGTTTCCACACACTAGGAATCCCCTTCACTGGGGGAGATGGGGGTGGCAGGGGGGATGCTTCAGAGCCACAGAGGAAAGCAACAGGGGTGTAAAGGGCAATGCAGAGAGATTCCCACACAGCAGATCACTGCCAACAGGCACTCACTAGCCTGAGAAGCCTTGTCTGCTCACCTGCCAGAGAGGGGCGGTTGGGGGCTGGGAACTGAGGCTCAGGCTTCGGAGGTCAGATTCCAGGGAGAGGACTGGTGTTGGCTGTGTGAACACGGCCTGAAGGGGGCTAGTGCACCCCAGCTAGCTGACAGGGAGTCTGGGGAAAAATCTGGAACTGCCTAAGAGGCAAGAGACCATTGTTTTGGGGTGCGTGAAGAGCGGAGATTCAGACAACCACCTAAATGAGATCCAGAGATGGGCGCAAGCCGCAGCTAACAGCGCAGACCCCAGAGACAGGCATGAAACGCTAAGGCTGCTGCTGTAGCCACCCAGAATCCTGTGTACAAGCACAGGTCACTATCCACACCTGCCATCCTGGGAACCTGTGCAGCCCACCACTGCCAGGGTCCCGTGGTCCAAGGACAATTTCCCAGGGAGAACACACAGCATGCCTCAGGCTGTTGCAACATGATGCCAGCTTCTGCCTCTGCAGGCTGGACCCTCATTCAGTATCTCTCCCTCCCCCTGCCTGAGTGAGCCAGAGCCCCCTAATCAGCTGCTTTTAACCCTATCCTCTCTGGGCAGGGAAGAGACATCCTCAGGTGACCTACAGGCAGAGGCAGGGTCAAATCTAAAGCCAAAGCTGAATCCCAGGAGCTGTGCAAAAAAAGAAGAAAAAGGGAAAATTTCCAAATCAGCCTCAGCAGCAGCAGATTAAAACTCCACAATCAACTTGATGTACCCTGCATTTGTGGAATACCTGAATAAACAACAAATCATCCCAAAATTGAGGTGGTAGTCTTTGGGAGCAACTGTAGACTTGGAGTTTGCTTTCTGCATCTAATTTGTTTCTGGTTTTATGTTTATCTTAGTTTAGTATTTAGAGCTTATTACCATTAGTAGATTTGTATATTGATTGTGTTACTCTCTTTCTTTCTGCTTTTTTTAATTTTTATTTAATTTATTTTTTTATACAGCAGGTTCTTATTAGTTACCCATTTTATACATATTAGTGTATATATGTCAATCCCAATCTCCATTTCATCACACCACCAACAATCCCCTGTCACTTTCCCCCATTGGTGTCCATATGTTTATCCTCTACATCTGTGTCTCTACTTCTGCCCTGCAAACAGGTTCATCTCTACCATTTTTCTAGGTTCTACATATATGTGTTAATATACGATATTTGTTTTTCTCTTTCTGACATGTCAATCTGTACGACAGTCTCTAGATCCATCCATGACTCTACAAATGACCATATTTCATTCTTTTTTATGGCTGAGTAAAAGTCCTCTGTATAAATGTGCCACATCTTCTTTATCCATTCATCTGTCGATGGGCATTTAGGTTGATTCTATGACCTGGCTATTGTAAATACTGCTGCAATGAACATTGGGGTGCATGTGTCCTTTTGAATTATGGTTTTCTCTGGGTATATGCCCAGTAGTAGAATTGCTGGGTCATATGGTAATTCTACTTTTAGATTTTTAACAAACCTCTATACTGTGCTCCATAGTGGCTGTATCAATTTACATTCCCTCCAACAGTAAAAGAGTGTTTCCTTTTCTCCACACCCTCTCCAGCATTTGTTGTTTGTAGATTTTCTGATGATGCCCAATCTAACAGGTGTGAGGTGATACCTAACTGTAGTTTTGATTGGCATTTCTCTAATAATTCATGATGTTGAGCAGCTTTTCATGTGCTTCTTGGTCATCTGTATGTCTTCATTGGAGTAATGAAGTTTTAGGTCTTCTGCCCATCTTTCACTGGCTTGTTTTTTTCTTAATATTGAGATACATGAGCTGTTTATATATTTTGGAGATTAATCCTTTGTCCATTGATTCGTTTGCAAATATTTTCTCCCATTCTGAGGGTTGCCTTTTCATCTTGTTTATGGTTTCCTTTGCTGTGCAAAAGATTTATATATCATTAGGTCCCATTTGTTCACTTTTTTTTTCCATTATTCTAGGAAATGGACCAAAAAAGATCTTGCTGTGATTTATGTCAAAGAGTGTTCTTCCTATGTTTTCCTCTAAGAGTTTTATAGTGTTGAGTCTTACATTTACATCTCTAATACATTTTGATTTTTATTTTCTATGTGGTGTTAGGGAGTGTTCTAATTTCATTCTTTTACATGTAGCTCTCCAGTTTTCACAGCACCACTTATTCAAGAGGCTGTCTTTTCCCCATTGTATATCCTTGTCTCCTTTGTCATAGATTAGTTGACCAAAGGTGTGTGGGTTTATCTCTGGGTTTTGTATCCTGTTCCATTGATAAATATTTCTGTTTTTGTGCCAGTACAATACTGTCTTGATTACCATAGCTATGTAGTATAGTCTGAACTCAGGGAGCCTGATTATCCCACCTCCTTTTTTCTTCCCTCAAGAATGCTTTGGCTCTTCTGGGTCCTTTGTTCTCCATTCAAAGTTAAAGATTTTTTGTTCTAGTTCTGTAAAGAAAGGCCATTGGTAATTTGATAGGAATTGCATTGAATCTATAGATTGCTTTAGGTAGTATAGACATTTTCACAATATTGATTCTTCCAATCCAAGAACATGGTATAGCTTTCCATCTGTTTGTATCGTCTTTAATTTCTTTCATCAGTGTCTTATACTTTTCTGCTTACAGGTCTTTTGTCTCCTTAAGTAGGTTTATTTCTATATTTCTTTTTCATTTTGTTGCAATGGTAAGTGGGGGTGTTTCCTAAATTTCTCTTTCAAATTTTTCATCATTTTTGTATAGGAATGCAAGAGATTTCTATGCATTAATTTTGTATCCTACATCTTTACCTAATTCATTGATTAGCCGTAGTAGTTTTCTGGTGGCATCTTTAGGATTCTCTATGTGTCGTATCATGTCATCTGCAAACAGTGACAGTTTTAATTCTTATTTTCCAATTTCTATTCCTTTTATTTCTTTTTCTTCTTTGATTGCCATGGCAAGGATTTCCAAAACTATGTTGAATAATAGTGGTGAGAGTGGACATCCTTGTCTTGTTCCTGATGTTAGAGGAAAGGCTTTCAGTTTTTCACCATTAAGAATGATGTTTGGGCTTCCCTGGTGGCACAGTGGTTGACAGTCCACCTGCCAATGCAGGGGACATGGGTTCGTGCCCCGGTCTGGGAGGATCCCACATGCCGCGGAGCAGCTGGGCCCGTGAGCCATGGCTGCTGAGCCTGCACGTCCGGAGCCTGAGCTCCACAGCGGGAGAGGCTGTGGCAGTGAGAGGTCTGCATACCGCAAAAAAAAAAAAACAAACAAAAAAGATGTTTACTGTGGATTTGTTGTATGTGGCCTTTATTATGTGGAGGTAGGTCCCCTCTATGCCCACTTTCCAGAGAGTTTTTAATCATAAATTGGTGTTGAAATTTGTCAAAGCTTTTTCTGCCTCTATTGAGATGATCATATGTTTTTTATTCTTCAGTTTGTTAATATGGTGTATCACATTGACTGATTTCCCTATATTGAAGAATACTGGGATAAATTCCACCTGATCATAGTGTATGATCCTTTTAATGTGTTGTTGAGGATTTTTGCATTTATGTTCATCACTGATATTGGTCTGTGATATTCTTTTTTTTTTGTACTATCTTTGTCTGGTTTTCAAGTCAGGGTGATGGTGGCCTCATAGAATGAGTTTTGGAGTGTTTCTTCCTCAGCAATTTTTTGGTAGAGTTTGAGAAGGATGGGTGTTAGCTTTTCTCTTACTGTTGGATAGATTTCACCTGTGAAGCCATCTGGCCCTGGACTTTTGTTTGTTGGAAGATTTTTAAACACAGTTTCAATTTCTTTACTTGTGATTGGTCTGTTCATATTTTCTATTTCTTCCTGGTTCAGTCTTGGAAGGTTATCCCTTATCTAAGAATGTGTCCATTTCTTCCAGGTTGTCCATTCTATTGGCGTAGACTTGCTTGTAGTAATCTCTTAGGATGCTTTGTATTTCTGTCATGTCTGTTGTAACTTCTCCTTTTTCATTTCTAATTTTATTGATTTGAGCCCTCTCCCTATTTTTCTTGCTGAGTCTGGCTAACAGTTTATCAATATTTATCTTCTCAAAGAACCAGCTTTTAGCTTTATTGATCTTTCCTATTGTTTTCTTTGTTTCCATTTCATTTATTTCTGCTCTGATCTACTCTGATTCCTTTCCTTCTGCTAAGTTTGTGTTTTCTTTGTTCTTCTTTCACTAGTTCCTTTAGGTGTATGCTTAGATTGGGATTTTTCTTGTTTCTTGAGGTAGGCTTGTTTTGCTATAATCTTCCCTCTTAGAACTGCTTTTCCTGCATCCCATAGGTTTTGGATCGTTGTGTTTTCATTGTAATTTGTCTGTAGGTATTTTTTGAGTTCCTCTTTGATTTCTTCACTTATCTCTTGTTTATTTAATAACGTATTGTTTAGCCTCCATATGTTTGTGTTTTTAATGTTTTTTTTTCCCCTGAATTGATTTCTAATCTCATAGCACTGTGGTCAGAAAAGATGCTTGATATGATTTCAATGTTCTTAAATTTACTGAGGCTTGATTTGTGACCCAAGATGTGATCTATCCTGGAGAATGTTCTGTACACACTTGAGAAGAAAGTGTAATCTTCTGTTTTGGATGGAATGTCCTATAAATATCAATTAAATCTATCTGGTCTATTGTGTCATTTAAACCTTGGGTTTCTTTATTAATTTTCTGTTTGGATTTCCTGTCCATTGGTGTGAGGTGTTAAAGTATCCCATTATTATTGTGTTACTGCCAATTTCCTCTTTTATAGTTGTTAGCAGTTGCCTTATGTATTGAGGTGCTCCTCTGTTGGGTGCATATATATTTATAATTGTTATATCTTCTTCTTGGATTGATCCCTTGATAATTATGTAATGTCCTTCCTTGTCTCTTGTAACATTCTTTATTTTAAATTCTATTTCATCTGATATGAGTATTGCTACTCCAGCTGTCTTTTGATTTCCATTTGCATGGAATATCTTTTTCCATTCTTGCACTTTCAGTCTAAATGTGTCCTCAGGTTTGAAGTGGGTCTCTTGTAGAGAGCACTTATATGGGTCTTGTTTTTTGTATCCATTCAGCAAGACTGTGTCTTTTGTTTGGAACATTTAATCCATTCACATTAAGGTAATTATCGATATGTATATTCCCATTAGGGTTTTCTTAATTGTTTTGGATTTGTTTTTGTAGGTAATTTTCTTCTCTTATGTTTTCCACTTAGAGAATTTCCTTTAGCATTTCTTGTAAACCTTGTTTCATGGTGCTGTATAGTCTTAGGTTTACTTGCTATAAAGCTTTTTTTTCTCTGTTGAATCTGAATAAGATCCCTGCCAGATAGAGAAATCCTGTTTGTGGGTTCTTCTCTTTCATCACTTTAAGTATATCATGCCACTCCTTTCTGGCTTTTAGTGTTTCTGCTGAGAAATCAGCTGTTAACCTTATGGGAGTTCCCTTGTAGGTTATTTGTAGTTTTTCTCTTGTTGCTCTCAATAATTATTCTTTGTCTTTAATTTTTCCCAGTTTGATTACTATGTGTCTTGGTGTGCTTCTCCTTAGGTTTATCCTGTATGGGACTCTCTGCACTTCCTGGACTTGGGTGACTATTTTTTTCCCATATTAGGGAAGTTTTTGACTTTAATCTCTTCAAATATTTTCTCAGGTCCTTTCTCTCTCTCTTCTCCTTTTGAGAACCCTAAACTGAGAATGTTTTTTCATTTAATGTCATCCCAGAGGTCCTTAGGCTGTCTTCATTTCTTTCATTATTTTTTCCTTTATTCTGATCCACAGCAGTATATTCCACCATTCTGTCTTCCAGGTCACTTATTGGTTCTTCTACCTCATTTCTTCTGCTATTGAATCCTTCTAGTGTATTTTTCATTTAAGTTATTATATTGTTCATCTCTGGATTTTTGTTCTTTAGTTCCTCTAGGTCTTTGTGAAACATTTCTTGCATCTTCTCAATCTTTGCCTCCATTCTTTTTCTGAGGTTCTGACAACCTTCACTATCATTATTTTGAATTCTTTTATCTGGGAGGTTTCCTATCTCAACTTAATTTAGTTGTTTTTCTGGGGTTTTATCTTTTTCCTTCATCTGGTACATAACCCTCTGCCTTTTCTTCTTGTCTATCTTTCTGTAAATGTGATTGTTGTTCCACAGGTTGCAGGACTGTAGTTCTTCTTGCTTCTGTTTTCTTTTCTCTTGTTGATGAGGCTATCTAACAGCTTTGTGCAAGCTTCCTGATGAGAGGGACTGGTGGTGGATAGAGCTGGTTGTTGCTCTTGTAGGCAGAGCTCAGTAAAACTTTCATCTGCTTGTCTGCTGATGAGTCTGGCTGGGTTCCCTCACTGTTGGTTGTTTGGCCTGAAGACACCCAACACTGGAGCCTACCTGGGCTCTTTGGTGCAGCTAATGGCAGACTCTGGGAGGACTCATGCCAAGCAGCACTCCCCAGAACCTCCACTACCAGAATCCCTGTCCCCACTGTGATCCACATCCACCCCCTGCCTCTGCAGGGGACCATCCAATGCCAGCAGGTAGGTCTGCATCTCCCCTGGGGTCACTGCTCCTTCCCCTGGGTCCTGATACACATACTACTTTGTGTGTGCCCTCCAAGATTGGAGTCTCTGTTTCCTCCTGGAAAGTCCTGGAATCAAAACTCACTAAACTTCAAAGTCTGATTCTCTAGAAATTCCTCCTCCCATTGCCAGAGCACCAGGTTGGGAGGCCTGATGTGGGGCCTAGAACCTTCACTCCAGTGGGTGGACTTCTGTGGTATAAGTGTCCTCCAGTTTGTGAGTCATGCACTCAGAAGTTATGGGATTTGATTTTATTGTGATTGTGTCCCTCCTACCATCCCATGTGGCTTCTCCTTTCTCTTTGGATGTAGGGTATCTCTTTTGATGAGTTCCAGTGTCTTCCTATAGATGATTGTTCAGCCATTAGTTGTAATTCTGGTACTCTCACAAGAAGGAGTGAGTGCACGTCCTTCTACTCTGCCATCTTAAAACAATTACCTGTCTTTATATATATATTTCTTTTTTGAGTGTCTATTTGTATGCTCCTTTTTGTGATTTTGTCTGTATAGTTTTGCTTTTACCATTTGTCTTAGGGTTTTGTCTGTCCATATTTTTGTTTCTTGTTTATTTATTATTTTTGTATAGGTTTTAGTGTTTTTTTCATTGGTGAATTGTTTATTGATTTTGTTGCTCACTTCTTTCTTTCTTTCTTTCTTTCTTTCTGTCTGTCTTTCTTTCCTTATTTCTTTCTTTCTTTTTTTAATTACTATTTTATGTTTATATTTTTAATAATGTTTTTTATTTTTTCTTTTAAAAATATTTTTTAAATATTTTAAAAAATATTTTATTTTTATATAAATATTTATATTTAAATAATATTTATATATTTATGTATAATTTATATGTGTGTGTGTATATATATATATATATATATATTTTTTTTTTTTTTTTTTTTGGTACATGGGCCCCTCACTGCTGTGGCCTCTCCTGTCACAAAGCACAGGCTCTGGACGCACAGGCTCAGCGGCCATGACTCATGGGCCCAGCCACTCTGTGGCATGTGGGATCTTCCTGGACAGGGGCATGAACCCGTGTCCCCTGCATCGTATATTTATATAAATAAAATATTTATATTTTTATATAAATAAAATATTTTATTTTTCTTTCTTTCCTTTTTTCATTTCCCTTTCCTTCTGAGACATGTGTTTCACAGAATCTTGTGCTCCGGCCAGATGTAGGGCCTGAGGCTCTAAGTTGGGAGAGCTGAGGTTAGGTTATTTGTCCACAAGAGACCTCAGGCCTCTGGTAATATCAAATGGCTAAATTTCTCCCAGAGATCTCCATCTGAAAGTTAAGACCCAGCTCCACTCAATCACCAACAAGGTACAGTGCTGGACATCCTGTGACAAACAACAGGCAAGTCAGGAACACAACCCCACCTATTAGCAGAGAGACTGCTTAAAAACATAGCAAGGTCACAGACACCCCATACACACCACCGACCCAGTCCTGCCCACAAAAAAGACAAGATCCAGCCTCATCCAGCAGAACACAAGCACCACTCCCCTCTACCAGGAAGCCTACACAACCCACTGATCCATCCTTAGCCACTGGGGGAAGACACAAAACACAACGGGAACTACAAACCTGCAGCCTACAAACTGGAGACAACAAACACAGCAAGTTAAGCAAAATGAGAAGAGAGGAATACACAGCAGATGAAGGAGCAAAGTAAAAACTCACCAGACCAAACAAATGAAGAGGAAATAGGCAGTCTACCTGAAAAAAATAGAATAATGATAGTAAAGATGATAAAAAATCTTGGCAATAGAATGCAGAAAATACAGGAAACATGTATCAAGGATGTAGACGAACTAAAGAGCAAACAAACAATGATGAAAAACATAATAAATGAAATTAAACATTCTCTAGAAGGAATCAATAGCAGAATAACTGAGGCAGAAGAACGGATAAGACCTGGAAAATAAAATAGTGGAAATAACTACTGCAAAGAAGTATAAAGAAAAAAGAATGAAGAGAATTGAGGACAGTCAGAGAAACCACTGGGACAACATTAAATGCACCAACATTCAAACTGTAGTGGTCCCAGAAGAAGAGAAAAAGAAAGAGTCTGTGACAATATTTGAATATATTATAGTTGAAAATTCCCATAATATTGGAAAGGAAATCATCAAAGTATAGGTAGTGCAGAGATCCCCATACAGGATAAATACAAGGAGAAACAGGCCAAGACATATATGAATCAAACTATCAAAAATTAAATACAAAGAATAAATATTAAAAGCAGCAAGGGAAAAGCAACAAACAACATGTAAGGGAATCTCCATAAAGTTAACAGTTGATTTCTCAGCTGAAACTCTGCAAGCCAGTAGAGTGTGGCAGGATATATTTAAAGTGATGAAAGGGAAAAGACTACAACCAAGATTACTCTACCCAGCAAGTATTTCATTCAGATTAGATGGGTTAATTAAATCCTTTATAGACAGCAAAAGCTGAGAGAATACAGCAACACCAAACCAGCTTTACGACAAATGCTAAGAGAAGTCCTCTAGGAAGGAAACACAAGGGAAGGAAAAGATCTCAAATAACAAACCCAAAACAATTGGAAAATGGGAACATACTGATCTATAATGACCTTAAATGTAAATAGATTAAACCCTCCAACCAAAAGACACAGAGGAGCTGAATGATACCAAATCAAGACTTGTAAATATGCTGTTGACAAGAGACCCACTTCAGAGCAAGGACACATACAGACTGAAAGTGAAGGGATGGAAAATGATATTCCATGCAAAAGGAAATCAAAAGAAAGCTGAAGTAACAATTCTCATATCAGACAAAATAGACTTTAAAAAAATGTTACAAGAGACAAAGAAGGACACTACATATTGATCAAGGGATCAGTCCAAGAAGACAATATAACAATTGTAAATATTTATGCACCCAAAAAAGGAGAACTTCTATACTTAAGGCAAATGCTAACAGCCATAAAATGGGGAATGGACTGTTTCAGTAATAATGGAAAATTTTAACACCCCCTTTCACCAATGGACAGATCATCCAAAATAAAAATAAATAAGGAAACACAAGTTTTATATGATACATTAAACAAGATGGACTAAATTGTTTTTTTTGTGGTACATGGGCCTCTCACTGTTGTGGCCTCTCCCTCTGTGGAGCACAGACTCCGGACGCGCAGCCTCAGCGGCCACGGCTCACGGGTCCAGCCACTCCATGGCATGTGGGATCTTCCTGGACCAGGGCACGAACCTGTGTCCCCTGCATCGGCAGGTGGACTCTCAACCACTGCGCCACCAGGGAAGCCCAAGATGGACTAAATTGATATTTGTAGAACACTCCATCCAAAAACAACAGAATACACATTTTTCTCAAGTGCTCATGGAACATTCTCCAGGATAGATCATACCTTGGGTCACAAATCAAGCCTTAGTAAATTTACGAAAATTGAAATTGTATCAAGTATCTTTTCCGACCACAAAGCTATGAGACTAGATATCAACTAAAGGAAAAAAATCTGAAAAATACAAACACATGGAGGTTAAATGACAAACTACTAAATAACCAAGAGGTCACTGAATAAATCAAAGAGGAAATCAAAAATACCTAGAAACAAATGACAATGAAAACATGACACTAAAAACCTATGGCATGCAACAAAAGCAGTTCTAAGAGGGAGATGTATAGCATTACAGTCCCACTTCAAAACACAAGGGGAAACATTTCAAATAAAAAAACTTAACCTCACAACTAAATCAATTAGAGAAAGAAGAACACAAAAAAACCCAAACTTAACAGAAAAAAATCATAAAGATCAATCAGAAATGAATGAAAAAGAAATGAAGTAAATGATAGCAAAAATCAATAGGACTAAAATCTGGTTCTTTGAGATTATAAACAAAATTGATAAACCATTAGTCAGAATCATCAAGAAAAAAAGGGGGGAAGACTCAAATCAATAAACTTAGAAATGAAAAAGGAGAAGTAACAACTGACATGGCAGAAATTAAAATGATCATGAGAAATTACTACAAGAAAATATATGTCAAGAAATTTGACAACTTGGAAGAAATGGACAAAATCTTAGAAAAGCACAACCTTCTGAGACTGAACCAGGAAGAAATAGAAATATAAAGAGACCGATATCTGAAATTGAAATTGTAATTAAAAATCTTCTAACAAATAAAAGCCCAGGAACAGATGTTTTCACCCACAAATTCTATCAAACATTTAGAGAAGAGTTAACAATTATCCTTCCCAAAATCTTCCAAAATATAGCAGATAGAGGAACACTCCCGAACAGATTCTAAAGGCCACCATCACCCTGATCCCAAGATCAGAAAATGATGTCACAATAAAAGAAAATTATAGGCCAATAACACTCATGAACTTAGATGCAAAAATCCTCAATAAAATAATAACAAACACATTCCAACAACACATTAAAAGGATCATAAAACATGATCAAGTGGGTTTTATCACAGGAATGCAAGGATATTCAATATATGCAAATCAATCAATGTGATACACCATATTAACAAACTGAAGGATAAAAACCATATGATAATCTCAATACATGCAGAAAAACTTTCCACAAAATTCAACACCCATTTACGATAAAAAGTCTCCAGACAATAGGCACAGAGGGAACTTGCCTAAACACAATGAAGGCCATGTATGATGAATGCAGAGACAACATCATTTTCAAGGGTGGAAAAACTGAAACCATTTCCACTAAGATCAGGAACAAGACAAGTTTGCCCACTATCACCACTATTATTCAACATAGTTTTGAAAGTTTTAGCCACAGCAATCAGAGAAGAAAAAGAAATAAAAGGAGTTCAAATCAGAAAAGAAGATGTAAAACAGTCACTGTTTGTGGATGACACAATACTATACATAGAGAATCCTAAAGATGTTACCAGAAAACTACTAGAGCTATTCAATCAATTTGATAAACAGAATACCAACTTAATGCACAGATATCACTTGCATTCCTATACACCAATGATGGAAAATCTGAAAGAGTAATTAAGGAGACACTCCCATTTACCACTGCAACACAAGTAACAAAATACCTATGAATAAATGTATATAAGGAGTCAAAAGACTTGTATGCAGAAAACTATGAGACACTGATGAAAGATGTTAAAGATGATACAAACAGATGGAGAGATATACCATGTTCTTGGATTGGAAGAATCAACATGTTGAAAATGACTATACTACCCAAAGCAATCTACAGATTCAGTGCAATCCCTATCAAATAACCAATGGCATTTTTAACAGAACTAGAAAAGTAAAATTCACAATTTGTATGGAAACTCAAAAGACCTGAATAGCCAAAGCAATCTTGAGAAAGAAAAATGGACCTGGAGGAATCAGGTTCCCTGATTTCAGACTATACTACAAAGTTACAGTAATCAAGACAGTATGGTCCTGGAAGAAAAACAGAAATATAGATCAATGGAACAGGATAGAAAGCCCAGATAGAAACCTACACACCTATGGTCACCTTATTTTGATAAAGTAGACAAGAATATCCACTGGAGAAAAGACAGCCTCTTCAATAGGTGGTGCTGGGGAAATCTGGACAGCTACATGTAAAGAAATGAAATTAGAGCACTCTTAACACCATACACTAAAATAAATTCAAAATGGATTAAAGACCTAAATATAAGGCAAGACACTAAAAAACTCTTAGAGGAAAACATAGGTAGAACACTCTATGACATAAATCACAGCAAGATCCTTTTTGACCCACCTCCTAGAGAAATGGAAATAAAAACAAAAATAAACAAAAGGGACCTAATGAAACTTAAAAGCTTTTGCAAATCAAAGGAAACCATAAAGAAGATGAAAATACAACCTTCAGAATGGGAAAAAAAAATTTGCAAAGGAAGCAACTGACAAATTATTAATCTCCAAAATTTAAAAGCAGCTCATGCAGCTGAATACCAAAAAAACAACCCAATCCAAAAAGGGGCAGAAGACCTAAACAGACATTTCTCCAAAGAAGATACACAGATTGCCAACAAACACATGAAAGAATGCTCAACATCACTAATCATTAGAGAAATGCAAATCAAAACTACAATGAGGTATCATCTCACACAGGTCAGAATGGCCATCATCAACAAATTTACAAACAGGGCTTCCCTGGTGGCGCAGTGGTTGAGAGTCCGCCTGCCAATGCAGGGGACACGGGTTCGTGCCCCGGTCCGGGAGGATCCCACATGCCACGGAGTGGCTGGGCCTGTGAGCCATGGCCGCTGAGCCTGTGTGTCTGGAGCCTGTGCTCCACAACAGGGAGAGGCCACAACAGTGAGAGGCCCATGTACCGCAAAAAAAAAAAAAAAATCTACAAACAATAAATGCTGGAGACGGTATGGAGAAAAGGGAACCCTGTTGCACTGTTGGTAGGAATGTAAACTGATACAGCCACTATGGAGAACAGTATAGAGGTTCCTTAAAAAACTAAAAATAGAACTACCATATGACCCTACTGGGCATATACCCTGAGAAAATCATAATTCAGAAAGAGTCATGTACCACAATGTCCATTGCAGCTCTATTTACAATAGCCAGGTTATGGAAACAACCTAAGTGTCCATCAACAGATGAATGGATAAAGAAGATGTGGCACATTTATACAATGGAATATTACTCAGCCATAAAAAGAAATGAAATTGAGTTATCTGTAGTAAGGTGGATGGACCTAGAGTCTGTCATACAGAGGAAGTAAGTCAGAAAGAGGAAAACTAATATTTTATGCTAACACATATACATGGAATCTAAAAAAAAACCCCAAATGATTCTGAAGAACCTAGGAGCAGCACAGGAATAGAGATACAGACATAGAGAATGGACTTGAGGACATGGAGAGGGGGAAGGGTAAGCTGGGATGAAGTGACAGAGTGGCATGGACATATACACACCACCAAGTGTAAAATAGTTAGCTAGTGCAAAGCAGCCGCATAGCACAGGGAGGGTGTGGGGGAGGGAGACGCAAGAAGGAGGAGATATGGGGATATATTTATATGTATAGCTGATTCACTTTGTTTTACAACAGAAACTCACACACCATTTTGAAACAATTATACTCCAATAATGATGTTAAAAATAAATAAATAAATAAAAGATTTCAATTAAAACCTTTAGTAACCTAACATAACAGACAGAAACTATCTGGGTAGTGAGCCTTTGTGAATATAGATTTCAATAAAGAGAGTTAAAATATGATATCCATTGAAACATCTCTTTCTCTCTGAAATTGCCCTCATTTTTACCAAATATAGTCAAATCAAGATTATTTGCAAATTTACTCTGATTAATTCATAAAATATCTCCCAGGGTCAGGAAAGCCATGCCAAGGGCTTGTTACAGATTTTGCCTTACAGGTTTAGATGAATTCCTCCCTTTTTGAGGTCTGTAAAATACCTTGAGATTCCTGCACCTGTTAGGAGGTGGCCTTCCTACCTTATCTGATTCATCTGCTGGGAACCTAAGAGATTCCAGTCTCTGGAGGGATCAGGTAGAGAGAGAAATGTTTCAATTCTGCTTACAAACGTATAATTTACCAAATTGCTGTGAGTCATAATTAGTTTGAGAGGAAAGGTTTCTTTATATGTGGAAACCACAGGTTAAAAACTAGTAAAATTACAGACATAATCCATAAAAATTATAACCAAATTCATTGGTTTGCTCACTTCTATATAATTAATCCTTTCTTTTAACAGTTTCCATTAGACTTTTTAAATTTCTTACCTAGTTTAGAGGTATATTTAAAAGTTATCAGAAACCTACACTTATCAGAACGTCCCTTCTATGAATCTTCTTGAAGGTAAAGCAGTTTTACAAAGCATCAGTTTAACAGTCTATGAATGACAAAAAGATTTAGAAAGGCAAGGTTAAAGATCTGATTACACTGTTTTTGACAAGGAAGCTTAATTAAGTTGCTATGACATATGATGTCTTAAGATAACTAAAATTATAACATGATACCAGGACATATCCAAATTTCAGAAACTTTATATAATTTCTAGTATTCTATATTAATAATGTTTATCCATAGTGTATTCTAAGCAGGTTTTATCACTCGTGTGATAATTGTCTCCATGTAATTTAAGATACCAAATAATACTAGTTAAATATTTCTCTGTGAGAAACCTCAGTGTCCCTCTAAAAGCATGCCAAGGTTAGCTGAAGGTCAAAAGAATTTGAATTAAAATTTGATATTTGGGAGGTTTGTCAAAAGGTTTCAAAACACTTGCTCAAATAAGATCGTAGGTCACTGTGATATAATACTTCTTCCTTAACCAAAGTCACAAGAGATCTCAAAAGCAGATACAAATCACTTAAAGGCACAGAATCTCACCCAACCTGTTATCAAAGGCAGCATCTCAAGGACATTTTGTCCTCTTAATAGAGAGAGAAAACCAAGTCTATTCTTGTACCAGCTTGCTTTTAATGACAAAATTCACATACTTAACTAATTTCAATCTTCACCTGGTCGATCCTGACCATCCACAAACCCTCCATCACTTTCTGTATCCATATTACTGTCTCTTTTTTTCCATCCAGAAACAACCAACTCTAAGAGAGACTTATTTTCTTTTCCCTTAATAAAATGCAATTTCATTCCTCATACCTTCTTTTCTGAAAACACACATCCTACTTTCCTACTGGAGATGGAATGTTTCCTTTATTATATCTGTTAGCTTTAATTATGTGTTTAAATTAGAATCCCCAACTCTTAAAAAACCTTAATTTCTAGTGAAAACTGAGAAGTAAGTAATTATGAACTGTCTTTTACATTAACATTCTGTAGATAGGTGGACAAAAATACCAGTGACAATTTCTAAAAACATTTGCTTTCTTACAGAGCACATTCAGGATGTCACCAAACACATACATTAATAGGCCTAAATACCTTTAGTTTCTCTGTTTAGGGATTGATGTCACTTTGTCTTATTTTATTTGGGAATGACCTAGCTATTCAACAAAATTCTATCACTTGATTTAGCACACCTCTAAATTTTAAGTCACCAAATATCTGGAGATTAATCTTAGACACTCTTGAAATATAATTTTTCTGATAAAGTTCATCCAAAAGCTCATATCTCACTTGTATTTAATTCACTTATGAAATATTTCATCATACCAAATTATTTTTCTTGTTGACAAATTTGCAGTAGATAGAAGAAGATCTCATTTGACTTCTATGGTTAATGTTGATGACTCTACAGACATGTCTGTTATTACTTAAATTGACATAATTACTTTAATAGTAGATGTTAATTTAATAGTGAATATTTCCCTGTTCACATGAGCCTGAAAATAATTCTGGCCAGTTACCCTCTGTATTTTTGAGAATTTATGTAAGTGCTTAATTTCCTTTAAGCCAATTAAGTAGAGCTCATTGATGAGTGAATTTTGATAATACCATCCAAAGATAAGGAGAGATAGATGATAGATAGATAGATAGATACATAGATAGATAGATAGAGATAGATTTATAGACTGATAGATAAAGTAATGCACACAGACATATAGACATACACAATCAGAAATCTCATAGCTTCATTTTCAAAACTTAGTCATGAATCAAATATTACAATATAAATCTCACTAGTTTATAAATAACAGTTGGAATAAGTAAAATTTAAAAAGGCTCCTTTTCCCATTTTTTCCCTCAGTCTCAGGAATTAGAGATGATCTAGATAAAATAAGTGATCCTGAGAGCCCTGGTCTCAAGGCACAGGGAAGGAAAACATGTTCCCTCCAGGTCAGAATTCTGAAAAGACGTTTTATCAAGCTTGATTTTTCTAACTGTATTTGGGAAAAGAACCAGTTTTGGAATTTTCAAGAGTTTCACCTAAAGCAATTTTCTCTGGAATCTAAAAATATTGTGGCCACATTGTGTTATAATAAAATATTATTTTCTTTGTCATATGCTTATAGGTAAAATCTTTCCAGTCAGACAGAATTCTCCCAAGTGAACTCCACAATGGAACAGAACAAGAATTTACCATTTCACAATGCAGAATGGCCAAAACACATCACAACACAGAATGCAAAGTACAAAACACACACAGACACGGCCGTCCTAATCAGATACTCCCTTAAATACAAGATGGCAGTCTCTCAGAAAACCTCCTACAGAAATACAAAACTTCAGATCTGAGTACTGACAAACAGAACAAATGGAAATATCTCAGGTCTTCAAAGATTTCAAAGGGAGAAAAGGAGGAAGGAGGAGGGACAAAAGGGGTGGCCTTATGAATGTCTCCAGCCACTGGCAGATGCCCAAGCATACGGGACATTTCCCTGTGCTTACAGGAGGGAGAACAGGAAAATGGCCCTACCAGAAACCAGACCAGATAATTTGAGTTCTCCACCCAGTGGAGATGATCAGGCTCTGGCCTTCAGATAATTGAGGTCGTTCAACTAAACTCTTGCATCCAGGACCAGGACAGAAGAAAGGATGGTAACATAGAAGGTGTGGAAAGAGGAAAGGGAGAGGGAAGGGGTAAGAGCTCAACAAAGTCTCTTGTTCCTAAGCCTCCATGTCAGGAGGAGACCAGGGATGAAAGGGTCCTAGTGCGTCCCCCAAGTACCCTGAGTGTTCAGGATGTCAGTCATACTGGAGAAGGTGTCCCACCGGGGTTGTCAGTTGTTGCAGGAAGTGGGGGGTGGCTGCTGGCAGGCTCTTGTCTAACACTTGGAAATGAATTGTCTGAGGAGACACCCGTGCTGACAAAGGAAAAGACTTTATTGCGAAGGGGCACCTGGGTGGAGAGCAACAAGGTAAGGGAACCCAGGAGAACTGCTTTGCCACGTGACTCACAGTCTCAGGTTTTACGGTAATGGGTTAGAATACAGGCTGTCTCTGGCCAGTCATCTTGTTTGGCTCATATTTGGTCTGACTCACGGTCCTTCCTGGTGGCACATGTGTGCATCTCTCTGCCAAGATGGATTTCAGTGTGAATGGTTCTGGGAGGCAGGTAGAATATATTATCGGCTGGCATCTCCTCCCTCCTTTTGGCCCCACCTGAATTCTCCCAGTTAGCTTTTGACGGCAGCACCACATTCCTTATTGGGACTGCCTTTCCTGAGTCATGCAACTCATTATCATTGTGCCTGGCCAAGACAGGTGGTTTCCGTCAATGATAACAATACCAAGCAGGGGAAACATTCCTCAGTGAAACAAGTCTATAACTTAGCAAAATGGATGTAACCACCTTACATAAAGCCCATTTAAAGAAAACAATTTTTATAAACTTTCATCTCAATTCTATCAACTTCTATACATTTGACTTTAGTTTCTATTAGGACCCAATCAACAAGTCTTGGTCTTAGAAGGAGTCCTAGAAGATTTCCTTACTAAGATTTCATTACTAAGTTTTATCTACTTTTTACAAAAGGCTCTGGGGTCCCCATTGAAGGTTGAGCCAAGGGGCTCAGGACCTTTTGCCCATCTTTTAACTTGATTAATTGGCCTAACTCTTGCCCCAAATACTTGTTGGTCAGGTAATTCAGTGTAATTTTCTTCCAGGCTTTAACCACTTTGTTTCTTCCTTATTTTACTAACCATTTATAGACTTCTTTATCCTTTTGGGGTGAGTTTCTTTAATTCTTTTTTAATATTTATTTATTTGGCTGTGTCGTGTCTTAATTGCTGCACAGGGGATCTTCATTACTGCGTGCGGGATCTTCGTTGAAGTATGTGGGATCCTTTTAGTTGCGGCACGCGGGACCTTTTTAGTTCTGGCAAACAGGATCTTTCAGTTGCGACATGTGAACTCTTGGTTGCAGCATGTGGGATCTAGTTCCCTGACCACAGATCGAACACAGATCCCCTGTATTGGGAGCGCAGAGTCTGAGCCACTGAACCACCAGGGAAGTCCCTGGGATGAGACCCATTATAATTTCCCTTTACTGACAAAAAAGTCTCCAGACTTTCCCTTCAGTTAGTTTTTTTTTCTTTTTTCCTTGTTAATCAACATTATTATGAATAATTGACATTAATTACTTTAATGTTTTTATTAGCATTTTATTAGCATAAGACCCATTGAGGGGAAGCAGAGGACAAAAATAAGGCTTCCCAAACCCTTTAATTTTCTCTGCCCACCATAGGTATCAGTAAAACAGCAGTTTATAATAACAGCACCCTAAAAATATACCAACCTAGAAGCTTCTCCAATTTAAAAACTCCATCATCTGGTCATCAATGAGCTATTTCTTAATAGTGACTCAAACCAATAAACACAAGAGGCATCCCCAGAAGAGAGTGTGAAGGGTGCCACCTAAAGAAGATACGTAAACCTTACTTCCTAAAATAAGAAAATAAATAACTTCTTCACTGTACAGGCTGATGCAACAAATGTTAAGATGGAAAAATAGAAAAGTCCCTGAGAGTGGGCACAGGCAGAAAAAAGACTGCTCAGAATCCCAGTCTGTCTGACTGTCTAATATGCACCATATATGTATCTTCTGGATGGCAGAGACCAAGCTCTAAACACACACACACACACACACACACACACACACACACACACACACACACACACACACACACACCCCACCTAAGAAGATCAGGTAGATTTATATTTCATGGATATAGGGAGAGAAATACAAGTCCCCACTGAAGGGGGACTTTAAGCTTCCCCCTTGTGTTTCTTTAAGATCAGAATTCTGAAAAGATGTTTTATCAAGTTGGCTTTCTCCTACTTAACTCTGTACATAATCAAAGAGCCCCATCTTAGTCATTTTCAGGGTGAGAAATCCTTTAATTCCCAATTAAGTAATACTTACAAGTGTAAGGTTTGTACATACATATACCTGGCTGGGTTACTATTTGTAGAGTGGCAATCTGTCATTCCTTATTGTTGTTGTTTTGAAAACTTTGTCCGCTGTTCTGAAGTCAGTTTGTTGTGATAAAATTCCTACTGAAGATTGTGTCATGGACCACTGAGCTTAACGTCTGTGAAGTTTACTTCTCTAGGTTTTAGCCCAGAGTTGTTTCAGCTTCTTATACCTGTCTTGGTTTCTCCCTTTAGTAAGCTAAGATTCCTGTGGGTGATCAGACCATGGAGTGGCCAGTTCTAATGCATGTCCCCAGCAGAGCAAGTTTTTAATTAAAATGAGTGGGTCCCTATAGGGATGACTGAATGGTATGAGGAATTGCCTTCATCACTCAGGCAAGTTTCTCAGTTGCCTGAGAAAGCTGTTGCCATCCAGGAGAAGATATCTTCAGAACTAAAAGCTGTCATAGGATATCTTCAGTTTCATTCCAACAAAGTCTATTAAACTAGCCAATTCAAGAAAAAATGACAGTCCATTCTCCAACCCGATTACCCAGTCTAACCTGTACTCAGTTTCTTTCAGCTGAGCAAAGTCTTCCCGTCATTCAATTGAGAATAACCTAGGTACCTCTCCTTGAAATTCAGTTTCAAGGATAACCTAATCATCTGGGGAGGAGTTTAACACCGTCTTGTAAAACTTACTATCATCAACAAATAACAGGGGATCTGAGAAGCAGGAGAGCCTCACACAAATTTGTCTGGACTCTCTGAGGAGGCAGGTGGACCCAAGAGGCCTCTGTTGGTACCAAGGCTCCAGATTCTTGTAGGGTTCAAGTGAAGGAGAGAAGTCTGCTATGGGTCCCTTCATTGGTAGCCAAAACTGTCAACCGAAAAAAAAAAAAAAAAGCGTAACCAAATAACTGAGAATTATGTTTTATTTGGGACTAACTGAGGACTTAAGCCCAGGGGAACACTCCCCCCGAGCTGTCTAAGAGGCTGGTTACCAAGCTTAAGTGATCAATATGTCCCTAGCATAAAACAAAATTCTTAAGTTTTAGGTTGTGCATTTTTCTCAGTCAATACATGGGTGCTCTGAAGCCCGAAGTCACGTCCAATGGAATGCGTTCACTCAGTTATGGGCACTAATGCTTTTCCAGGCTAGTGAGGTACAGGGGGAGATCATGATGATCATCAGAGTGCAATACAGCACAGAACAATGTCCCCTTAGGTTGATGCAGAGGTGTTCCAAGTTTTGAGTCTCAACCACTTGAGGCCTCCAGGACCAATATGGTAAATGATCATCCACTGACTGTGTAGACACCATATCAATCACAAAAATTCATCTATCCTTGCACCACCTGTAACCAGTTCAGGAATGGATAGGACTTGGGGATGATAGGACCACAAGTTGAAGACAGCACACAAGGAGCTACATTTACATGGCATTTGTGTGTGTGTGTGTGTGGTACGCGGGCCTCTCACTGTTGTGGCCTCTCCCGTTGTGGAGCACAGGCTCCAGACGCGCAGGCTCAGCGGCCATGGCTCACGGGCCCAGCCGCTCCGCGGCAGGTGGGATCTTCCCGGACCAGGGAACCCGTGTCCCCTTCATCGGCAGGCGGACTCCCAACCACTGTGCCACCAGGGAAGCCCTATAATTAAATGTGTATGTGTATAACACAATTAATGTCAGTATGCCTTTTTATGTTAGTTTATTTTAATATATTTTTATTTATTTATTTGGCTTCGCTGGGTCTTAGCTGCTGCCCCGTGTGGGATCTTCGTTGTGGCATGTGGGATCTAGTTCCCAGACCAGGGATTGAACCCTGGGCCCCTGCATTGGGAGCATGGAGTCTTAACACTGGACCACCAGGGAAGTCCTACATGGCATTTTGACAGGAAGTCAGTCCCTCACAGCTTAAGACATTGAAGAGACAATGGTGTTGGGCACCAGCAATAGAGGGAATTCTGAGGAGGAGGAGGAATCAGAGGGAGTTTATGTGTCTAGGTGATATCAACAACACAGCAAAGAGAGTCTGAGTTAGGGAGTTCCAAAGGGCAGTGATGGTTTACAACTATTTTACAGCCCCAACTCTTGTCTTATATTAGCATATGGTTAGCAGATAGTACAGATTAGCAGTGCTCTCTTTCACGAGGTATGCAAAGCAGAAAAAAAAATACTGCTAAAAAATATTACTATTTGGCTGTATTTAAAACACCTGGGTGTGTTAAAACTTGAGTTTGGCACCAGTGGGCTTTTGAGCTAACTGCCTCACCATGTTATGAAAAAGTCAACAACATTTGGCCAGTGTCATGGGGGCCATCCTTAAACCAACTGTACAACAGTATATACCCCCCCAATCTGAACACAGGCACTCAAACAAATACTTGTACACAAATGTTTACAACAGAAGTACTCACAAGACAAAAGGAAGGAAGGGCCTAAACATGAATTGACTGACAAATAGATGAGCAAAATATAGTAGATGTATACAATGGAATATTCTTCAGCCATGAAAGAAATGAAGTTTGAATACATGCTACAAAGTATATGAGCCTCAAAAACATTATACTTAAGTAAAGAAAGCCAGAAAGAGAAGGATACATACTGAATGATTCTATGTGTATGAAATATGCAGATAGGCAAATTCATAGAAACAAAGTAGATTAGTTATTGCCTGGACCAAGGGGAGAGGAGAGATGGACAGTGACTACTTAATGGGTACAAGGTCACTTCAGGGGGTGATGAAAATGTTTGAAGCTACTAGACAGAGACAATGAAATGTACATTGTAAAATGCTGTGGATTTTTGCATGGATTTCGCCTCATTAGGGCAAAACCAAACAAACAAAAAAAGGCTCAGTAGCTATGTTAATTTCAGATGAAATAAATTCAGGAGAAAGAGTATTTCCAAGATAAGAGTCCATTCATGGGGAAGATATAAAAACCATCAAGGCTGATATACTTAATACCTGTGTGTCCAAATATGTATTTAAAAAATGACAGACCAAATAAGAAAAATAGATAAATGCACACAATAGGAGGTTTTAGTACTGCCAACTGAAAAAAAGATAGGTCAAATATAGGCACATCATATGGTAAAGATAAGCAAATTCTAAGCACCATTATCCATACCTTGACAGAACTGACATTTATAAAACACCAAATCTGAAATCAAAATATGTGCAATCATTTAAAGATTTTTAAAACTCAGTCAATTTCAAAAGACTGAAATCTTAGAGTATGTTTCTGACTACAATACAATCACACTTGAAGTCAATAACAATAAAGTTTTTTTGAACAAAATATTGAAAATTAAGAACACTTTTCTGAATAATCCACAGCCAAAGAAGAAATCACAAGGAAAATATGGAAAATATTGCTAACTGAATCATAATCGTAATACATATCAACATTTGTGGGGTTCAGGCAAAGCAAGACTAATAAAGAAATTTGTGTCTTTAAACACCTCAGAGGAAGAAGAGAGGTTTAAAACCAATGACTTCAGTTCTGTAGGGGAGGAAAAATTTTCCTTTCTTCCCTTCTAGGTTCTTTGGCTGGTCTAATAATTAAATGGACATAAAAGAAGTTAGCAGAGGAAAACAAATTTAATTGCATATATACAGGAGCCCCATAAAAATAGACTCAAAGGCAGTCAGGCAATTGAGGCTATGGTTGTACAACACTGTGAATGTCCTTAATGCCATCCTGAGATAAGGAAAGTTACAGGGATCTGGGGTTACAAAGGGCAATTCACAGGAAGATGAGAAGAGCAGATGTTTGTAATGAGATAACTGCCTACCAGGCAGATAAGTCTTCCAGATAAGAAAAAAGCTGACTCTGATAGTAACTCTCTTTCTGGGCCAGGCCTCCTATTTATTTCTGGGCCAGACCCTCTGTCTAAATTCTTTGAGGCAGTTATGGGAGACAGAAGAAGCTTTTCTGGAGTCAGCTGGGTCTTGATTGCATTCAGCTCAAAATAATCCACATGCCTAAGTGATATATTTTGAGGTAGAATATTCTGCTCTCCTTCTACATGGAGAGTTACTCATAATCACTAGTCACTGGGGAAATGCCTATCAAAAGCATGATGAGATGCCACTATACAGCCATTAGGATATCTATTATTTAAAAAGAAAGAAAAATAATACTAAGAAAGGAAAATAACATTTGCTGGGAAGACTGTGGAGAAATTGGAAACTTTGTGCACTGCTACTAGGAATATAAAATGGTATAGCTGCTACAGAAAACAGCACAGTGGTCCCATGAGAAGTTAGCCATAGAAATAACCATTATAATCCAGCCATCTTACTTCTAGATGTATCCCCAAAAGCATTAAAAGCAGAGACTCAAACAGATACTTATGTGACCATGTGCATAGCAGCATGATTCACAATAGACAAAAGGTGGAAACAACCCAAGTGTCTTTGAATGGATAAAATGGATAATTGGTTCAGCTTTCAAAATAAAAAAAATTGAACATAGCCTATAACATGGATGAAACTTGCAAACCTTTTGCTAAGTGAAATAAGCCAGACACAAAAAGACAAACATTATATGATTTCACATATACAAGGTGCATAGAATAGACAAAATCACAGAGACAGAAAGTACAATAGAAGTTACAGTGGGCTAACTTGGGGACAACTTGGTGTGCTCATTTAATGAGTAAAGAGTTTCTGTTTAGGATGATGAAAAATTTTTGGAGATGGATGGTAGTGATGGTTGTAAGACATGGTGAATGTTCTTAATGCCACTGAACTGTACACTTGAAAATGTCTAACTAATAATATTGTTGTTAAGTATCACATGAAAACAAGAAAAGAAATGAAAAGAGGATTGAAACAGATAATTTTATTTTACGTATATTTTACCACAACTGAGAAAAAAGAAGACCTCACTGAAGAGCATTCTGAGGAGACAAGAAAGTAAACATGTAAGAGTAACAGCAAAATAAATGAAAAAGGAAAGCTTCGAGAAAGTGTGAGGGGATGGAAGAAATTAGTCCTACTACTTCTCAAGCACAATCCAAAAACTGTACAACTGAACATTTGGTAGTTACACATGAATAGAAAGAAAGTAAAATGATGTAAACAATTTTTTAGTGGAACAGAATGAAAAGTGTAAAACTCCACCCCAAAACATGTGCAAATTTCAAATCTCTGGGTATAAAAATGGACATTTTAATAATAGTACTAAGATAACTCAATTGTCATTTGAAAATACAATAAGAGCACATAACATGCATATTATACATACAAGGCCGTTAATGTTATTCATGATATAGGAAAAGGTCATGGAACCTCACTCGAAATAGGAGAACTTCAATTAAACACACACACACACACACACACACACACACACACACACACACACACACACTGAGATATGATTTCTCACTTATTCTACTGACAGAATTTCAAAACCTGACAACATATGCATCTGGTGAGGCTGTGGGTGAACCAACAGTCTCAAACTCTGCTGATGGAAATGCAAAGTGGTGTGGGATTTACCAGCACTTGATACAAGTACATATGCATTTACTCTTTGATTTAGCAATCCTGCTTCTGGAAATTTACCCTGAAGACTCACCTCTACAACTTCCTATGGTTATTTAATACAGCATTATTTGTATTGACCATGAAGTACATGTGGTGATAAAACAGAGTGAGGAAGATGGCTCTCAACTCTCTGAACTGATTTAGGGTTATTACCAGGATACATCCAGAGTGAAAAACAGTTTGAGCATATCCATACCTTTTGTGTAAGAAAGAAAGGAAACAAGAAGTTATGCATTAAGTTGCTTATTTTTGCCAAAGGGCAAGCATGAATCACCAAGGAGTGCCTAATCATGGGTGAAAATGGACTCAAATGATCTCACCACAAATACTCTATTAGTTATAAAAGAAAAATACTAGCCTTAGTGAGGAACACTCAGTGGGCACCCCCTTAACTAAGTGACTGGCCAAGTGACATAGATTGCAAATGATACATTAACACTTTTGTAATATTTGTGTCAAGAATTCATAACTGAATCTAACCTTGAGGAAACATCACACAAACCCAAACTGGGGGGCTATCTGCTATTGGGAAGGGGAAATTTTTCCTTTCCCATACAGCAATTTGGTTATTTTCCTGGTTGAATAATTTAAGTGATGTAAGACAACTTACCATTCTGAGCAAAGAAAAGAGATAGGGTCCCGGGGCTGCAATGGATAGGAGGGCCATTCCCAGGATGAGGACAAGAAAAGCAGATATTTAGTGATTAGATGTTTTCCCTTTGTAGGGGTTCAGAAGCAACCTCCCCAAGATATGCCACTTTTGCATGGGGATTGTTTTGACCTGAAGGCAATGGAGACCCTGTGGGTACAAGAAAAAATGTCCCCCTCTCAAATACCTGGGAGAATTAAAATTGAGAATTGTTCCCAGAAAAATGTTATTATCGGAGGTAAATTTTATCTTAACTGGTCCTGATACTGGAAAGCTTTATCAAAAGTCCAGGTTCTCGTTCAACTCGTGGAAAAAGAATTTCGGTGAGGAATACAGAGGGAAACGCGCACACATATGTGCGCACGCGCACGCACACACACACACACACACACACACACACACACACACACACACACACACACACACACCCCACTGAGGCTGAGGAGCAGAGAACAGAGAAGCAGTTTATTCAGGGCAGAAGCAAAAGGAAATAGAAAAGAGTGAGATTGTCCTTAGGAGTGAGAGACATCCTGGAGCGTTTTTGAATCCCCTTTTATGTTATTTTTAGCCCTTTGAATGGTTGGGGTCTTTTTGATCGGGGTGGGACATTCATTGAGGGTAGGGTTGAGATGTGGCCTGGATTGCACCAGCTTGCATCCATCCCCAGTCCTAAGCATTTATCTCTTCAACCCACCCAAACATGCACTCTTAGAGCCGTTTTCCTTTACTGCTTGAGCGCCACACATGGAAGGTCGTACAGGGTCATCAGCAGCCTGTGCGTTTTTACTGTTCATGTTCCATGGTTTCCATGGTCTGAGTTTCTTGCTCAGATGCTACAAAATTTCTGTTTTAGATGCAATGCCTCCATGCATCTTGACCTCATTAAGTGCAAAGCAAGGAGGTAGCTTTGCCTTCTGCCTTAATTCCTGTACATGAGGAAGCTGTCCTTGGGCCCAGCCCTGTCTTTCCTGCCTCAGTCCCATCTGAATAGCAGTTAGAGATATTTGAATGTTAACTTTGCTGAATTTAATTACTGAACTGTGGTCTTTTGTCATTTTGTCTTGAATGCAAACTAAAATATTGAGGGGTAAAGAATCATGATGTATGCAACTTATTATGAAAAGTTTCCATGGAAAAACTTATAATATGTATACTCATGTAAAGAAAACATTAATGCAAATGCATTGACATGTTTACAATTTTTGAAACTAGTTAAGGGCACACAGCTTCTTTTTTTAGTTTGCGGTAGTCTTACAACTTTTCTGAAAGTTTGAAATTATTTCATATGGAAAAGTTTAAAAGTAATGAAATAAAATATATATTAATGATGCTAACAAGTTTATGGCAAATTATGGAAAGATGGTGTGTCTGTGTATATGTAAAAATCAAAATTGAAAAGCAGCAAATTACAGGACAGAACGCACAGTAAGTAGGGTCATATATCTGTGTAATATGTTCATGAACACTTTTTATAATGGTATCTCTAGGGAACAGTTTTTTAAAGGATTCTCTTTTTATTCTGTAACATCAAATTCACATTTAAAAAAATGTTAAACATATATGTAATGTAATATTTGGAATGTGAAAAATGTCTTTGTGGTTCAGTGTATTACTTAACTACGAATATAATTCTAACACTTAAACAATCCATATAAGAAAAACATTATTATCTCCCCCTTCATCAAATTACAGCTGAGAGGCAAAGATTTTTTTTAATGAATCATTCATTTACTACAACACTTTACATGAAAATTGGATTGACTTACTTGTAAGACAATTTTTAATTAATACTAAAGCCTTAGATTTGGATTGTAAAAAAAAATATCCTGATTTATTAAAGAAAAGGGTGATCAAAAAAGGACAGCAAAATCTTAGTTACACTTTGGATGAAAATCTAAATGTCAGTAAGCACTATTTGCCTCATTTTCCTACAGGGAAATTGTGTTCTAAGAGTTTGGTTTTGAATTTGAATTCAAATGTTCTTTTTTTTCTCAAGTAATTCACAATGATTTGTATATCCTACCATTCCTTTTTTTTTTAATAATGTCTTTTTATTTATTTATTGGCTGAGTTGGGTCTTTGTTGCTGCGCATGGGCTTTCTCTAGTTGCAGCGAGTGGGGCCTACCCTTCACTGTGGTGCATGGGCTTCTCATTGTTATGGTTTCTCTTGTTGCGGACCACGGGCTCTAAGCGTGCAGGCTGCAGCAGTTGTGGCTTTTGGGCTCCAGAGCTCAGGCTCAGTAGTTGTGGCACATGAGCTTAGTTGCTCCTCGGCATGTAGGATCTTCCCCGACCAGGGCTTAAAACCGTGTCCCCCGCATTGGCAGGTGATTTTTAACCACTGTCCCACCAGGGAAGACCTATCCTACCATTCTTAATTCATTTACCTTAGTGAATTCTTACTCAGCAAACCTCCTATATTTCCATTATTATTTCATCCAGAGGCACACAAGTGATTAAGCTTGCATTTACTTGCTTTGAGCTTACTCTGAGAAAGGCACCGTATGCTCAGTTCAAAGAAGCCCAAACCCACTATCTCCTTGTACAATGTCACCTCCATGATAGATTGAGAAACAAACATGAGTGGGAGGTGGTCTCCAAGGTGTTTGTAACTACACAAAGAACAGAAAGGGCACAACTAAATTTGTGTATCAATTGCAGTTGACTGAAAGTAATTATCCACTAAAGAAATGGTTTTGGCATTGGCGAGGTGCATTTTATAAAAGCTATAACCTTAAAATTAAATTACTTTCATGCTTGGAGACACTTTGGTGGACTTAATATAAAATGTTAATTGAAATATCTCTGGGTGTGGAGAGGGGGAACCCCTGTCTTTTCTTCTGAAAAATATCTGTACAGGTTCGGGGTAAAAGCAAGTGTGAAAAAATTGCCTTTGTTATTAATAGGGGCTGCCTTCTTTGAGAGTCCCCCCAACAAACCCCATATTTATTGTTTGCCAAGTTAGTGTGGTTGTTGAAACTAAATCCAAATAATGAGAGGATTAAGTAGATTCTAAGGTTGCTTAAATTTGAGAAAAACATTTTAAATCATATTTATTATCAGAGTTTCACATGGCCACCACTATGAAGCAATTTAATGGTTCTTTTTTCAAAATGTTGATGTGATGAAATAAAGAGATCTAAGGGGGGAAATAATTTGATTAATATCCTAGTGTTAAACAAGATTTGAAACTTTTCTGAATCTTCTTTAGAGTATTTTCATTGTGGAGCAAGAACAAATGTATTTCTTACCATAATGAGTAAATGCTAAAAATTAATCAATTTCAAGTATTTTTTAATGTTTCTTTTTTTTTCTTAATGAAAAGGAGCTTTTTCACATCACAACAAGTGGAAGCAAACTTACACAGTCAAAAATTATTTTGGTTGACATTAAGAGAATTCAGGTTAGGCCCAATACCATAACATGCAACATCAACCCTAAATATTCTTATTTTTACCGTCTTTATTTCAGCAAACAAAATCCCTAAGTTTGGAAATGGGTTTAAATGTCCAGTGTTGGCTTTTGAACTGAACCTCTGTTCAACATTTCAAAACACTTAATCATACCAAATGTTAACGGGGGGAAGAAAATTACCTTTGTCTAAAGGAAATTTCTCCTATCTCTATGACAAACAGACTTTTATAGCTTAAAGCAAGGTGCCTAGGGTACATCCAAGGGAACTTCAAGGCACTATTTTCACTGATGTCCTCATTTGAAAGGTTCATTTCCAAGGTCATTAAGAGAGACTTTTCTGGATCGTCATGCTGCCAAGAGACTTATTTAGCTCTTAAAAATTTACCTACATCTCAACAGAACAGAGAAAAAAATTAAAAATTTTTCTACAGGAAATACTCTAAGGAAAATGAAGAACAAAAATCCCTTGCTCCATTTGACAATAAAGGAAGAAGAAATTTTATTGTTCTGTAGTCTCACAAAAAGTTCCTGAACAAACATGAAGAACACCTTTAAATGCTACCCAACCGCAGCTTAGAACTCCTCCTTTTGTTTACACATTATACTCCTGTCATTTTGTTAATCTCTCTGACTTAATCTACCCATTTTGCATTGTCTCAATCAAAAAAAAAAGAAAAAAGCAGAATTTACTGATCATTTGAATCAGCATGGAGATTTTGAAGAACCACAATAAGATTAAAACAAAACAAGACAAAAAAGGAGACTGAATATAACCTAGAAATTCCAAGGAGGAAGAGCAATGAGGGAATACTTGCCCTAGAGGAAAATAAAGCATTAAGTTTATGACTATCCTAAATATCACTACACACCCTCACTTTTAAGGTTAGAATTTAAGCGACCAACAATTCCAAATTTTGCCACTCATTCTGGTGAGCAGGTATTGAAACCTCATACATTGCTGGTGGAAATATGAAATAGTGCATACAGTCTGGAAATTCTTGGGAAGGTTCTTACAAAGTTAACACTACCACTCCCCCATGACCCAGAAATTTCACTCCAAGGTGTTGGTCCAGGTAAACTGTTTACTTGGAGACCTGAACTCCACTTTTCACGGCAAGTATTAATAAAACCCTCAAACTGAAAACAACTCAAACTTCCATCAGCAACAGTTTTCATAAACTGCTGTAGATTCACACAAACTTTAAGCTCAGTGAAATACGAATTGTGTGGTTCTGTTAATATCAAGCTCAGGCAAAACTAGTCTCTCATGATAGAAATTATGCCATTGATGGGGGAAACTGACTGCAAAATAACACAGGGAACCTAACTGGGTTATAACTCAGGTATAAGTGTTTCTTAAAACTCATCAACCTGGAAATTTAAGACTCTGTGCATGATAGGTCATGTAGATTATACTTTTTTTTTAATGTAACCCAATATGAGATAAAATATTAATTAAATTAATTAAAACATTAGAATACTCCTAAAAGATATCTGTATAGTTTGGGGGTATCCTAAGAGAGCCAGAAGCAGATCTATGTACACACAGAAAATGGAGGCAATGATAAAGTGACACTTCATATCACTGGTTCAATAGTTAATGAATATCTATTCAAATAAATGAGTGATAGATATTTACATGACTCTTCCACTAAAATAGTTTTCTACACGGAGCAATTATTCTCATGGTAATAATGACAGTGAGTAGCTAGTCCTTTACTAATGCCGACATCTCCTTTAAGTACCTTATATACATGTAGTCATTGAATCTAATACACTTTAGCATATGTAGTCTTCAAAGCATCCCAGTGAGGTCAGTCTTATTGTTGTTGTTGTTACTATTGTCAACAACAAATTGGCACTTGCCAACTACCTCTACAAGGAATAAGTCATGTGGTCCTGTAGCTGCTGATTTTCAACACCCCCTGAAAGTATTTCAGGGTGGAGAGCAGAAATGAGGCACTCTGTGCTCTGGGAAAACTGGCAGAAGAAATCTTCAGATAGTTAGATATTTTCAGAAGAAGACTTTATGAGCCCAAATCTTGTATATCCTCATATCTAGAAAAGCACTAAAATCCTTCATGGTGACAACTGCTCCTTGTGCCTAGCATTAACCTTCACGACACTAGCAGAAATCTTCTGCAAAAACAAATATGTGCTCGATTGTATGTACTCCCTCTTCACCAAAATCACATATATACTGACCTTCCACCCTACTTCTTTGGAGCAGTTTCTCAGAACTATCTGAAATGCTGTCTCTGGAGCAATAGTCCTTATTTTGCCCCAAATAAAAATTGACTCACAACTCTCACATTGTGCATTCTTTTAAAGTTGACAGCTTTATGGCAACCATGAAGAAAGGACCCAGTGTGGACTTTTCTCCTTCACTTGAACCCTATAAGGAAACGGAAACATGGTACCAACAAAGGCCCCTTCTGCTCATCCACCTCCTCAGAGAGTCCAGAAAAATTTGGGTAAGTCTCTCCTTGTTCTCAGACTTCTTGTATTTGTTGATGATCCTGAGTTTTATTTGGTGGTGTATAGCAGGTATCTGTCCCCTCCCAGTTGAAAGTTACTGGGGGTGGGGGTCCTGGTTGAAAGATACCAGGAAAATACCTACCCAGATGAAAGACACTGGGTTGGTGGGGGGGAAGGCGGTGGTGGTGGGGAGCCTGGTTGAAAGACTCCAGGGGAATACCCACTGAGTGGAAAGCTCTGGGTGGGGCTCAGTTGAAAGATACTGCAAATACCCACCCAGGTGAAAGGTACTGGGCGCCCGGGCCTGGTTGAAAGATATCAGGGTTTGCTCAGCTGTAGGAGACTGAGTGGTCTTGGCTGAGTGCTTTTCCTCAATTTGACTGCCTTAATAGAACTTGTTGGCATAAGAGTGAAGATATTACATAGGAGCTTTTTTGCTCTGAAGAAAAGGGACAAGATTTCTTCTGGTGCTTATGGCTTTCTCAGGCGACTGAGAAATTTATGGGAGTGGTGGAAGCAGCATCCTCATACCGTGCAGTGGTCCCATAGGGAAGCCCACTCATTAATTAAAACACTGTAGACTGAAATGTTTCCTTTATTATTTCTATTAGCTTTAATTACGTGTTTAAATTAAAATCCTCAGCTATTAAAAGCTTAATTTCTTGTGAAAACTAAGAAGTAAGAAATTATGAACTGTCCCTTACATTAGCATTCTGTAGATTAGTGAACATAATCAGTGATTATGTTCAGTGATCCAAGCACCTGTGGTGACCTTAGAACACCAAAGGGAGAAACTGAGAAACCTAAGAGGGCTGAAACGACTCTAGGGTGATGCCTAGAGGAGTTTAGCTCACAAAGAACACACTGGCCCACCACACAATTTCACTAGTGTTTTTTTATCCCTGACAAATTCAACTTTAAACTGGGAAATAGAGCCTCTCAAACACAGAAACAAGGGGTGACAGAAAGCCAGCTTCTGACTAGTACCTCAGCCAGGTTTATGTATATACAAAAACTCATACCTGCAAGTACCTACTTAATTGGGGAAATTATACTAAAGGAGATATCAACCTAAAATGACAAAACTGTGGTTCTTTTGATATTCCAAAATTGACATTTTTGCACGCACAGTTAGAAATTGCCAGCCATAAGACCAAACAGACTGAATGGAATGCTAACTTTGATTGGTATTCAGAAGCTTCTAAAAGAGGAAATGATAGAGTAAATTCTTGAAACTATATCAGAACTAAAGAAGGTTACCAGCCCTCTGTCTCTGACTCAGTCTCTCCCTCTGGCCCTCCCATGGGTCCTCTTCTGTCTGAACTGCCCGGCCCAGATGCCGTCTCTTTCCCTCTTCCAGCTCTTCCACCCCCTGCTGCTCCCCTCTCCCCAGCAAAGGAGGATAAAAAGTCAGAAGTGATTATAGCTCCCTTTAATGAGAAACCTATGACAGGGAGAGATGAATCATCCTCAGTGCTTACGTACACACCCTTGACCCAAACAGAACTTAGATCCTTGCCTAAGGAATTTCCCGATCCAAGTCAGGATCCATGGGGAATTGCTAAGGAATTTGAATTAACCATCCAGACCTACGAGCCCGGGTTTTCAGACCTATATCTATTAATACAGCTATTAGTTCTGAAAGCAAAGAAAGGGAATGGATAGAGAAGGCAGAATGGAAATGCCCCATAATGGATTTGGAATTACATACTCCAGAGGCTCACACTGAATGCAAGGAATTAGCTCAGAAATTACTCGAAATTATCCCAGAGCTTTTTCCAAAAAACATACACTGGACAGAGATTCAACAGTGCAAGCAAAGATTGGATGAATCTATTCTGGATTACTATGAATGGTATGCAGGAAAAAAAAGAAAACTTTTAAGCAATGCTCTGGCTCAACACCTGAATCATTCTCTAAACACCGAAATGATACTCTGCTTAACTCTGCCTTTTAAGAAGGCTTAGATGAGAATTTGGCTACTCTGGTCCGAAGACACAATCTAGGTTGGTCTACTTTACATACAAACGCCCTTGTTACTCTGGCTGACCAAATTTTCAAGATCATAAAATAAAAAGAAAGCAAGAAAGCAAGCAAGTAAACAAGAAAGAAAGAAAGAAAAGAAAGAAAGAGAGAAAGAGAGAAAGAAAGAAGAAAGAAAGAAAACGAAAAGAAAGAAGAAAAGGGGGTATCTATGAAAATATGAACCAATTGTGCCATTTAAGTGTACAATGCCAGCTGAAGGTTAACTGACCCCTGTTTAATTCCCAAGTGGTAGAGAATGGTAGCTTGAAGGAAGAAAACCCCAAATCTTCAGAATTCTGATCCTGAGGGAGTAAGTCCTACTAGGATAACCTGAGTTTCTCTCCCTATGCCTTGCAACCAGAGCTCTCAGGATCACTTTTCTTATCTAGATCATCTCTAAATTCCTGAGACTGAGAAAAAGAAAAAAAAAAAAAAGAGAGAGAGGTTGCGGGGGAAAGGAAAAAAATTCTTAAAAAAATTTAACTTGTTCTAACTGTTATTTAAAACTAGTGAGTCTTATGATATCTGATTCATGACTAAGTTTAGATAAGGAGGGTATGTGATCTCTCATTTTGTCTGTCTGCATGTTTATATGTGCATTATCTTTGTTTTTACCTTCGGATTGTATTCTTACTGAGTCCAAGCTCGCTCTGCTCACTGCAAAACAGGCCAATAAGTTGGGAGACGAGGTGTTGAGGCAAGGAATGTAACTTTATTAGGAAAGCCAGCAGACCAAGAAGATGGCTGACTAATGTCGCTAAATAGCCATCTTATCGGATTTGGATGCCAGTTTCTTTTATGGAACAGAGAGGGGGAGGAGGTGAGGAAGTAAAGTAAAAAGACCATAGTCTTGCATATATCTCCTGGAATGGCCAGACTCAGGGACAGGATGTGTTAATTTCTTCTTTCTTGCAGCCATCCACAGGTGAACAGGGTCTGGATATTTCCCTGAATAAGGTACTTTTGTTTAACATTCCGGCAGAGGGGAGCGTTCCCCAAGGCAGACCACTGTGTATAGACATTATCCTTTTAGTGAACGAAAGCAATGGGAAGCAAAGTTTAAAATAAAAGAAACACATTCAATATGGAATCAGAATTAGTTCTTCCCTGTTACAGCATTATCAAAAATTAATTTGTAAGTGAGCTCTACTTAACTGGATTAAAGGAAAGTAAGCACTTATATAAATCCTCAAAAAAAAAAAACCAACAATATAAACAGAAGTTAACTGGCCAGAATTAATTTCAGTTTCATGTGAGCTGGGAAGTAGTCAGTATTAAATTAATACCTAGTATTAATGTTTGTTTATTGATCTAATTAATACAGACACATCTTTAGAGTCATCAACATTAAGTATAATACTTTTATTGTGTCTTGGTTTAATATAAGCTAAATAAAATCTTGTTATATCTGTTATAAATTTGTCAGCAAGGAAAGTAACTTGATATGAAGAAATTTTTAAGGGAAGAAAATATAAATGAGATAATAGCTTTTAGATAAACTGTATTAAGAATAATTATGCTTTAGGAATATCTATTCAAAATAGTCTCTCCAGATTCTGGTAACTTGAAATCCTAGAGTTGTGCTAAATTAAGTGATGGACGCTTATTGCATAGCTAGGTCATTCCCAAATAAAATAGGATACCAAAACATTAATTACTGAACATTGGCTTCCTTTTGCAGAGAAACAAAAGGTATTTAGAAACAAAAGGTATTAATGAGTATGTTTGGTGCCACATTCTCTAAAGAAAGCAAATGTTTTTAGAAAATATCACTTGCATTTATGTTCACTAATCTACAGAATGTTAATGTAAAGGACAGTTCATAGTTGCTAACTTCTTAGTTTTCACAAGAAATTAAGCTTTTAAGAGCTGAGGATTTTAATTTAAACATGTAATTAAAGCTAATAGAAATAATAAAGGAAACATTTCAGTCTACAGTAGGAAAGTAGGATGTGTGTTGTCAGTAAAGAAGGTATGAGGAATGGAATTGCATTTTATTAAGGGAAAAGGAAGTAGGTCTGATTTACAGGTGGCTGTTTCTGAATGGGAAAATAAAGTGATGGATACAGAAAGTGAGGAAATTTTTGTGGAAAGTGGACTCCAAGAAAAGTATTTTGTACACAGTCAGGATTGACTATGGTTAAAATAAATTTAATTGAGAAAATGAATTTTAAAAGCAAGCGGGCACAAAACTTGAATTTGATTTTTCTCTCTCTTAAGAGGACAAGATTTCTTAAAATGTTGAACTGTCTTTGAGAACAGATTTCAAGTTTCTTTACCTTTTAAGTGATCTGTTCTGTATTTGCCTTTGAAATCTTTTATTGTTACTTTTGCTAAGTGAATATTGTTTCAGAGTGACCTGTGATTGTCTGTGACTGAGTGTTCTAAACCCTTTTGGATTTGGGGTTTTTCTTTTGACAATACTTTCCAAACCAAATTCTGATGAAGTCCTTTTGATATCTAGCTAGCTCTGGGGTGCTTCAAAGGGCCCCTGAAACATCCCAAAGAGAGGTTTTAAAGATTATTATTATTATTATTATTATTATTGTGGTTCGTGGGCCTCTCACTGCTGTGGTCTCTCCCGTTGCGGAGCACAGGCTCCAGACGCGCAGGCTCCGCGGCATGTGGGATCCTCCCGGACCGGGGCACAAACCCGTGTCCGCTGCATCGGCAGGAAGACTCTCAAGCACTGCGCCACCAGGGAAGCCCCCAAAGAGAGATTTTAAACTAATTAGGTTCATTTGGTATGTTAAATTACATGAGAAGTATTGTCAAATGAGTAATAAATGTTCTTATGTTATAGTGTATGGTAAATGTTACTAATATAGATATTCTAGAAAGTATATGGACTTGCTAAAATTCTGATATGTCCTGGTAAAATGTTATCAGTCATAATTCTAGTTATTATCTACAAATGTTGTATGTCACAGCAGTAACTAAGTTTCTATGTCAGTTGCATTGCAGTTAGATTTAAATGTGCCTTCTTAAGTCTTTTGTCATTGTAGACAGTTATGTTTTTATTCTGTTGCCTTTGCAAAAATGCTTCCTCTTCAAGAAGATTTATAAAAAGGACTTTTGGATAAATACAAGTTTCTGACTTTCAGACCATAATGCTGAACTGAGTAAGAAATTATAGAATCCAAATGAGAAGCCTAATGGCTTCATAAACTGTTAACAAAAAGAGTTAGTTACAGAAGACTGAGTGAACTGGTGAATACGGTTACAGTTTTTATGGTTTCTATCTGAAAAATTACTGGTTTAAATCTGTGTTTTCCAGGTATAAGGAAACTTTTCCCTTAAACTAATTATGACTTACAGTAATTTGGTAAATTATACCTCTGTAAGCAGAATTGAAACATTTATCTTTTTTCTCTATCTGCTCCCTCTAGAGATTGTAAACTCTGGTTCCCAGCAGCTTTAAATTAAAAAAGTTACAGAAAGCTCAAGGTATTTGTGGGACCTTAAAAAAGGAGGAATTCACCTAGATCTGTTAGGTAAAATCTGTGATAATCCCTTGGTGTGATTTTCCTAGCCTTGAGAGGTCTTCTGACAGTTCAGTCTGAGACTCCATATAAAAGTTTCAGCAAAGCAAAAAGCCTATATGATCAAGTATAGTTATATAAATTATCAGGCCAAGGTTTTGAGACCAGAATTATTTTCGCAAACAAGTTAGTCTTAATTTGGTTATATTTGGTAGAAATGAGGGTAACTTCAGAAAGAAAAGATGTTTCAATGAATGTTAAATCCCAGTCTTGTTAGTGGAGGTCTTTATTTGCTAAGACTCACTTCCTGGATAATTCCTTGCTGTTATGTTATATGGATGTAAAGTTTACTTGAATTATTAAAAGGACACTTAAGTTGTTTCTGAAACTTATCTCAGTAATCTGTCTTTAGATGAAGATCAGATGCCCCACAACCTCCAACCAGGGGATTATGCATACTGGAAAAGACATAATTTAGAGGACTATCTCCAACCTAGATGGAAGTACCCTTATCAGGTACTCTTTTTTATCTTATGCACAGGGAAACTGAAGGGAATTGACTCTTGAATTAATTTCCAATTACAAAGGGCCCCTGAACGGGACTAATCTATAGAGAGGACTGCTGACCTCAAACTTGAATTAAAATGATTCTCAAACAGAGGAAACTACACTCACTCCAGGATGAAGAGAAGATGACATCAGAGGCAGACAGCTAGCCCACGATGCTGGACCTGACTTGTATGACCATTTATAATGTTTTCTTGATTTCTTGGACCTTTGCATGTAAATCAAATGTTTTCTTATCATGGACACGATCCTCTATGCTGGTTTTAAAAATCAATCAAATTGTTGGGTTTGTGGCCAATTACCTGTGTCTACTACTGCTGGATTACCTTGGTGGATTTCTCCACTCCAAGGTTCTAATTAGATGGCCCTTAGGACATTTATTTTAGAAGAAATAGGCCTGTTCAGACTACTCTTGATGTTACTAGATGGGATCCCCTCACCTAGCCAATTAACAACACCCACTCTGACCCTGGCCATCAAAAGAACTTTTCTTCTAAAGTAACTCAAGCTCAGTCAGAGCAACAGCAAAATTTCAGCCAAGGAATAAAACCTCCCACAATTAGGGGATGGATTTATGTGGTTAACACCAGGCTATAGTCATTTGAGTTTTAAGCCCTCCCCCACCCTTATCTTAGGAACAATGAAATTATACTAAGGATAACCAGCCTACTAACAGTAGGAAATTGGGCTGGGAGCCTTATGGACAGTGCCAATGTGTCATTTCCCTGAAAGATAAGGTCTGGAACAGAACAGACTAAGTCAGATGACCTGAGGATATACTGGGCTACATCTAATGGAAGTTCTTGGCTTAATTCTCACTTGTGACTTTAATAATGCTGCTACCCATCTTATTTGTATTTTGCCTGCTTTATAAGATTGTTGTTTTTTGCATTACTAAGTGTGTGACTGAGCCTGTGACAAAAATATGTGTTGGAGTCCAGCTCCAACGAGTCCAGGAGTACCTGAGGGAGGAACAGCCTCAGCGACGGAGAAAGAAGGAGACTGACACTGTCTCTGGAGTCAGGCAGATAATAGCATACTTTATTGTTATTCAGCAAGCTTATATATTTTTGGTTTACATAATCAAAACATAATTATCATAATATAGTCTAGCCTTAGGCCTCAAACCCTTGACCACAAGATTTCCTCAAAAGATTACCTTAGAATTGTCTATGGTTCCTAGATGTGCTATCAAGATATTTCCCCAAGTTCTCATTAGTTGCAGGTTATTTTCTAGTAGTTAAACCAAGTTATTATGTAAGTCTTTATTACAGAAGGGCAATCTTCGTGTTCTTTCTGCATGGGGAAGTTTTTTAAATAGTACCTTAAAAATATTTACAATATATCCTACAGTTCCTGTGTTCCTGACTTCACTCATAGCACTCACAATACCTCCTACACTCCTGTTTATCATCCGGATATTAACCTTTCTTTATAGTGGACCCATATGAAACCAAAGTCATCAACAACCCCTTCGTAGGGCCACAGTTGTTCAATTGCGGGTGTTTTCCATAGGAACATCCCTATATTTCCAGATTGTGTATAGCATTCCAAGTTTCCTGGGGCTGGAATAGGTACTTTCCATTTTGTGATAATAATAGTAGGGGGGGTAGTAGTTTTTCTCATTTTCCTAACCCTGGGCACAAATCCCCCTTGTGCTGTTTCCATATATAAGCTTAACACAACCAAACAAATCAATAGAGATGTAGTCTACCGTCCTGGCACAGTACTGCTTTGCAGTCCTGCCTTTGATTGCATCATGACTTTGTCATGGCGCAGGGACTCCAGGATGGCTTCCAACAAATTAGTTTTATATGAGATCAATGATTGTTAATACTGTGATTCTAGATAGGGGAAGATACAACAAGAGGGAATTTTCCTGGAGCATAACAGACTAGTAAGACAGGTGGTCCAGAGTCCTTAGTTACTATTAAAAGACCTAGTCCAGTAATAGCACATTGGGTGGCCTATCAGCAAAATCTTTGCTAGGAATGAGGCTTCCTATCACTGTGGGACAATATGGTCATGAAATGTCTCTCAAAGCATGGTTGTATTTATGACCATGAGGGGACCCCGTCAGCTAAAACCTGGCACTTGCCATCTACCTCTACAAGGATTGAATCATGTGCTCTGCAACTGCTGACCTTCCCCACCCCCTGAAAGGAGTTCAGGGTGGAGAGCTGAAATGAGGCCCTCTGTGCTCTGGGAAAAACAGGTAGAACTGGTCTTCAGATAGTTAGATATTTTCAGGAGCTGATTTAATGAGCCCAATTCTTGTATCTCCTCGTATCTAGAAAAACACTAAAATTCTTCATGGTGACAACTGTTCCTCGTGACTAGCAGAAGCCTTCTGCAAAAAAAAAAAAAAAAAGTGCTTGATTGCATGTACTCCCCCTACACCAAAATCACATATATACTGACCTTCCCCCCTATCTCTTTGTAGCAGTTTCTTAGAATTATCTGAAATGCTGTCTCCCAGGCCAGAGTCCTCATTTTGCCCCAAATAAAACTTGACTCACAACTCTCATGTTCTGCACTTTTATTAAGTTGACATTATTATTGGGATTATTATTATTATTACCAGTTAATTCATTACTAGTGCTGACCTCCTTTTTAAGTACTTTGTTATGTTTACTCATTCAATCCTATGCACTGTTAAGAAAGTTAAAATGGAAATAATCTTGTTCAGGCTTTGCAGGCAATACTAGGCCTCTGACCAATGTGTGATATTGCCTGGACTACATGCTTGCTCATAAGCCCCCAAAGCAAGTCTGGCAACACTTAAGATAAAGAAAGGGAGTGCATCTTGGAATTTCTTGAGCCCTGAGAACCTGGCCAGTTCCCCAGGGTCTGGAAAATATTGTGAGTCACAAGGTAAAGCAAACAGCATTCTTTTTTTTTTTTTTTTTTTTTCCGCTCTGCAGCATGTGGGATCTTCCCGGACCAGGGCACGAACCTGTGTCCCCTGCATCGGCAGGCGGACTCTCAACCACTGCGCCACCAGGGAAGCCCGCAAACAGCATTCTTGAAGAGACCCAGAGCTGCATATTTGCATGTAAACTGATGATATCAGTTTGCAACCTGGTATTATAAGGGGGACTCCCCTAAACTGCAATTTGAAGTCTCACCCATGGAGTGAACGCGCTGCTTGGGACCTTTCCCAGTTGGGACTCCAGATTGCTGTTTCTGGGACTTACCAGCACTGTTTGAGTCTAGATGTAGATGTCAGCCCAATTTGGTGATGTAAATGATTTAACTTCTCTCTCTCATTTATATTTCTTTCTTTTTTTGATGATTTCTTATTAAAATTGAGCTAAAACTGTTCATTTGTGTGATGAGTAGTGTTTTTTGTTAACAAATCCTTTGAGGCTAAAACGAAAGTAAAACTTTTGGCGAAACACACCCTTCACATATTTACACTTCACAGCCTCCCAGAAAGCTAGGTTATGCTGTTCTTGTTATTTTACTGCTAATCACTCCTTAGTAATGTCTGCTTCTGTACTTTATACACAAGTGGTTTATATACACTTACTATTTGGATCCTTATATACCTTCACATATTTAGTCTTCTCAGCATCCCAAGTAAGATTTGTTGTTGCATATTTAGTATTATTAATAATTATTATTACTAGTAAATTCTTTCCTAATATCAACCACTCTTCTAAGTACATTAAATACACTTACTCATCGAATCTTTATATGCCTTAACATAGTTAGTCTTTTTAGTGTAGTCTGATGTCAGGGAGGCTGATTCCTCCAGCTCCATTTTTCTTTCTCAAGATTGCTTTGGGAATTCGGGGTTCTAATGGATAAAGAAGATGTGGCCCATGTATACAATGGAATATTGCTCAGCCATAAAAAGAAACAAAACTGAGTTATTTGTAGTGAAGTGGATGGACATAGGATCTGTCATACAGAGTGAAGTAAGTCAGAAAGGGAAAAACAAATACCATATGCTGACACATATATATGAAATTAAAAAAGAAAAAAAAGGTTCTGATGAACCTAGGGGCTGGACAGGAATAAAGACGCAGATGTAGAGAATGGACTTGAGGACACGGGAAGGGGGGGAAGAGTAAGCTGGGACAAAGGGAGAGGGTGGCATGGACACATATACACGACCAAATGTAAAATAGATAGCTAGTGGGAAGCAGCCACATGGCACAGGGAGATCAGCTTAGTGCTTTGTGACCACCTAGAGGGGTGAGATAGGGAGGGTGGGAGGGAGGGAGACGCAAGAAGGAAGGGATATGGGGATATATGTATATGTATAGCTGATTCACTTTGTAAAGCAATTATACTCCAATAGAGATGTTAAAAAACAAAACAAAACATAGATAGTCTTAACAGTCTCAGTCATCCCAGTGAGGTAGATTTTTTTGTTATTTTATAATTATTTGTATTATTATTACTCATTTGTTCTTTACTAATACATGACCACTGCTCTAAGTAATTTATTTACATTTACACACTGAATCCTTATACACCTGAACTTACGTAGTCTTCATAGCATCCAAGTGAGGTAGCTTTTTTTGTTTTTATAGTTTATTTTTATTATTAATAATAATAACTTAATAACATATTGAGTCTTCCTAACAACCCACTGAGGTAGATGGTTTTTGCCATTGTTTTTCTTTTCTTCTTTTTTAATATCTTTGTTGGAGTATAGTTGCTTTAAAATGTTGTGTTAATTTCTGCTGTTTAACAAAGTGAATCAGCTATATATATACATATATCCCCATATCCCCTCCATCTTGTGTCTCCCTCCCACCCTCCCTATTCCACCCCTCTAGGTGGTCACAAAGCACCGAGCTGTTCTCCCTGTGTGATATAACATGTCCTCAAGTCTATTATCAACATCTGTGTCTTTATTTCTGTCTTGCCCCTAGGTTCATCAGAAACTTTTTTTTTTTTTAAGATTCCATATATACGTGTTAGCATATGGTAATTGTTTTCTCTTTCTGAATTACTTCACTCTGTATGACAGACTATAGCTCTATCTACCCACTACAAATAACTCAATTTCGTTTCGTTTTATGGCTGAGTAATATTCCATTATATATAAGTGCTGCATCTCCTTTACCCATTCCTGTTGATGAAAACTTATGTTTCTTCCATGTCCTGGCTATTATAAATAGTGCTGCGATGAACATTGTGGTACATGACTCTTTTTGAGTTATGGATTTCTCAGGGTATATGCCCAGCAGTGGGATTGCTGGGTCATATGGTAGTTCTATTTGTAGTTTTTTAAGGAACCTCCATACTGTTCTCCATAGTAAGAGAACTATGGAGAATATGGGGTCTCCTTTCCGCAGGCTGCAGGTTCGTCGTTCCCGTTGTTTTTGGTGTCTGTCCCTGTGGGTAAGTTTGTTTCAGTGGCTTGTGTAGGCATTTTGGTGGAGGGGACTGGTGCCTGTGTTCAGGTGGGTGGGGCTGGATCTTGTCTTTCTTGTGGGTAGGGCTGCATCCTGTGGCGTGTTTTAGGGTGTCTGTGAACTTAGTATGATTTTAGGCAGGCTCTCTGCTAATGACTGGGGTTGTGTTCCTGTCTTGCTAGTTGTTTGTCATGGGGCATCCATCACTGGAGCCTTTTGGCCATTGGGTGGAGCTGGGTCTTAACGTTGAGATGGAGATCTGTGGGAGAGCTCTTGCCAATTGATATTATTTAGGGCTGGGAAGTCTCTGGTGGTCCAATGTCCTGAACTCAGCTCTCCCACCTCAGAGGCTCAGGCCTGACACCTGGCCAGAGCCCCAAGATGCTGTCAGCCTCACGGCTCAGAGGAAAAGTGGGAAAAAAGGAAAGAAAAAATGATAATAAATAAATAAATTAAATAATTAAAATATTAAAATTAAAGAGTAATTAAAAGAAGAAGGAGAGAGCAACAAAACAAATTCACCAATGATAACAAGCACTAAAATCTATACTAAGTTAAACATAAAAATCAGGAACAAGTCAGTCGCAGACAGCAAACCCCAAGTCTACCGTTGTTCCTAAAGTCCACTTCCTCAATTTGGGATGATTTTTTGTCTCTTCAGATATTCCACAGATGCAGGGTACCTCAAGTTGATTGTGGGGATTTAGTCCGCTGCTCCTGAGGCTGCCTGGAGAAATTTCCCTTTCTCTTCTTTGTTCTCACAGCTCCTGGGGTTCAGCTTTGGTTTTGGCCCCACTTCTGTGTGTAGGTTGCCCTCAGGCTTCTGTTCCTACCCAGAAAGGATGGAGTTAAAGCGGTGGCTGATTAGGGGGCTCTGGCTCATTCAGGCTGGGGGGAGGGTGGGGTAGAGTAGACATAATTGGAATGCGGGACGAGCCTGCGGCAGTGGAGATTGTGGTGTCTTTGCACCAGCCTGAGGCACGCCGTGTGTTCTCCCGGGGAAGTTGTCTCTGGATCACGGGACCCTGGCAGTGGTGGTCTGCACATGCTCCCGGGAGAGGAGGTGTGGATAGTGACCTGTACTAGGACACAGGCTTCTTGGTGGCTGCAGCAGCAACCTTAGTGTCTCATGCCCGTCTCTGGCGTCCGCGCTGGTAGCCGCAGCACGCACCCATCTCTCGAGCTGGTTTAGGCAGTGCTCTGCCTTCTGTGGGCAGACAGGGAAGGAATCCCCTCTCCTCGCACACCTTGAAACAATGGTCTCTTGGCCCTTAGGGCTGGACTCTTAGATCCAGACTTTTTCCCAGACTCCCTCATGGCTAGCTGTGATGCACTATCTCCCTTCAGGCTTTGTTCACGCAGCCAACCCCAGTCCTCTGCCTGGGATCTGACCTCTAAAGCCCGAGCCTCAGCTCCCAGCCACCATCCACCCTGGTGGGTGAGCAGACAAGCCTCTCAGGCTGGTGAGTGCTGGTCGGCACCAATCCTCTGTGCCGGAATCTCTCCACTTTGCCCTCTACAACCCTGTTGTTGTATTCTCCTCCGAGGTTCCGAAGCTTCCCCCATCTCCGCCAGTGAAGGGCTTCCTAGTGTGTGGAAACTTTTCCTCCTTCACTGCTCCCTCCCCGTGGCGTAGGTCCCATCCCTATTCTTTTTTCTCTGTTTTTCCTTTTTTCTTTTGCCCTACCCAAGTACATGGGGAGTTTCTTGCCTTTTGGGAAGTCTGAGGTCTTCTGCCAGCGTCCAGTAGGTGTTCTGTAGGAGTTGTTCCCCGTGTAGATGTAGTTTTGATGTATTTGTGGGGAGGAAGGTGATCTCCACATCTCACTCCTCCACCATCTTGGAGACCCACCTCCACTGTCTTTCTTACAATTATCAATATTAATACTTAGTTCTTGTAAATGTCGACCTTGTCCTAGGTACTTTATATAATTTACTGTTTGAACCTTTGTACACCTTAAGTTATGTAGCCTTTACACTATCCCAGAGAGGTAAGTTTTTCTTTTGTTTTTGTTGTTGTCATTTTATTATTATTAATACTAGCTTGTTCTTTGATAACGCCAGCCTCCATCTAATCACTTTATATACACTTCCTCATTAAATCCTCATATACCTTAACTTATTTAGCCTCTGGAGCATCCCAGTGATGTGGTTTTTTTCTTCCTTTTGTTATTATTATTATACCATTTTCATTAAAATTATTACCAGTTAGTCCTTTAGTAAACCTGAACTCTGACTTGATATGCTATAAACATTTAATCATTGAATTATACACCTTAACTTATTTAGACTTTACAGTATCCCAGTGACGTAGGTTTTGTTTTTATTTATCACTATTATTGTTATTATTACTAGTTAATTTTAGTAATGTCGATCTCTGTTCTATGTACTTTATGTAAATTTACTCATTGAATTTAGGTACTTTAATTTATTTAGTCTTCACGGCCTAGGGTTAAGGTAGTTTCCTTTTTTTTTTTTTTCATATTATTAATCGCAATCATTATTACTAGTTAGTTCCTTAGTAAGGTAGACGACTTCTATGTATGTTACATGCACTTACTCATTGAGCCCTTATCCACGTAAACTTTTTAATCTTCAAAGTATCCCACTGAGGTAGGTTTTGTTGTTGTTATATTATTATTATTGTTACTGGGGAATTCTTTATTAATGCTGATCTCTATTCTAAGTACTTAGTATACATTTATTCATTGACTCCTATACACTTTAAAATATTTTGTTTTCACAGATTCCAGTTAGGAAGGTTTTGCTATTGTTCTTCTTTCTTCTTATTAATAATGAAAACTAATATTACCAGTCAGTTCTTTACTGATGCCTACCTCTGTTCTAAGTACTTATATAGATGGACTCATTCAATCACTCTTATACACCTTAGCTTATTTACTCTTCACAGCATCCCAGTGAAGTAGAGTTTGTTGTTTTTTATTATTTTTGTTTTATTATTTTTATTGCCAGTTGGTTTTTATTAGTGCTGACCTCTGTTGAAAGTGCTGTGCATACATTTACTCATTCAGCCCTATACACCTTACTTAGTTGTCACAGATCTCACACAGTAGGTTTTATTGTTATTTTATTGTTATCAGTAATAATTTGTTATTATTCTTTATAGTTAGTTCTTTATTACTTTCATATATTTACGGTTTGAATCCTATAAACCTTAACTTATTTAGTCTTTACAGTATGCCAGTGAGGTAGGTTTTGATGTTGTTTTTTTTGTGTTTTTTTTTGCGGTATGCGGGCCTCTCACTGCTGCGGCCTCTCCCGTTGTGGAGCACAGGCTTCGGATGCACAGGCTCTGGACACGCAGGCTCAGCGGCCATGGCCCACGGGCCCAGCCGCTCCATGGCACGTGGGATCCTCCCGGACCGGGGCACGAACCCACGTCCGCTGCATCGGCAGGCGGACTCCCAACCACTGCGCCACCAGGGAAGCCTTGATGTTGTTATTTTATTATTATTTATATATATATATATATATATATGTTAGCTCTTTAGAAAATTGACATCTGTTCTAGTACTTTATAAATACTTATTCATTCATTTCTATATGCATTAATTTAGTTAGTTTTTTTTTTAATTAATGCTTGTCTTTAACTACTTCAATACATTTATCAAATTCTATAATCCTGGAATGCTATAGTCTTTAATCTTTACAAAATACCATTGAGGTATGTTTTGTTGTTATAATTGTTGTTGTTGTTGTTGTCGTTATTACCACTTTGTTCTTTACTAATGCCAGACTCTGTTGTAAGCCCTTTGGGTACATTTACCTATTGAATCCTACACACCTTAACTAATTTAGTCTCCACAGCATCCCAGATAGGTAGGTTTTGTTTTGTTTTGTTTTTGGTTATATTATTATTATTGTTTACTATTACTAGTTAGTTCTTTACTAATGCTGACCTCTTTTCTAAGTAGTTTGATATATTAACTCATTCAGTCCTATACACTTTAACATATTCAATGAGTGAGGTAGGTATTATGTTATTTGTATTTTTATTATTAATAGTCCTTATTATTATTACTTGTCTTTTTACTAATGCCATCCTCTTTTCTAAGTTCTTTAGACACGTTTATTCATTCAGTCCCTACATGCCTTAACTTACTAAATCTTTCATAGTATCCCAATGATATATTTTTGTTTGTTTTCATTATGTATTACTATTATTGTTGTTGTTACTAGTTAGTGTTTTATTAATGCCAAGCTCTGTTCTACGTACTTCAATACACTTATTCATTGACTCCTCTACACACTCACGTAGACTTCACAGCACCCATGTAGTAGGTTTTCTTTGTTTATCATCATCATGATTTCATTACAACTTAGCCTTTGCTAATCTTGACCTCTGTTCTTACTACTTTATATACATTTATGCATTGAATCCTACTCATCTTAATTTCTTTAGTGTTCACAGCATACCACTGAAGTATGTTTTGTTGTTATCTTAGTACTATTATTATTATTACTATTGCTATTGTTATTATTGGTTAGTTCTCTACCAATGCTGACCTCTGTTCTTAGTACATTGTGTACCTTTACTCATCGCACCCTGTACACCTGAACTTATTTAATCTTCACAGCATCCCAGTGGTATCATTGTTTTTTAAGTATTACTATTAGTTAGTTCTTTAAAAATCTGAGCCTCTAGCCTCTAGCTTTGAATCATATATACTTTAATGTATTTAGTTTTCCCAGCGTCCCACTGAAGTAGGTTTGGTTGTTTTTTGTTATTATTAATTTTTGCAATTATTACTAATTACTTCTTTACTACTGCCATCCTCTGTTCTAAGTATTTTGCATATTTACTCCTTGAATCTTATATACCTTTACTTATTTAGTCTCATAGCATCCCAGTGAGGAGGTTTTGTTGTTGTTGTCATTATTATTATCATTATCACTGTCATCGTCACCATTACTATTAATAGTACTCTAATAATGTCGACCTCTAAGTATGTTAAATATATTTACTCTACATCTTTATGCCCCTTAGTTTCTTCAGTCTTCACAGCACCTCAGTGAAGTAGGAGATTTTTTGTTCTTTTTATTTTTGGTTATTATTTTTACCATTTAGTTCTTTGCCAATGCCTGCATCTGTTCTAAGTACTTGAAATACATTTACTCCTTGAAGCCTATACATCTTTAAGTAATTTAGTCCTCTCTGTATCCCACTGAGGTAGGTTGTCACTGATATTTTGTTATTATTACTATCATCAGTTGTTAGTTTGTTACCAGTGCTTACCTCTGTTCTAAGAACTATGTGTATTTTCACTCCCAGCATACTATATACCTTCACTTATTTAGTCTTCATAGTATCTCAGCGGGTGTGTTTTGTTCTTGTTATTTTGTTATCATTATTATCATTACCAACTAGTTTTTTAATAATCTTTAGTTTTGTTTTTAATACTTTATATACTTTTACTCACTGAACCAGCATACACCTTCACTTATAGAGTCTTCCCTGCAGCCCAATGGGGTTGGCTTTGTTTTTGTAGCTGTTCTTTTATTTTTGTTTATTATTCTTATTATTACCATTAATTTTTATTATTACTGCTACCTAAAGGTGAAGAAACTGAGGGCCAGACATGTAAAGGAAATAGTTCAATGTCAGGTCTAGTAAATGGCAAAGAAAGGAGTCAGATCCAGGTTGCATCTGGAGGCCATGCTATTACTTCATACCATTAAATGTTTTTTTAAATGTTGGCATTTTAAAATATGGCAAATATTCATTATAAATATAAGAATACTTCTTATCAATACTTGCTAAAACAAACACTTGCAAAAAATATGCAAAAGCATCCGTTTATTTCCTAGGTATATTCTCGGAAGATATTCATGTAAATACTCTCTCATGGACATGTATACAAATGTACTAAGGATGTCATATCTGTAATGACTAAAACCAGAAGTTTTTATGGACATTACATGTCCATAAAAATAAAATAAAATGAAATATACACAGTAATTTCTAAAGCAAACCAACTGAATGTGACCGACATTATATTAAACAAAAGAAACTGGACATAATATTTTATATTTTCATTTATTTGAGGTTCAAGAAAGGGAAAAATAACCTATTTTGATGAAGGTCATAGTGGAGGTTATTTCTGAACACGTGGAAAGAGAGGTGTTAAACATAAAGCACAAATACGTAAAAATGTATGTAAAATATTTTAAAATACAAGGTAGTTTAGGCAGTTGTTTAAAAGGTTATTACAACGTACAGTTCTCATTTGGGCTGCATGAATCTCCGATTAAGAAATACTGTTTCTGGAACAAGTCAGTCTTTGAAGATAACTCCCTTTTTACCCTGAACTTTCTTTCAAAAACCTGACATTTCATTCTAATACATACTATTTTCGTGTTTTGAGTTTTATTGTTTGAGGTATTTTTTAAAGGTTTGGAATATATGTATTGGAAAGTTGACTTTGATATATATCATATGATGTGATACGTATTGACCATCGGCTTATTTTTATTCCAAAAAGTGATGCTTTTCTTTGCAAACTGCCAGGTTTTCTACTTTAGCCTGTATGCAAATTTTATAATGCCTTTGACTTATATTTTCACTGACATCTCATCAGGTTAACCAGACGGGGGGCTCCCTCCTCCCATCGCCCACCTCACCGCCATAATCTGAATGGTTCATATCCTCGACATGATACCTCTCTCTCTCCCCCTCTTTCTCCCCCCTCTCCCTCCCTCTCTCTCTCTCCCTCTCCTTCTCTCTCCCTCCTTCCCTCGCTCTCTCCCTCTCTCTTCCTTGCAGGAACGTAATAGTTAAGCGGCAGTAGAAACAAGTACCTTGCCATTGTTAAAAGAAAAACTTCGGAAAAGAGGCGAAACCGTGAGTCCCATAGGAGCTAATTAAAGATTTCTTTTTACCCGATAGACGTTATAATTGGTTCAAAATAGAGGTCGAAGCGTGCAGAGTTGGTGCGGACTGAAGGAATTGAGTTGCAAATGGCAGCAAAACTGGTTTTTCCACAACGGGAATAGGACCCAACATAAACTGTCAAAGAAGATAGAATGTACATATGTATTCACTAATTAGGGAGTGGTTTAGGAGTTAGGAAGATTTCCATCGAAGTGCGACGTTTTTTCCCTATACCATAAATCCGTGAGTGTTTCTCGAAGCACTATAGTTTTGAGTTACAGTATTTAAAATAAAGAGTGAGAATTCTATTGTCTATGCTGACGATTACCGGACTACTATCATATACGAACACCTATCTAATGGCCAATCTCGGGAACAACTAAAATTAGATATGAAAATATTTCCACCGATAGGAAAAACAGATGGCCTTTGAATTCAAGCAGTTTCAGTGCTGTTAAGATACTTTCTTAATAGTTAGTATTCTTTCAAGCAGTCATAAACAAAGGTTCAGTCATATTGTAAGGTCCTAATTCTTTATATGTTAAACATGTTTATGTGACTTATTTTGAAATTAAGTCACAGGTGAAATAATAGTAAAATTGAGATGAATACGGCCTTTGATAGCGAGAGTAAGGAAACCAGCATCGAAAATAAACGTGAGAAAGTTCGGGCTCTGAACTATAGTAAAAGGGGACGTCCGCAGGTCTGCGTAGCCTGTGTTACCCTATTGTGGCGCAGGCTTGTCCAGCTGCTGCGATGCTCCTGTGGCAGGAGTGAGCTGCTTATGTTCGTGGGCTGTGAGTGGCTTAACCGGCTTTCCATTCGTGAACGTGTGGCCTTGGCGCAACCGTCCTTGGATGGGAAGGGGTACAACGTCTCCTCTATGTGCATTCGGCTGCACAGTACTGAAGAGTCTGCGGGAAGCGATTTCTGTGGCCTCTTTGGCCTTCCGACGAGGTCGATATTTATAGCCCGGGTATTTGTCTCGGTGCATGGCTCGTAGTCTCTGTGCCTCCTCGAAGAATGGCTGCTTTTCGGCTTCTGTAAGCATTTTCCAGTCGTATCCCAGGCGCTTACTGATCTCTGAGTTTTGCATTTGGGGATTCTCTAGAGCCACCTTTCGCCTTTGATCACGAGACCACACAATGAAAGCGTTCATGGGTCGCTTGACGCGGTCCTGGCCGCTCTCTCTACAATTTCCTCCGGTTTCACACCGATCATTCGCGCTACCGTTGTCCGTCCACAGTAGGGAATGTGCTTTCCCAAAGTCGAGGATATTTCGTTGCTGTACCGCTGGGCTGTAATCCTCACCGTTCACAGTTCTGAACATGGCACAAGCGTATGATTGCACCGTTTAAAAAGGGTGAGGAATCAAAATTCGTAGGTGCAAGTATTACGAAAATTATCTTGCTATTCAAGGGTTATTTCTACTAGGCACTGACTGACTACAGCTTTTGCAGTGAAATACGTACCTCTCCGCCCCCAACACCTCCCCTCAATACCGCCCCCGGCCCTCAGCCAAAGCCCGCCCAGCCAACCTACCTATTCTCAAGGGAAACTATTTAATACGATTGTAACGCTCTGCTTTCTGCTTTGTTTATATCTAATCAAAACCGCTGAAGGTGCTAAAACACCTGCTTTAAAATACAAACTTTGTCATTATAAAGCTATTTTATTATCCCCTTAATGCAAAGGATGAAGGTGCAGCAGAGATACTAATGAATTTTTTATCGTTATGAATGTAAGTGAGTATTATCTTAAACACAAAGCTTAAAGACAACCTGAACCTGTTAGCCATTAGAACACACAGGATACTGAATTCACGCTAATCATGATCCTTGTTTCTTCACTTCTACCTAAAGTACAATTGAAAATTCTATATCAGTATTCCAGTGGCAAGTAACTCGGAATTCTATTATCTATGCTGACGGTGATCGGAATGCTAATATATACTAAAACCTATTTAATAGGCAATCTTAGAAACAATTAAATATAAAAAATGTTCCATTGAAGAAAAACAAATGACCTTGGAACCCAAGCAGTTCCGTCGTGTTAATGTAACACTTAAAAGGGACTGGGTTTTTGTTTTGGCGGGGGTGGGGGGTGGTTTGAGAGGGTAGGCTATACAGAAGTATACTTGTCATTCTCTACTGCACTTTTACATAACGGATGATCAAAACTAAACAAAACAAAAAAGAACAATGTTTTAGAAATCTAAGTTTCTAAATTATAGCTATCAATTTGTCGTCGTCTTTTATATTCTAGGTCAAACCTAGGACAAAATTTAAAAGTCATACTTTACAAAGTGAAATAAGTGAATACCTGCTCCAAATAAATCCTTAAGGCAAAATTGGGAGTTTTGATAAAATATTTGCATGTAATAAAATAGGAGAAATCTTCCCCGACACAAGTTTTAAAACTGTATTTGGAAAATGGGAGTAAAAATTATAGACTGCACAGGACATAACCTATGAAAAACTAAAAGAAAAAAAATCTCACTGAGACTGCCAAAGAGTGATGCCAAAATTCCTAAGAAAATAAAACTTAAATGATCCTTGCATTACATGCAAAAAATCTGCATAACCAAATGTGATTTAAGCAATAAGACATCTGATACAATGAATAATAGAAACTCCAAACAAAAATTAACTTAACCAAAAGACATATCTAAATCCCATAATCTGTATCCTGTCATCAAAGTTTAGTATTCAAGATCAAAATAAAATGTGAAAATATTGTTACCTGGTCCAATTTGAAACAGGCATCTTACTACAGAATCAAATGTTTAAATTGCACTCATACTCAAAAGCAGATTTTGTAAAGTTGGAAATTGTTTAACATGTGAGAAAAGAATATATACCATTTCAAAATTGAAATTAAAAAGCAAAGAGGGATACATTCTGCAATGTGGAGGAACCTTGAAAACATCAACCTTTGTGAAAAAAGGCAGACACCAGAGGCCAGATACTGGAATATTCCATTTATATGAAATCCCCAGAGGAGGCAAATGCAGAGACAGGAACCAAATTAGTGATGGTTGCCCAGGACTCAATAAGAGGGAGCGGGCATGGAGAGTAACTCTTACCAGGTGCAGGGTTTCCTTCTGGAGTGATGAAATATTCTGGAACTAGATACAGGTGACAGTTGCACAGCATTATGAATGTACTTAAGTACTGAATTGTACCATTTAAATGATTAAAATGAACGTTATGTATATTTAACCACAATGAAAAAGAAGAAAAACAGGACCTCACAGGTATGAATATAATTACATAAAGGGTTGGGGAAGAGATTTTTGGAGGAACGGTGGCAAGAATATTTAAATTTAAAAAAAGAGATTTCAGTGCTTTTAGACCTCCAGCTCCTAGAACAGGGCCCGGCATGTATTAGGTTCTTGAAATATTTCCTCAATGCTTCAATTAACAAAAGGAGTGAAGATAGCTCCAAGCTTGGAGAAGGAAAGAGAACTGGTAATCCACTTTAAAAAAAAACAAACAAAACAAGAGTCTCTAAAGTAATGATTTTTCGTGCAAGAATGCAGGAAAGAGGATGGAGAGAGAGAGGCATGGTCCACCTCGGTAATATGATATCATGTTTGTTTCTTTGAGTGCATTTTTAATGTTTCACCTCATTTTGATCTCAGAAGCAAGGCTGATACTCACTCGCTATGCCCAGGTACAATATTTAACAGTCCTTACAATATTGTGCCTTTATGCCAGAGAGTGAAAACATGCTCCCCTGAACTCTTGGGTAGCTGGGATACCACCCGCATTCCCCATATTCATTAAAGAAAAGTTTAAGGTACTATTGTGTTAAATGACTACCACCTTTCCTATTCATTCCTGACTATGTCTCAACAGTTAAATATGTTTTCCTCAATCAGACCCAGAAGCTAAGTTGTAGGAAGTGATATGGTCCTGCCAATATTAAATCCAAACAGGATTTACTAAGAACAAAGTTCACAAAACAAACAAACAAACTCATTTTATCTTTTGGCGGGATTACTGTTCTAGAATATAAAAATGCTCAAGAGATATTAGATTCAAGTAATTTCATATAGACTTCCTTCTCAAATTAGAATAAAAATGATGAGAACTGAAAATGATAACTGAGATTATTTCAGTGAAATCATCTGTACTTGGAGTAGTACCGATATGCACTTCATTCTCATGAGTTTAATACCCCCTGTGTAGCTCTCATTTTAATTTCTATGGTGAATGGAAACACAGCTCAACAGTGTTTACACAATAAAACCCACAAATTTTTACATTAATAATTATATATTTCCTTCCTCGCCACCCCCCATCTCCTACTCCACCCCCCAGCCCCCAAAATTAGAACATCTTCAAATTAAGGTGTGGATACAAGGAAACTTACATGGATGCTACTCCATTTATTTCCTCTAAATGTATCAGGACCTTCCCATCAAAATATGAATATATGTAGTTAAAAGATAACTCCCCTGCAAATCTTAAACAAGTTGGAGTTTACTAATCTAAATCCACTTATGTGTCCATTTCCTTTGCAATTTGTCTGTGAGCTTTGTTTGTTTGTTTGTTTTAAAGCCTAATGATACATAAGACACAACAAAAGAAAAAAGTACATAAAGTACACAGCAGCCAGTGTTAAAATATTTGTGCATCAAAGGACACTTATGAAGTAAATGAAAAGATTAAATAGAATAATACTAAATTTATGGGTTTTAAAATTTTTTATAAATAGCTAATTTCCTTTGGAACTTTAGAGTCAAATGTCTTTAAGTTCTGTTTATTTATTTGCTCCTTTGTTTGTTTGCTTTTTAAATCCTGCTGGATTCTTAAAATACTTATGGCCTGGATTTAAAGAACTGAAATGAAATATGCTTTGAATGTGTTAGATACAAATCAATGCTCAGTTATTTCATTGTTCCAAGACTTTAATCAAGTAAACCGCATAGATTCCCTTAAACATGATCGATTTCATTGCTGTCTCCTTTCCAGTGGCTTCCTAATTAATCTGGGGTCAGGGTGGGGGGGGGGTGGGGGGGAGGGGGCGGGTAGGGCAGAAAAAGAAACTACCGGAAAAAGAGAAACTTACTAATACAGATCCACTATATTTAGTTTACAACGATAAAATAATGCTGCTTGTTTTCTTCTCTAGCCTCAAACACTTTCTTTTAGTTTACCGTTTTGACATTTCCAAAATATAGGAGATTGCCTAAAAAGTGGGCATAGCCCAAAGCATTTTCCCATATCAGTTGTAACTTATGGTATTAAAAAGGCATACCTCTGCTAGCCAGGTCTAAAATATGTAAAAAGGAAACTGATTACAATGCAGTCCTCCTTTCTACCTTGAAACATACAGGTGGCCTCACTCCCTTCATTTAACTTCTGATGCACAAGTATGACCTACTCTTTTTAATCCCTCTAATCAGCTCAGATGTTGTTTGTCTTAGCTTGTGCTTTTCTATAAAATGAAGGACACTTTTGATCTCCCCTCTGTTTCATATCTCCCTTCTGTTTCTGTCAAGGTCAGTTATAGCTTCAGTTCTCAAGCGAACCAAGCAGCTGTTTGACCAAAAACTACTTTAAGGAAAATTTGTTAAAGATATTCCATGGAAGTGTTCCATTGTACTTTGCACACATTATTTTTTTCTCACTTTATTAAGATCAGAAACTACTTTCATTCAGCTTCTACTTTTTTGAAATAATTTATTTAATACTCCAATAATTGGTCAACGCTTATGAGTATTTCTCAGTTTTCTGCTGAGGACTTTTTTTCTTTTCTTTTCATTTTGTCTAGTGCTTTATATATGAAAGATAGCATCCTTTAGCTGAAATAGATTTCACAGATACTTTCCCTATTTTGGCCCTATATTTGCACTTATCCTGTTTTATCTTTCAACTTTGAAAGCAGTACTGAAGTAATTATTAGTGGATATAATGTGAATCCTTGCTTTGGCCTTGTTTCAAAGACATTGGTTTCAGTAGCTTAACAAGAAAATGTTGCTTGTTTGTGAACTAGTCTTTATGCTGCCACTGCAGCAGGTATCTGATAACAACAACAACAAAAATTTATATTATCTGGTGATTACATTGTTGACTAAAATATAACCATACAACCTAGGGAGTCCCCTGGTGGTCCAGGGGTTAGGACACAGTGCTTTCACTGCCATCACCCCAGGTTCAATCCCTGGTCAGGGAACTGAGATCTTGCAAGCCGCTCAGCCTGGCCACAAAATAAAAAATAAACGTACAACCTAAAAGTTGAGAGTTATATTTTATTTGGAAGACATACTAAGGACTTCAAGCCCAGGAGGCAGCATCTCAAGTAACCTGGAGAAAACTGCTCTGAGGAGGCAAGGGAGAAGCCAGGATATATAAGAGTTTTGCAACAAAGTGCAGGTAGTAGGAACAAAAGATTACCCTTAATAGAAGAAAACTAGATATCTCAAGTTAAGGAATATAGCACTTTTTTATGTATGAGAAGTTGCAAGACTGTGGGCTCACTGAAATCATTCATTTGATATGCACTTCCGTTATCTGGGGCCAGGATCCTGTGTTTTCATGTCCTGAGTTTCCTCAGGGCTCACTGTGGGGAGTGGCTGCAGTCTGATGACTGCTACTTGGCAGGTATTCTTTGTTTCCTTCCTGAGTTCCCTCAGGGCTCACCACTCAATGTCAGAGGTGGCTGCAGTCACTGAGGACTGTGGCATCCTTTGTTTACTGATATGGCAGGCAATATTTTATTTCTCAGTAACTTGCTTGAAATGTGGTTAGAAATCATCTAAAACAATAATCCGAGACTGATGACTAGCAAAACAAATCACACTGTGTGGCTGGATTTCTGAATAGAAAATTGGGAAATTGAATTGTCTATGAAACTTTTTGATTTGTGGGGATGTTGTAGTTTTGTTTCTTGGTTTCTATTTCAGCCAAACATGATCACTTTTCTTTTCTTTTCTTTTCTTTTTAAGGACAAGTGATGTATATAAACATATATACATATGTTTATGTGTCTTTTAAATGTAAAAGTTTAAAAGTAGGCAATTTATGTGTTTCCACACCTGACATATGAAGCAAACCTCATTCTATCTACCTCTTTCACCCTCCTCTTTTCTCTCTTTTCATACTCTTGTATTCGTTCTAATTGTCAACTGGAAAAAAAAAAAAAGTTAAGCATTATGTTTTATTCAATACTGTTGAGAGGTCACTCAAGGTATTGATTTTTGAATCAGGGTCTACTGATAATCTAAAATTCTCTCGATGGCCTGTCTTACTAGTCTGCTATGATCCAGAAAATGTTTTCCTTCGTTGCTTGTTCGTATACCTAGAGATGCACTATGACAGTTATTCTATGTAGAGTTACATATATGAGCCACAGCCTCAGGACTTAGCCATCATTAATTTTGTCAGAGACCTGGCTACACTTTGGGCCACATAAGAGACAACAATCTTGTAAAACAGACAGGATATAAGTAATCCGGCTAGTGACATTAATAAAGTCACAGTGAAGCAGAGAGGGGCGTGAAGTATAATTAATTTAAAAACAACAAGAGAGAACAAGGTAAAACAAAAACTACCATAACTACTTGTAATCTGGTCCTAACAAGCCATCAGTTCCACAGGGGAGCCAGCTGGAGAAGCCTAATTCTGGAAGGATCACTCAGAGATAAAAAGATAAATGTTTCCTTTTTGTTTACAAAGGTGTACTTTATCAACTTGTAGCTCCCAGCATGAGAGGAAAGGTTTTTCTGGAAAACAAAGAATTAAAAGCAAGTATATTTCAGAAGAAGTCATGAAATTATAAATTATATTTATCAGTTAATTCAGTCCGATGTAACTGATTCTGTTGATCTGAATGAAGTCCTCATGTTTTCCATTAGAGGTTTATAATTTCTTACCCGGTTAGGGGTATGATTTAAAAGTCATCAGAAATTTACATTTGTCAAAAAGTCCTTTTTATGACTCTTCCTGAAGATCTTTGTTTTATAAAAGCATCAGAGTAAAACAATGATTGTCTATAAACAACGAGAAAAAATGGTGGGGTTAAGGTTGCGATTACAGTGCAATTGACAAGAAACTTGGGTAGTTTGGTGACATACTACCTTTCAAGATAATCACTAGAATGATGACTGATATCACTGTTCCAGGACATATAAGATTTTTAGGGAGACTGGTTCAAGATGGTGGAGTAGAAGGACATGCACTCACTCCCTCTTGCGAGAGCACTGGAATCACAACTAAGTGCTGAACAATCATTGACAGGAAGACACTGGAAATCACCAAGAAAGATACTCCACATCCAAAGAGAAAGGAGAAGCCACAATCAGATGGTAAGAGGGGAGCAATCACAATAAAATCAAACCCCATAACCGTTGGGTGGGTGACTCACAAACTGGAGAACACTTATACCACAGAAGTCCACCCACTGGAGTGAAGGTTCTGAACCCCACGTCAGGCCTCCCAACCTGGGGATCTGGCAATGGGAGGAGGAATTCCTAGAGAATCAGTCATTAAAGGTCAGCGGACTATGTTTGCAGGACTTTGACAGGACTGGGGGAAACAGAGACTCCACTCTTGGAAGGCACCCACAAAATAGTGTGTGCATCGGGACCTAGGGGAAGGAGCAGTGACCCCATAGGAGACTGAACCAGACATACCTGCTGGTGATGGAAGGTGTCCTGCAGAGGCAGGGGGTGGCTTTGGATCACCCTGGGGACAGGGACGCTGGTGGCGGAGGTTCTAGGGAGTTCTCCTTGGCATGAGCCCTCCCAGGGTCCACCATTAGCCCCACCAAAGAGCCCAGGTAAGCTCCAGTGCTGGGTCGCCTCAGGACAAACAACCAACAGGGAGGGAACCCAGGCCCACCCATCAGCAGACAAGTGGATTAAAGTTTCACTGAGCTTTGCCTACCAGAGCAACACCCAGCTCTACCCACCACCAGTTCTTCCCAACAGGAAGCTTGCACAAGCCTCTTAGATAGCCTCATCCACCAGAGGGCAGACAGCAGAGGCAAGAAGAATGACAATCCTACAGCCTGTGGAACAAAAACTACATTCACAGAAAGATAGACAAGAAGAAAAGGCAGAGGGCTAGGTACCTGATAAAGGAAAAAGATAAACCCCCAGAAGTGGAGATAGGAAAAGTAGAGATAGGAAACCTTCCAGAAAGAGAATTCAGAATAGTGATAGTGAAGATGATCTGTCCATTTGTGTAAGTGAGGTGTTAAAGTCCCCCATTATGACTGTGTTACTGTCAATTTCCTCTTTTATAGCTGTTAGCAGTTGCCTTATGTATTGAGGTGCTCCTATGTTGGGTGCATATATATTTATAATTATTATATCTTCTTCTTGGATTGATCCCTTGATCATTATGTAGTGTCCTTCCTTGTCTCTTGCAACATTCTTTAAAGTCTATTTTGTCTGATATGGGTATTGCTACTCCAGCTTTCTTTTGATTTTCATTTGCATGGAATATCTTTTTCCATCCCCTCACTTTCAGTCTGTATGTATCTCTAGGTCTGAAGTGGGTCTCTTGTAGACAGCTTATATATGGGTCTTATTTTGTATCCATTCAGTGAGCCTGTGTCTTTTGGATGGAGCATTTAATCCATTTACTTTTAAGGTAATTATCAATATGTATGTTCCTATTTCCATTTTCTTAATTTTTATAGGTTTGTTTTTGTAGGTCCTTTTCTTCTCATGTGTTTCCCACTTAGAGAAGTTCCTTTAGCATTTGTTGTAGAGCTCGTTTGGTGGTGCTGAATTGTCTTAGGTTTTGATTGTCTGTAAAGCTTTTGATTTCTCTGTTGAGTCTGAATGAGATCTTTGCTGGCTAGAGCAATCTTTGTTGTAGGTTCTTCCCTTTCATCTCTTTAAGTATACCGTGCTACTCGCTTCTGGCCTGTAGAGTTTCTGCTGAGAAATCAGCTGTTAACCTTATGGGAGTTCCCTTGTATGTTATTTGTTGTTTTCCCCTTGTTGCTTTCAATGATTTTTCTTTATCTTTAATTTTTGTCAGTTTGATTACTATGTTTCTTGGCCTGTTTCTCTTTGGGTTTATCCTGCCTGGGACTCTCTGTGCTTCCTGGATTTGGATGGCTATTTCCTTTCCCATGTTAGGGAAGTTTTCGACTATAATCTCTTCAAATATTTTCTTGGGTCTTTTCTCTCTCTCTTCTCCTTCTGCGAACCTTATAATGCAAAAGTTGTTGTGTTTAATGTTGTCCCAGAGGTCCCTTACGCTGTCTTCATTTCTTTTCATTCTGTTTTCTTTATTCTGTTCTGTGACAGTGAGTTCCACCATTCTGTCTTCCAGGTCACTTATCCGTTCTTCTGCCTCAGTTATTCTGCTATTGATTCTTTCTATGGTATTTTTCATTTCAGTTATTGTATTGTTCATCTCTGTTTGTTTGTTCTGTAATTCTTCTAGTTGCTTGTCCTTTAATTCTTCTAGGTCTTTGTAAAACATTTCTTGAATCTTCTATATCTTTGCCTCCATTCTTTTTCTGAGGTCCTGGATCATCTTCACTATCACTATTCTGAATTCTCTTTCTGGAAGGTTTCCTATCTCTACTTTTCCTATCTCCACTTCTGGGGGTTTATCTTTTTCCTTTATCAGGTACCTAGCCCTCTGCCTTTTCTTCTTGTCTATCTTTCTGTGAATGTAGTTTTTGTTCCACAGGCTGTAGGATTGTCATTCTTCTTGCCTCTGCTGTCTGCCCTCTGGTGGATGAGGCTATCTAAGAGGCTTGTGCAAGCTTCCTGTTGGGAAGAACTGGTGGTGGGTAGAGCTGGGTGTTGCTCTGGTAGGCAAAGCTCAGTGAAACTTTAATCCACTTGTCTGCTGATGGGTGGGCCTGGGTTCCCTCCCTGTTGGTTGTTTGTCCTGAGGCGACCCAGCACTGGAGCTTACCTGGGCTCTTTGGTGGGGCTAATGGTGGACCCTGGGAGGGCTCATGCCAAGGAGAACTCCCTAGAACCTCCGCCACCAGCGTCCCTGTCCCCAGGGTGATCCAAAGCCACCCCCTGCCTCTGCAGGACACCTTCCATCACCAGCAGGTATGTCTGGTTCAGTCTCCTATGGGGTCACTGCTCCTTCCCCTAGGTCCCGATGCACACACTATTTTGTGGGTGCCTTCCAAGAGTGGAGTCTCTGTGTTTCCCCCAGTCCTGTCAAAGTCCTGCAAACATAGTCCGCTGACCTTTAATGACTGATTCTCTAGGAATTCCTCCTCCCATTGCCAGATCCCCAGGTTGGGAGGCCTGACGTGGGGTTCAGAACCTTCACTCCAGTGGGTGGACTTCTGTGGTATAAGTGTTCTCCAGTTTGTGAGTCACCCACCCAACGGTTATGGGGTTTGATTTTATTGTGATTGCTCCCCTCTTACCATCTGATTGTGGCTTCTCCTTTGTCTTTGGATGTGGAGTATCTTTCTTGGTGATTTCCAGTGTCTTCCTGTCAATGATTGTTCAGCACTTAGTTGTGATTCCAGTGCTCTCGCAAGAGGGAGTGAGTGCATGTCCTTCTACTCCACCATCTTGAACCAGTCTCCCTAAAAATCTTATATGTCCTGGAACAGTGATATCAGTCATCATTCTAGTGATTATCTTGAAAGGTAGTATGTCACCAAACTACCCAAGTTTCTTGTCAATTGCACTGTAATCGCAACCTTAACCCCACCATTTTTTCTCGTTGTTTATAGACAATCATTGTTTTACTCTGATGCTTTTATAAAACAAAGATCTTCAGGAAGAGTCATAAAAAGGACTTTTTGACAAATGTAAATTTCTGATGACTTTTAAATCATACCCCTAACCGGGTAAGAAATTATAAACCTCTAATGGAAAACATGAGGACTTCATTCAGATCAACAGAATCAGTTACATCGGACTGAATTAACTGATAAATATAATTTATAATTTCATGACTTCTTCTGAAATATACTTGCTTTTAATTCTTTGTTTTCCAGAAAAACCTTTCCTCTCATGCTGGGAGCTACAAGTTGATAAAGTACACCTTTGTAAACAAAAAGGAAACATTTATCTTTTTATCTCTGAGTGATCCTTCCAGAATTAGGCTTCTCCAGCTGGCTCCCCTGTGGAACTGATGGCTTGTTAGGACCAGATTACAAGTAGTTATGGTAGTTTTTGTTTTACCTTGTTCTCTCTTGTTGTTTTTAAATTAATTATACTTCACGCCCCTCTCTGCTTCACTGTGACTTTATTAATGTCACTAGCCGGATTACTTATATCCTGTCTGTTTTACAAGATTGTTGTCTCTTATGTGGCCCAAAGTGTAGCCAGGTCTCTGACAAAATTAATGATGGCTAAGTCCTGAGGCTGTGGCTCATATATGTAACTCTACATAGAATAACTGTCATAGTGCATCTCTAGGTATACGAACAAGCAACGAAGGAAAACATTTTCTGGATCATAGCAGACTAGTAAGACAGGCCATCGAGAGAATTTTAGATTATCAGTAGACCCTGATTCAAAAATCAATACCTTGAGTGACCTCTCAACAGTATTGAATAAAACATAATGCTTAACTTTTTTTTTTTTTCCAGTTGACAATTAGAACGAATACAAGAGTATGAAAAGAGAGAAAAGAGGAGGGTGAAAGAGGTAGATAGAATGAGGTTTGCTTCATATGTCAGGTGTGGAAACACATAAATTGCCTACTTTTAAACTTTTACATTTAAAAGACACATAAACATATGTATATATGTTTATATACATCACTTGTCCTTAAAAAGAAAAGAAAAGAAAAGAAAAGTGATCATGTTTGGCTGAAATAGAAACCAAGAAACAAAACTACAACATCCCCACAAATCAAAAAGTTTCATAGACAATTCAATTTCCCAATTTTCTATTCAGAAATCCAGCCACACAGTGTGATTTGTTTTGCTAGTCATCAGTCTCGGATTATTGTTTTAGATGATTTCTAACCACATTTCAAGCAAGTTACTGAGAAATAAAATATTGCCTGCCATATCAGTAAACAAAGGATGCCACAGTCCTCAGTGACTGCAGCCACCTCTGACATTGAGTGGTGAGCCCTGAGGGAACTCAGGAAGGAAACAAAGAATACCTGCCAAGTAGCAGTCATCAGACTGCAGCCACTCCCCACAGTGAGCCCTGAGGAAACTCAGGACATGAAAACACAGGATCCTGGCCCCAGATAACGGAAGTGCATATCAAATGAATGATTTCAGTGAGCCCACAGTCTTGCAACTTCTCATACATAAAAAAGTGCTATATTCCTTAACTTGAGATATCTAGTTTTCTTCTATTAAGGGTAATCTTTTGTTCCTACTACCTGCACTTTGTTGCAAAACTCTTATATATCCTGGCTTCTCCCTTGCCTCCTCAGAGCAGTTTTCTCCAGGTTACTTGAGATGCTGCCTCCTGGGCTTGAAGTCCTTAGTATGTCTTCCAAATAAAATATAACTCTCAACTTTTAGGTTGTACGTTTATTTTTTATTTTGTGGCCAGGCTGAGCGGCTTGCAAGATCTCAGTTCCCTGACCAGGGATTGAACCTGGGGTGATGGCAGTGAAAGCACTGTGTCCTAACCCCTGGACCACCAGGGGACTCCCTAGGTTGTATGGTTATATTTTAGTCAACAATGTAATCACCAGATAATATAAATTTTTGTTGTTGTTGTTATCAGATACCTGCTGCAGTGGCAGCATAAAGACTAGTTCACAAACAAGCAACATTTTCTTGTTAAGCTACTGAAACCAATGTCTTTGAAACAAGGCCAAAGCAAGGATTCACATTATATCCACTAATAATTACTTCAGTACTGCTTTCAAAGTTGAAAGATAAAACAGGATAAGTGCAAATATAGGGCCAAAATAGGGAAAGTATCTGTGAAATCTATTTCAGCTAAAGGATGCTATCTTTCATATATAAAGCACTAGACAAAATGAAAAGAAAAGAAAAAAAGTCCTCAGCAGAAAACTGAGAAATACTCATAAGCGTTGACCAATTATTGGAGTATTAAATAAATTATTTCAAAAAAGTAGAAGCTGAATGAAAGTAGTTTCTGATCTTAATAAAGTGAGAAAAAAATAATGTGTGCAAAGTACAATGGAACACTTCCATGGAATATCTTTAACAAATTTTCCTTAAAGTAGTTTTTGGTCAAACAGCTGCTTGGTTCGCTTGAGAACTGAAGCTATAACTGACCTTGACAGAAACAGAAGGGAGATATGAAACAGAGGGGAGATCAAAAGTGTCCTTCATTTTATAGAAAAGCACAAGCTAAGACAAACAACATCTGAGCTGATTAGAGGGATTAAAAAGAGTAGGTCATACTTGTGCATCAGAAGTTAAATGAAGGGAGTGAGGCCACCTGTATGTTTCAAGGTAGAAAGGAGGACTGCATTGTAATCAGTTTCCTTTTTACATATTTTAGACCTGGCTAGCAGAGGTATGCCTTTTTAATACCATAAGTTACAACTGATATGGGAAAATGCTTTGGGCTATGCCCACTTTTTAGGCAATCTCCTATATTTTGGAAATGTCAAAACGGTAAACTAAAAGAAAGTGTTTGAGGCTAGAGAAGAAAACAAGCAGCATTATTTTATCGTTGTAAACTAAATATAGTGGATCTGTATTAGTAAGTTTCTCTTTTTCCGGTAGTTTCTTTTTCTGCCCTACCCGCCCCCTCCCCCCCACCCCCCCCCCCACCCTGACCCCAGATTAATTAGGAAGCCACTGGAAAGGAGACAGCAATGAAATCGATCATGTTTAAGGGAATCTATGCGGTTTACTTGATTAAAGTCTTGGAACAATGAAATAACTGAGCATTGATTTGTATCTAACACATTCAAAGCATATTTCATTTCAGTTCTTTAAATCCAGGCCATAAGTATTTTAAGAATCCAGCAGGATTTAAAAAGCAAACAAACAAAGGAGCAAATAAATAAACAGAACTTAAAGACATTTGACTCTAAAGTTCCAAAGGAAATTAGCTATTTATAAAAAATTTTAAAACCCATAAATTTAGTATTATTCTATTTAATCTTTTCATTTACTTCATAAGTGTCCTTTGATGCACAAATATTTTAACACTGGCTGCTGTGTACTTTATGTACTTTTTTCTTTTGTTGTGTCTTATGTATCATTAGGCTTTAAAACAAACAAACAAACAAAGCTCACAGACAAATTGCAAAGGAAATGGACACATAAGTGGATTTAGATTAGTAAACTCCAACTTGTTTAAGATTTGCAGGGGAGTTATCTTTTAACTACATATATTCATATTTTGATGGGAAGGTCCTGATACATTTAGAGGAAATAAATGGAGTAGCATCCATGTAAGTTTCCTTGTATCCACACCTTAATTTGAAGATGTTCTAATTTTGGGGGCTGGGGGGTGGAGTAGGAGATGGGGGGTGGCGAGGAAGGAAATATATAATTATTAATGTAAAAATTTGTGGGTTTTATTGTGTAAACACTGTTGAGCTGTGTTTCCATTCACCATAGAAATTAAAATGAGAGCTACACAGGGGGTATTAAACTCATGAGAATGAAGTGCATATCGGTACTACTCCAAGTACAGATGATTTCACTGAAATAATCTCAGTTATCATTTTCAGTTCTCATCATTTTTATTCTAATTTGAGAAGGAAGTCTATATGAAATTACTTGAATCTAATATCTCTTGAGCATTTTTATATTCTAGAACAGTAATCCCGCCAAAAGATAAAATGAGTTTGTTTGTTTGTTTTGTGAACTTTGTTCTTAGTAAATCCTGTTTGGATTTAATATTGGCAGGACCATATCACTTCCTACAACTTAGCTTCTGGGTCTGATTGAGGAAAACATATTTAACTGTTGAGACATAGTCAGGAATGAATAGGAAAGGTGGTAGTCATTTAACACAATAGTACCTTAAACTTTTCTTTAATGAATATGGGGAATGCGGGTGGTATCCCAGCTACCCAAGAGTTCAGGGGAGCATGTTTTCACTCTCTGGCATAAAGGCACAATATTGTAAGGACTGTTAAATATTGTACCTGGGCATAGCGAGTGAGTATCAGCCTTGCTTCTGAGATCAAAATGAGGTGAAACATTAAAAATGCACTCAAAGAAACAAACATGATATCATATTACCGAGGTGGACCATGCCTCTCTCTCTCCATCCTCTTTCCTGCATTCTTGCACGAAAAATCATTACTTTAGAGACTCTTGTTTTGTTTGTTTTTTTTTAAAGTGGATTACCAGTTCTCTTTCCTTCTCCAAGCTTGGAGCTATCTTCACTCCTTTTGTTAATTGAAGCATTGAGGAAATATTTCAAGAACCTAATACATGCCGGGCCCTGTTCTAGGAGCTGGAGGTCTAAAAGCACTGAAATCTCTTTTTTTAAATTTAAATATTCTTGCCACCGTTCCTCCAAAAATCTCTTCCCCAACCCTTTATGTAATTATATTCATACCTGTGAGGTCCTGTTTTTCTTCTTTTTCATTGTGGTTAAATATACATAACGTTCATTTTAATCATTTAAATGGTACAATTCAGTACTTAAGTACATTCATAATGCTGTGCAACTGTCACCTGTATCTAGTTCCAGAATATTTCATCACTCCAGAAGGAAACCCTGCACCTGGTAAGAGTTACTCTCCATGCCCGCTCCCTCTTATTGAGTCCTGGGCAACCATCACTAATTTGGTTCCTGTCTCTGCATTTGCCTCCTCTGGGGATTTCATATAAATGGAATATTCCAGTATCTGGCCTCTGGTGTCTGCCTTTTTTCACAAAGGTTGATGTTTTCAAGGTTCCTCCACATTGCAGAATGTATCCCTCTTTGCTTTTTAATTTCAATTTTGAAATGGTATATATTCTTTTCTCACATGTTAAACAATTTCCAACTTTACAAAATCTGCTTTTGAGTATGAGTGCAATTTAAACATTTGATTCTGTAGTAAGATGCCTGTTTCAAATTGGACCAGGTAACAATATTTTCACATTTTATTTTGATCTTGAATACTAAACTTTGATGACAGGATACAGATTATGGGATTTAGATATGTCTTTTGGTTAAGTTAATTTTTGTTTGGAGTTTCTATTATTCATTGTATCAGATGTCTTATTGCTTAAATCACATTTGGTTATGCAGATTTTTTGCATGTAATGCAAGGATCATTTAAGTTTTATTTTCTTAGGAATTTTGGCATCACTCTTTGGCAGTCTCAGTGAGATTTTTTTTCTTTTAGTTTTTCATAGGTTATGTCCTGTGCAGTCTATAATTTTTACTCCCATTTTCCAAATACAGTTTTAAAACTTGTGTCGGGGAAGATTTCTCCTATTTTATTACATGCAAATATTTTATCAAAACTCCCAATTTTGCCTTAAGGATTTATTTGGAGCAGGTATTCACTTATTTCACTTTGTAAAGTATGACTTTTAAATTTTGTCCTAGGTTTGACCTAGAATATAAAAGACGACGACAAATTGATAGCTATAATTTAGAAACTTAGATTTCTAAAACATTGTTCTTTTTTGTTTTGTTTAGTTTTGATCATCCGTTATGTAAAAGTGCAGTAGAGAATGACAAGTATACTTCTGTATAGCCTACCCTCTCAAACCACCCCCCACCCCCGCCAAAACAAAAACCCAGTCCCTTTTAAGTGTTACATTAACACGACGGAACTGCTTGGGTTCCAAGGTCATTTGTTTTTCTTCAATGGAACATTTTTTATATTTAATTGTTTCTAAGATTGCCTATTAAATAGGTTTTAGTATATATTAGCATTCCGATCACCGTCAGCATAGATAATAGAATTCCGAGTTACTTGCCACTGGAATACTGATATAGAATTTTCAATTGTACTTTAGGTAGAAGTGAAGAAACAAGGATCATGATTAGCGTGAATTCAGTATCCTGTGTGTTCTAATGGCTAACAGGTTCAGGTTGTCTTTAAGCTTTGTGTTTAAGATAATACTCACTTACATTCATAACGATAAAAAATTCATTAGTATCTCTGCTGCACCTTCATCCTTTGCATTAAGGGGATAATAAAATAGCTTTATAATGACAAAGTTTGTATTTTAAAGCAGGTGTTTTAGCACCTTCAGCGGTTTTGATTAGATATAAACAAAGCAGAAAGCAGAGCGTTACAATCGTATTAAATAGTTTCCCTTGAGAATAGGTAGGTTGGCTGGGCGGGCTTTGGCTGAGGGCCGGGGGCGGTATTGAGGGGAGGTGTTGGGGGCGGAGAGGTACGTATTTCACTGCAAAAGCTGTAGTCAGTCAGTGCCTAGTAGAAATAACCCTTGAATAGCAAGATAATTTTCGTAATACTTGCACCTACGAATTTTGATTCCTCACCCTTTTTAAACGGTGCAATCATACGCTTGTGCCATGTTCAGAACTGTGAACGGTGAGGATTACAGCCCAGCGGTACAGCAACGAAATATCCTCGACTTTGGGAAAGCACATTCCCTACTGTGGACGGACAACGGTAGCGCGAATGATCGGTGTGAAACCGGAGGAAATTGTAGAGAGAGCGGCCAGGACCGCGTCAAGCGACCCATGAACGCTTTCATTGTGTGGTCTCGTGATCAAAGGCGAAAGGTGGCTCTAGAGAATCCCCAAATGCAAAACTCAGAGATCAGTAAGCGCCTGGGATACGACTGGAAAATGCTTACAGAAGCCGAAAAGCAGCCATTCTTCGAGGAAGCACAGAGACTACGAGCCATGCACCGAGACAAATACCCGGGCTATAAATATCGACCTCGTCGGAAGGCCAAAGAGGCCACAGAAATCGCTTCCCGCAGACTCTTCAGTACTGTGCAGCCGAATGCACATAGAGGAGACGTTGTACCCCTTCCCATCCAAGGACGGTTGCGCCAAGGCCACACGTTCACGAATGGAAAGCCGGTTAAGCCACTCACAGCCCACGAACATAAGCAGCTCACTCCTGCCACAGGAGCATCGCAGCAGCTGGACAAGCCTGCGCCACAATAGGGTAACACAGGCTACGCAGACCTGCGGACGTCCCCTTTTACTATAGTTCAGAGCCCGAACTTTCTCACGTTTATTTTCGATGCTGGTTTCCTTACTCTCGCTATCAAAGGCCGTATTCATCTCAATTTTACTATTATTTCACCTGTGACTTAATTTCAAAATAAGTCACATAAACATGTTTAACATATAAAGAATTAGGACCTTACAATATGACTGAACCTTTGTTTATGACTGCTTGAAAGAATACTAACTATTAAGAAAGTATCTTAACAGCACTGAAACTGCTTGAATTCAAAGGCCATCTGTTTTTCCTATCGGTGGAAATATTTTCATATCTAATTTTAGTTGTTCCCGAGATTGGCCATTAGATAGGTGTTCGTATATGATAGTAGTCCGGTAATCGTCAGCATAGACAATAGAATTCTCACTCTTTATTTTAAATACTGTAACTCAAAACTATAGTGCTTCGAGAAACACTCACGGATTTATGGTATAGGGAAAAAACGTCGCACTTCGATGGAAATCTTCCTAACTCCTAAACCACTCCCTAATTAGTGAATACATATGTACATTCTATCTTCTTTGACAGTTTATGTTGGGTCCTATTCCCGTTGTGGAAAAACCAGTTTTGCTGCCATTTGCAACTCAATTCCTTCAGTCCGCACCAACTCTGCACGCTTCGACCTCTATTTTGAACCAATTATAACGTCTATCGGGTAAAAAGAAATCTTTAATTAGCTCCTATGGGACTCACGGTTTCGCCTCTTTTCCGAAGTTTTTCTTTTAACAATGGCAAGGTACTTGTTTCTACTGCCGCTTAACTATTACGTTCCTGCAAGGAAGAGAGAGGGAGAGAGCGAGGGAAGGAGGGAGAGAGAAGGAGAGGGAGAGAGAGAGAGGGAGGGAGAGGGGGGAGAAAGAGGGGGAGAGAGAGAGGTATCATGTCGAGGATATGAACCATTCAGATTATGGCGGTGAGGTGGGCGATGGGAGGAGGGAGCCCCCCGTCTGGTTAACCTGATGAGATGTCAGTGAAAATATAAGTCAAAGGCATTATAAAATTTGCATACAGGCTAAAGTAGAAAACCTGGCAGTTTGCAAAGAAAAGCATCACTTTTTGGAATAAAAATAAGCCGATGGTCAATACGTATCACATCATATGATATATATCAAAGTCAACTTTCCAATACATATATTCCAAACCTTTAAAAAATACCTCAAACAATAAAACTCAAAACACGAAAATAGTATGTATTAGAATGAAATGTCAGGTTTTTGAAAGAAAGTTCAGGGTAAAAAGGGAGTTATCTTCAAAGACTGACTTGTTCCAGAAACAGTATTTCTTAATCGGAGATTCATGCAGCCCAAATGAGAACTGTACGTTGTAATAACCTTTTAAACAACTGCCTAAACTACCTTGTATTTTAAAATATTTTACATACATTTTTACGTATTTGTGCTTTATGTTTAACACCTCTCTTTCCACGTGTTCAGAAATAACCTCCACTATGACCTTCATCAAAATAGGTTATTTTTCCCTTTCTTGAACCTCAAATAAATGAAAATATAAAATATTATGTCCAGTTTCTTTTGTTTAATATAATGTCGGTCACATTCAGTTGGTTTGCTTTAGAAATTACTGTGTATATTTCATTTTATTTTATTTTTATGGACATGTAATGTCCATAAAAACTTCTGGTTTTAGTCATTACAGATATGACATCCTTAGTACATTTGTATACATGTCCATGAGAGAGTATTTACATGAATATCTTCCGAGAATATACCTAGGAAATAAACGGATGCTTTTGCATATTTTTTGCAAGTGTTTGTTTTAGCAAGTATTGATAAGAAGTATTCTTATATTTATAATGAATATTTGCCATATTTTAAAATGCCAACATTTAAAAAAACATTTAATGGTATGAAGTAATAGCATGGCCTCCAGATGCAACCTGGATCTGACTCCTTTCTTTGTCATTTACCAGACCTGACATTGAACTATTTCCTTTACATGTCTGGCCCTCAGTTTCTTCACCTTTAGGTAGCAGTAATAATAAAAATTAATGGTAATAATAAGAATAATAAACAAAAATAAAAGAACAGCTACAAAAACAAAGCCAACCCCATTGGGCTGCAGGGAAGACTCTATAAGTGAAGGTGTATGCTGGTTCAGTGAGTAAAAGTATATAAAGTATTAAAAACAAAACTAAAGATTATTAAAAAACTAGTTGGTAATGATAATAATGATAACAAAATAACAAGAACAAAACACACCCGCTGAGATACTATGAAGACTAAATAAGTGAAGGTATATAGTATGCTGGGAGTGAAAATACACATAGTTCTTAGAACAGAGGTAAGCACTGGTAACAAACTAACAACTGATGATAGTAATAATAACAAAATATCAGTGACAACCTACCTCAGTGGGATACAGAGAGGACTAAATTACTTAAAGATGTATAGGCTTCAAGGAGTAAATGTATTTCAAGTACTTAGAACAGATGCAGGCATTGGCAAAGAACTAAATGGTAAAAATAATAACCAAAAATAAAAAGAACAAAAAATCTCCTACTTCACTGAGGTGCTGTGAAGACTGAAGAAACTAAGGGGCATAAAGATGTAGAGTAAATATATTTAACATACTTAGAGGTCGACATTATTAGAGTACTATTAATAGTAATGGTGACGATGACAGTGATAATGATAATAATAATGACAACAACAACAAAACCTCCTCACTGGGATGCTATGAGACTAAATAAGTAAAGGTATATAAGATTCAAGGAGTAAATATGCAAAATACTTAGAACAGAGGATGGCAGTAGTAAAGAAGTAATTAGTAATAATTGCAAAAATTAATAATAACAAAAAACAACCAAACCTACTTCAGTGGGACGCTGGGAAAACTAAATACATTAAAGTATATATGATTCAAAGCTAGAGGCTAGAGGCTCAGATTTTTAAAGAACTAACTAATAGTAATACTTAAAAAACAATGATACCACTGGGATGCTGTGAAGATTAAATAAGTTCAGGTGTACAGGGTGCGATGAGTAAAGGTACACAATGTACTAAGAACAGAGGTCAGCATTGGTAGAGAACTAACCAATAATAACAATAGCAATAGTAATAATAATAATAGTACTAAGATAACAACAAAACATACTTCAGTGGTATGCTGTGAACACTAAAGAAATTAAGATGAGTAGGATTCAATGCATAAATGTATATAAAGTAGTAAGAACAGAGGTCAAGATTAGCAAAGGCTAAGTTGTAATGAAATCATGATGATGATAAACAAAGAAAACCTACTACATGGGTGCTGTGAAGTCTACGTGAGTGTGTAGAGGAGTCAATGAATAAGTGTATTGAAGTACGTAGAACAGAGCTTGGCATTAATAAAACACTAACTAGTAACAACAACAATAATAGTAATACATAATGAAAACAAACAAAAATATATCATTGGGATACTATGAAAGATTTAGTAAGTTAAGGCATGTAGGGACTGAATGAATAAACGTGTCTAAAGAACTTAGAAAAGAGGATGGCATTAGTAAAAAGACAAGTAATAATAATAAGGACTATTAATAATAAAAATACAAATAACATAATACCTACCTCACTCATTGAATATGTTAAAGTGTATAGGACTGAATGAGTTAATATATCAAACTACTTAGAAAAGAGGTCAGCATTAGTAAAGAACTAACTAGTAATAGTAAACAATAATAATAATATAACCAAAAACAAAACAAAACAAAACCTACCTATCTGGGATGCTGTGGAGACTAAATTAGTTAAGGTGTGTAGGATTCAATAGGTAAATGTACCCAAAGGGCTTACAACAGAGTCTGGCATTAGTAAAGAACAAAGTGGTAATAACGACAACAACAACAACAACAATTATAACAACAAAACATACCTCAATGGTATTTTGTAAAGATTAAAGACTATAGCATTCCAGGATTATAGAATTTGATAAATGTATTGAAGTAGTTAAAGACAAGCATTAATTAAAAAAAAAACTAACTAAATTAATGCATATAGAAATGAATGAATAAGTATTTATAAAGTACTAGAACAGATGTCAATTTTCTAAAGAGCTAACATATATATATATATATATATATATAAATAATAATAAAATAACAACATCAAGGCTTCCCTGGTGGCGCAGTGGTTGGGAGTCCGCCTGCCGATGCAGCGGACGTGGGTTCGTGCCCCGGTCCGGGAGGATCCCACGTGCCATGGAGCGGCTGGGCCCGTGGGCCATGGCCGCTGAGCCTGCGTGTCCAGAGCCTGTGCATCCGAAGCCTGTGCTCCACAACGGGAGAGGCCGCAGCAGTGAGAGGCCCGCATACCGCAAAAAAAAACACAAAAAAAACAACATCAAAACCTACCTCACTGGCATACTGTAAAGACTAAATAAGTTAAGGTTTATAGGATTCAAACCGTAAATATATGAAAGTAATAAAGAACTAACTATAAAGAATAATAACAAATTATTACTGATAACAATAAAATAACAATAAAACCTACTGTGTGAGATCTGTGACAACTAAGTAAGGTGTATAGGGCTGAATGAGTAAATGTATGCACAGCACTTTCAACAGAGGTCAGCACTAATAAAAACCAACTGGCAATAAAAATAATAAAACAAAAATAATAAAAAACAACAAACTCTACTTCACTGGGATGCTGTGAAGAGTAAATAAGCTAAGGTGTATAAGAGTGATTGAATGAGTCCATCTATATAAGTACTTAGAACAGAGGTAGGCATCAGTAAAGAACTGACTGGTAATATTAGTTTTCATTATTAATAAGAAGAAAGAAGAACAATAGCAAAACCTTCCTAACTGGAATCTGTGAAAACAAAATATTTTAAAGTGTATAGGAGTCAATGAATAAATGTATACTAAGTACTTAGAATAGAGATCAGCATTAATAAAGAATTCCCCAGTAACAATAATAATAATATAACAACAACAAAACCTACCTCAGTGGGATACTTTGAAGATTAAAAAGTTTACGTGGATAAGGGCTCAATGAGTAAGTGCATGTAACATACATAGAAGTCGTCTACCTTACTAAGGAACTAACTAGTAATAATGATTGCGATTAATAATATGAAAAAAAAAAAAAAGGAAACTACCTTAACCCTAGGCCGTGAAGACTAAATAAATTAAAGTACCTAAATTCAATGAGTAAATTTACATAAAGTACATAGAACAGAGATCGACATTACTAAAATTAACTAGTAATAATAACAATAATAGTGATAAATAAAAACAAAACCTACGTCACTGGGATACTGTAAAGTCTAAATAAGTTAAGGTGTATAATTCAATGATTAAATGTTTATAGCATATCAAGTCAGAGTTCAGGTTTACTAAAGGACTAACTGGTAATAATTTTAATGAAAATGGTATAATAATAATAACAAAAGGAAGAAAAAAACCACATCACTGGGATGCTCCAGAGGCTAAATAAGTTAAGGTATATGAGGATTTAATGAGGAAGTGTATATAAAGTGATTAGATGGAGGCTGGCGTTATCAAAGAACAAGCTAGTATTAATAATAATAAAATGACAACAACAAAAACAAAAGAAAAACTTACCTCTCTGGGATAGTGTAAAGGCTACATAACTTAAGGTGTACAAAGGTTCAAACAGTAAATTATATAAAGTACCTAGGACAAGGTCGACATTTACAAGAACTAAGTATTAATATTGATAATTGTAAGAAAGACAGTGGAGGTGGGTCTCCAAGATGGTGGAGGAGTGAGATGTGGAGATCACCTTCCTCCCCACAAATACATCAAAACTACATCTACACGGGGAACAACTCCTACAGAACACCTACTGGACGCTGGCAGAAGACCTCAGACTTCCCAAAAGGCAAGAAACTCCCCATGTACTTGGGTAGGGCAAAAGAAAAAAGGAAAAACAGAGAAAAAAGAATAGGGATGGGACCTACGCCACGGGGAGGGAGCAGTGAAGGAGGAAAAGTTTCCACACACTAGGAAGCCCTTCACTGGCGGAGATGGGGGAAGCTTCGGAACCTCGGAGGAGAATACAACAACAGGGTTGTAGAGGGCAAAGTGGAGAGATTCCGGCACAGAGGATTGGTGCCGACCAGCACTCACCAGCCTGAGAGGCTTGTCTGCTCACCCACCAGGGTGGATGGTGGCTGGGAGCTGAGGCTCGGGCTTTAGAGGTCAGATCCCAGGCAGAGGACTGGGGTTGGCTGCGTGAACAAAGCCTGAAGGGAGATAGTGCATCACAGCTAGCCATGAGGGAGTCTGGGAAAAAGTCTGGATCTAAGAGTCCAGCCCTAAGGGCCAAGAGACCATTGTTTCAAGGTGTGCGAGGAGAGGGGATTCCTTCCCTGTCTGCCCACAGAAGGCAGAGCACTGCCTAAACCAGCTCGAGAGATGGGTGCGTGCTGCGGCTACCAGCGCGGACGCCAGAGACGGGCATGAGACACTAAGGTTGCTGCTGCAGCCACCAAGAAGCCTGTGTCCTAGTACAGGTCACTATCCACACCTCCTCTCCCGGGAGCATGTGCAGACCACCACTGCCAGGGTCCCGTGATCCAGAGACAACTTCCCCGGGAGAACACACGGCGTGCCTCAGGCTGGTGCAAAGACACCACAATCTCCACTGCCGCAGGCTCGTCCCGCATTCCAATTATGTCTACTCTACCCCACCCTCCCCCCAGCCTGAATGAGCCAGAGCCCCCTAATCAGCCACCGCTTTAACTCCATCCTTTCTGGGTAGGAACAGAAGCCTGAGGGCAACCTACACACAGAAGTGGGGCCAAAACCAAAGCTGAACCCCAGGAGCTGTGAGAACAAAGAAGAGAAAGGGAAATTTCTCCAGGCAGCCTCAGGAGCAGCGGACTAAATCCCCACAATCAACTTGAGGTACCCTGCATCTGTGGAATATCTGAAGAGACAAAAAATCATCCCAAATTGAGGAAGTGGACTTTAGGAACAACGGTAGACTTGGGGTTTGCTGTCTGCGACTGACTTGTTCCTGATTTTTATGTTTAACTTAGTATAGATTTTAGTGCTTGTTATCATTGGTGAATTTGTTTTGTTGCTCTCTCCTTCTTCTTTTAATTACTCTTTAATTTTAATATTTTAATTATTTAATTTATTTATTTATTATCATTTTTTCTTTCCTTTTTTCCCACTTTTCCTCTGAGCCGTGAGGCTGACAGCATCTTGGGGCTCTGGCCAGGTGTCAGGCCTGAGCCTCTGAGGTGGGAGAGCTGAGTTCAGGACATTGGACCACCAGAGACTTCCCAGCCCTAAATAATATCAATTGGCAAGAGCTCTCCCACAGATCTCCATCTCAACGTTAAGACCCAGCTCCACCCAATGGCCAAAAGGCTCCAGTGATGGATGCCCCATGACAAACAACTAGCAAGACAGGAACACAACCCCAGTCATTAGCAGAGAGCCTGCCTAAAATCATACTAAGTTCACAGACACCCTAAAACACGCCACAGGATGCAGCCCTACCCACAAGAAAGACAAGATCCAGCCCCACCCACCTGAACACAGGCACCAGTCCCCTCCACCAAAATGCCTACACAAGCCACTGAAACAAACTTACCCACAGGGACAGACACCAAAAACAACGGGAACGACGAACCTGCAGCCTGCGGAAAGGAGACCCCAAACTCAGGAAGTTAAGCAAAATGAGAAGACAGAGAAATACGCAGCAGATGAAGGAGAAAGGCAAAAACCCATCAGATCAAACAAATGAAGAGGAAATAGGCAGTCTACCTGAAAAAGAATTCAGAGTAATGATAGTAAAGATGATCCAATATTTTGGAAAGAGATGGAGAAAACACAAGAAACTTTTAACAAGGAGCTAGAAGATCTAAAGAGCAAACAAATAATGATGTACAACACAATAAATAAAATTTAAAATTCTCTAGAAGGAATCAATAGCAGAATCACTGAGGCAGAAGAACAGTTAAGTGACCTGGAACATAAAATAGTGGAGATAACTACCACAGAGCAGAGTAAAGAAAAAAGAATGAAAAGAATTGAGGACAGTTTCAGAGAACTCTGGGAAAACACTAAATGCACCAACATTCGAATTATAGGGGTCCCAGAAGAAGAGAAAAAGAAAGGGTCTGAGAAAATATTTGAAGAGATTATAGTTGAAAACTTCCCTAACATGGGAAAGGAAATAGTCAATAAAGTCCAGGAAAGGCAGAGAGTCCGTTATAGGATAAACCCAAGGAGAAACATGCCAAGACACAAATTAATCAGACTACCAAAAATTAAACACAAAGAAAAAATATGAAAAACAGCAAGGGAAAAGCAAGAGATAGCATACAAGGGAAACCCCATGAGGGTAATAGCTGATTGGAAAGTTTCAGCAGAAACTCTGCAAGCCAGAAGGGAGTGGCAGGACATATCTAAAGTGATGCAGAGCAAAAACCTACAACCAGGATTACTCTACCCAGAAAGGATATCATTCAGATTCAACAGAGAAATTAAAACCTTTACCAACAAGCAAAAGTTGAGAGAAATCAGCACCACCAAACCAGCTTTACAACAAATGCTCAAGGAACTTCTCTAGGCAGGAAACACAAGAGAAGGAAAAGACCGACAAAAGAAAACCCAAAACAATTAAGAAAATGGCAATAGGAACATACATATCGATAAATACCTTAAAGGTAAACAGGTTAAATGGTCCAACCAAAAGGCATAGACTAGCTGAAGGGATGCAAAAAAAAAACACAAAACACCCGTATATATGCTGTTTACAAGATACCCACTTCAGACCTAGGGACACATACAGCCTGAAAGTGCAGGGATGGAAAAAGATATTCCATGTAAATGGAAATCAGAAGAAAGCTGCAGTAGCAATTCTCATACCAGACAAAATAGACTTTACAATAAGGACTATTTTAAGAGACAAAGCAGGACACTACATAGTGACTGAGGGATCAAACCAAGAAGAAGATATGACAATTGTAAATATTTATTCACCCAACATAGGAGCACCTCAATACATAAGGCCAATGCTAACAGCCATTAAAGAGAAAATTGACAGTAAAACAATAATAGTACAGCACTTTAAAACCCCACCTTCACCAATGGACATATCATCTAAAATAGAAATAAATAAGGAAACACAAGCTTGAAATGACATGTTAAACAAGGCAGACTTAATTGATATTTATAGGACATTCCATCCAAAAACACCAGAATACACTTTTTTCTCAAGTGCTCATGGAACATTCTCCAGGAGAGATCATATCCTGGGTCACAAATCAAGCCTTGGTAAGTTTAAGAAAATTGAACTCACATCAAGTATTTTTTTCCAACCACAACACTATGAGACTAGATATCAATTACAGGACAAAAACTGTAAAAAATACAAACACATGGAGGTTAAATACTACAATACTGAATAACCAAGAGATCACTGAAGAAATCAAAGAGGAAATCAGAAAATAACTAGAAACAAATGACAATGAAAACACGATGACCCAAAACCTATGGGATGCAGCAAAAGCAGTTCTAGGAGGGAAGTGTATAGCAATACAATCCTACCTCAAGAAACAAGAGACATCTCAAATAAACAACCTAACCTTACACCTAAAGCAATTAGAGAAAAGAGGTTAAAAAACCCCACAAAGTTAGCAGAAGGAAAGAAATCACAAAGTTCATATCAGAAATCAATGAAAAAGAAATGAAGGAAACAATAGCAAAGGTCAATAAAACTAAGAGCTTCTTTGAGAAGATAAAAACTTTGATAAACCACTAGTCAGACTCATCAAGAAAAAAAAGGGAGAAGACCCAAATCAACAGAATTAGAAGTGAAAAAGGAGAAGTAACAAGTGAAACTTCAGAAATCCGAAGAATCATGAGGGATTACTACAAACAACTATATGCCAATAAAATGGAAAACCTGGAAGAAATGGACAAATTCTTTGAAAAGCACAACCTTCCGAGACTGAACCAGGAAGATATAGAAAATGTAAACAGACCAATCACAAGCACTGAAATTGAAACTGTGATTTAAAATTTTCCAACAAAAAAAGCCCAGGACCAGAGCTTCCCTTGTGGCGCAGTGGTTGAGAGTCTGCCTGCTGATGCAGGGGACACGGGTTCGTGTCCCGGTCCGGGAAGATCCCACATGCCGCGGAGCAGCTAGGCCCGTGAGCCATGGCTGCTGAGCCTGCACGTCTGGAGCCTGTGCTCTGCAACGGGAGAGGCCACAACAGTGAGAGGCCTGTGTACCGCCAAACAAAAAAAGCCCAGGACCAGATGGTTTCACAGGGGAATTCTATCAAACGTTCAGAGAGGAGCTAACACTTATCCTTCTCAAACTCTTCCAAATTATAGCAGAGAGAAGAACGCTCCCAAACTCATTCTACGAGGCCACCATCACTCTGATACCAAAACCAGGCAAAGATGTCACACAAAAAGGAAAACTGCAGACCAATATCACTGATGAACACAGAGGCAAAAATCCTCAACAAAATACTAGCAAACAGACTCCAATAGCATATTAAAGGGACCATACACCATGAGCAAGTGGAGTTGATTTCAGCAATGCCAGGATTCTTCCATATATGGAAACCAATCACTTTGATACACCATATTAACAAACTGAAGGATGAAAATAATACAATAATCTCCAGAGATGCAGAAAAAGCTTTCAACAAAATTAAACACCCATTTATGATTAAAAACTCTCTAGAAAGTAGGCAAGAAGGAACTTACCTCACCATAATAAAGGCCATATGTGACAAACCCACAGCCAACATCATCCTCACTGGTGAAAAACTGAAACAATTTTCACTAAGATCAGGAAAAAGACAAGGCTGTCCGTTCTCACCTCTATTATTCAACATAGTTTTGGAAGTTTTAGCCACAGCAATCAGAGGAGAAAAAGAAATAAAAGGAATCCAAATCAGAAATGAAGGAATAAAGCTGTCACTGTTTGCAGATAACATGATATTATATAGACTATCTTAAAGATGCTACCAGAAAACTACTAGAACTAATCAATGAATTTGGTAACGTAGCAGGATACAAAATCAATGCACAGAAATCTCTTGCATTCCTATACACTAATGATGAAAAATATGAAAGAGAAATTAAGGAAACACTCATATTTACCATCACAATGAAAAGATTAAAATACCTGGGAATAAACCTACCTAAGGAGGAAAATGACTTGTATGCAGAAAACTATAAGACACTGATGAAGGAAATTAAAGATGATACAAACAGATGGAGAGATATACCACGTTCTTGGATTGGAAGAATCAACATTGTGAAAATGACTATACTTCCCAAAGCAATCTAGAGATTCAGTGAAATCCCTCTCAAGTTACCAATGACATTTTTCACAGAACTAGAACAGTAAAATCCACAATTTGTATGGAAACACAAAAGACCTTGAATAGCCAAAGCAATCTTGAGAAAGGAAAATGGACCTGCAGGAATCAGGCTCCCTGATGTCAGACAATACTACAAAGCTACAGTAATCCAGACATTATGGTACTGGCACAAAAACAGAAATATTTATCAATGGAACAGGACAGAAAGCCAGAGATAAACCCACACACCTGTGGTCAACTAATCTATGACAAAGGAGACAAGGATATACAATGCAGGAAAAACAGTCTCTTCAATAAGTGGTACTGGGAAAACTGGACAGCTACATGTAAAAAAATGAAATTAGAACACTCCCTAACACTGTACAGAAAAATAAGCTCAAAATGGATTAGAGACCTAAATGTAAGACTGGACACTATAAAACTCTTAGAGGAAAACATAGGAAGAACACTCTTTGACATAAATCTCAGCAACATCTTTTTTGATCCACCTCCTAGAGTAATGGAAAAAAACCAAAAATAAACAAATGGGACCTAATGATACTTAAGAGCTTCTTCACAGTAAAAGAAACTACAAAACAAGATGAAAAGGCAACCCTCAGAATGGAAGAAAATATCTACAAATGAATCAATGGACAAAGGATTAATCTCCAAAATATATAAACAGCTCATGCAGCTGAATATTTAAAAACAAACAACCCAATAAAAAAATGGACAGAAGGCCTAAATAGACATTTCTCCAAAGAAGACATACAGATGGCCAACAGGCACATGAAAAGCTGCTCAACATCACTAATTATTAAAGAAATGCAAATCAAAGCTACAATGAGGTATCACCTCACTACCGTTAGAATGGGCATCATCAGAAAATCTACAAAAGACAAATGCTGGAGAGGGTGTGTAGAAAAGGGAACCCTCTTGCACTATTGGGAATGTAAATTAATACAGCCACCGTGGAGAACAATATGGAGGATCCTTGAAAATCTAAAAATAGAATTACCATATAACTCAGCAACCCCACTCTTGGGTATATACTCAGAGAAAACCATAATTGAAAAAGACACATGCACCTCAATGTTCATTGCAGCACTATTTACAATAGCCAGGTCATGGAAGCAACCTAAATGCCCATCAACAGACAAATGGATAAAGAAGATGTGGTACATATATAAAATGGAATATTACTCAGCCATAAAAAGGAACAAAACTGGGTCATTTACAGAGATGTGGATGGATCTGTAGACTGTTACACAGAATGAAGTAAGTCAGAAAGAGAAAAACAAGTATTGTATAATAATGCATATATGTGTGAGTGAGAAAAATGGTACAGATGAACCAGTTTGCAGGGCAAAAATAGAGATACAGATGTAGAGAAAAAGTGTATGGACACCAAGGTGGGAAAGTGGTGGAGGAGGGGTGTGTGTTGTGATGGAATGGGAGATTGGTCTTGACATATATACACCAATATGTATAAAATGGATAACTAATAAGAACTTGCTGTATAAAAAATAAATAAAATAAAAAAAGAGGGAAATCAAACCAATACACAAATCTACTAATGATAATAATCTCTAAATAATAAGCTAAGATAAACATAAACCCACAAAATAATTAGATGCAGAAGGCAAACCACAAGTCTACAGTTGCTCTCACAGTCCACTGCCTGAATTTTGGGATGACTTGTTGTCTCTTCAGGTATGCCACAGATGCAGGGTACATCAAGTTGATTGTGGAGATTTAATCTGATACTCCTGAGGCTGCTGGGAGAAATTTTTGTTAGTTTGATTAATATGTGTCTTGGTGTGTTTCTCCTTGGATTTATCCTGTAATGGACTGTCTGTGCTTCCTGGACTTGACTGACTCTTTCCTTTCTCACATTAGGGAAATTTTCAACTATAATCTCTTCAAATATTTTCTCAGGCCCTTTTTTTTCTCTTCTTCTTTTGGGACCCCTGTAATTCGAATGTTGGTTTATTTAATGTTGTCCTTGAGGTCTCTGGGACTGTCCTCAATTCTTTTCATTCTTTTATCTTTATTCTGTTCTGCAGTAATTATTTTCACTATTTTATCTTCCAGGTCACTTATCCATTCTTCTGCCTCTGTTATTCTGCTATTGCTTCCTTCTAGAGAATTTTTAATTTCATTTATTGTCTTGTTCATCATTTTTTGCTCTTTAGTGTTTGTAGGTTCTTGTGAAGTGTTTCTTGAATTTTCTCTATTCTATTTCCAAGATATTGGTCATCTTTACTGTCATTACTTGAATTCTTTTTCGGTTAGACTGCCTATTTCATCTTCATTTGTTTTGGTCTGGTGGGTTTTTGCCTTGCTCCTTCAACTGCTGTGTGTTTGTCTGTCTTCTCATTTTGCTTAGCTGACTGTATGTGGGGTCTCCTTTTCACAGGCTGTAGGTTCATAGTTCCTGTTGTTTTTGGTGTCTACCTCCAGTGGGTAAGGTTGGTTCAGTGGGTTGTGTAGGCTTCGTGGTGGAGGGGACTGTGTGTTCGGGTGGATGAGGCTGGATCTTATCTGTCTTGTGGGCATGACTGCATCCGGTGGTCTATTTGGGGGTGTCTGTGAACTTATCATGATTTTAGGCAGCCTCTCTGTTAATGGGTGAGGTTGTTTTCCTGTCTTGCTAGTTGTTTGGCATGGGGTGTCTAACACTGGAGCTTGCTGGTCGTTGAGTGGAGCTGGGTCTTTGCACTGAGACGGGGATCTCTGGAAGTGCTGTCACCAATTAATATTATGTGGTGCTGGGAGGTCTCTGGTGGTCCAGTGTCCTTAACTGGCCTCTCCTAGCTCAGAGGCTTAGGCCTGACACCCGGCCGGAGTACCAAGACCCTGGCAGTCACACGGCTCAGAAGAAAAGTGAGAAGAAAAAAAGAAAGAAAGAAAAAAGAAATTTTAAAAAGTAAAATAAAGTTATTAAAATAAAAAAATATTATTAAAATTATAAAAGTAATGAAAAAAGAAAAAGAAAGCAACCAAACCAATAAACAAATCCACCAATGATACCAATGGCTAAAACTGTACTAGGATACACATAAAAATCATAAACTAGTAGTCGCATACAGCACACCCCAAGTCTACAGTTGCTCCCAAAGTCCACCTCCTCAATTTGGGATGATTCCTTGTCTATTCAGGTATTCCACAGATGCAGGATACATCAAGTTGACTGTGGAATTTTAATGCTCTGCTTCTGAGGCTGCTGGGAGAGACTTCCCTTTCTATTCTCTGTTTGCACAGTTCCCGGGGCTCAGCTTTGGATTTGGCCCTGCCTCTGCATGTAGGTTGCCCTCTGGCAACTGTTCTTCACCCAGACAGGAGGGGGTTAAAGGAACAGCTGATTAGAGGACTCTGGCTCACTCAGGCTAGTGGGAGGGAGGAGTATGGAATGCGGGGTGAACCTGCAGTCCCAGAGACTGGTGTGATGTTGCAATAGCCTGAGGTGCACTGTGTGTTCTCCTGGGGAAATTGTCCTTGGATCATGGGACCCTGGCAGTGGTGGGCTGCGCAGCCTCCAGAAAGGTGAGGTGTGGATAGTGACCTGTGGTTGTACACAATATTGTTGGTGGCTGCAGCAGCAGCCTTAGTATTTCATGCCAGTCTCTGTTGTCTCTGTTTTAGCTGCAGCTCACTCCCATCTCTGAAGCTTGTTTAGGCGGTACTCTAAATCTCCTCTCCTCACGCACACCAAAAAAATTGTGTCTTGACTCTTAGGCAGTTCCAGACTTTTCCCGGACTCCTTTCCGTTTAGCTGTGGAGCACTAGCCCCTTTCAGTCTGAGTTCATGCAGCCATACACAGTCGTCTCCCGGGGATCTCATCTCCGAAGCCTGAGCCTAAGCTTCCAGACTCTGCCTGCCCCAGTGGGTGAGCAGACAAGCCTCTCAGGCTGGTGAGTGCTGGTGAGTAGCAATCCTCTGTGTGAGAATTTTTCTGCTTTGCCCTCTGCACCTCTGTTGTTAACCTCATCCAGACACATCCTCAGAGACACACCTAAAATAATATTTAACCACATATCTGTGTACTGCATCACCCAATCAAGTTGACCCATTATTTACCATCACAGACCTGGAAACCATCCTCTGGTTATCTCCCCAGCTCCAGACAGCATAATTGAAATAGACATACCAAGCAACTGGTTGGTTCCCTGATCTGTGGAGTGAGGATATGGAAAAGCCCATACGGAAGCCACTAGACCTGCCTATACCTAGAAACATAGTAAACCAAAAGTGATACCACATAGCTGAAGGAATGACAGCAGGAATTAATGCCAATTTCAAGGAATTGTGAGAATGCAGGGGTGGTGATTTCCACCGCATCTTGATTCAACTTTCCTGGTCTGTGCAGAAGACAGATGGGTCTTGGAGAATGACAGTGGATTATCATAAGCTTAGCTAGATGGTAACTCCAATTGCAGCTTCTGTACCAGATATGGTTTCATTGCTTAAACAAATTAACACATCCCCTGGTACCTGGCATGCAGCTATTGATTTGGCTAATGCACTTTTTCCCCTCTATACATAATAGTAAAGATCACCAGAACCACTTTCCTTTTAGCTGGCAAAGCCAGCAATACATGCTTACTGACTTACTGTCATACTTCAGAGATATATCAGGGGTATACCTCTAGCAGGGACCTTGACCACATTTCCTTTATGCAAGCCACCACACTGGTGACTTTGCACTGGTTGGATCTAACAAGCAAGAAATAGCAACTGACCTAGAATTATTGGTAAGACAGTTGCATGTCACAGAGTGGGAAATAAATCTAGTAAAAATTTAGGGGCCTTCTACCTCAGTGAAATTTCAAGTGGGCCTGTGGTGTGGGGTATCAATTTGGAGGGGCAGTAGAAACAGCATATTTGATGGACACTGCAAAACAGTGAAAAGAAACACAGAGAGGAATGCCCAAGGACTTATTCACGCAAAACAAATGACAGAAGGACTGGAACACTTAGTTGAATCCCACCATGCTTCAGGGGCCATGATTTTAGATAAATTATTGGCTTCTGAAGGAGGGGTCTGTGCCCTTGTTAATGTGTCTTGCTGCATGTGGTTAAATAACACAAAATTTTATAGAGTGTCAGGTATATGCACCAATGGGGCCATAATGTCACACTATTGATTCAATAGATAGAAGTAATAGAAATCTTCCCTGTTTTTAATCTATCCTCCTGATTTCTCCACTAAATATGCAGACTGGCTGTGAATGGGCTTTGCAAAGATTGCTCTTCATGGCAGCCTGGGACTGTTAGCTCAAAAAATGCCAAACTCAAGTTTTTATACATCGCGTTGTTTTAAGTATCTCCTAAGTGAGTCGATTTTTAGTCATTCAGGATCTGCCTGCTTTGCTTACCCCAGGAAACTGCACAGGGTATCTTCCAGCTATAGATTATAAGACAAATTCTGGGCCTGTAGAACACCCCAGGCTGCTGTTGTTTTTTCAGGCTTCTACTCAGACACTCCCTATCCTGCTGTTTGCAGTGAGATTATTTTAGACACCTAACTCTGCTCGCTTATTTTCCTGTCCCTGGGAGTTTCCTTGCCCTCTTCCACTTCTGGGTACTCATCTCACATGGTGAGGGATTTCCCCCTTATCTCTGTGTGAAACTGAAAAAGTGCCACCTAAATAAATCTTGTTGTATACTACTGCCACCTTTTGGTCATGCTTTTGTGTTTTATTACACTGAAATCACTGGACTCTAGGGGTGGCATCCCTGGTCTGTGATGAACCAGGAAAGCTGAAACAAAAAGTTTTAATGATAGATGCAGCATTTTACATTCCTATCAGCAATAGATGAGGGTTGCAATTTTTTCACACTCAGCCAACATTTGTTATTTTCTTTATCTCTCTCCCCCTTGTCTTTCTTTCTGTTGTTAATAGCTACCCTAGGGGTATGTAGAAATGCATGTGGGTTTAATTTGCATTTCTCTAATGCCTCATGATATTGAGTATATTTTTATATGCTCTGTGGCCATTTATAAATCTCTCTCAGAAAAAAGTCTATTCAAGTTGCTTGCCCATTGAAAAAAATATACTTAATTTTTAAGAGCAGCTTTAGGTTTACAGAAAAATGAAAAGAGTACAGAGAGCACTACACTGAATGTATCTACATTCTTTCACCTCAACGATTTCACCTTTATTAATATCTTGCATTAGTGTGGTATATTTGTTAAACTGATGGACCAAAATATGATACACTATTATTAACTAAAAGTCATAATTTTTATTAGGCTTCACTCTTTGTTTTGTAGAATTGTATGGGTTTTGACAAATGTGTAATGTTATGATTCACCATTACACTTTCATACCAAAAAAACCCTTCACTGCTCTAAAATATCGCCTAAGTAATTTGTCTCTGTATCCCTTAAACCCCTGCCACACATGAAACGTTTTATTGTCTCTACAGCTTAGTCTTTTTCCAGAATGTAATATTGTTGAAATGATACAGTATGTGGCCTTTCCATACTGGCTTCTTTCACTTAGTTATGTCCATTGATGCTTTCTCCAAGTCTTGTCATGGCTCACTAGACAAACCACAGTTTAATTCATTAAGGTGTTGAAGAAATATTGTTTGCCATTAGTTTTGGACAATTATGAATAGAGCTGCTATAAATATTAGTGTGCAGGCTTTTGTGTAAATATAATTTTTCAGCTCATTTGAGTAATACCTAAGAGCACAATTGCAGGATCATCCAGAAAAACTGTGTTTAGCTTAAAAAAAAAACTGTCGAACTGTCTTTCAAAGCGGCTGTACCACCTTTAATTCCCACAAGCAGTGAATGATAGCTCATGTTCCACATCCTCACCAGTGTTTTTTTATCAGTGTTTTGGATCTTAGGCATTCTAATGTTTTTGTAGTGGCACCTCACTGTCATTTTAATTTGTAATTCCCAAATGAAACAATCTTTTTATAAACAATCTTTTATATGCCATCTATGTATCTTTTTTGGGGGAACTGTTTGATCCGATATTTTGCCTGTATTTTAATTGGGTGGTTTGCTTTCTAGTTGCTGAGGTGGTTTTTGTTATTATTGTTTTTTTGTTTGGTTTTTGGAGTGTGGTTGCTTTACAATGTTGTGTTAGCCTCCACTTCACAAAAAAATGAATCAGCCATACACAGTATAGTCGAGTTTTAAGAGTTCTTTGTATACTTTGGATACAAATCCTTGATCAGATGTGTGTTTTGCAAATATTTTCTCCTAGTTTATGGCTTGTTTTTCATTTTTTTAACAGTGTGTGTTACAGACTGAACGGTTTTATATATGGTACAATCCAACTTGCCAACTTTTAGTTGCCTTCAATCATATATTTGCTGTTGTATCTGAAAATGCACACAAAACCAAGGTCACCTAAATTTTACCTTTCTGATAATCAAGAAATTTTATATTATTCCATTTTGCATTAGAGATCTATGATTCACATTGCATAAATTACTATGAAATGTGTAAGATCTGTTTCTGGATTCAATTTCTTAATTTTTTGCACATAGATTTAAGAATTTCTCCAGAACCACATGTGAAAAAGACTGTTCTCTTCTCTGTTGAATTACTTTTGATTCTTTTTTAAAGATCAGTTGACTGTACTTGTGTTGGCCTATTTTTGCACTCTCTGTCCTGTTCCATGGATCTGTTGGTTTATCATTTCACTAGTTGGTTTATCATTTCCTCTAAGTCTTAAATTTCAGTAGTGACAGTTCTCTGACTTTGTTCTTCAATATTGTGTTGCTTATTTTGGGTCTTTTGTATCTCCATATAAATTTTACAATCTATATCCAAAAAGTTTACCTATATCCACAAAGTAACTTGCTGGTTACTTTTGATTGGAATTGCATTTACAGATAAAGTTGGTTAGAGCTGCCATCTTGACAACATTGAATCTTCCTTTACAGGAATGTGGAATATGTCTCCAGTAATAGAAAAGGAACTGATCTTTTTTCCCCTTATTGTGACCTAAAGAGGTAGCATAAAATTTACCAGCTTCATCTAGGTTCTGTGTGTGTGTTAAAAAACACATAACATAATATTAACCATTTTAAGTGTACAGTTCAGTAATATTAAATATATACACATTGTTGTGAAACAGATCTCCAAAAATTTCTCTTGCAAATCTGAAACTCTATATTTTTAAATAACAATGCCCCATACCCCCTCACTTGTAGTCCCTGGTATATACCATTCTACTTTCTGTCACTGCAAATTAACTTCTTTAGATACCTCATGAATGTGGAACAATCCAGTGTTTGTCTTTCTGTTGTTGACATTTTACTTAGCATAATGTCCTCAAGTTTCATTCATGTTGTAGCATGTAATAAACTTTCCTTCCTTTTAAGGCTGAATAATATTCCACTGCATGTATGTGTGAATACCACATTACTTCTTTCCATTCATCCATTGATAGACATTCAGGTTGCTTTCACCTCTTGCCTATTGTGAATAGTGCTGCTATAAATATGTGTGTGAAAATATCTCTTTGATGCTCTTGTTTCAGTTATTTTGCATATATACTGAGAAGTGAGATTGCTGGATCATGTGGTAGTTTTACTATTAATTTTTGGAGATGCTCCATACTATTTTCCACAGTGGTTGTATCACTTTACAATTTCACCAGCTGTCTGCAAGGATTCCACTTTCTCCATATCCTTTGTGACATTCGCTGTTACATTTCTCCTTCCTCTCCACTTTCTCTTTCTCCTCCTCCTTCTCTTAATTCCACCCCTTCTTGTTTTTGATAGTAAGCAATCTAATGGTGCTATCTCATTGTGGTTTGGATTTGCCTTATGACTAATGGTGTTGAACATTTTTTTCATATGCTTTTTGCCTATTTGTTTATCATCTTTGAAGAAATGCCTAGTCATATTATCTGCCCATTTTTAAATTGTGCTATTAAATTCTGTTGTTGTTGTTATAGGGACCTTTGAATATTCTGGATATTAACATCTTGTCAGATATAAGATTTCATTTTTACTGTCTTTGTGCCTTATGGTGAACTAAAGTTTTAATTTCTGATGAAGTCCAAATTGTCTTTTTTTGTTTTTGTTACCTGTGCTTTTGGTGTTGTATCTAAGAGATCATTGCCAAATCCAAACGTCATGAAGAATTTTTCCTCATTTTCTTTTAGGTGTTTAAGAGCTTTAGGTCTTATGTTTAGGTATTTACTTAATTTTGAAATAATTTTTGTGTATGTTGTAAAGCAGGGTCCACATTCATCGTTATGCATACATATATGCATTATATACACACACACACACACACACACACACACACACACACACATACACATATCCAGTTTTTCCAACATCATATGTTGATGAGACTGACCTTTCTCCGTTGAGTGGCTATGGCACACTTGAAGACCACGTGAAAATATATGTGAGAAGTTATCTCTGGCCTCTCTCTTCTATTTTGATTGGTCTATTTGTCTGTCTTTCTGACAATAGCATACTCTTTTTATAACTATAGCTTTTTTATTAAATCAAGAAGATTGAGTCCTTCAACTTTGTGCTCTTTCACAATTGTTTTGGCTATTCAGGCTCCTTTGAGATTCCATATGATTTTAGGATAAAATTTGCTATTTCTTCAAAATATACCATTGGGATTTTGATAGGCATTCAATTGAATCTGTAGATCACTTTGGCTAACATGGAAATCTTAGCATTATTGCCTTCCTATCTGTAAACTTGGATGTCTTTCTACTTATTCATCTTTTAAATTGCACTAGTGTTTTTTAGGTTTCAGTGTATAGTCTTTCATCTTATTGGTTATGTTTATTCATAATTATTTCATTCTTTAAATACTATTGTAAATGAAATTCCTTTCTTGATTTTCTTTTTGAATTGTTCTTTGTTAGTGTATAGAAATGTAATATTTGCAAGTCAATTTTGTGTCAGACAATTTTGCTGAATTTGTTTATTCTAACAGTTGTGTGTGTGTGTGTGTGTAGTTATTAGGGTTTCTACCTATAAGATATCACTCATGAACAGAAATAATTGTACTCCTTTCTCTCCAGTTCATACACCTTATTATTGTTCTTTTTATTATCAGTGTAGTGATTTTCAATCTCATCCCTTAGTAATCTTGGATTTCAAAGTGGTTCTTTAAAGACCGTGGTGTGGGGTGATGAGGAGAACAAGCAGAAGGCAGGATCGATAAGACAATGGGCCTCAGTTCTCTTTCTAATCTGGGCATCTCCATTTTATTAATTAAGATATTGGGGTTCCAAGTAGGATTTTATTTCTAAAACATAGTTCTACTTTTAAGAGAAAGAAAAAATCTGTAAAATGCCACTTGTGTACCTCTTTCCATCAGTGTGGACAATCAAGCTTGAATTACAGTTCTATTCAATTGACTCCTTCACATTTCTAATCACTTCATTAGATGTCTTTTATTGTTTTTCTTGTCTTGCTGCTCTGGCTAGGACTTACAATACTCTGTTGCATGGAAGTGGCAGGAGCAGGTCTCTTTGCATTGTTCTTGATCTTAGAGGAAAATATTTTCAGCCTTCCATTAGTCATAGGAGATATGCAAATCCATTGAACATAATATTGGCTGTAAGCTTTCATATATGGCCTTTACTATTTTAAGATAATTACCTTTTACTTCTAGCTTTGTTGTTTTTTGCTTATCATCTAGTACTCTTTATGTATTAATTGAGATAATTAAGTGATTTTTGTCCTTCAGTCTGTTAATGTGGTGCCTTACATTGATTACATTTTGTTTGTTGAACCATCCTTGCACCCCAGGAATAAATCCAACTTGGTTAAGGTGCATCACTGTCTTCATGTGCTGGTGAATTTGGTTTGCCAGTTTTTTTTTTTCTTCTTAAGGATTTTGTGTCAGTATTGATCAGGGACAGTGTTCCATAATGTGTGTGCAGGGGTCTTTGTTTAGCTTTGCTATGAGGGTAGTGCTGGACTCAACGAATGAGGTGGAAATGCCTCTTCCTCTTCAACTTGTGCAAGAGTTTGAGAAGGATTGACATTAATTCTTGGTAGAATTCACCAATAAACCACTCCGCTCTGGACTTTTATTTGTTGACAGGATATTGGTTACTGATTCAATCCCTTGGTCATTATTGTTCTGTCCTCATTTTCTATTTCTTCATGATTTAATATTTGTAGATTGTGTGGTTCTAGAAATTTAGTTATTCCTTCTGTTATTTGTTGGCATACAATTTTTCATAGTGTTCTCTCTCTTTTCATGAACAAAAAATACAAATGTAATTAGAAATACAACAAAAGCAATTCTCTTAGCTTCTTTATCATTTTCTTTTTAAAATTTTTATTGTTACTTATGTATTAAATAAATTTTTGTTGAAATATAATGACCTATAATGCTCTGTTAGCTTCAAGTGTACAGCAAAGTGAATTGTATATATACATATATATATATATATATATATATATATATATATAGTATATGGAAGATGGAAGATGTTACAGAAAACATGAACAAACCTTTTGACAAATGATACATATATATATATGCTACCTATTGCAAGATACTAAGTACAGTTCCCTGTGGCACGGAGTAGCTCTCTGCTGGTCATCTATTCTATATATAATAGTGTGTATATTCCAATCCCAAACTACCAATGCATCCCTCCTCACCTCCCCTTTCTTAACCATAAGTCTGTTTTCTATGTCTGTAAATCTATTTCTGTTTTGTAAATAAGTTCACTTGTATCCTTGTTTTAGATTCCACATATAAGTGACATTATATAATATTTATCTTTCTCTGCCCTGCTATGAACATTGGGCTGTATGCATCTTTTCAAATTATGGTTTTCTCTGCTACCAAAGACAGACACATATATCAAAGAAGAAGAAAATTACAGGTCAATATTACTGATGAAACTTGATGCAAAAATCCTCAACAAAACACTAGCAAACTCACTCCAACTACATTAAAAGGATCATACACCATGATCAAGCATAATCAAGTGGGATTTATTCCAGGGATACAAGGATTTTTCAATATCCACAAATCAATTATTGTGATACACCACATCATCAAATTGAAGACTGAAAACATCATACTCAATGGTGAAAAGCTGAAAGTGTTTCATCTAATATCATGAACCTGGCAAGGATGTGCCCTCTTGCCACTGTTATTCAACACAGTTTTGGAAGTTCTAGCCACAACAGAGTAGGAAAAAAATTAAAGGAATCCAAACTGGAAAAGAAGAGGTAAAACTGTCACTGTTTGCAGATTACATGATACTATACATAGAATATACTAAAGATGCCACCAGAAAACTACTGGTGCTAATCAATGAATTTGGTAAAGTTGAAGGATAAAAAATTAATACACAGAAGTGTGTTGCATTTCTATACACCAACAAGAAAAGGTCAGAAAGAGAAATTAAGGAAACAATCCCATTTACCATTGCATCAAAAAAAAAAAAAAGAATATGAAGGACTAAATCCACCTAGGGAGGCAAAATGCCAGTATTCTGAAAAGTATAAGACACTGATGAAAGAAATCAGAGAGGACACAAACTAATGGAACAATATATACCAAGTTCCTGGATTGGAAGAATCAATATTGTCAAAACAGCTATACTACTCAAGGCAATATATATATTCAGTTCAATCTCTATCTAATTAGCAATGACATTTTTCACAGAACTAGAGCAAAAAAATTAAAATTTGTGTAGAAACACAGATGACCCCGAATAGCCAAAACATTCTTGAGAAAGAAAAATGGAGTTGGAAGAATCAGACTCCCTGATTTGAGACTACACTACAAAGCTGCAGTAATAAAGACAGTATGGTACTTACACAAAAACTGAAATATAGATCAATGGAACAGCATAGAGATCCCAGAAATAAATCCACATACTTATGGATGATTAACCTGTGACAAAGAAGACAAGCATATACAAAGGAGAAAGACAGTCTCTTCAATAAGTGTTGCTGGGAAAAGTGGACAGCTACATGTAAAAGAATGAAATTAGAACACTCTCTAACACCATACACACAAATAAATTTAAAATAGATTAAAGGCCTAAATGTAAAACCAGGTATATAAAGCTTCTACAGTAAAACATAGGCAGAACACGCTTTGACATAAATTGCAGTAATATCTTTCTGGATCTGCCTCCTACAGTAATGGAAATAAAAACAAAAATAAACACATGGGACCCAATTAATCTTAAAAGCTTTTGAACAGCAAAGGAAACCATAAACAAAATGAAAAGACAACACACAGAATGGGAGTAAATATTTTCCAATGATATGACCAACAAGGGATTAATCTACAAAGTATACAAACGGACCATCCATCTCAATATCAAAAATAAACAGACAAAAATATATACTGAATCACTTTGCTGTACATCGGAAACTAACACGACTTTGTAAGATAACTATACTTCAATTTAAAACAAAATGGAATAAGAGAGAGACAGAGAGAGGTACCTTGTGTGAATTCTATGAATTTGAAAGTGTTACGCCTTATTTTGTGTCTAATGATGTGTACTATCCTGGAGAATGTTCCATGTGTACTTTTCCTTTTTGTTTTGTTTTTTTTTTTTTTTGCTGTACGCGGGCGTCTCACTGTTGTGACCTCTCCCGTTGCGGAGCACAGGCTCCGGACGCGCAGGCTCAGCGGCCATGGCTCACGGGCCCAGCCGCTCCAAGGCATGTGGGATCTTCCAGGACCGGGGCACGAACCTGCGTCCCCTGCATCGGCAGGTGGACTCTCAACCACTGCGCCACCAGGAAAGCCCCCATGTGTACTTTTGAAGAATGTATGTTCTGCTGTTTTTTTGGTGGAGTGTTCCATTTAATCCAATTAGCTTATATTGTGGTTCATTTTTTTCTATTCCTCTATTGCTCTCCTATCTGGTTGTTCTACCCATTACTGAAATGGGCTTTTTATGTATTTATTATTTTTTTTGCGGTACGCGGGACTATCACTCCTGTGGACTCTTCTGTTGCAGACCACAGCGTAAGGTATAGGGTAAGGATTAGAATTATGGTTAGGGGTTAGGGTTCGGGTTAGAGTTAGGGTTCGGCTTAGAGTTCAGATTAGGGTTAGGGTTAGGGTTCGGGTTCGGGTTTGGGTTCGGGTTCGGGTTCGGGATTCGGTTAGGGTTAGGGTTCAGAGTTAGAGTTAGGGTTGGGATTCGGTTTCGGGTCAGGGTTAGGGTTAGGGTTCGGGTTCAGGTTCGGGTTAGGAGTTAGGGTTAGAGTTAGGGTTTGGGTACGGGTTAGTGTTCGGGTTTGGGTTCGGGTTCGTGTTAGGGATACGGTGGGGTTCGGGTTAGGATTTGAGTTAGGGTTCAGGTTAGGGTTAGGGTTAGGGTTAGTGTTCGGGTTCGGGTTCGGGTTAGGGTTTGGGTTCAGGTTAGGGTTCGGGTTAGGGTTTGGGTTCGGGTTCGGGTTCGGTTTAGGGTTTGGGTTCGGGTTCGGG